>NW_026067892.1:7857752-7903532 GCF_014885135.2 Alexandromys fortis | reverse complement strand
CTCTCTCTCTCTCTCTCTCTCTCTCTCTCTCTCTCTCTCTCTCTCTCTCACACACACACACACACACACACACACACACACCCCATACAGGAGAGAGAGAGAGAGGGAGGGAAACACAGTTTAAGGAACCAGGAGGGACTTCTCTGTACTGGTCACCACTTCACTTATTCAACACATGAAAACCCAGTCCACTTGCATTCCCCTTTGAGGATTTCTGGGATCTCCCCTGGGCCAGCTGTCTAGCTCTGGTGCAAAGTCAGCCCAGGAGCCCACCTACCAGGTCAGCCTCTTTCCCATCACTCCCTCTGCCTGTGTTAGACAGGCGTGACATTCACTAGCCAGAGACTTTCTCCTGGCTCTTCTGACCTGGTGTCTGAGTTTAAACCTCTTGCTCTCCCAAGTCTTCAGGCACTGGTTAAAATGCCACTATTTCTATGGCTAACCTAACCCCAGGCAGGCCAGTCCCCACCTCTCCAGTAATCCCCCAAGTAATCCTTTAAGCCTGAGTTCACCCTGAAGGTCACAGAATGCAGCCCTTAAAAAGATCTTATCTGTAGCCTGCTGGACAGAGACTCCTGATTGTTCCTGGCCGTTCACCTCCAGGTGTACCTGTGGGAGGCTGGACGTTTGCCACCTGACATTTCTGTGTCTGCTTCCTCTTCTGAAATGGGCCACCACTGAGGCTGCTCACACAAGGCCACAAGTAAACAGAGCAATAATTGGCATAATGCTTTCGTCGGAAATCACATGAACCACCTGCGCCGGGCCCAGGTAAAGCTGAGGCTTCACACCCTTCATCCCTTTATCCCAGGCACCTCTAAACCTAAGTCTTTCCTTTTGCCATTTTGTAAATTCAGTCTTGCCCGTCCCCCTCCCAAATCCTATTCAAATCCTATTCTCTCACCTGTCCCCCCCACCCCCCACAACAGCCAGAGGCATTTCACCTACAGTTTCTAATCTGTAAAGTACTTCAAAGCTGGGTGTGTTGGCACACACCTTTAATCCCAGCAATTGGGAAGCAGAGGCTGGCGGCATCTCTCTGAGTTAGAGGCCAGCCTGGTCTACAGAGAAAGCTCCAGGACTGCCAGGGCTACACAGAAAAACCCTGTCACAAAAACAAGTCCTTGAGATGGGCAGATGGCTCAGTAGATATAGAGCTCCAGCTCTAAATCTGAGTTCAGATTCCCAGTAACCACGACCACCTGTAATCCCAGCAAGCAGATAGATAGGAAATCTCCAGAGCAAGCTGACTAGCCAGATTAGCAGAAACAGCGAACTCAAATAAGAAACCCTGCCTCAACATGTGAGGAGGAGGTGGTTATGAAGACACCCGATGTCAGTCTTGGGTTTACGCGCACACACACATATAACACACATACAAAAAAGTGTGAAAACGTGATGATAAATGACTCACTGCCCCCAATATGTACTATTTTTTTGTTTGTTTTGTAACAAGGTCTTAGAAGGCGTGGGGTGTTCTCAAACTTGATAAGTAGTCCAAAGGTGACATTGAACTTCTGATCCTTCTACCTCCACCTCCTAAGGGATTACAGGCATGTGCCACCATGCCTAGTTTTATGTGGTAGTGGGGATGGAACCCAGGGCTTCCTCTGGGCAATCACTATCTCATCTCCAGCCTTCTACAAAAGCCTGCAGGTCCCCCAGACTCACTTCAGCTTCGTCTGTTCAGTTGTCCTAGGAAGCCTGCAGTCTGAACTGTGCTGGAGCCATCTTTGCACATGTGCCACCCTCGGTCTGGAACTCTTTCTCTCTATGTTCTTAGCATTTCAGCCTTGGTTCACGACTCCTCAGGGCTTTTTTTCTGACTGCATTTGATGGCTGAGAAGGGTGTTTCTTCCTGAGAGCCTGTCTGTGTCACTTGGTGCTTAGCAAAAGTAACCCCAAAAGTTGCTGTCACCTCACCAAGTCTTGAGCTTCCCGAAGAACAGTGATGCTTGAGCCTGCATCCCTCATCATCAAAACTCACATTAAAACATAAACCCCACAGTTGTGGTGGTAAGAAGTTGTTGGGGCTGAAGGAGCAGAACAAACTCCACTTTGAGAAAGAACTCCATTTTAGACAGGACCTAACTAGGGGGAGAATGCAGCCCAGCAAAGTCAAATATTCCCAGCAAACTGCCTGCCCTGGTCAAAGTGACCCACCATGGCATCCAGACAGCATCTGCTTGCTTCAAATGTCCCTGTAGGTATCTGATGAACTGATGTTTTGAAATTCTTGTCTGCTGCTGGTAGTCACTGTTTTAAAACTCCCCTATATCCTAACCAACGAATTCAGAAGTTACTTTTCCCCAGTCCCGGAATGCCTGTGCCATTCTGCCTGCAGCTTTTCCCTTTAAAATCCCTTACCCTGAAGCCCCGGGGCCATTCTCCCCCACCCCTGCAGCAGTGTTAGATTATGTCGAGTTAGCTAACTTGGAATCAATAAACACCAGTGTGTTTGTATCAGATACCGGCTCTGTGGTAGTCTTGTCTGGGCGTCCTGTGGTGCAGGCACAACAGGTCTTGAGGGACTAGAAGGATGGCTTAGCAATTATGAGTACTGGCTGCTCTCCCAATGGAACTAGGTTCAGTTTCCAGCACCTACATGGTAGCTCACAACCAGGTATAACTCCAGTTCTAGGGGGGTCTCCAACATCCACTTCTGCCCTCCAGGGTACACAGACAAACCCACAAGCAAAACACTCATATACACAAAATAAACAAATCTTTAAATAAGAAGTTGGGTCTTTAGGGAAGTAATTCAGTCATGAGGACTCTGAATCTGTGCCTTACAAAGGGTCAGGAAAAATAACTTAGGCTGTGTCTTTCCACCTTGACGAAAGTAACTTTGGGGGAAAGGGTTTAATTTAGGTCACAACTTCAGGTTACATCATCATGTCTGGAAAGTCACAGTCGTAGGAGACAGCCAGTCATACCACATCCAAAATCAGGAGCAGATGGGAAGAATACATGCATGCCTCTGCAGATCCCCTTCCCCGCTTCCTATCAGTCTGGGGCCCAGCTCAGGAAACAGAGCTGTGTGCATTTAGGGTGAGTCTTCCCAGTTCAATAAACCCATTAGGAAAACCCCTCACAGGCAGACCGACAGGCCAATCTAACCTAGACAATTCCTTAGTAAGACTCTCTTCCCACACGGTTATCCATTATGTCAGGCTGACAATTAAAACTAAAAAGCTGGAGATGGCTCAGCCGCTAAAAAGTACTTGATACTTTTGCAAAAGACCCAGGCACAGTTTAGTTCCAAGCACATACAGAGGCTTACAGCTGTTTGTAACTCCAGTTCAAGGCATTCTGATAGCCTATTCTAGCCCCTGAGGGCACCTGCGTGCATATACATACAGACAAAGCACTCAAGACCTATAAAATTTTATAAAGGAAATCTAAGAAAGAAGGGAGGGAGGGAGGGAAGGAAGGAAGGGGGAAAAAAGCTAACAGTCATAGGCCTTTTTCTTTTTGTCCTTCTGATATTCTGCTATGCAAGGTCTCCCCCTTTCTTCCTCTCATGTGGGCATATGTAGAGAGGTGTCTATAAGGAACAGATGGATCTTGTACTGAACTTACCAGCACCCTCATCTTAGAATTCTCAGCCTCCAGAACTGTGGGAAAATAAGTTCCTATTGTTTATAAATCATTCGGTTGTGCAAATGGACTAAGACACCAGGGAACTTGCTGGTCTTGTTTGCTGTTTCCTTGCCCAGTATCTGATGCTTCATAAATAACCCATCATTATACTTGAGGCTGGAGGTGTAGCATTGTCAGGGACCTAGGTTCAATCCACAGTGCTACAATTTTTTTTTTTTTTAAAAAGGAAGGAAGAAAGTCATACTGAAGAAACTGTGACAGGCTGTGGGCAAACTAAGGTGATGTAAACCTCGGTCTCCAGAAACTTCTATTTTAAAACAGTTCTCCACAATATGCTAGTGGAAAACTCTTGCAGGGTGTGGCGCTATCAAGATGGGTGTCTCCCCTTTCCAGAACCCTCACTGAGGCTGTCGATGGCCTTTTTGCTCTCATCTACTCAGGCTGATTTCCACCCAGCTTTTGTTGTTATCTAACCAATGATCCGGAATGTGGCATTCTCATCTCCGACACCCAAATGGTCTGCTTCCCCCTCTCCTCCTCCTCCACAACCTGCTCATAGAGAGGGCATCTGCTTTTCCCTAGTCAGCCCGAGAACTCTAACAGGCAGGTAGGGCCAAAGTTGCATTTGTCTCTTCCCAGCCTTCACCCACAGCTGGCATTCAGATACGCTGTTGAATAAGTCTGTTTGTTTGTTTAAAGCTCTACCCCTTCAGATGCCTACACGTCTCTACAATGCCCATGAGTGCTAGGCTTCCAGATCACAACCCTCTGTTGGAGACTCCCTCCTCATTCCGTGGCCTATGCTCTGGCTCTAATTAGTTGGGCCATGCCTTCTCTTACACTGAGAAAATGTGGGCTAGGACAGTTGCTCTTCAGGGTCCTAAGAGACTCAGCTGTCCCTCATCTTTCACTCAGCCTTCACACACCCCTAGATTCGGAGGCCTCATGCGGCAAACATTCCTGCTTGGCTATCCTGATCTTGGCATAGGCCAGATGTTTTCTGGAAGTAGGTGATAAGTGTAGGCGAGGTCTTGGCATTTGTCCAGATAACAGCTTTGGCATCCAGAGCCCAAGACCGCTGCTGATATCGATGCCTAAAGACAAGACACGACCTGACCCTACCTGACAGCTAGGGTCTGCTGTGGTTGTCCGGCTGTCACTAGAGAAGGAAGGCTGTCAACTCTCCCGGGATGCTTTATCCCTCTCAGCCTCAGCCTGCTCAACTTAAAGAGTACAAATGACAGCAGCAGCCTGCTTCAGCGGGATTTATGAAAACTAATACTCCATCGTCTATAAACACTTTACCGCTCTATCTACCTCTCCACGCCCTGCACAAGTGAGCCACTGTCTGCCGAAGCTAAGAAAGGGAAACGATCTTGTCCAAGCTCACAGTTAGACAAGTGGAGGAGTAAAAATGTAAATCCCAGGATAGGTCTAAGTCCTGCTCCAGGCTACAACGGGAAGGAATCACTCCCTGAACGTGCTATTACTCTCCAACTGACACTAAAGGGTTTGGGTCCCAAACCCCTCGGCCCCTCCCATGAGATGGCACCTCGCCGGAACAGTTTATTAATATCAACTATTGCTTCACCATGACTGCCAGGTTTCCCCACTTCAGCAAGCAAAGGGGCCCGGGTTTCCTCAGGGCGGAGGGAACCAGGGAACTGTAGTAAGACAAAAGCGCTGCGTTTGGGAAGTCAGAGAAAAAGCCCTTCCCTTTGCTGAGGGCTCTCAGGCCGTTATTTCCCTCTTCTGAGCCCCAGGCTTTCCACAGTTCCCCCTGGGAACAGGATCACGCAACACGGTTCAAGCAGGACTAGTTGTTTCTGGGGAAGGTAGTACCTTTGCCCCTTGGACTTTGCTACTTGACTGCTCTCAGAACTCCCCGAGGTTCCAGCCCCAGGAGACTCAGAAACAACCAGAAGTGGAGGACAGGAGCTGAGAAGGAATAGCCACCTAGCTAAGGTCCACCAGAAGCTTCCAGGCTGGACTGAAGCTGCAGAAGGCCCAAGGTCGCACGCTCAGACCCTGCCCAGCTCTAGGGCGGGGTCCCCCCTCCCTCAGGTCCCCCCCTCCCTCCACGGTTCCCCCGGTGAGGGCAAGGCCCTTTTGAGAGGCACTGACCGGGCTCGAGCGGCTGCCCCGCTGCCTCTGCCTCCGTCCTCATGACCCGGGTGGCGCAGAGCGCCCATGGCCCCGGCCTGGAGCTGATGGCAGCTGCGACTTCTGCTGGGCAGCAAGCGCGGCCAGTGTGGGGAGAGATCGGCCGCCGCCAACGCCGCCGCCTCCGCGGTTCGGAGTGCGGTAGGCGGGGGCTAGGCCACCTCAAGCCACGCCTCGTCCCTTCCAGGGCTGAGATCTGAAAACCCGCCCTTTGCCTAGGCCGCGCCTCTTCCCTTCCGCCCACTTCTCTCCCATAAAGAGAAAACCCGTGGGGGCCGCCCCTTCCCCGGAAGCCCCGCCCCTCGCGATCCCCGCCCCCAAAGGCCCTTCCGTAGCGACGAGGGCTCCTCCCAAAACTCCCTCCGTTGGCTTGCTCCATTGTAGCCTCAGGGTTTAGTCCCGGCCCCTCGCAGTGTCTCATCGGAACTCCTGAGAATCCTTTCCTGACTCCCTTTAGGTCTTATCCATACCATGAATAATAAGAGTTCCCCATGCTCAGTGCGACCCTTACCTGATGGCGACCAGATCCAAAGCTTAACTTCCTAGTCCAAGCCGCACTTCCTGTCGCCCCAGCGCACTGGGCTCAAGCCTCGATCCCGCCCAGTCCGTCCTTGTTGTACTGCGTAAGTGCGCGTCCCCATGTTCCTTTCTGGGCTCGAGGATAGATGTTTCCCACCGTCCCCGGGTCCTATCCAGTGCCGGAACAATAGTGCTAGAGCCCTCGTTTCCCAGCCGGCGGGAGTCAGGCGAAAGCAGGAAAAGGAGGATCCCTGCGCACGGCATTCTGGGAGCGCGTGGTATTCTGGGTACCCGGGGCCCGCCATTCCCTCGCTTCACGCCTTCGCTTTCTAACGTTTTTTCCAGAACCGTAAAGGAGCCTGCAATTTCTTGGCGAGGAGCGGCGACTGACGGGTAAGAGGAGGGCGAGGCTCCCCTAGAGGGCTAGGGGAAGAAAGGAACCCTGGCGAGGAGTTCAGCGGGGCAGAGTGGAGGGGAAGAAGCCCAGGCCGATCCAAACACTGTCTCGCTAGCGCTTGGAACGGTTAACTGATTGACGCATAGCCTGCGCGCTCTGAGCCTTTCCGAGTCACCGATTTTTTTTACGTTGGAAGCAGTTATTTCTTAGAAATGACCGCCTTTCCCTCTGGATCATCGTTTTCCACGTCCTTTGCATCCCTGTCTGCACTCTCATCCCGGCACTGGCCCTCTCTTGCTCTCGACGCTGCTGCAGAAGCTCTATGTTCGATCCACTTTGCAGATGCTGCTATTTTTTTTTTTTAAGCTTTCGGCTATAGCCCTGCTGTAGTTCGCCGCCGCTTTCGCCATAAAGTCCACGCAGCTAAGGTTTCTCACCAAGAGAGACTGCGTTTAGCATCCTTATAGTCACGTGAACATAGGTGATATGTTCATCAGAATTATAGAAACCTGTGTATAGTCTCTGCCTTTTACTGAGATAAAGTTTGTCCTAATGGTCTCATGATGAGCATTTCCTGTTTGTATCACTTTGTGGGTGCCTTCATTCTTTGTCCCCACCTTTAGTGAGTCGGCAAAGCCGAATTGAAGTCACAACCTCCGCTAGTTTCTCTGGGTTTGGGTCTGTATCTACTATAAGGTACTGTGGCTTTGGGCCAAATGTGGTTGCTGGGCACTTGGAATATTACTAGTGTGACTGGGGACTTATTATTTAATTTACGTTTTGTTTGAATAACTGTATGGGAGCCAGTGATTATTTACACCTCGGGTCCATATCACAGTTCGGTGAATATAAAGGGACACGTGTTTGGAAATAGAAAGGAACACGCTTGGTTCCTACTAGCTTCCTCCATCCATCCAGCCATCCTTCCCCACCTCGTGGCTGTGTGAACTTGCCATGGTGGGGCCTTCTGACATATTTGCAGAGCTTGTGAGATGCCAGACCTTACGCTCTGAAAGATAACTGTTGTCCCTCTTCTATAGCACAGGAAGAGTCCTGCCAAGATGTCTATCGGTGTGCCAATTAAAGTCTTGCACGAGGCTGAGGGCCACATCGTGACGTGTGAGACCAACACTGGGGAGGTCTATCGAGGGAAGCTCATTGAAGCAGAGGACAACATGAACTGCCAGGTACCTTGCTTTGCCCTGGGGCTGTGAAGGAACTGTGGCGTCTATCCTGGGGGATAAAAAGACATTTGGGAGTCTTGATGAAGTTATTCTCATCCGACAGCTCACTGAGTGCTTAAAGTGTGCTGGACACTCTTGAAGTCTCTGCAATTGTTTGTATGTCAATACAGACTCAGGCTTGGGGCAGAAAAGTCATTTGACAGCCTCATAACCATATTAGCAAGTGGATCCCAGCATATGGGAGGCTGAGGTCAAGGATCAAGAGGTCAAGGCCCTGTCTCTAAAGCAGCAAGTCCTATTTAACTGTTTCCTTCTGTTTGAAAGAAGTGGCGCTTCTTATAGGAGAGTCAGGCTCAAGAACCAGTGTCCATTTTCCATCACGATTTATAATTTACAGAATCTAAAGCTTATTGTGTGTGCTTTTTTTTTTTTTCTTGCAGAAAATCTTATCTGATGTAACTACCAAGTTTTGGTGTGTGGGGTTTTGTTTATTTGTTTGTTTTTCCTGTTAAGAACTCGAGCTTCGGAATCAGATTTGAGCCAGACCATAATTGTTCTCTCTATAAAGTTAAAATGGAGTTGTTTTGGATCTTCTGTGCTGTGAATGCCAAGACAATTAATACACAGGAGACTTATGGGGAAGTGGCAATGAAGAATAACGGTGAGAGAGCAGGGTACATGAGTAATTAGTTACTATTCTTGTTGCTTTGATCAAATACCTGGCAAAAGCAACTTAAGAAAGGAGAGTTTATATTGATTCTCAATTTGAGGATTCAGTCTGTCACCGAGGAAGTCATGGTGGCAGGGATTTGAGAAGGCATCTGGTCACAATGACTCTGCCAAATGTGCTTAGCCCGGTTTCCACTTTTTATTCACAGTAAGTTGGAAATTCTCACCTCAGCCTAATCTGGATAATGCCACAAATACGTTCTTGTCCCTTCAGTAATTCTGAATCCACCACGTTGATAATATTAACCATCAAAGCTTTTCAGTCCAGGGAAAGGAAGGCCGATGGAACAAAAAGAGCCTCAGACTGTAGCTTATTGCTGAAGAAGTTTCATCTAAGTGAGAGGAGTCTCAGGAGGCAGAGATGGATTATTAGCTCTGGTGTTTCTGCTGTGATCAGTCATTGGCAGCCTGTGGGGTGGCTACCTCAGAGTGAGTGCCATCTGTGGTGGATCTACAGAATGTCAGCTGGAGGCTGTAGCTCCATATATTCCACCCAGCCTGTTGTCTTCTGAAGTGGGGGGAAAGGTATCCCAGACTGCTCCAAGTCTAATACCCATAGCTTGGAGTTGTTACAGAGATCAGATAACTTGTGTGTTTGCAGGGGCTGGCTCAGTGCTTTGTGTGTTATAACTCTTGGAATATATGGTTCCTGTTACTATATTCCATGTGAGAGGAAAGAAAGGTTTGAAGGGTAAAGTTCCTTATTTAGGGTCATACCTGTGAGTTAGGTGACTATTACCATTAGGGTATGAGTTACTTCCTGTAGCTGTGATAACACACTGTCAAGAGTTTAGTTGGGCTCACAGTTCCAGAGAAATGGTAACAGAAGCAGAAAGCTGAGCACTTATATTTTCAATAGAAAGCTTGAAGCAATGGAACAACAGAAAAAAAAAACCTGACATCTTGAAATTTGCAGGCAAATGGATGGAGCTAGAAAACATCATTTTGAGTGAGGTAACCCAGACCCAGAAAGACAACTATCATATGTACTCACTCATAAGTGGTTTTTAAACATAAAGCATAGAAAACCAGCCTACAAATCACAATCCCAGAGAACCTAGTCAACAATGAGGACCCTAAGAGAGACATACATGGATCTAATCTACATGGGAAGTAGAAAAAGACAAGATCTCCTGAGTAAATTGGGAGCATGGGGACCTTGGGAGAGGGTTGAAGGGGAGGAGAAAGGCAGGGAGGGGAGCAGAGAAAAATGAAGAGCTCAATAAAATCAAAAAAAAAAAAAGAAGAAGAAGAAGAAAGCTCAAAGCAATGAGTGCAATCTGGAAGTGTTGGGGATGGTAATTGCAAAGCCTGCCCCTAGTGACATTCTTCCTTCAGCAAGGCTGCATCCCCTAACACCTCCCCCCCCCAAAAAAAAAAAAAACTCAGCTCACCACCAACTGGGGGCCAAGTGTGCAAACACCTGCAACTGTGGAGGATACTTTTCATTTAAACTACTGTAACTGTGCTGATTAGATTTTTGGTCAATTTGACACAAGCTAGAGTAGTCTTTCTTGGAAAAGGGAACCTCAATTATGAAAATGCCTCCATCAGATTATCCTATAGGCAAGTCTGGGGCATTTCCTGCGTAGTGATTGTGTGAAAGGGCCCAGCATATTATTGGCTATGCTACTCCTAGGCAGTTGTTTCTGGGAGATGTAAGGAAGGTAGCTGAAGACTGAGCATAGTGGTGCATGCCTTTAACCCCAACACTTGGAGGCAGGGGCAAGAGGACAACCAGGGCTACATAGAAAGACTCAAAACAGCAGCAACAGTGCATGCATGCATCCGTGTGTAAGAAGATAGCTGAGCATGAGCCAGTAAGCAGCATTCCTCCGTGGTCTCTGTTTCAGTGTCTGCCAGCTTGAGTCTCTTCCTTTCCTTTTTCAGTAATGAACTGTGATCAGGATGTGTATGCCATGTTGCTTCTGGCTGGGGTGTTTATTACAACAATAGAAAGCAAACTAAAACAAGATTTAGTTTAGAGCTGGGTGGTGTGCTGTGTGCCGCTGTTCCCCTCTGCTGGAGATGGAACCCACTGCTTCAGGCATGATAGGTTAAGTAATCTCCTGCTAAATCCCTTTTCCAGTTTGGGGTTTTGCTTTTCAGACAAGCTCTCTTTATATAGAGAGCCCAAGTTGGCCTTAAACACTTGATCCTCCTGCCTCATCATCACTTCTGTAATTATAGGCAAGTGCTATGCCACCCAGCTGTCAAGACTCTTTGAAGTCCTGTACTACTTGGTTGCCTTCCACAGGAATTTTCTGGGAGGTGTAGCCAACTTAGTGCTGTCAAGATCCTGACCTGTCTGCTTTTGGGAAGTGTCACTTTCATGGGTCCAGCCCTGTCAATTAAGACATCTTTGTTTTAGGGCATTTAGTTTTGTGAGTAGAGTGAAAGATTTGGATAGTGACTGTTTATGTCTTTGTTATGGTGCTTTATTTAAACAATTCACTGAGGCATGAGGGTCTATAATAGGAATTTGTCTGACTAGATGACTGACATTCTCAGAAGTGCAGCCCACATGGTGCAGTCACAGATCTTGGTATTATCAGGTTGCAACTTGGAAAGTAGTGTGTCTTGTGTGTGAGCTTTGTGTCTCCCTGGCCCTCTGTCCCCTCCAAAATCGGTGATAACAGATGAATGCTCATTTTGATTTACTTGTAGAGTCTGTAAACATGGCTGCACTCTGAGGTACTGGGAATTAGGACTTCATGATGTCCTAATTTTTGCAGGAATACAATCTAGCCCATAATACTGCCCATATCCAGATGATGAGACTTCATTAGGTTGACCAGAGCCTGAGCACATTGCTGTATAGAGCAAACCTCAGCTGAACACTTCACTCGTGCATCTCTGGGACTGTGATGACTCCTGCAGGTTCCTCTGCTGTCTCCTTCCTGGTCCACAGTCCTTTAGAAATGAGAACGTCCTCCAAACACCTTCTCTGCATACACAGCGGTAATCCCAGCACTCAGGAAAATTGAGGCAGAGGAATCACCACAAATTCAAGGCAAGCCTGGACTTTGTGACACCTTGTCTCAAAACAACGCCACAAAACTGACCGATTTGGGAAGCTGCGAGGATTCCGTCATAACCACTTCCTTACCTCAGTGTATTGACATAGACTTCTTTAACTGTGTGTATTTAAATGAATATGGCTTATATTCCTTTTGCAGTGCTAGCACTAGAATCCAGCAAGTGTTCTCACTACTCAGCTATGCCCATCCATTTATATGGTAGCTTCAAATAAAGAAATGGGTCATGGTGCAGCCGAACTTAATTAGAAAACCAAGCGACTGGTACTTAGACTGTAAACCTGAATCCCTGTGCTTAATAAAGGTACATTCAGGTGTGAGATACATGAGGTACAAATTTCCCTGGCATTCAGATATAGTAGATCCTATTAAATGATGTTCTTGGGTGCTGGAGATCAGAGGTTGGGGGACACTGGTTACTCTTTAAGAAGACCTGGGTTCAATTCTCAGCACCCACATGGCAGTTCACTATCATCTGTCCAGTTCCAGGGGATCTAATGTCCTCCTGGCCTCGGAGGGCACCTGCACACTTGTGATGCACATGCATGCATACACATTAAATGAGTAAACAAATCCTTTTGTTTTAATGATGTTCTTACCAACATCAATCACTATGTAAAAATCTGCCTCCTTTAGGGCTCCTGAGAGCCTTGGTACTTGCTAAGGAAGCACTGACCCCCCCACCCCCCACCCCACACACATAGAACTTCGTTGTTTTAGCATGGTTTGTACTGTGTGTGTCATTTGAAAGTATGTAGAGGGAGGGAACTGATTCTGACCACCACACGCATACCTGTGGCATGTAAACATGTGCACATATATACACAAATACATGCAATTTTTAAGGAGAAAAATTAAAACTCTAAAAGCTTTTTTTAAATATTTTAAGATTTTATTTATCTATTATGTATACATTATTCTGTCTGCAGGCCAGAAGAGGGCACCAGCTCTCACTACAGATGGTTGTGAGTCACAATGTGATTACTGAGAATTGAACTCAGGACCTCCGGAAGAACAGCCAGTGCTCTTAACCTCTGAGCCATCTCTCCAGCTCTCCAGCCCTAAAACTCTAAAAGCTTTAAGATGAAGCTTTGAGTCTCCTGAACACTAGTGCTCTGAAAGAGCCCAAAGTGCTGAGTCATCTCTCTGCCCTTTTTTGTTTGTTTTTGTGGGGTGGGGTGTTTTTTTTTTCATCCCTTCAAACCCAAGGCTGTCCTTAAATTTGTTGACTTCCCTATCTCTGCCTCCTGAAGAAGGACGCTTAAAAGAAATCCCACACTAGCTCAGAATTGAGAAACAAATGGTTGTTTATTTAAGGGTAGACTCACAAATCAGAATCCTCCAATCCTCCGCTTGAACAGAGACCAGAAACCGAATCCAGCAGCCAGAAAGAGAGCGGACGCATGCTCTACATCATCGACTTATATAGTATAAGAGGCCACGCCCCAGTAGGCAGGTAACCAACCACAAGCTGTAAGACTTCCTACAGCAGCCTCCCAGGGGTTTTGTGATTATAAGTGATTATTATGATCATGACCAACTTTATAATTTTTACCGTATGATCTATTCTAAACCATATTCTAGGATGCTAATACCAAGGACATTGTATAATTTTTCACAATGGAAGGTTGTTGTATTATATAGTTTTTACCAATGTGATAGTTTGAATGTAATTGGCCCCCATAATCTTATAGGGAGTAGCCCTATTAGGAGGTATGGCTTTGTTGGAGTGAGTATGGCCTTGTTGGAGGGGTAGGCTTTGAGGTATCCTATGGTCAGGATACCACCCAGTGTCTCAGTTGACTTCCTGTTGCCTTCAAGTTATAGGACTCTGGGCTGGAGAGATGGCTCAGTGGTTAAGAGCACTGACTGCTCTTACAGAGGTCCTGAGTTCAATTCCCAGCAACCATGTGGTTGGCTCACAGCCACCTATAACGAAATATAGTGCCCTCTTCTGGCCTACAGGCAGGATACTGCATAAATAAAAAAATAAATGACTCTGAGCTACTTCTCCAGTACCACTTCTGCCTGCCTGCACCATGCTCCCTGCCATGGTGAAAATGGACTGAATCTCTGAAATTGAGTGAGCCACCCCAATTAAATGTTTTCCTTGTGGGGCTGGAGAGATGGCTCAGCAGTTAGAGCACTGGCTTCTCTTCCAGAGGACCCAGGTCCAATTCCCAGCACCCACATGGCAGCTCACAGCTCTCTGTACCTCCTGTTCCAGGGGATCTAACACCCTCACAGACATAACATGCAGACAAAATACCAGTGTACATAACATAAAAGTAAGTTATTAAAGATTTTTCCTTGTAAGATTTGCTGTGGTCATGGTGTATCTTCGCAGCAACAGAAATCCTAAGACATATGTCAGTATTACTTTTCCAGTTAAAAGTGAATATAGTCATAAAATGGATGATTCAGAGGAAAGGTGTGTGTGTGTAGACATTTAACATACAAAAATAATGAGCTTAGCAGGGCAGTGGTGTTGTACGCCGATGGATCTCTGAGTCTGAGGCCAGCCTGGTCTATAAGAGCTCAGTTTCAAGACAGGCTCCAAAGCTACAGAGAAACTCTGTCTTGAAAAGAAAAGCAACAACAAAAAATGATCTTATTGATAATGTGCTGATTATTCCTTATAGATCGCACTAATGACCCACCTTTGGAAACAGAGTTAGTTAGGCTGCTGAAGGGGTCTTCGTTGTGCTGCTGGTTAGTATGTTCTTCCTGGAAGTGACTTGGTCCATCTGTCCGTCTACAGCAATTCTGCTGCCAGTTCAAAATGATAAAGTTGTGTTGTCGTGTGTCCCTTTCAGTGTTGATATTAGTAAGGAAAACTCTGAAAACCAGTATTTCTCTTACTAGAGCTAAATTAATTATAAATAAATTCACAATATAGCAGGCTTTGAAATTCATACACACACCATCTCTACATCCCAAGTTCTGGTATTACAGGTGTGTGCTAACATGCTTATTTTGTTTTGTTTTTCATTATCTATAGAATATTTTATTAGTTTCTATAATCAACTCTGTAGAAAAGACCTTATCTAGGTAATTAGGTAATACAGTCAGTATGTTACTTTTACACAAAATTACATTTAACATTTCTAGATCCATGTGGCTGTTAGCACTTTGAACTGGGATACTTTTCCAAAGTTGACAGAGCAGCTAAACTTTCTAAAAATCAAATTTTATTTCACTTTTATTTATTTAAAAAAATAATATCAAGTATGTTATACAGGAACAGTTTTTCTGGGTCCTGTAGTTATCTGAACAAAATCACAGCGACATCATGGCTGGCATTATGTGGTGCTAGGGTTTCACCCATGCTAGGCAAGTTCTCTACCAGCTCATGTAGTTATTTTTTATTATTTTTCTCAGACACTGAGGCGGGAGGACTATTTGAGGCTAACCAAGGCATCATAATGAGACTCTGAAGAGAAAATGATGAGCATGTGTTCATTTATTATCATAATGCCAGTAAATATAATCTAAGAAGAGAATAATAGACCTCTTTCATCATACATCAAGAGATAAAATTCTTAGAAATTTGAGTGGGAAAATGCAATAGAGTAAGCAGGTTCTACAGAAGCTAAAATGCTGCTTTGAGGACCACAGGGGCGCTGTTTGTTCTGTCTGCTTGGCTGTGACAAACCCCTCTGTAGATAAATGATCTGCATGGAATTGTTATCTTAAAAAAAATAGAGCCTACAAGAGCCTTATACAGGATTAGGTCAGCTTGAAAAAGCAAAGCATTGCATGTAACTGACACTAGGAAAGTTTGAGATTTCTCAGCACAGTGTGGGTTTCTTTGTGACAGTTTTTTTTTTTTTAAGATTTATTTATTAATTATGTATACAACATTCTGCCTCCGTGTATGCCCGCACGCCGGAAGAGGGCGCCAGATCTCATTACAGATGGTTGTGAGCCACCATGTGGTTGCTGGGAATTGAACTCAGGACCTCTGGAAGAGCAGCCAGTGCTCTTAACCACTGAGCCATCTCTCCAGCCCCTTTTGTGACAGTTTTGCTGTGTGGCCTAGGCCAGCCTGAAACTTGGAATCATCTTGCCTCAGTTTCCCAGTCACTGGGACCACAGGTAAATGGCACCATTTGTGGCTGTGCGATTAAAGTTTGTGGATAACATAAGCTCTTTAGCTTGAGGGGAAAAAGAAAAACAGTTTAGGCTGTATGAGCTATTTTCAAGGAGTTATGTTTTTTGTACTCCTTTACTCTGTAACATTTTTGTGTGTTTCCTAAGAACAAAGATAGAGAGGCTGAATCACTTCATGGTGTAGTAACATCGGTGGTGATTGAATGAATATCCAACGAGGGTGTGCGCTTTTAGCATGTTTGCAGTTCTGGCAGTTATGGCCATACAGAAAAGGAGGACCCACCTCTGAGACTCAATGTCCCCTGTTCTTTCAAAACAGGACACACCGGACAGTGGTGGTGCACACCTTTAATCCCAGCACTCGGGAGGCAGAGGCAGGTGAATCTCTGTGAGTTCAAGGCCAACCTGGTTTATAGAGCAAGTTCCAGGACATCCAGGAAGAGAAACCCTGCCTTGAAAAAATAACAACAAAAAAAGCAGGTCACTTCTGGCACTGATGCAAGAAAGTATCCTCACATGCTGAGAAAGAAGTCAGTTGTGCAGCGATGGTAGTTGGGTGCTTCCTCATTTAGCTCAGTTCTGATGCTACAGGGACTGTCACTGTCACTGATTGAGGTCTCAGTCCTCAAGACTGTCCTTTCCTTAGACACCAGTGAAAGCCCCAGTTTGTTTTAACTAAACTGTGCTTCTGACTGTCCGAGTTTAAGTCGGTGTTCCTACTATCCTCTTCTTAGGTCTCATCAACCTTTGTTTAAGCAGCTCACAGGATTCAGGGAAGTGCATTTACAGGTTTCTTGTAGAGGGTAGGACAGAGGATACAGATGTGTCAAGCAAGGCCTGGGGGCAGGGACTCAGTTTTCATGCTTCTTCATGATGTGCCACCCTCTGGAAACTTGCCCTTGTTCAGCTCCCTGGAAGTTCTCCAAAGCATGTCCCTTCGGGCTTTACGGAAGCTTAATTGAATAGGCAGGACTGACTACCCATGGATTGCCATGTAAAAGAGTGATCTGGACGACAACATCAAAGGAGTATGAACTCATGCTAATGGGCTAAGTACGTAGACAGGACTTCTGTTGTCCTCAGTGTTTCCCTCAGTACCAGGGATGGAACCCAGGGCCTTGCACATGGCAGGCGAATGATCTACTACTGAACTCTAGCCCAGGCATAACTCTTTCTAAAATGAAGGTCGTGGGAATTTACTTACAGACAACTCCAGAGCAGAAAGACAGACCGGAATTAGAGTTTCCCTACCAACTGAGGAAAGAGGAATTCTAGCTTTTGTGGACTGTCCTTAAAAAGGGATTTATGAGGCTAGAACCATGGGCAAAATACCGTATTACACACTCCCGCGTTGCTTCACAAGCCTGCATCATGTTCTCTCCATCCTGGTCCACAGGTGGCATTTCACTTGAATATCTAGTCTGTGTTAATGACTGTGGCTCTTTAGGAAAACCATAAACTCTTACATTCCTGCCTGACTTTCAGTAAAACCCAAGTGTTTGCCTGGAGAAATGGCTCAGGAGTTAAGAGCACTTGTTCTTCCAGAGGACCCATGTTGGGTCCCTAGCACTGGGGGGATCTTAGCCTCATTACCCCTGGCTTCTGTAGTTACCCACACAATATGCTTGAATAAAATAAATCTTCAAGTATTTTTAAATGTAACTAATATAAACCTATTGCTAAAAAGATGATGCCTTTGTCTTTATGCAAACACGGGGCGCTCCTGGGTCTGTGCTACCATTTTGTTCATCAGCAGGACAGGAATGCATTCGAGCAATAAGAGTATTCGGTGTTAGAGTATTTGTCGGTGACATTAAGAGCCCCTCATAGGACATTACTGGAAGTACCTGGTTTAAGTCTTGTTGGATCTGTGTGACAGTCTCATGGAGATTCTCAAGGCACAGTGGGGAGGTGCTGAGTAGGGAGGGAGATTAGGTTTAACAATCGTACATATCCCAAATAGACATCCTAACTTGGATTAGGTAAACATTACTGAGTTTGTTGTGTCCTAGGTGATTGAGATAACATTTAGACATACTTTGCCTTGTTTAATTGTTTTTTTAACAGTTCCAGGAAGGTAGTCTGTCACATTTTCAGGTAGGGAATGGCACATGAAGGCAGTGTGACTTTGTGTGGAAGGATAGGGTGAGTACAGGTGTGGGCCTTCGAGGACAGATCTGCCTCTGACAGGTTGTGCTGTCTCCCATAGGGTCTCATGGTATGAAGTCAGTTATCTGGGGTCATTGTCATTTGCTTGCTGTCTGTATTCATGTTGACTTTTGTTTTGTATTTCCTTTAGTAGGGGAGGGAGGGAGTGAGACTCAGAAAATTCTGAAGATGTGCTCAGGGTTACACCTCTGCAAGATGGCAAAGCTAGATTTCACTGGAGATGGTCAGGCCACTCCAGTATCTTCTATAGAGTCACAAGTATGTCTGGAATTGAAGTTAGTGGAATCCAGGTTCTCTGATTGGGTGAGCCAACCATAACTACTTACTTGTGGTAGCAGAGGCTCAAGTGTGTACAGGAAACTGGCAAGGACTTAGGAACTATGAGATTTTTAAGGAAATGGCGATAGGAAGCCTGCTCCTGATTGGTGAGAAACTGGGGCCCCCTTGCCCTTGAATGTAGAACAAGAACAGTGGTTTGAAATCCTAGAAACCATTCCTGTTGCTCAGATAAAGCAGGGGCAGCCTCAGTATTGATGTGTTTTGGTTTTGGTTTTCACTGTTGGTAGTCCAGCAGAGACCACCTGGCCATTTAGAAAGAGCAGGAGTGCAAGACATTTAGAGAAGACAGTCCTGGGGGATGATGCAGCCAAAGATGAGCATTAACCAGATTAACCCAGTCTTAGATTTTTTTCTAAATTTTGTATTCACATAGAATTGTTTGTGTACGTGAAAAATGAAAGAAGTGTTGTTGTTTTGGAGGGGGCCAGGGGCAGGGAGAAGAGGCAGAGAAAGAAAGGGAGGGGGAAACGGATAGGGAGGTGTGCTCAGTGCGAAGTGTAGACATCGAGAAGTTTTAAAAAGAAGCCTGGGAGATGGCACATCTTTGCAGTGTAGGCTCCACCCATTCTAGAAAAGTGTAGTTCTTTTCTGCCCAGAGCAATTGGGCAGTTGAGGCACCTGTTGAATTTGGTGCTGGCAGGTTTGTGTCACTTTCCTATTCCCTTGGGCCCCTGACTGGATTCATCATAGAGACTCCTCCTTCCTTCAATCTACACCTACTCATGCTGGCACATGGGTCCTCCCAAAGTACTGCCTAGCTGTCTCCGTCCATCAGTGCTGTGCAGATATGCTGCTTCAGCCCTGCATGCTTGAGTCTTCCTCTCCTGTGCAGGCACTGGGAGCAGGTGCTGCCGCCTTCACTTCTCAGTCCCTCGTCATCTGCCTCCTAATATCTACTAAGAGAATTATATCTGGTGCATACTTAAGACCCCGAAGGTGCCTTTCCGGATGCAGTGCCAACAGGTCCATGAGAGGCTGCAGTTTGGCATGAAATTAGAAAGACTGTCACCGTCACTCACAGGCTACCCGGGAAGCAGTGCAAGCTGGGCTCTGCATCTGAGCTCAGTGGTTCGAGCCTGGTGTCTCCTGCATATCAGCTGTTTGACGTGGTTTTTGTTTGGCTGTAATCTGTAAAATTGGGAGAACTCATAACCCTGACGTTTCTGTGAAATGCCCAGTGCCTGGTGCACAGGGAAGTGCCAGCCATTGATGTGCTGTTTCACAGCTTTGTCTGGCTTTTTCTTTTTTTTTTAGATTTATTTATTCTAGTTTATGTGTGTGGGTATTTTGCTTTTACTGTGTGTGTGTGTGTGTGTGTGTGTACAAGTGTGCACCACATATGTGTCTGGTACCATGGGTCCCCTGCACTTGGAATAACAGTGTGAGCTGCCATGTGGGTGCTGGGAATTGAACCCAGATTCTCTAGAGGAGCACATGGTACTCTTAACTGCTGAGCCATTTCTCCAGCCCCTTGTCGGACTCTTTTATTGCTGGTGTCAGGCTTTTGTGTTTCTAAACTTACTCCGGTTAAAGCTCCTTCGCTTTGTGTGCTTCGGTGCTGTGACCTTTACAACTAAGTTGGTGATTCCCTTCCAGATGTCCAACATCACAGTCACCTACAGAGATGGCCGAGTGGCACAGCTGGAACAGGTATACATCCGTGGCAGCAAGATCCGATTTCTGATTTTGCCTGACATGCTGAAAAATGCACCGATGTTAAAGAGCATGAAAAATAAAAACCAAGGCTCTGGAGCTGGCAGAGGGAAAGCTGCTATCCTGAAGGCCCAAGGTAGGTGCTTCTGGGGTTGGCTGCAGAATCCTTACCCTCTTCCTTTTAGGGAAAAGCCCTCCACACATGACGATATACCCCATCCTGACCTACTCCCAGGCTTGAGAAATCCTAGTAATGGGGGCCTTTCCCCATTATCTTTCTTGTCTTACTTGATCCTATCAACAGAGTTAGTAAAATCCCTAATCTCTCCTTAAAGGAAAAAAATACAGATTCCTTCACACTTATCCCAGCACTCAAGAGACCAGGGCGAAAAGGCCACCCTGAGCTACATATACATAGCAAGACCCTGGAGAGGCAGGTAGAGAGAGTCCTGTCTGAAGTGAAATAGTCCTATAGTGAAGGTCCTTCCTTTTCAGAAATTCTATCCAGGGCCCTCTTTGGGGCCTTGCTATGGTCTAGTGAGGATGGGGAGTGACACCTGAAACAGTACCATTGCATTCCTAGAGTTGTGTGTGATATATCCTGCCTGCCCGCCCGCCCGCCCCTCACCCTGCCAGCCCCTCCCCCCCCCGCCCCATGCCCCTCAATTACCCAAGATAGAAAGGGGAACAACAAACCAGAGTTCTATTCAAGTCTGTCTTGATGAACCAGTGAGCTCTTGGGGTTGTTTAGGAGCACAGCTGGCCTTGCAGCTTCACTGGGAACCCGTGCTCAACATGGGTGATAGTTCCTAAGAGCTGCTTTCCTGGAGTTTCTCTCGTCCATCCACTTTCTTTACGGTTCTCACCTCCCAAAAGAGTGCGCAGCTAGGACAGGATCACTCACAGTGTTAGTCTTATAGCCACAACAGATAGATGTTTTTGTTTCCTGAGACAGGGTTTCTCTGTGTGGCTTGGCTGTCCTGTAGACCAGGCTGACCTCGAACTCACAGAGATCCACCTGCCTCTGCCTCCTGAGTGCTGGGATTAAAGGTGTGTGCTTCCACTGCCTGACTCTTTTTGTTAATTTTAGAAATTGTGTGAATTAGCTTATTTGTGGGGTAGGGGCCACATGTGGTGATGAGAGAACAACTGGTCAGAGTCAGTTCTCCCCTTCCACCGTGGGCTTTCTGGAAATTGAACTTAGGCGGCAGGATTGGCAACAAGCACCTTTACTTAATGAACCATCTTGCCATTCCTTGTTTCAAATTTTCTTAAACTTGGCATTAAATCCCTCCTTTGACACATACCAGCAGAGTAACCATACTGTTCCCCAGTGACTACTAAGCTGCTCTTGGAGGCTAGCCTAATTATGGTTTATATTTGGGTTCCTGAAAAGTTCTGCTGCATTATTAGGTACAAAAGCACAGTCCTAAGGAAATACATTGGTGTTGGGAAAAGATTTGATGCATAAAAGGCCTTGGGTCCTCCCTTAGTATATTTTACATGTTTTATGTCCGAGGTAGCTTCTGTGTTTAAAGATAGAATCGTTTGGCTGGGCGGTGGTGGCGCATGCCTTTAATCCCAGCACTTGGGAGGCAGAGGCAGGAGGATCTCTGTGAGTTCGAGACCAGCCTGGTCTACAAGAGCTAGTTCCAGGACAGGCTCCAAAACCACAGAGAAACCCTGTCTCGAAAAAGCAAAAAAAAAAAAAAGATAGAATGGTTTGGTTTTTTTGTTTGTTTTTTTGTTTTGTTGTTGTTTTGTTTTTGGTTTATTTTAAAAATTCTAAAAAGCTGGTAAGAAAATCTTGGGACCAGTGATGGCTTGAGGATAAAGGTGGTTGTCACGTAAGCCTGACAGAAGTTGTCCTCTGACCTCTACAAGCACAAAATACACACAGATGAATAAATACAAAAGGGCATGAGAGAGATGTTTTTTCCTTTGCTGCCAGGAGGGCTGCTCTTGCTGTTACAGTGACACTAGCTGTCCCGTCTTTGCCAGTCAAATGTTGTCACCTGGGCAGTGAGTTTCTCAACCCTGCTGACGGCTGCTCTAGGCACCTGTGCTTTTCCCAGCCCTGGCTCTGGTCCCTATCAGCAGGTGTATAGGTTCCCATCAGACTCCTAGGCACTTTGGGTTCCAGAGTGGGAGTCCTGTGCATTTTTATGGGTAGTGTTAGTCTGTTTTTGTTATTAAGCATTTCTTTCATGCAGAAAAACTCAGTAATAAAACCCCTTACCCAGAATTAACAGATGCTAGCACTTAAGTATACGTGTTTGAGAGTTTCAAAAACAAATTGAGAGCCAGGGTAGTATAGCTCAGTGGGGAAAGAGCTTGCCATACAGTATGACTACCCGAGCTCAGTCCGTGCATGGTGACACCTGCTTGTAACCCCAGCACTGACAAGACCCTGGGCATCCTAGCCAGCCAGTCTAGCCTACATGTCAAGCTCGGGGCCAGTGAGAGCCTTTGCCTCAAGAAACAAAGTAGTAGCCGGGCGATGGTGGCTCACGCCTTTAATCCCAGTACTCGGGAGACAGAGGCAGGCGGATCTCTGTGAGTTCGAGACCAGCCTGGTCTACAGAGCTAGTTCCAGGACAGGCTCCAAAGGCACAGAGAAACCCTGTCTCGAAAAACCAAAAAAGAAAGAAAGGAAGGAAGGAAGGAAGGAAGGAAGGAAGGAAGGAAGGAAGGAAGGAAGGAAGGAAGGAAGGAAGGAAGGAAGAAAGAAAAGAAAGTAGTGGGTAGTACATGAAGAAGAATACTTGAGGTTTTCCTGTCTTCTCTCTGTTCGTACACACAGGTTCATGTCCCTTCCCTTCCTTTCCCTTCCCTTACAAAGTGAATCGAATGCACCTGTAATGGCGGTTCCTCCCCTCCCGTGGGCCAGCCCTGAGAGTGTGTCTTTTCTACTGTACATAGACTACTGTCAGTCAGCACTACCTACCACCCTGCTACCAGCTGTCAGTGCCAACGTTCGCTCCTCTTCCTCCCCCGCCCCCTGTGACTGGTAGTGATTAGGGTAATGTTGGTTCAGGTGGCCTTTGAGGTCCCTCCCAGAGCTGACGCCAGTCTCTACCATGTCGTGAGCATTCCCAACCATTCTGATCTCTCTCTTTCCATTCAGTGGCTGCAAGAGGACGAGGACGTGGAATGGGGCGTGGAAACATCTTCCAGAAGCGAAGATAACTTTCTCTGTTGAAGAGAACTTTGTCCTTAACTCTGTTAGGTTATTGGGGGGGGGGTGGGGGAGTTACATGTGCATATATCTTAGGTTTTCTTTTGCTATTTCTCTTTGTACCAGAGAAACTGTTAAGCTTAATAAAATTGGTTGTTTTGTGGTTTGTTTCTGTGAGGGTTTGTTTTGTTTTTAAGGAAATAAGAACTCTCTGTTCGATCTGTAGTTTGCATTGGCAACAGGTTAAAATCTGACACCCTTGGACACGCACTGGGACAATGCCAGTACTTTTCAAATGACAGTTATTGATAAGAACTGCTCTGGCCAGTTCCCAGTTGAGCCAAGAGAATGCTAACTCAGACGCTCCCATAACTGTGTTCTCTTTGGCTCCTGCACTCCGTGTGGCCCTTTGCTCAGTTAACCTTTGTGGACCGCCGTCAACCTGACCTGTGAAGATGTCTCACACCCTAGCCATGCAGCATTTGAGGATAGTCTTCTGATACTAAAAATAATGTAGAGGTTCCTGGGGACCCTGGACTGGCTGTTCTACTGGCTCCACACAGTGTAGTTAGCATCTTGGGGTTGATTAGCACATTAATTATTAACATGACGAGGCTAGCAAGGGAGGATAAGATATGCAAAGTGAGTATTTGACAGAAGCACGGGTTGGGAAAACAGCCTGCATCATTCAACTATTGGGAAGAAAGTGTTGCCAGGGACTCATTCTGGAATGGAGCTATAACAAACAGTTTTTGTTTCTTTTTCTTTGTTCACTTCTTATATTTGTAGTATTCTTTGAGATCCTTGGCCTAAGATTATTTGTTTGTCTATGTATTTGGCCATATATCTTTACCACACAGCTGCAGCCAACCACCTTAACAATTTTCATTTAGTTTCATGTCAGCTTTAATAATTGATTTGTTGCCTTTACCAACTTGACATATATTGGCTCTCAGGATTGGAATCGAGCATAAGCTAAGCCATCATGGATGAACATAGTCGCTAGCTGTTTATGTGGTAAAATAATAACATCCTTACACGCCAGCAGCAGTGCCTTCTACCCTCAGAGTGACTGGGTTACAAAATGAGGTGGGAGTGGGTGAGGGGACAGTTGAGACCAAGTGGCCTAAGATTCAGAGACGCACTCCATCTGCTTCCGGAGTGCCATGACTAAAGGTCTGCGCCACCATGCCCAGCTAAAAGCAAACCTAGAATTCGCCCTAGCCATTACCTTTGTAGAACTCCATGGAGACTGCAGACGGACAGAGTGAGTCTGCGTTTCTAACAGGATCCCTACTTGGTGCTGGAAACCACTTCTTTGAGGTTGTGCCAGCACTTGAGAGGCTGAGGCAGGTGGTTGAGTTCAGGGCTTGCTACTTAGTTCCAGGCCAGCCTGGGTTAGATACCCTTCCCAAAATTTTTTAAGAGATATATTAAAAGTTAGAAATATTGTGGGTTTTTTTTTATCCACTTAATTATTGAGGATGCATGCCAACACACTTGTGGAAGTTAGGACAACTCTTGGGAGTTGATTCTTCTACCATCCTGGGAATCAAACTTAGGGCATTGGGGTTTACCTTGAGAACAGGAAGCAATTCTGTCTCCCTCTTTTTTTCTGCTTTCAACTCACAACTGATTTCTCTCAATGTGTCTCTGCTTATTCCTTGCTGTCTCAGTTTTCCACACTGTCTTGGATTCCTGGTTATTGCAAGTATTCCTCACCACCTGTCTTCCTAATGGTAATTCTGCTACTGCCATATTTGTTGTTAGTTGGTGATTGCTTACATTTTTACTGGTGAGCCATGGAGTAGATTGCTAAAGGACTTTCCCTAGGAGTAATAATTTCCTCGCCAATACTTATCTTGGTTTAGGTTTCTGTCTATTCCTAACTCAAAGACCTGGAGTCATTATCTGCTATTAATTAATCTTTATCTGTCCAGTCTGAACTGGTTTGCCTCATTGGTGTCATCCCAGGTTCTTGCTTACCCTTTCTCAGCTTAGCTCCCCTTTTCTGTATAGGTTCTTCCTCTTGGTTTATTATTTTGTATTTTGGGGGCTACTTATGTGAAGTTGGAGCCAATTTTTCATCATATTGAATGACTATTCCCAGGAGCTTTGAGCAAGCATCTACCCATTCCAGGTAGGGAACCAACACCAGACCAAAGTTCAGATAGTAGAGTCCAACTTGGTGAGCCAATGAATTTTATTAGGGATATTTACAGGAATGGAGGTGAAGGGTTTCTTACAGGAACAGAAAATGACAGGTGCACCACCAGCATGGGTGTCAGTTTATAAACCCTGGAGTGCACTGCATACCTGCAGGTGGCTCAGCTAGTCTAAGTGTGGCAGCGGTCCTTTCTGCTTATGTGTGCTTAAGGAGGAAGGAGCATGGTGAGTCCCTTTCAGGGACTTCCTGAATTCCCTTAGGTTGTTCAGTTCCTGAGCTCCAGGAACTTCCTGCAGGATGGAGGGTTCTGTTTCCCTTTCAAATATCCCATGTCTTGAGCTTCCAAGTAAAAAGAATGTTTTTATCTCCGAGGACATCACTTAGGATTTTGAAGGCATTGATACTTAGAAATTTTGCAGGTGTTCTGAAATGTCACCATGTACATACCTTGACCAATGTGCGCGTATTGTGCAAGCCCTGATGAACTCGGAGTGGAGCCTGTCCTTTTCTGGGAAACCTTTCTTGCCTTATTTGTTAATCTGCAAGCCTGTGACAGTCCAGGGACAACTTGGATTCTGGGAGATTCTGGAAGGGTCAAACGGGGTATTCGGGCTTGGCAGCAAGCACCTTTACCCACTGAATCATCTAGCCAGCCCATTTTTCAGTCTTCAGGAAAATTGATTACCACAAGTTTGTTTTCTAAATGTTTTGAAGTGTTGGTTTGAGGACGATGGTTCCCTGTCTTCTCTTTGGAGATATTAGTGTGTCTGATGTTTTTATCCCATGTTTTTCTACCCTTTTGGGTATGGGAGTCCCTTGTTACAGATTTTAGCTTGCCTGACAAGCATTAGTAATCTGTGGGATTATTAACGATTACTAATATGTATATGTATTACATATAGTGTGTGTGTGTGTGTGTGTGTGTGTGTGTGTGTGTGTGTGTGTTAGTAGTAGGGAAAGGATTATTTGTAGAGTGATCTGGTTGAGTGGTAGGAATTGAATACAGATCCTTACGTGTGCTAAGGAAGTGCTCTGCCTCTGGTTGAGTGGTAGGAATTGAATACAGATCCTTACGTGTGCTAAGGAAGTGCTCTGCCATTGAGCGAGCCCTTCCCCCAGTGTCTTAAGGCTTTCTTGGGACAGACAAATTTGCTAGGGAACATGGCCAGGTTTAGACCAGATGCGGTGGCGCATGCCTTTAATTGCACCTGAGAGACAGAGGCCAGCAGATAGCTATGAGTTTGAGGTCAGCCTGGTCTGTGTATGGCGTTCCAGGCCAGCCAGGGATAAATAGTGACACCCTGTCTCAAAAAAGTAAAAATGAGTGTTTTTTTTTTGTTTGTTTGTTTTTAAAGAATGAAAGATGACACCATAAAGCAGTAACTCATCCCCTCAAAAGGCCAACATGTAGGCAGAGGCTGTTCGTTCATTTCCCAGACGCGAATAATCACACAAACTATTACAACACTGTTTAGCCAATAGCTTATGCATATTTTTAGCTAATTTTTTTTGTTTGTTTTTGGTTTTTGTTTTTCGAGACAGGGTTTCTCTGTGGCTTTGGAGCTTGTCCTGGAACTAGCTCTGTAGACCAGGCTGGCCTCAAATTCACAGAGATCTGCCTGCCTCTGCCTCCCAAGTGCTGGGATTAAAGGCGTGCACCACCACCGCCCGGCGTATTCTTACATCTTAAATTAACCCATATCTATTAATCTGTAAATCACCCTGAGGCTATGGTAAAGGTTCTGGCTGGCAACTGGCGATTTTCTCCTTTGACATCTACATGGTGTCTCTTTGACTCTGCCTTACTTTCTATATCTCTGTTCAGATTTCCCGCCTGGCTTTACTAAGCCGTTGGCTGAAACAGTTTTATTCATTCACCAATGGTAATAAAACATATTCACAGCATACAGAGGGAAATCCCACATCAACATATAACATTGGTTCTGATGACCGTAGCCACTATCTTCCTATATACAGGAAAGTTTAGACTCTCATAAATCTGTGGTATCAACTATCCCAGCAAGGGAAGTTTCTTGCTGAGTACTCCATATTTAATTAAATTAAATTAATAGTAAATTAAGTATATGGGATTTTTTTCTACCATTGGCAAAAGCAAATGGTAATTAGATTTATAATTGTCCCTGAAAAAAAAGAAAGACAAAATACATGAAATTAGTTTTCAAAATCCCAGGCCTCAGCTATTGAATTCCTAATAAGTAGGGGAGTTACCCGTTGTCCAGTTCACACTTTATAAAGAGATTCCACCCTGTGGACCAGAAAGCAGGGACAGCCTTGCTGGAGCCTGCCTTCATGAATCAAAGCTAAGAAATAGAAGGCGGAAGCACCAGGATATCTGCAGGTTGCTCCTGACTCTTCCACAGAGACGAAAGAGCACATGACAGAGGAAACGCTACAGTGAGCTGGAAAGATCTCTAGATCTCATGCTATCTGATGACATGCTTGGCTTGTGAGTTGTTGAAGGCTCGTGGTCCAGCCAGCAATACATTCTTGATTTTACCTGATACTCACTGGATGTTAGGCCTCACACAGAGGTGGGTGATAAGTGGCTATTAAGATAAAGATAGATAACTTGGTTCTGGATCTGACAAATTCTGAATCTCCAGTCAATCAGTCTTGAATCATTTAACAGGTAGGGGATTTTTCTGGAAAAGTCAGCTTGCCTGGAGACGCACCAAGGTCCAGTTAGGAAGCAAAGGGGACAAGGGGAGAGTATGGCTCAGGGCCTCCATGGTGGTTTCTGCTTCTGCGTGAGACAAGTTTAATTTCAGTGGGCTCTGGCTAGCAGGACTAAAGGAGGGGACAGGGGTCTAGGATTGACTGGTTTGTGTATGAAAAACATTCTGGCAGGCACAGTGTTTGCAGTCGTTAGGAAGCTGCTGATCCTAAGAGCAACACTCTCTCAAGAACGCAAAATAACAAAGCATACATTCATAGAATGGGGGAAAAAAAGGTCACAGAGAAAACTAAAACACAACCAAGGTTCTTTGTGACAAACCTTAGTTATTGAGGGGGGAAAACCATGGATGTGTAGCCATGGGGTACATAAGGTGGTCAGAGGACAACTCTCAGAGTTGGCTCTCCTTCCACCATGGGATCCAGGGGTCAAACTCAGGTCATCAGGTTTGTGTCCTCTTACCTATTGAGCCGTCTCAAACCCACCACAGCTGGCATTTAACATTCAATATTGTCAATAAAAGGTTGTGGTTTTTTTTTTTTAATTTACTGTTTCCCATTTTTAAGAGATTGTTTTGTTTTGGGGTTTTTGGTTTTGTTTTTTTGAGACTGTTTCTGTCTTGAAACTTGCTTTGTAGACCAAGCTGGCCTCAAACTCACAGAGATCATCTGCCTGTCTACCTCCCAAGTAATTGGATTAAAGGCGTGTGCCACCACCACGTAGCTTAAAAAAATACTCATATGAAATCACAATATATTATATTTAAATAGCAAGATTTTGTTGTTTTGTTTTTTATGGAAAAGTTTGTTTCTCAGGATTTTTTTTAGGTTTATACATTTTATGTGTTTGAGTGGTTTTCTTCAATGTATGTAGGTGCTCTGTGTGCATGCTCGGAAGTCAAACAAGGGCATCCGATCTCCTAGAGTTGGAGTCAGGGATGGTGGTGAAGAGCAGCAAGTGCTAATAACTGCCTAGCCATCTCTCCAGCCCCAATTTAGGGCTTAGTGTCTTTGTACTAAAGTTAACACTTAAATTTGAGTTGAATTGTAAGGACAGTAATGTCTGGTGACATGATGTGACTTTTGTGTGGCACCAATATGGTTGTTCTTCCAAACATCCTTTCATAAAAGCAACAACAGAGTCCTTAGAATGTTTCACAGAGTTGGGAAGATGACTTTATAAGCGAAAATGCTTACTTCACACAAATGAAGACCTGAGTTCAGATGCCCAGCACGTCGTAAAAAGCTAAGCATGGCTGTGTAAGTCTCTGACACCATATTGTAGGGGGCAGACAGGGATTTGCTGACACCAGTCTAGCACCAGGTTCAGTGAGAGACTTTATCTCAAGGAAATTAAGGCAGCTAGCCATAAGTAAGGCACACCTACATACGGGTACATACCACCCACACACACACTCAGTGTTATGGACAGTATGCAAGAAGGTTAATATACTATTTCATCCTTTTTCAAGTAAAAGGTTACACTATTACATGTAGTTTGCATGTATAAGTAATACCTTGAAATTAAATTATTTAATTTATTGATTTAATTATTTAATCATTAAATTATTTAATTTAATGATTTCAGTAACTGAAAAATAAAGAGGGTGTTACATTTGAAAGACAAACAAAACAGACTAATTACCAGTGCTCAGGAAGGTCTTGTCTCCTAAGTGAGGAACAATCAGCCTGGACTAGCACTGCTGTGGACCTGCCTAACAAGTCATGAAAATTTCAAATTGTTTTTCCAAGCCAATTAAGTATATCCTAGAGCTGGGTGTGGTGATACGTGCCTGCGGCATCAAGATGAGCTGTTGGCCATACTGGCTACAGAATAATTGCCAGGTCTGCTTGGGCTGGAATGAGGCTCTGGCTCAAAACCAAACAATCTCAAAAATGTGTATAGCAGAATAAGACTAAGAGGATGTTATAAGACTATAAAACTATCCAGCATCTTGGCATCCACTCAAATATTGATAGGCATGCAGAAGACAGGAACATAAAATCAGTGAGAGTAATCAAAAGACGTCCGAGCTGATACAGATGTTCCATTAGGGAGAGTGGCATTAATAGAATTGTTACAGCTGCGTTCCATATATTCAAATAGTTAAACAGAGGAGTCAGAGAGATGGCTCAGCAGTTAAGAGTGCATACTACACTTGCAGAGGACCCAGGTTCAGGTCCCAGCACACGGTGTCTCCTAACCATTTGTAACTTCGAGTTCCAAGGAATCGAGCACCCTCTTCTGGTCTCCAGAAACACTATGCATACGGTACACAATGTTTATACACATAAAATAAATGTAAATAAATACTAAGTAGTTCTAAAGGAAGGTAGTTGGAGAGAGAAGGAGGAGGAGGGATAAAGCCCCAAATTGGATTTCTGGGTGTGATTAACAGCAGATAACTCACTTCACGGTAAATAAAAGATGGACCTGGCTGCTCAGACCTGTGATCCCATTCACACGGGAAGCTAATAAGGAAGTTCTAAGACTGACTTAGTAATAGCATTCTGTCTCCAAAAAGTCAGAGTCAGGTACGTGTAGTGGTTCATCTTGTAATCCTGGACCTTGGAAGACAGAGACAGAAGGAGCAGGAGACCAAGGTCATCCTCCAGTACACAGTGATTTCAAGACCAATCTAGGTTACATAGGACCCGCATCTCAGAAATGGAGAGAAACAAAGGTCTGGGGAGATACTTCAATGGCAGGTGTTGTAATTTAAAAAAAAAAAAAAAAAAAAGTGCCACGTGCAAGAAAGACACCATGCAACAGAGCTCAGGTGGAGAGGTTCTTTTACTGGGAGAAAGTGAATGGGAAGAGGGGAGAGGGGAGCCCAGCCTCTGGGGACAGAAGCAGCAGAAGAGAAGAGAGAGGCAGAGAGACAGAGACAGGCAGAGAAGCAGAAAGAACGAGGAAGAGACAGGAGGTGTTTAAAAGGAAACACAGTGAATGTGTACGGGAGGACACAGCCTGTCAGGACCCCAAGGGCAGGCCAGTAGGGATCCTGAGCACTAACAGAGGCTTGCCTAGCAACCTCCAAAGCAGGTAAAGAAAGGTTATGAACTAGAGGCCTGTGGTGGTTTGAACGAGAATAGTCCATAGGCTCATAGTTCTACACTTGTCCTCAGCTGGCGGAACTTGTTTGGGAAGGAAAAGACTCACTCAGTCCCCAGTGTTCTCACCTTGCTTCATGGTTGTGGATCAAGATGTGAGCTTTCATTGCCATTGCTCCGAAACTCTAAGCCAAATTAAATGCTTTCTTTTATAAGTTGCCTTGGGCATGGTGTTTTGTCACAGCAACATCAAAGTAACAGAGAAAAGACACAACTAAAACGATCCAAAAATTAAATGTAGAGAAAAAAGCTGGGAAAAGAGTGAGCTGTGGGATACTTCAAGTGACCCAAAGAAGAAACTGGAACACCTAAAGGGAGAACAAAAGAATTAGTTGAAAAAAATAATGGCCATATTTTTTCAAACTTGATGAAAACTAAACCCATAGATCTGACAAGTTAAATGAACTCCAAGCAGAAGGAAAAGGCACTTTATAACTCAGAACAAGTGGTGAAAAGGAAAAATCTGTAAAAGTAGCCTGGAAATAAAAGGTAAGGTCCAAGGACCAAAGATAAGGATGGCAGCTTCCTCATCTGAAACAGAAGCAAGAAGATAGTGGAGTATTCTTGGTAATTAAAGGACAAATTGTAGGGCCAGCAAGAGGGCTCAGTGTGGAAAGATGATGTCCACCAAGTCTGACGACCTGAGTTCAATCCCCAGGACCCACGCACTGGAAGGAGAGAACCAACACTACAGTTATGTCCTCTGATCTCCACACAAGCACTGTGGCATGTGCACTCACTAGGAAGGCTGAGGCAGGAGGATTGCAACTTCAAGTCCCAGGCCTACAAGTCTGGGCTACACCAGAAGATACTGTCTCAAGAAAGATGGGGAAAAATGTTTGCCTGCAAACATGAAGCCTCAGTGTGATCCCTGGAAACCCAGGGCATGAATGCATACACACACGTACACGCTATCATCATCATTTTTTAAGTGTATCTATCATTAGTCTTTTGGCAGGATCTCATTCTGTATCCCAGGTTGGCCTAGAATTTATGATGAAGCATAGGCTGGCCTCAAAGTTGCGGTGCTGGGATTATAGGCACACCACCTTGCCGGGCTCAGAAGTAAACTATGTGTAAAAATGTAAGCAGTAGAAGTAAGAGCTGGGCGTGGTGGCGCTCGCCTTTGGTCCCAGTACTCAAGAGGCAGGGGCAGGCGGATCTCTGAATTTGAGGCCAGTCTGGTCTACAAAGTGAGTTCCAGGACAACTAGGGCTGTACACAGAAAAACCCTGTCTCAGCGGGGTGGTAAGAAAATTAAAATGAGCCCCTCCTCCAGCCCACCTCTTTCTCCTAGGGACATGGCCTTTTGTGCCAGCCTGGGTCCCCATAGTTCTTTCCTGCTGCCCCAGCAGCCTTTCCTTCACTCTAGCCCATCTCTGACGGAAGCCATGCTGGCACCCCGGGAATGGTGCATAAATGTTTTGCAATTTTTTTTGCAAAGGGCCTAGATCACAAGGCCCTTTGGAGAATTCCATCCATTTGGCAAGGACCTATGTAAACGATACTGCAGGCCCCTGTGCTGATCCTAGGGAGCTCACAGGCTTCAGCCCTCTCTAATTTCCACTGTGCTTCTTAGAGTGACTCAGTTTTGCTTCGTTAGTCGTGATTGTGCCTGAGTTTACTGGGAACAAAAACTCTGATCTGTTACAGAAACATAAAACCAATTTCTGCCCGCCAATCCAGATCTAAGACCAGAGCAGCTAAGGAGCAGCCACAGTCACTTCCTACTTCTAGGAAATCTCAGAGAGGTGGGCATCCTGCCCCTACCAATCCTCTGACTGAATCGGTGAGATCCTGTCTCCACCTCCCAAGTGCTGGGATCAAAGGTGTGAGCCACCACTGCTTGGCTCTGTTTCTTTTAGACTGGTTCAATCTCTTGTAGCCAGGGTGGCCTTGAACTCCTGATCTTCCTGCTTCCTCCTAAGTGCTGGGACTAAAGGTATGTGCCCACACTGCCTGGACTCTGCCCTCTGATCTCCAGGCAAGCTTTATTTGTCAGAACACAAAGTATCAAACAATACTTCATTAAGTTTTACTTTCATATCTTGAATTGTTTTTATTATTTTGTTCAATTATTTGTGTTTTATAATCTGCACTAAGGCATTTATTCATTCCCCTTTAAGGTCTTTGAACATATTCGTATTTGCTATTTTGGAGACCTTGTCTTGTGCTTCGGCTAAATTGCTTTTCAGTACCTATTTCAAAAGAGTTGTTGGCTTCTGGAGGGGGCATACTGTCTTGGTTGTTCATGCCTGTGTTTTCACACTGGGATCTACCCATTTGGAGTTATGGTACTTGAAGTATTTCTTGGTGGAAATATCTGGTCTTACCATTCTTTGGTAGCTGTTGTCCACTCTGGATCCTTGGCAAGTAAGGCAGCTGTGAGATCCCTAACATAGAGTGGTTCTGATGGCCAGTGGGGGTCACAAAGGAATGGAGACACGCCGGGGTCCAGCTCCAGTGGGGTTCTGTGCCGCAGGGAGGATGTGTGAAGTCGGTGAAGAACGAAGAATCTGACCGCTGGTTGCTGGTTGTCTTTCAAACTGACAGGCCATCTTTGTTTATACAAGTGCTAATGCATTCAAACATGAGCAGTTTCAAATCATTTCTCTTTAATCATCTTCCAAGAATCATTAACATCTGTTCACTTTAGTTTCTTTTGTTTCCACTTCTTTGATGTCTTTGACCTTTACCCCATATCATCATAATGCAAGTCAAATGTTTCTATCTAGCTATGTGCATCTTACTCATCCTGTGCCCTAGGAGACAGCAAACATGCAGTTACAAAGTAAGAGACTTAAGCCCTGTGTTTAGTTCTTAACATGAAATCAGTTGCATGTATTGTCATGCCTAGGATATCACTTTCAGGTGCAAATCAGTTTCTAAATAATCTGTCAAGTTTATTATGTGAATTGCAGTTATAATCCTATTCTTTAGAAAGAAAGAAAGAAAAAAGTGAGAGAAAGGAAGGAAGGAAGGAAGAAAGTCACGTTGATCTGGGGAAGGCCAGAGATGCCTCAGTGTTTAAGAGCACTCTTGCAGAGGACCTGAGTTCACTTCCCAGTGCCCACATTCTGTGGGTTACAGTCACCTGTAACTAGATCTTCAAGGGATCCAATAGCACACACACACAATTAAAGGTAACAAAAATAAAAAGATGGAGAAGCATATAAACTATCTGTGCTAATTAGGGTTTCTCTTGCTATAATAAAACTTCACAACCAAAAGCAACTTGGAGAAGAAAGGGTTTATTCATCTTAGCTTACAGTTCCACATCATAGTCCATCACTGAAGGTAGTCAGGACAGGAACTTGATTAGGACAGGAATCTGGAGGCAGGAGCTGACGCACAGGCTGTGGAGGGTGAGGCTTACTGGCTTCCTCTTCATTTCTTGCTCAGCCTGCTTTCTTATAGAATCCAGGACCACCAGCCCAGGGGTGGTCCCAACCATCATGAGCTGGGCTCACCCCCTTCAATCACAAATTAACAAAATGTACCACAGTCTTGTGTATAGGCCAATTTGGTGGGCACATTTTCTTAACTGGTTCCCTCTTCCAAAATGACTCTAGCTTGTCTCAAGTTGACATGAAGCCTCGCCACTAATAATAATCTAGCTTTGGCTGTTAAGCATCGTGTGACTAATATCAGCCAAGCACATTCAGAAGAAGGCATTATTGCCCAATTATGATAACAGTCCTTTCACGGTGATAGCAGGGCAATTAATCAAGGATCTGTGGCAGACTTAAGCATTTATGCTTCCAATAACAAATCTTCAGAACATACAAAGAAAAATGTGGTAAGACATCAGTAAGAAATAGGCTGACCCACAATTACAGTCAGAGACGACGGTGTTCCCTCTCAGCAGAGAAGTCAAACAGGGAAAAAATCAGCAAGCATAGTATAGACTTAAACAATACCATCAACCACCCTGACTTTAATCAATACCTACACCCAGGAACAATGGAATATACATTCTTTACAAACACACATTTGCCAATATTGTCCATATGGTGAGCTGTAAAACTAATCAAAAAATTCAAACACTCCAGAGCCACAATGCATTCTCAGACAATAGTGAAATTAAATTGAAAACCATAGGACCAGCGAGATGGCTCAGTGGGTAAAGGCTCTCGCTGTGCAAGCCTGGTAATCTGAGTTCAATTCCTGGAGCCCATATAGATAAGGAAGGAGAAAACTAAGTCTGTATAGTTATCTCTCGACCCCCCCCATGTGTGCCTTGGAACGTGTACTCCCCCAGCCCTACACACCACACTAATAATGATCAATGTTTTCAGTTAGTAACCTGAAATCCTGCACACTACTGGCAGGATTGTGAAATTATGTACAGACCTTAAAAATCAGTGTGACACCATCTCAGAGTGTTAGAGACACCGACCGTGTGACCTGGCCATTCTACTCTAGATGGTTGGGATATGAGCAGTAGCCCCTAAAGACTGATGTACTGATGGTTCAATTCATAGGGGTGCTCTACAGAGCTGGCTGGATTATTAGTGGACTTGTTCATCAATGGCTTTAGAATTGGATGAGTTGTTGGAGGAAGAAGGTTACCCAACGTCTATCTTTGTCTCCTGCCCGCCCTTATCTTTTTTCTAGCAGCCACAAAGTGAGTGGCTTTGCTTGAACATGTTTAGCCTTCTCTCAGGCCCAAGTATATGGGGCCAAGGGGCCAAGTAAACATGGACAGACACCCCTGAAATAACAAGCCAAAATAAACCCTTCCTCTGTGTTGTTTTCTTAGGTATTTTCTCATAGCAATGAAAGGCTAATTAATATACATACCTGGGTGCTTACTTGAGAAATTACAAGAGAAAGGTAAGGCTCATGCCACAACTAGTAATGAATTTTCATAGCAGCCTTGTCTGTCATAGCCAGAACCTAGAAACAACCGAACATCCATCAGCAGGTTCATGGATAAACTGTGTTACACCCATGAAATACTATTCAGAAGGCCATTCTTGATGCACGCAATACTATAGGTGAGTGTCAAAATAATTATGCTGTTTTAAATATGTATATAGAGTATATATGTCTATATAGTATGTGTATATATGGTACATTTGTATGATCCCATGAACTGGTCTAAATCTGGAAACTGGAAACTAATTGATGGGGCAGACAGACCAATGGTTTTTGAGAGGTAGGGGTGGAAGGAAGTGAGTCAGCGGGGAACACAGCAAGCGTGGGGTGACAGACACATTTACTGCCATGGTTTTCATGAATGTGTAAATACGATAAAACTGGGCTGCACGCTTTAAACTTGTCCCAGTGTGTTTGCTTTATCATGTTGCAATTACGAATGCTTACGATACAGCCGAGGGTGGCCTACAGGCATGTGCCGCCCCACCCCACTCATAACAGCTTGCTTTTTAAATACCATTTTCAAAAAACAAAAAGTATGCATCTGGGAAGAAAACACTGGAGGCTTCTGTTGGTGGAGAGGGCAGTAGTGGCGGTGGTGACTGGCAGCAATCTCCCAGGCCAAGTGTGCTTCCCTTTTCCACCCAGAGAAAACCTGGGTGCAACAGGGACCTGCTGCCTGTGATTCTGGGTTCCCAGAAAGACCCTGCTAGACACAGTGGCACAAGCTTGCGATTCCAGCACTCAGAAGGTGGAAGCAGGATGATTGACAGTTCAATCCCAGCGTAGGCCACAGCTCAAGACTATGGCTAAGTAAGTAAGTAAATAAATGGAGAACTGGGATTCAGTGCAGTGAAAAAGTGTGCTCTAGGGCCAGAGGCCAATTCTCAGGGCTGAGATAGATAGATAGATAGATAGATAGATAGATAGATAGATAGATAGATAGATACATACATACATACATACATACATACATACATACACACACACACCCAGGTAATAGATATATAGATGTAGATAATAGATTAGATAGATACATACATAGGTGATAGTAGACAGATGATAGATGATAGCAGATAGACAGACAGATGATTGATGTGTTTTCAGCCTATTTCTTGCCAAACCTCACCACACAAAGCGCCTGAGTGAACTTATTGATACCACAGCATGCTGACCCATTCCTCTCACGTGGCACGCTCTTTTCAAACCTCATTTCTTCCTCACTTCAGCAGGACAAGGAGGAGTTTGTACTTAGTTCCCAAATGGACCACCCTGATAGAAGTGATGGGTCTGGACCATGGGTGGATTTGTATGTCTCCCAAGTGGGCACCAGAGCAAGGCCCCACCCGCTTCCTTCTCTCCTGGCCGATGCTCTCCTCACCACCACGCCACAGAGGGAAGCATACTACAGGCTTGAACACCTCCCTCAGAGCGCATGCATTGAAGCCCACAGGTAGGAGATGAGATTTAAAGAGTGGTTAGGTCAGCAGGACTCTGCCCTCATTCACGGAAGTCCTTATTGTCACACTGGGGCTCCTTTCACACTCTCTTGGCCTGTGATCCATATAATGACACAGCAAGAAAGCCCTCACCAGATGTAGCCCTTCCGTCTGACTCCTCAGCCTTTGGAACCATGAGCTAAATAAACTCCTGTTGTTTATAAGTTACCAGGATGTGGTGTTCTGTTACAGTCGCACAAAGACAAGACACAGCCCTCCCTCACTTCTGGAAATCTCTGTCCCTGCCCATGGAATCTCCCTGCTGGTAGTCATGAGAACTCCGTGACGAGCCAGGACCACTTGCGTCGCAGCAAGGCCAACTTCACCCACAGCTCCTAAGCTCTCTCAGGATCTGGTTCGGCTATTGCATCACATGCCTCCAAAAGGTGGAGACATTGAGACCATCTGCTGCCACCTGGACTTGCCTCAAGCTGCCGGGACACCTGGCTCCGACCCTCACACATCATCCTAGGAGGAACCTCGCCTAAAGGTTTGTGGGCTGGCTTCAGACCAGCTGTGGGCAGAGAGTAGGAAGGCCAGGGGAGCCCCTGAGCACCGATTTCGTGCAGCAAGGAATTACAGGGAGAACTCAGCTGCCTGAGCATGTGACGGGGTTATCAGTCTGCTAGGCCTAAAGATGGCCCTCCCTTCCTTCTTCCACTGGTTTCCCCACCCAGGGCTTCTCTGAGTCCCTTCCCCACATGCTCTGCCTCTCTACTGCTTGAGCTAAAACCTCTAGTCTCTTAAACAGGGCAGTGAGAGCAGTCAGACATCATGTTTCTAGTTGAGAATCCCCCTTGAGGGATTTGAGAAAGGAATATAGCAACTCTCTATAGAGAGACCCTTAGGTCTGTTCTGCCCCTGAGAACTCCTTATGCTAGCTGGACCCACCTCCACCCCTTACATGCTGTGTGACCCCAGAACTAGAGGAACCACTACAGCTCATCTCCCGTCAGCCAGATCTCCTCACCCTGTACAGGAAGCCTAGAGACTAGAGCTGGGGAGGGTGGGCAGTGCTGTGCCCTGTGGGAGACAAACCCAGAGTCACCCCCTCAGAACCCCTGTGGCCTTGCCTTTGCTGTGTGAAGCCTTGTCCGTAGCCCAGCGCACACTGAGGGATCCTGATTGTACTTGCTGTGGGGCTCCGTGCAGAGCTCTGCCTGTCTGTGACTCCCAGCCTGCTCTCCTGAAGCCCCCAAACGTAGAGAGCTCAAATGCTGCGCAGACATCATGCCTCCTCGCACTCCTGAGTCCACACCATTGAATCCATGACCGCTACACCTTGGTTTCCATGGCGCCCTGCCAGTGAGCGCTAAGGGGACATCAGCACGGCTGTGATCCACCCACTCCTGGCGGGTGGGGTTTTCCTACCTCTGCAGTAAGCCTGGAGCTCAGCAGTCTGAAGTCTGCAGCGGAAGAAGCCTGAGGTAAGGGATCGATAGCATCCTTTCTTGGAAGGTCTGGGCTGTGGGTGCTGGGTCCCCTCTTTGCTGGGTGCGGTGGAGCCCTAGCCTGGGCTGGCTGGTTTGTCTCCCATGAAACCCTTCTTCCACCCACTTCCCCCCAAGTTGAGTATTTGCACTGTCTCTCTGTGGGACGTCGTGAGCCCCCAGGACCTCATTCTTAAAAGACCTCAGTCAGTACCAATGAAGCAGACCAGTTAGTCACCTAGCACAACAACCCTGCGGCTCTAGTCCTGGCTCATTCGCTGCAGAGCCCCAGGTGGAGACAGCCGCCGCGGTCCCAGCCGTGCTGCCCCCAGGCTCGAAGTCCAGACCCTCATAGATGGTAGGGAGTGAGGTGTGCTGACTGAGTCGCCGCCGCAGGCCAACCAGCAGGGGCTGGGGAAGTGAAGACACATCCACATTGTTACCCAGATCGACCCAGGCCAACACGGGGAACTTGGCGGTGTCCTTGATAGCCTCGGTGAGTTCACGCGCAGCAGCCCGAGTCAGTCGGTTGCCATTGAGCAGAAGCTGGGTGAGGCGGGGCAGAGCCCAGAGGCTGGGCAGCAACAGGTGCAGCAGCTCATCGCTCAGCTCCGTGAAGCTCAGGTCTAAGACCACCAGCTCAACACCGTGGCTGCTCAGGTAGCGGGTTATGTGCTGTACATCCCGGGCGGACAGCGGGATACCAGAAAGGTCCACTGTCTCCCCTGCCAGCAGAGTCTTCTGGAGGCCGCTCTTGAGGCTATGAGAGGATGCAGGTGGGTGCACTGAGCCAGAGCCCAGGCCCAGGCAGAATCCCAACCGCAACATACTACTGCCCACCAAGGGCAACCTAGGTCCTCCAACCTGGCAAAGCCTGGCTTAAAATGCCACTTCTGGGACTGGAGAGATGGCTCAGCCGTCAAGAGTACTTGCTGCTCCTTCAGAAGGCCCAGTTCAGTTCCTAGCACCCACGGCATGGCTTAACAACTGTCTGTGACTGTGATTCCAAGCTATATCCTCTGGCCCTTTCAGGCACCAAGTACATGCACAGTGCCCAAACGTGCATGCAGGGAAAGTCCTCATACACTTAAAGAATAAACATAAGGAATCCATTTTTAAGATATTAAGTTGGTGGCTAAAGGCAATGCCGGGAATCTTCCTGAGCTCAGCTTGGGTTGTGATGAGGATTGCATGCATGATCAAGGGTCTATATGCAAACTGTTATTATTGTGCTTCTTGTATCTGTTAATATTATTTATTTTCAAGACAGCTCAAGGGTGTATAAGTGATGGCCCATTCTACAGGGGAACTAAGAAGTGAAAAAAGACCCCTTGGGGGCTGGAGAGATGGCTCAGAGGTTAAGAGCATTGTCTGCTCTTCCAAAGGTCCTGAGTTCAACTCCCAGCAACCACATGGTGGCTCACAACCATCTGTAATGGGGTCTGGTGCCCTCTTCTGGCCTACAGGCATACATACAGACAGAATATTGTATACATAATAAATAAATATTTTAAAAAACTAAAAAAAAAAAAAAAACCTTAGCTGTGCATCACTAAACGGAGATCAGGGCTCTAAATCATGGTGCTCTGATCCCTGAGACTATACTTTTGTAACTTTTATTTTAAGATTTATTTTACTTTACATTGGTGTATTGCCTGCATGTATGTCTGTGTGAGGGTGTCGGGTCCTCTAGAACTGAAGTTACAGACACTTGTGAACTGTCCTGTGGGTGCTGGAAATTGAACCAGGTCACTCGGGAGAGCAGTTGGTGCTTTTAACCGCAGAGCCATCCATCTCTCCAGCTCCCCAAACCTACACCCTCTTTCCTGTGCTGCTCTAGAAGCAGCATCCTTTAGGATAAGGAAAACCTTCGCCGTGAGTGGATATGGGATCATTCTGGTCCTCTCAGTGTTTGGGGCCCAGGATAGTGAAGGGGGAGGAAGGAGATGATGTGGGCTAAGGGATTGTAGGAGAGGCCTCCCTGCGGTAAGCTGAAAGAGGAACTTAGAGACTGGGGGAGGGCACATTTTCGCTTTCTCTCCTACTCTTTATCGACAGCTCTATAGGAAGACAGGACTGCTTTGGGTGGCAGGTTACTAAGGTCAGTGAGAGAATCACTAGGGCCCCATCTGCTAGAGCAGGAAGCGGTCTCGTGGGTTCCGGGTTCACCTTGGGTCACAGGCATAAGAACAGAACAGGGTAGGGGATAGAGGTCGGGTCAACTCCCAGCTGTGGTTCTAGACCTTTGGTTCTGGGCTGTGACTGTGTCATGAGGTCCCTAAAAGGGGACCACACACAGAGTACGCTATCAAGAGGCTGTGGAGGTCTCTGCATCAGGAAGCCTGGAGCGGATGAGCTCCCAAAGGACTGCAGGGTAATCAGGGAGGAAACGGCCTTGGGCACGCTCCTTTCCCTCTCCTAACTCCGTGTGAAATGGGAGGCTCAGACTCTGTCCTTACGAAGATTTTATCTGAGCACCTGGGACCCAGGGAAGCACAGGTCCTGAAAAGGGACAGGGGATAAAGGGGCCAGGCAATGGCAGGAAGTGTCACTGTCCTGGAAAAAATGGAAAGCAACTCATGAGGAGCGTGCAGCTTGGCTTAGGGGCATCTGGGGCTGTGGACCACGGTGGTTGTCAGGGCTGGAACCTTAATGTAGATGAAGGCAAGGGAGCCACAGAATGAGATTTCAGAGAAGGGGCCCTGAAAGACTGCCAGGGCTGTGTGGCTGGGCTCTCCTTACCTGTTTTGGGTTTTCCGGTGGGGCTTTCGCTTGGAGTGAGGAGTGAGGTGGTAGATGAGCTGCCGACAGATCTTATCGGAGGATTTCCAGGGCTCATGGTCCTACAGGGATGGGGGCGAGGACACACACATGCACACACACCGTCATAATGAAGATGAGCCTGAACCCCCTCCATTCAGCCCCAGCTGTAAACCTGGCACCCAGCCAAGAAAGGCTGCCTGCTGGGAATTGGACAGGCTAGTCTGAGGCCCGCAGTGCCCAGAGGGAGGGAGGAAGCCCAGACAATGGGCCCTTGTTCCCTGTCCTCAGGCCTAAGGCCAGTAGCTCAAGCTATCAACCAGCAGCTTGCCACCCTCAACACCCACAGGGGACTTGCCACAAGGAAGAGGCCAGACCAAGCCCCTTGAGGGAGCCCTATTCCAGAGACGCCAGTCCCAGAGAATAGGAACGAGCCAGGTCAGCACGTTCTCCCCCTCATTCTCCAAGCTGCGCTGTGCCCGTGGGGCCTGGGTCTGGGCTGACAGGGCCGGGGCTTGGTGTTTTAGTGGACCATACGGTTCTCTTGGCCCTAATTGTATCCCCAAAGAGGCCCGGCTTGGGGCACACAAGGTGTGCTTTCCACACAGCTGGCACTGAGCATGCGCCATTACCTATAACAGTCTTTTATACTATAAGCAGCCCACAGAGCTTGCAACATACACACACACACACACACACACACACACACACACACACAGTCAGTTAGGTGGCTATTGGGATGGCTGTGGGCTAGCCAGCTGAGCACCGATGTGGGTCTCAGAGCTGACAGAACCTACAGTGGACCCCTTATTTCATGTTGGGGGTGGTTCACTGTGTTTAAGATTCTTGGGGACTCATGGCTCACCACAGACAGACCTACAGGCCAGTGCTGTGCCCATGCTCACGGTGGGACATCTGCAGGTGTTGTCAGAACAGGGACCAAGGAGGTAGAGGCTGCAGGTGGCTTGTTTGTGACCCAAGTAGCAGTGGAAGAAATCGAGTGAACACCCAGCCCCCAAAGGTGTCCAAGTAGGATAGAGACCAGGGGCCTCAGCGGACGGCATCTCTCTTCTGACCCGGGAACATGGATATATGGTTCTGATAGTGGACAGGCTGTGTTCTGTGTTCCTATGGGTCTTCTGCTCAGGTGGGGCACGCAGCACTGCCAGTGGGAAACAGGTCTACCTAAGAGCCCGGCTTTAGGACTCAACAAAACAGCTCAGACCTGCTCCTGAAGCTGCTCTTGAAGACTAGCCTCAGGTCTAAGCAAGCATGAGAACCCAAGTTCTCCCAGGCCTATGCCTGCTGACCTCACCTTCTTGGGGCACTGCAGGTCCCGGGCCAGGTTCACCAGCAAGTCATGGGAGATGGGGTCCACCAGGTTAAGCAAAGCCACGTTCCTGTAGAGGATGTCAGTGAGGAGGTTCCCTTCAAGGCCCAGGTCCTAGGGGTGGTGAAGTGATGGTTGAGTAAGCCGGGAGTTAGGGCTTTCCTTCTCTCAGCCAGCCAGAAGACACAGCCCTCGCTGGTTCCCAAGCTTCTAACCATCCCCTCTCCTCCAGTTTCCTGGAATTTCTCAACATATGGTGGCAGTCAAGTGTCTAGAGAAAGAGGGGGCATAGTAAGGCCTTGAGGGGTGTATATGTGTGTATGGGTGCATGTATGTGTATGTTTATATATGTATGTATGTGTATATATGCATATGTGTGTATGTGTGTGTATGTATATGTATTTGTGTGTATGTTTGTGTGTGTGTGATAATGGGGTTATTTAGGCTAGTTGTTGGGTGTGTAATGTCTTGTGATATCTTACTCCTCTAATAGCCTTGAATGCCAATGTTTTTAGCATTCCCTTTGGGTCCCTTGTTTTCCTCCTATCCCCAAGGTCTCTTGAAATCTTTTTCCTCTGAGAGTCAGCCTCTTCCCTAGATCACATTCCCCAAAGCAGCTCAAACTCAGCTTGCTCATTTGCTGGCCTTATGTCCCTGTCCATCCCTGTAGGACTCACCTAGTGTCCTTTCCCTCTATCCCAGTTCTTCAAGGGGATCTCTGTGCTCCCTTTGCTGCTGCCAAGCTTCAGACCTCATACCTAGTCACCTTTGCTCAGGGCTCCCAGCCTTCCACGTGCATCCCTGGCCTAGCCGGGTCACTCTGTGAAACACACGTGATCTTTACCCTTCGTTCTGTTGGTGAGGGCTAAACACTAGGAGCCGTGCCACCAGAAACTACAGAATCTGCAGAGTCATGGCTCTCTGGACTTGGCCACCACACCCTCCCCAACTTCCCGGGCTTCTTCTCTCCAACCAGACCTTGGGGTCAGGGCCCTGGCCCTTCATCCCTCAGCCTTCTCCACTCTACACCTACGGGTCTGATGGAAGGCTGAGCATCTTGATTTGCTTTTATTTTTCAAGACAGGGCCTTACTGTACAGGCCCGACTGGCTGGGAACTTGCTATACATTCCAGGTTGGTTTGGGACTCAGAGACCTCCCTGTCTCAGCCTCCTGTATACTGAGATTAAAGGCATGCACACAAAGGGTGTTTTAGAGGACATGCAGGTGGCCTACAAGCACCCGACCTCCATGTGCCATCCTCTAACCCCTAAGCCAGAGAAGGATACGCCCAGTGCTGTCCTGAGCACACGGGAAGTCAGACAGGAACGCAGTGGGCTGCAATTACAGAGTTCCTGCAGGTAATGGGACAGGATAGGGTCCTGGATACGCCTCAGATCTCAACTTCTAGGATACAAGGAGGGGACTAGGTTGCTCTCTGAGGTTGGTTCACTCCCAGATGCTTCCAGGGAAACCGCAAGCTGGTGCCTTGGGCTCCACCATCCCAGATAGTGATCTGTATTTCTAGGCAATATGCCTGGCTAGCTGCTGCTTGGCAGTTGCTCTCCTGTTTGTATTTTCAATATGGTTCAAGCCACAGATGCCAGCTAGTGGGAGGATCCAGAAGGAAGGAGGCTTGGAATCTGGACAGACCCAGACAGAGCCCCAGGCAGCAGCCTACCTTCCACTGGCCTGGTCAGTGTCTCTTAAAGTGACAGCCCCACTTTACCAGACTGCTGAGTCTACAGAGAGGACACTCAGAGGTGGCAGAAGAGTGGGGTTGGAAGTGTCCCTGGATTATCTCTGAGATTCTCTCTCTCTCTTCTCTCCTCTCTCCCTCTCTCCCCTCCTCTCTCTCCCTCTCTCTTTCCTCATCCTCTCCTCTCCTCTCATTATAGGTTGGTTCTGAACTTGCTACGTAGCTGAGGTTGACCTTGAACTCCTGATCTCCTGCCTCCATCTCCCAAGTGCTGGGAATACAGTCCTGGACCACCATTAGTAGTTTATTCCTTCCTTCCTTCCTTCCTTCCTTCCTTCCTTCCTTCCTTCCTTCCTCCTTCCTCCCTTTCTTGTGATAAGATCGATAGAGCTCAGTCCTCTCTAAGCGACGTCCCTAGACACCGTCTCTCAGTTTTCCATCTGGGTCCTGGCTCATCGCTTCTCTCAGTTTCTCCAGCTCTAAGCATCTACTTTCATGGTGGGGGCAGCAGCTACTTCAGGGGGTGAGGAGGCTGAATGGAAAGTGATGTGCCCAGGGGAAGTGCTGGAATAGGCATCCCTGTCACCTAGGGCAACTCCAGACTCAGGATCTCTGGCTAGGGTACCAAATGTGTCTCCCAGGGGCCCAGATGTGGTATTGTCATGTACAAATGTGGTTGTGTATTCTCAGGGGTTCATGCTGCCTGTTAGAATGGGTGGTGCGTGCGCCGTGGCTTTGTCTGGGCTGTCATGATGTCTGTGCCTCCCAGGACCCTTTCTCTCTGATTAGGTGCTTCCTTTCTTCCTGCAGGATGGGGAGCTGCGCTCTTCCCATTGTCCTTCCGCATAAGATGCCCCTACCCTCACCCACTCCAACTCTTGAGGAGGTCCAAATGCGGACTCTTAGCTCCAGGCTGGTGGTCCCTCAACACACACAACACACCAGACTTCAAATCCCAGTGCCCCAACGTGCCAGCCCATCTTTGGCAAGCAATCCCCCAGCCCCACCTGGCCCTCCCTTTCATCCGCGCCCACCCTCCATGCAAGAACCTAAACATCTGCAAAACCCACTATGCACGCTAGGAACCCACCCGCCCCCGAAGCTCGTAGCCCCGGCTCCGCCC
>NW_026067892.1:7798547-7857670 GCF_014885135.2 Alexandromys fortis | reverse complement strand
CCCCCCCCCCCCAACCCGGTCCATCCCGCTCCTCTCGCCTGGCGCAGGAGGCGCAGCAGCTGCCGAGCGCGCTCTGGTCGCCGCTCACGGAGCGTGGACTGGATCTCTCGCAGCCAGCGCACCCGGCGCTCGTAGGGCGCGGGCCCGGAGCCCTCTGCGGTAGGGGCATCAGAGCCGGCCGCTGCCCTTGCCCGTCGCCCCAGCCGCGCCCCCATGGCCGCTGCGGGCGGGCGCCGAGACGGTGGAAGGGAGGCGGGCTATCTGCGGCCGCGCCCCGCCCGGGATGCGCGGGGTGGGCAGCGCCGGGTCTACGGCTGCGCGCCCAGGCACTGGCCGCCAGCGTGGAGCCCAGGATCACTCCTCTTTGGCAGAGATTTCCCTGTCGAGGGCCCCGCCTGCGAGGGACCTGGCGTTGAAGTTCTTCTCTGAGGCAGCCAGGGGAAATGCTGGGGACGAGGTGGCATTTGGCACCTCTCAATCAGTGCTGACTGACTCGGGGGAATGGTCGACCGACCATACAAAAAGTGCTTGAGGCGGGTGAGGGTGCTTTAGGCAATCCTAGCACCCGTCTTCAGGAATCGCCCCTGCGAGCAAGTGTATCTGTCCACCCTGTGTGGATGTTACCAGCCTTGGCAAATCCCGAATGACATTTCCTGCTTTGAGGGGGACAGAGACAGGCCTGGGCAGGTTGGGCATAGTCGGCTTCCTCTGACCCTCCATGCCTGAGCAATGAACAGGCTAAGCCCAGCTCTAGGCCCTGTCATATGTTCCTGGTTGTACTTTTTCTACCTAACAAAAGGGGATGGTGGTGTGTGCTGGGGGTCCCTGGCTCTAGCTCTAGAGGGGGTTTCCTTAATAGACCCTGTTGGAAGCCTGGCAGCCCTACCTAGACCCAGTTCTTAGCATCTCACATTATATATACGTAGGAGGGGGCATTTATGGCTCTGCATTCTAGCCTCCGCCCCCACCCCTACCCCTAATTAAGGAACGTGTCCAGCCTGAGTCTGGGATGCCCGGCTGGGCGAGTGTGCAAGCCTAGTTGAAACAAGTGCAGGGAGACCCATTCCAGGGCGTTTAGTAAGGGATGCCTGCCAGGATCCTTCCTTCCTTTGGGTCAAGCGTTTCTTGACCAGAAGCTGGAGGTGGAGGTGGAAGACCCCAAAGACAAGCCAGAAGTCAGCAGAATGGGAGTTACTTGACCACTCGCTGACACCCGGTCACCTCTTTTACTAACTCCTAGGTTTCCTCTTCCCCAGCAGCCTCCCATCCCCTCCTCTGAAGCAGTATTGTCCTAGGGCCACCTTGGCACTACAGGTTTCCTCCCTGGCAAACCTGCACGACTACCCAGCCTGCCCTCCCCTAGAGCCAAGGCTGTTGCTGAATTGACAGTGTGTAAAAGCCAGGGCTTTGACCGGCAGCCCAAGTGTCCCAGGGACTTCTTAGACTCCTTGCCCAGATCTGGGGGCCAGGTAAGCTCTTTCCCTCTCTCTCTTCCTCCCCGCACCCTTAGGGCTGGAGACAGACCTGGACGCCTCCCAGATCCTGACCACGTTGTTTCCGGAGGCTCAGCCAGGGCTAAGTATCATACCTTGGAGTATGAGAAGATGAAGGTGGGAGCCAGCGGGGAGAGGAGAAAGGAAGGGGGTTGAGTACCACATTAGGAAGGAATACCGGGCATGCCTTAGTCCTGCGGCAGGTAGAGCATTGCCCCCAACCCTCCTCTATGACCCTCCCTAGCCGAGAGATTCCTAAAGAACTTTTTCCAGGAAAAGAGGAAGTTTGGTATCTGGCCCCAGATGCCAGGGGGTGCTTTCCTTTGCCTGCCTTCTGGGTGTCTAGTGAGTTGTCTTTTGGGCACTGTTTCCTGGCTTACTCTGACTTAGACAAGAGCCCCCATAGACAGAGCTGTCCCCTCCGGAATGGGGATGTCTCCAGTCTCCATGTTTACTGAACTGAAGGCTGCTGGCTCTCTCTTCTCCTGGAGTTGTCCTGGGCAGCAGGTTTGTGGCAATCTCATGGCAAGGCAGACTAACCAATGCTGCCATCTCCATCGCTAGGAATGATGTGGGGCATAGGGTTTGACCTAGGGTCCTTTAGGGCGACCTTGCCACCCTTACAAAGTCCATGGGGGTATTAAAAAATGAGAGGCGGTGAGTCTGAGGAGGAGGACACCGTCAGACTCTAGGCCTTGATGAGAACGTCTGTGGCTCTAAGTGGGAGCTGCCTGAAGAAGATAAGTATTGGCAACAGTTACACCATGGTTGCTCTAAGCCCTTAACTACACCTGTGGTAACCCACTGGGAGTAGACAGGAACCCAAGGTCTGGGTGACCCGGCAAGTAGGGTGGAGGGCTACAGAAGGGCATGGAACTGAACCAGCCCCACCTTTGGGTTCTTTTTCCATCCACCCAATGAGAAAGCACAAGTACACACACACACACACACACACACACACACACACAGAGAGAGAGAGAGAGAGAGAGAGAGAGAGAGAGAGAGAGAGAGAGAGAGAGAGAGAGAGAAACTCTAGGCTTTTATCTCAGCAAGAAATCACAGCGTCCTGAGCTGAGCTTTCTGGTAACCATGATAAAGGACACTATCTTTGTGGTGTGTTTGGTTTTTCAGTTTCACTAGCCTAGGCTGGCCTCAGTCACGTCAACTGAGGATGGCCTTGAACTCCTGACCTTCTTCTGTCCACTTCCAAAGCACTGGGATTACAGATCTGAGCCACCACAACTGGTCACAGAATGGTCTCCTAACCTTCACTGGGAAGGAGACAGTTTCCCTGAGCTTACGCTATCAGGAATGGGTTCTCTGCCTTCAGCAGGAATCGCCACAGAGGTAAAGAAGGCAATATCTGATTCAGATTCCCTGGTGGCTGAGTGTGTAGCCATATACAACGGAGGGCGGAACATTACTTTCCTGCGGTTGTACCAAGTTTAGTGGCTTAAAGCAGCCAAGTTCTGGGACTGGAAGCCTGGAATCCAAATGTTAGCAGAGCCATGCTCCCTTGAAGACTATGGGGCCAGATCCTTCTTTGCCTCCTCTCCTGAGCTGTCTGGCAGCCCTTGTGGCTGTGTGGCTTGTTCTTGTCCAACCTCAGCTTCCGTCTAAACAGGGCTCTCTTCCCTGTGCAGCTGCTCGAACGGCCATCTTTGTAAGACCACTAATTACTGCATTTAGGGCCTACCTGAATCCAGTATGATCTCATCTTAACCAATTACCTTGTGAAGACTCTGTTTCTAAATAAGGGCATACCCTGAGCTCCCTGGTGGGGATGAACTTGGTGGCGGGGAAAAGAACACGCCACAGAAACCTCCACAAACCCCAGTTTCCTTGTCTGTGAAATGACAAAGGCATTTTAAGATTAGAGATATGAGTAAAAAGAGCCTGCATGGCGCAGCGCTGCATAAGTGTGCTTTTATTTTCTAAGTAATTAATCCTGTGTAGCATTCTTTCTTCTTTTGGTGCTGATAGTTGATCCCAGGGTCTTTTGCATGCTTGGCCATCCTTCTACCTTTGAGCCACACCTAGCTAGCGCCTCTTAACGGCTTTCCAATGAGCCCACCCATGCACCCCTCAGCTAGCGTCAATCCCTTCCGGAGCGATGGCTGGGGGCTGTGAATGCTGCCCAGACTATAGCAGAGGAAGCGGGAGTGGCAGTTTGCCCAGAGAGCTGAGCACAAATAAAGACGGGGGAAGGTAGTGTTGAGGTAGGGCTATGCCGGAAGGATGGGCCAAGGTAGTAGCCTGTAAAATGACCTGGCAGGAGCATTGAGTGCAGAGAGAAGGCAGGGCAGGCACGAGCAAAGCAAGAATTTCTCTGCAGGGCAAAGGGGGCCTTTGAAGGGTTTTCCAGTGGGAGAGGAAAGTTCTAATTTACATGTTGAACAGTCCTGGAGTTCCATTAGAGAGACAGCAACGTTATAACCTATGACTGGGTGTCACCAGGTGATAGGAGTGGCCCATAGGGGAGGGTGGGGGGAGGGTATTAGGTGTGGCTTGGAGGAGGTCACAGATAGCTCCAATTGGAAGGGACCAGTGAAGGCCTCTGAGGGGCTGGACTCTGGCTTTTGTGGCTGGTAAGAGGTCTGAGGAGGGCAGTTGCTTGCTCAGGTTTAGGCATGTTGACCTTGGGCATCTGACCCAGCCCGCGGCTCAGACTTGGATTCTGTAGGAATAATATAATAATAGCTCAGCATCCGAGAGGTAAGAGAGGCAGAGGAACTGCCGCCCAGGAAGGGAGCTCTGGGAACCTGGGTAAGCTGAGCATGGTCTGTATGGAAAGTGTGGGGCAGTTTGGGTACCAAAAAAGTCACAGGGAATTGGTGGGTAAACAGGAGTGCTTGGCCTGTGGTCCAGGAGACAGTGGGACAGAAACGAGTTGGTTTTCTGGCAGACTATGGCATGGGATGGGAGGGCCAGGACCTGGATAGGACAGGGCTTCTCTCCCAACTCCCTGGAGATTCCAGACACCACAGAAAATTACCAGGTGATACAATAAATGCCACCTGAGCAGGGGGGTGGGACAACCCTAGAGGGCACTCTGTGCTTTGCGTCTGAACTGTTCATCAGGCAGAACAGAAGTGACTTCAGATCTGAGTGCCACAGCCAGTCAACACTGAGGCTTGGGAGAGCTCCTGAGTCTCCTGAAGTCTGTCTCATTGACTCTTCTAGTTTCTTATCCTCTCTGGAGGGGAAACTGAAGCCAGAAAGGGAAAGGCTTCCCAGGTCCCTATACCAGCTCCCAGTGAGGTCAGGTTTGAATCAGGGAGACTTGAGGACCCATGTCTCTGTGGTTCTACCCTTGGAATTTGGAGTTGGACTTGACCTACCAGGTACCAGGCCGGTACTGCTGCTGAATGCCGACGGTTCTGGAGAACCACACACTTGGCTCAGGTTCCACTCACATCAAAGGTGAGTGCCGAGTGGTACCAACCCGTGGGATGACAGGACCCCATTTGAGGACTCCTCAATCCAGCCAGTGTGGTCTGTGTGGTTCTGAGAGGTTGTAGCCAGGTAGCCAAAGGACACGGGTGTCCCCTTGCCTCTCTGATCTATGGCCTCAGATGATAAGAAGGGTCTGGGACCAGACCCATCCAGAATGAGCTGACTCTTGTAGCCTGTAAAGGAATCACAAGAGACAAGCTAGGACTTGACTCTGGAGAGAACTCGCCAACCACTCTCAGAGACGATGAGCTCCCCAGCGGGGCAGATGTGCAAGCCAACATTTCTAGGGTGCTGGAAAGTCAGACTTTCAGATTCTGTGATGATCCTAAAGTTGATCAAGTTGTTACGATGGTTGAGGTCTGAAGCCAGTTTCATTCCATCAGTTTACTAAATGGGGGCATAAAATGTCCCAGATGGTATCCTGGTTCTCGGCTTCCCCGGGCGCGGAGGGCAGTCCTGTCCCAGGAGTTCTAGAGCGTGGGGAAGTGCTGCTTACATCTGGATCCACCCATTTTGCTTACTCACACTGAGTCTGCTGCTTAGACTATTGACCTCAGCTGTAATAACCCTTACCCACCGGGGGCTCACTACCTGCTCAGAGCTTCCTGGCATTCAGGTGTGGTCAGCCTTCTGGACCTAACAGTGACATGGGGCGTGGTTGGAGGCCACAGTGAGATGCCAGTTTCAGGAAGTGGTTGGCACAGCCTTTCCTTGATAGGTTTCTGTACTGCTGAATGGCCGTGGGCAGAACCCCTCCCCAGCCCACTGAACTGAAACATTTGGTTTCCTGTACTGACAACACAAGTTAGCTTACTTGGTTTTCTCAGGTGGGGTAGGAGAAGATGATCCTTTTGAAACAGGATGTACGTTGGGGGGGCACTTTGAACCCAATTCTCTAGAATATTCTCTGGAGAGTGTAAATGGAGACTGCCCAGGGGAACTGGAGTAACTCCTGAGTCTCCTGCTACCTGTGTTCCGAAGTCTCCAGTCTGGCCAAGGCCCCTGAGGCATGGACTGATGGTACCAGCACAGAAGGAATAATTTTAGGATGAAAGGCACGGCGATGGTGGCGTGACACCCGCAGGCTACCCTGGCGTGCAAAACCTCCTGCCGGGATCAGTACACCAAGAGCACAGGTCAGTGAGCCCTCACCCATGTCCCCACCAACACACCCTTCTCATGGCTGCCCTCTGCCCGGTTAGTTCCCTAGAACTAGCCAAGGAGTAAGAGGCACCCACAAGGGTCTTAATGAGCAAGCCGGGGTTAATGGGTTACCCAGCATGGTGATATATTCACCAACCTCCCAGGGCTCTCAAAGTCCAGACTGGCCTGGCTTCCAAGGTCTAGGCTTGTAGGCTTGGCTGCTCCTCTTTCCGGCCCTGACACCTTAGTTCAGTGTGGGGGTACGGGAGGTCAAGAGTCTCCACACCATCCACGTAGCCTCTGCAGGAAGACTCTAAGTCCACCTCCAGACTCGTGGGTGGGTTTCCTCCAGCATTAATCCAGTCTCAACCCTAACCCTGATCCTTTTCTGGGGCTTCCATCCTAGTGTCGGTCCCTCCGAGGCCCCGGCCTCCCTACCTGGCTAAAAGCACTGTTTGGTTTGTTTTTTAATTTTATTTCCTGTGTATGGTGCTTTGCTTGCATGTATGCCTGCGGACTGCTTGTGTGCCTGGTGCTCCTAGAGACCAGAATAGAGAGAGAGTCAGATCCCCTGGAACTAGAGTTACAGTTATGGGGTCACCATGTGGGTGATGGGAATCAAACCTGGGTCCTCTGGAAGAGCAGCCTCTGTCTTAACCATGGAACTATCTGTTTGTTTGTTTGCTTGCTTGCTTTAAAACCTCCTTTTAAATTTATTTTATTGTTTTGGAACTAGAGAGACATCTCAGTGGTTAAGAGCACATACTGTTCTTGCTAAGGATTCAAATTCAATTCCCAACACCCACAATAGGCAGCTCACACTGCCTGTAACTCCAGCTTCAGGGGACCTGACACCCCTCTGACTTTCTCATACACACACATACACATGTATACGTAAGTAATAATAAAATATTCTAAATTTTATTTTATTTTTTATGTGTGTGTGTATTTTGCCCATGTGTATGTCTATGTGCCACATACATGTAAGTGCCCAAGGAAGTCAAAGAAGGCGTCAGAGTTCCCTGGAACTGGAGTTAGAGATGGTTGCGAGCCACCGTTGTTAGTGCTGGGAATCGAACTTGGGTCCTCAGAAGAAAGGGTAGTCAGTGCTCTTAAGATGAGCCGTCTTTTCAGCCCCAACATTAATCAATTTGGGGTGTGTGTGTGTGTGTGTGTGTGTGTGTGTGTGTGTGTGGTATACATATTTGTGCTACAGAGTGCTTGTGAAGACTGGAGGACAGCTTTCAGAAGTCCCTTCTCTCCTTTGCCACGGGACCACGGGACTATGGGACTCCCATTGTCTCCCATTGTCAGGCTCAGCGGGAGCACCTTATCTACAGAGCCACTGTGTAGATCCAGAGAGCACTGGGTTATTCCCAAGCAGGTTGGGCGCCTCTTAGAAGAAGACTTCAGAGAGACGGGGAGTAGCTGGCGGGGGAAGGAGTTGACTAAATGAGGGTAAATGGAAGAAAATTGGACAGGCTATGGACTGTGAGATCCCAGGGCCTAGAGGTTTGGGATTTCCGCTTCTCTTGGAAACAAACCCCATCTCATTCAATGAGAGATTATGAGGGCTTAAATGGACCTTCCCCCACTTCCCCTGCCAAGTACCCTACCCCCCCCCCCATTTCCTTTACCCAGAAAACTGAGGGATTAGGAAAGACTCTTGGGTGGTGAGACTTCCTCCAATCCAGTTAACCAAAATACTTGGAGTAGCATCCCCTCCCCCGCTCGGGGGCACAGATGGTCCAGAGGGGCCAGCCTCCTCCTGGTAAGACTCCATAGATCTGGTGGGGCCTCAGAGGCCTTCAGTCATAACTTCTACTAGGTTAGGGCATCTGGCTGTACCCCAGGTCTATGTGACCCCTACTTGAACACAGAAGCCATAGCTGTCCCTTCTCTTCTTTAAGGTCTACCTGTCCCTTTGGGCTCAGATTTCTTCTTGGGGAGCCTCCCAGGCTCTGAGCTGTCCACAGCCCTTTCAGGTCACATGGCCTCAGGGATTGGATTTGGAGCCAACCCTCTCTCTACCTGGAGTAGCTCCTGTACCTTTAAAACCTCCTCCCAACCCAGGCTGGCTGGGGGAGGGAAGGGAGGAGCTGGGTCACAGCTGGGGATGGGGACTTAGTCTTCCGCTGCTGTGGGACCTCGTGGGACCGGGACTGAATGCAGCACATGTCTGGCTGTGCCACAGCTGCTGTGTGACCCCCACAAAGCCCTCCTCACCCTCTCTGAGCTGCTGGACACCGTAGGTGGGGCAAAATAGACTTGGGGACCCCCCAAGAATGTATGAAGACTTGGTTCTGTCCCCTGGCTCTACCACGCCACTCTGGGGGCTCTGGTGATCCTCTCAGAACCTCCCTGTAGCCACCTGCGCAGCAGGAGTGTACCACACTTCTGGATAACGGGGCAGCAGGCTCCCGTGCCCTGGTCCCTGTGGGTTCACACAGGTAGGCAGAGCCCTATTTCTTACCTGACAGTCGGGCTTGAGGGGGCCTGCCCAGGCTTTCCTCTCATTCTTCTGCAAGTGTAGGGTGGTTGTTAAGGGTTTCAGGGTGGGGTCGCAGACTCTTCAGAAGAAGACATTGGGCCCTGGTTCCCCGGAAGTGAGTTTGAAGAAACTGAGACCCAGGAAGGGCTGACAGTCCGAACAGGAATGATGGTCAGCCTTCCACAGGCACAGCGCCCTCCAGTCCTGCCTGCCCCTCTCTGGGTTTGGGCTGGGGGTGGGGCAGGGACTGTTGTGCAATGAATTATTTACTCTGTCACCTCTAGGTCTGTGCCTAGGTGTTTTAAGCTCTTTCATCAGGTTCCCAGCAAGCAGTACTTTTCAAGTCATTGGAAGAGTATAGGTGTGTGTGTAAAGGGTATAGGTGTGTGTAATGGGATATAGGCATGTGTGTAAGGGGGTATAGATGTGTGTGTAAGGGGATTGTAATTGTGTTTTCTGATCCTCTGCTGTCCACACCAGTTTGGGCAGCAAACTTCAGGCAGATCCTAACTTTAGATTTGGGAGAAGTAAGTGTCCTGTCAGAGTACAGACAGGCCTTGGAGGCCAAAGAGATCTGTGTTCTTGTACCTAGATGTCCTTATAAACAAACAAAGTGGAATGGGGTGTCCTGGCCCATGTGTGATCTGCAGACCTCCCAGGCAAACTGCTTTCGGCTAAACTTCGGTTTCTTTTCTTTTTGTTTTCTTTCTTTCTTTTTGAGATGTCTCCCTACATAGCTCTGGCTGACCATGAACTCACAAAGACCAGTCTGACTCTGCCCCCTCCCCTCCCCTCACCCTGTGCTGAGGTTAAATGCATGCGTTGCTATTAAACTTCATTTCTTGTGGGTGGGTATGTTTGACTCCTGTGGCCTTGAGACTTCATAGCAGCCCACACACTCCAGTGGACAAGCAAGATTAGCAGAGACGTTCTGGTCTGGCTGTTGGTCTGTCTTTCTTGTACCTACTTCTCTGCTGTATCTTGGGAATCTGCTTTACTTGGCCTAGATTCAGCTCGGGATGTATGTGTGATGTGTGTGTGTGTGTGTGTGTGTGTGTGTGTGCTGGTGTGTGTGATGTGTGTGTGTGTGCAGTAGGTGTATGTGTGTATTAGTGTGTGTGCATGTGTGTACACGTGTGTGGTATGTATGTGTACAGGATACATGTGTGTGATGTGGGGGGTGTCTGGAGAGGTCGCGCCAGCAGCATAGCAGCCATCAGCATCTCTGGGCATGTGAGGTTTGTATACTAATGGAGACAGGGAATCTACCACACTGAGTGCAGGAGTCAGGGAATTGTTCCTCTTGGCCAATGGGGAAGGGATTAGGATCCCAGGAGGGATTAGGATGCCCCTGAGGCAGACCTACAACTGGGTCTAGTTGGAACTTCATTGGTGAGCTTGTCAGGTACGTGCAGCAATTTGGGGGCAGGAATCGGTGGCAGGATTGCCCTCCGGGTTGTGTGACTTTAGAACAGGTCTTGTCTTTCTAGGTTGCTCCTGTCACTGATTGAGCCTGTAGAGCTAATGTTCCTTGATTGGTAGTTGAACCGGTCTGGACGCAGAGGCCTTAGGCTCTGTTCCAGGAACATACCTCTGTCACTGACCAGTAAAGTACAGCAAGACCTCTTAGATCTGGGCTATGGTCTAGTGCCAGGGGGCACCCCTATTCCACTGCCTCAGGAACATTTCAAGGACATTGTGTCTGTCTCTACAGTCACAGAGGGTCTTGGTGGGCTTTCTGGAAGGGCTCACCGGTGGCCTCTGCCCTTTGGAGGGGACCAAATCCGAGAAAGGGGAGCCCCTTTCCCAGGCTCTTAGCACCTCCCACCTCCCCGCCCAGGGCCCTCCTGGGGCTGTGTGAACTTTAGTCACCTGGTTGCCTAGGCTGCGCCTCCTTGCTGCCTTGCCGTCAATACTGACCATTCTCCAGGCTTGGCTGGACCTCTTACAGAGGACTCCCTACTCCACACCCCACTCAGAAGCCTCCAGCTGCCCTTCTGGGATGCTGGACATCCCTTAGCTGACCTCTGGTCCCTTGGGATTAGGTAAGTGCACTGGTCCTGGAATACTAGTGACCCTTTCCTACCTCTGCCCTGAGGAGATGCCCAACCTCAGATCCTGATATCAAGTCCGGGTTGGGGCACTGAGCTGTTCTGCAAGGCTGACAGGCTTGGCTCTGGTTGCTTCTGGGGGAGGGGGAGCAGTCAGTTCTATGGCCACCTCTTCCTCCCCATCCCAGAACCATCATCTGAGGAAGGAGGGTCTCTCTCTTGGGTCCCCATTGCCTCCGGGGCCTCTGGGAAATCCATCAGAGTTACAGAGAGGGAGGGTTCTGGGTTTGAGGAGCAGTGCCTCAGTTTCCCTCCCAACAATGGTTTGGGTAGAGCCGGGGCTTCTGGCCTTCCACATTCTTTTAATGGATCTTTGAGAAAACTTGGGGTGGAGGGGTGGGAAATGAAAGCCCAGGCTTCCAGCAGGGTGTCTTCCGCTTGGACTGGGACATCTGCTTACAGGAGGCAGGGCCAGCCTTCCCTGTCATACTGTCCCAGGAGGAAGGGACAGGGTCAGGGGTCAAGGCTGCCCACTTCCTTCCCCAGACTCTTTGGAAGAAGGAATCCTGCCGGGTGCCCTTCTAGGGCTGTTCAGTGGACAGAGGCATGGGTGGGTGGACACGGAAGGGTGAAGCGTGTAATAATGTAGTCACGGAAGGCTCTCCTCGGGGCCCTGAGACTTCTTTTAGTTTACAGCTCCAAACCTGGGAGAAACGAAGCCCGAGATGCCCCAGTTAGATCAGAGCTGCATGAGGGCAGGCACGGAGTGGAGCACTGGTCATGGCCGTTCCCTACCCTACTGTGTGGATGGGAGTGTTCTGTACCAGCCATGAATGATGCCATGTGTTGCTGGTCTGGCTCCTAAGACCCCTTGAAACCCCCAATGTGGCTTTCTCACCAAGAATCCTCAACCCTGACTAGGCTCACCCCAGGGCTCAGGGTATGTGCCCAGAAAGCTTGCAGGTCTAAAGAAGGGCTTAGACTGTCCCTTGGACAACAGGAACAGGGCCTGGTTGCCATGATGGATATGAGGAACCCCCCAGCTGCCTCTGGAGGACCAAGCTGGCCAGAGGAATTATAGGAATGAGATTGTGACCTCAGGTTAGATCCATGCCTGGATTCAGGCAGGGAGAACTACACGGGATGGTACTGGGGACTTAGGGTGGCATCCCCTCTGCCCAGGGCTCAGTTCTCCCCTCTGCCTCAAGAGTTGCAAATCTGCTTTCCCACATAAAATGAGGCATCAAATCCTGTTACACCACCCACCACTCAACCCTCCAAGTGTGTGTGTGTGGGGGGGGGTGATGGGGGAGGAGGGCAGGAGCTCTCCTATTATGGAGTTGGTAATTTTTCTTCTCAGGTATGGGGACGGGGCAAGAACGCCATCCCTAGACCATGGAATACCCTGTGATTCTGAACTCGGGGACTCAAAAAAAAAAAAAAAAAAAAAAAAAAGGACAGAATAATGAGAGAGAGAGAGATATCCAGAGCCAGAGAGTGGGAGGTAACCCAGGACTTCATGAAAAGACTCTCTGGTAGATGCCAGCCTTTGGAGGAAATGGAGTCTGGGAGAAGGGCACCCCGTACTTTGTCAGTGCATTTCTTCTTCTTGTGGGATTACCTTCCTCCCCCCAGCCTCAGAGTAAGGCTGGGACTTTCCTTCTCTGTGTGTCTGGAAGGAAATCCCCAGGGGAAATAGCTAGGAACCAGTTTTTAAAAAAGATCTATTTACTTTGTTTTCTGCGCATGAGTGTTTTGCTTGCGTGTTTGTCTATGTACTATCAGCATGCCTGGTGTCCACAGAGACCTAAAGAGGGCATCAGAGTGAACTACCATGTGGTAGCTGGGAATGGAAGCCAGGTTTTCTGGAAGAGGAGCCAGTGAGTGTTCTTAATCACTGAGCCATCCCTCCAGCCCTCTCCCAACAGCCCCCTCTTTTCCGGAGATAGTAGCTCATGCTGTAGCACAGGCTAGCCTCAAGCTCACTAGGTAACCTATGCTGGGCTCAAATCCCCGGCAATTCTGCCGCCTCCGCTTCCAGAGCGCTAGCGTTACAGGTGTTAGCCATTGCGCTGCTTAACAGTCCACACGTGTTCTCATTCCAAAACACCCCTGCAATTGAGGGAGTGAGGGTCGCGCCGTACAAAGGAGCCCCACAGCAGGTGAATACCAGCTCCAGCCTCGGGAAGGGCCTGGACTCTTGGATCCCTTTGTTCACGTGCCGCTCTTACTTCCAAATCCTGGGCTTACACATGAATGCCCAGGCACCTCCCTGCCCTGTTCCGTGACCCTTTCCCGGGGTAGCGCTTGAGCGAAGTCATGCGTACACGCAAGCGGCTGGCGGTCTCTTTGGCTCCAGAGTTCAATGGGAGGCAGAGAACCAGCTAGAGGCAGAAGGAGATCATCACATCGGGCACCCCAGGAAGTGCAGGGCCCATTTCAGGTATAACTGTGACTTTCAGGAGTCCAAGGAGGTGGCCTGCTGCAGCAGACTCGGGGAAGACTGACCGTAGTTTTCTGCAGTGTGCTGGGGAGGGCTCGCCTGTCTACATAGCTGTTTTTCAGGAGCCACCTCCCCAGGGAAGGTGTGGAGCTCCTACTGGACGGTGAGTCCTGACCTGTGGAGCTAGTCTACTTACTTCAGGGCACTGTTGGGTCTCCTTGGAAGGCCACTCCAGGGTCCGTGGACAGGGCCAGGCTCTCAGCTAGGGTAGGGGACCCAGAAGGAATGGGACGTATCCTCTCCTTTTTGGAGTGTATCTCAGGGCAGTAGCATCTTGGCTTCTGTAGGCAGTTATCCAAGGCCTGTGGAGTCTGAAGGGTCTCCTTGGGAGGGTCTGTGCTGGCAATGAGGTCCATACAGGAATGAGCTCTGAAGATAAACAGGATTTGCAATAGCGGAGGTGGGATCCAGAGCTCCCGGCAGAAGAAATGGCCTGGCCAAAGGTCTGAGGGCTGGACATCCCATGCATGTTCTAGAAGGCTAAAAGGAGGCACAGGGCTGTGTCCCTGAGGTTTGACTTTAGACTGTGCCCTGTGAGGGTTGGTCTGGAACATCCCAAGGCGCTGGACCTGACCCTACTCCTTCTCCCTGGGCAACAGAACCATGAAGAATCGGTTCGTGGTGCTGGGCCTGGTGGCCGTGGTTCTGGTATTTGTCATCATTGCCCTCTGCATCTGGCTGCCCTACACATCTAGGAAGCCCGACCATGTGTACTCCAGGGCAGCGGTGGCCACGGACGCCAAGCGCTGCTCAGAGATTGGACGGTAAGTAGGTCTGCCGGCTCTAGGGCGAGGCGCACTGGAAGACGGTGGCTAGTGAGCTTGGACAAGACTCGGGTTCCCCATCTGTAACTGGGCAAAGAGTATCCGATGGACAGGGAGCTGCCCAGCCTTTCCTTGGACTCTCTTGGTAGCCTCTGTCTAGGGGAAAAGGGACGGTGGCTCTGAGGCAGGCTATTACTTTTCCCACAGCCAACTTGGGCCCCTCTTCTCAGTTTTGTCTCCGAAAAATGCTGCCATTCCATTCCTGTTTTTAGATTTTTTTTTTTTAATTAAAAATACTGATGTGTAGAAGTGTTTTGCCTGAGTGTATGTTTATGCACCGCTTACATGCCTGGTGCCCTTGGAGGTCAGAAGAGGGCATTGGGTCCCCTGGAACTGGAGTACAGACAACTGTGAGCTGAGATGTGGGGCCTCGGGGTTGAGAATTGAACCCGGGTCCTCTGGAAGAGCAGTCACCAAACCATCTCTCTAGCCTCCTCCCATTTTAGACTTTTATCTCATCATATGTAAAAGTTCTCATTTAGAGACATAACCAGAAAAAAACATGTTATTAATAAAAAATAGCCTCTTTTTTCAATTAAATCATGTATATTTGTTTGCTTGGAAAAAACCCTACATCTTTTTTTTAATTTATTTCTTTATTAATTAATTAAAGATTTCTGTCTCTTCCCCACCGCCGCCTCCCCTTTCCCTCCCCCTCCCCCAATCAAGTCCCTCTCCCTCGTCAGCCCTAAGAGCAATCAGGGTTCCCAGAAACCAAAATGTTTGCTAGGCAAGGTAGCACATGCCTTTAATCCTGGGAGGATTAAATCTCAGGAGGCAGAGGCGGGTGGGGGATCTCTGCAAGTTTGAGGCCAGCCTGGTTTACATAGTGAGTTACAGAGAGCTGTGGAGCTACATAGTGAGAGCCTGTCTCTCAAAACAAAACAAAACAAAACAAAACAAAACAAAAACCAACTTTGGAGCTAGAGAGGTGGATCAATGATTCAGAGTGTGTGCTGCTCTTTCAAAGAGCCAGCCTCCAGTTCCCCTGTGCCTGTATCAGGCAGTTCACAGCTGCCTGCAACTTTAGTCCAAGGGATCTGATGACCTCCTCTGACCTCTGTGGGTACCTGCATTCCCCCACCCTCTCTCTTTCTAAGATAAAACAAATCTGGAAAAAAAAAAGCCACTGGAGCCCGGCGACACGCCTTTAATCCCAGCACTCAGGAGGCAGAGGCAGGCGGATCTCTGTGAGTTCGAGACCAGCCTGGTCTACAGAGCTAGTTCCAGGACAGGCTCCAAAGCCACGGAGAAACCCTGTCTCGAAAAACAAAACAAAAACAAACAAACAAACAAACAAACAAACAACAACAACAAAAAAAACACTGGGCGGTGATGGCACATGCCTTTAATCCCAGTACTCGGAAGGCAGAGGCAGGTGGATCTCTGTGAGTTCGAGGCCAGCCTGGTCTACAGAGTGAGTTCCAGGACAACCAGAGCCGTTACACAGAGAAACCCTGTCTCATAAACCCAGAAGCCAAAAATTTCACCTGTCATCTCATCCCTTAGAAACCCTGTCTCAGTAAAAATTAAAATAGGCAAACAAGCTAGAAAGTCAAAAAACTGGGCCAGCTAAACTCGGTGGCTCGGCTGTCTCGGGAGGCTGAGGTTTGAGGCCAGCCTGGGCTGTGAGTGAGTGTGATGCATTGTGAGATCCTGTCTCAAAACAGAAAGACCTAGTGTAGGCTCGTTCTTCTTTGGTCATCCTTTGGGCAGGGTGACCAGGGAGGTGGCAGGGTGGTCCTGAAAGATTGGGAAGTCCTCAGGTCCTCACCTTCCTATGTGCTGCCCATAGGGACATACTACAGGAGGGTGGCTCCGTGGTGGACTCAGCCATCGCAAGCCTGCTGTGTATGGGGCTCATTAATGCCCACAGTATGGGCATCGGGGGCGGCCTGTTCTTCACCATCTACAACAGCACCACACGTGAGTATCCAGGGTGAGAAGGGTGGGTGACTCAGTCCATCCCTCTTAAGACACAGTGACTTGGGACCACTGGGCTCCTTTGACAGGAGAGGTTGGGGATAACCCAGCCTAGCGATGTCTTTCTATTTATAGGGAAAGCTGAAGTTATCAATGCCCGTGAGGTGGCTCCCAGGCTGGCCACCACCAACATGTTCAACAGCTCGAAAGACTCTGAAGAAGGTAAGCCGTCGTACGAGCCACAGGTGTGGGTATGCACTCACAGGGCACACGCACCTGTCTGAGGCCTGGGGACAGCTCTGGTACCCGTGACACCCTCCTATAACGAATGGCTAGTCTCCATCGTGAGGGTAGGGGTAGGTTCTTTCATTTCTTCTCCGTTCTACACTGGGCCACCTGTGTGTGCACATGGAGAGGATAACCACAGTGGGCCATTGGTGTCACAGAGGACCTGGGTTTGATTCCTGGTAGCTCGCACCAGCTGTAAACTTCAGTCCAGGGGAATCTGATGCACTTTCTTGATTCCCAGTCATGCACCAGGCCATGGTACATTCAGGCCAAGTATATATACACACACACACACAAACAAACAAATCTCTTTGTAAAAACCCAATTACTTCTTTTTTGTTGTTGTTGCTGTTGTTGTTTTCGAGACAGGGTTTCTCTGTAGCTTTGTAGCTTTGAAATCAGTCCTAGAACTAGCTCTTGTAGACCAGGCTAGTCTTGAACTCACAGAGATCCGCCTGCCTCTGCCTCCCAAGTGCTGGGATTAAAGGCATGCACCACCACCGCCCAGCAACAAAATTACTTCTATATCGAACACATACAGAGCTTATTCCTTATCAACACCCCTAAGTTGGTTAAGTGGGCAGCTAGTTACATAGCCTTTCCATGGCATTATCGACTATGAATAATTGCCAGGCAAACAAATACGCAGGAGGGTACTTTGTATAAGGGATTCAGGCATCTATGCTTTTTGGCATTCTTGGGGGCTTCTGGATGTCGAGATTACTCACGCTTCCCAGGGGTCACTGGGATTGCCCCCTTGCCAGGTGGTTTTTGTTGTGGAGGCTCTTGTATCCTCCCTGTACCCCTGGGGCTGGAGAGAAGACACCATGCTTATCCTTTCCTGCAGGTGCAGCTGGTGCACCAGCAGCACCCGGCAGGGTCTTTCTCTTCTAACCAGGCTTTAAGTGGGGAAGAGACTTTCTCAAGCTTCTCAGGGAGGTGAGTGGGAGCCAGTGTTGGAGATACTACTCAGAAGGGCTGGAGTAGATTTCAGAATAAGAAGGTGGAGGAGTGGGGGCAGGTGTGGCACCCAGGAAGAAGGTTCTTGGGCGATGCCCTCTGTGTGGCCTCTTCAGATTCCTCCCCTCACAACTATCTTTGGCTTCACATTTCTTGAGAAACTCAGGATGTATAGCAATGAAATCTCTTGGGTATGAGAATGCTTATGGATGTTTAGAATTCGTTGTTTAACAAATGGAAACTTCTTACAGTGCTGGGTACTGTTCCTAAAGCCAGGCTGCAAATCAGAGACGATCGATGGTACTCGTAGCCAGGACAAGTTCCAGGTGGCCGGGAGACCCGAACACAGGGCAGAGGGTCCGGCTTTCCCAAGTCTTGTGTACAACCATAGACCTGATACAGGATCTCCCATATGGAAGACACATCCACTCATCTGGGGCAGCAGACCTTAGTGCGCAGCCACCTGCTCCCCATTCCTTACCCTGTAAGAAGCGTTTGGCCAACACTTCTTGCCTGTGGAGCTCAGCTATGATCTTAAATTTCATTTTGCCTAGAATGGGGATGTTAGCGCAGTGGTGGAGCCTTGCTCAGGAGGTCCTGGGTTTGATTGCTAGCACTGCCCTGGCAACAAACCCCTTCCCTTCCAAGCTGCTCTAGGCCCAGCATTAAATGGGCCAGGAAAAGTGCCTGGGATGCTGGTGGTGCCGGTGCTGGTGCTGGTGCTGCTGCTGCTGGTGCTGGTGGTGGTGCTGGTGCTGGTGGTGCTGCTGCTGCTGCTGGTGCTGGTGGTGCTGGTGCTGGTGCTGCTGGTGGTGGTGGTGGTGCTGGTGGTGGTGGTGGTGGTGGTGGTGGTGGTGGTGGTGGTGGTTTTTAAAATGTGGTTCTGGGGAGCAAACCAGAACCAGATAGGCACTCTACCACAGAGTAACTACACACTGGCCCTTTGCTCATTTTCCTTTTTTATTTTATTTTATTTATTAACTTATTTATTTTTAAAGATTTATTTATTATGTATACAGTGTTCTGCCTGCATGTGTCCCTGTAGGCCAGAATAGGGCACCGGATCTCATTACAGGTGGTTGTGAGCCACCATGTGGTTACTGGAGTTGAACTCAGAACCTTTGGAAGAGCAGGCAGTACTCTTTACCCCTGAGCCATCTTTCCAGACCCATTTTCCTTTTTGAATTTTTTCTTTTCTTTCTTTCTTTCTTTTTTTTTTTTTTTTTTTTGAGATAGTGTTTCTCTGTGTTGCTGTCTGCCTCTGCCTCCTAGTAGTAGGGATTATGGTCCGAGTGACCAGTCTCTCTGTCTGTCTCTCTGTCTCTGTCTCCCTCTGTCTTTCAAACTCTGATCCCTTCATCCCTGGTTCCTAGGTGGCCTTTCAGTGGCAGTTCCTGGTGAAATCCGTGGCTACCAGCTGGCACACCAACGGCATGGGCGACTGCCCTGGGCTCGCCTCTTCCAGCCAAGCATTGAGCTAGCTCGCCATGGCTTCCCTGTGGGCAAGGGCTTGGGAATGGCCCTGACCAGCAAACGGGAAATCATTGAGAAGACACCTGCCTTGTGGTGAGCAGTCTAAGTAGCCCAGTCTGAGAGGGGTTGGGGGAGCTGTGTGCTCTGCTTTTCAGAAGCCTGTCGTTCAGTGGGGTTAAGTTGTTAAACTTCTCACTGTGTGTGTATAAGACACATTGAGAGCCTGGTTCAGAAGTCACAGTGTTGACTGTGGCCCGAGCAAGATGGGACCCTAGAAACCCCAAGTGAGAGAATAGCCCACTTGGGCTCGGCGTGAGGTCTGACGGGCCCAGTTTTCTGCATCTGCTGTCTTACACGTGGCCTCTCTGCTCCAGCGAGGTGTTCTGCCGGCAAGGGAAGGTGCTTCGGGAAGGAGAGATAGTGAAGATGCCAAGGCTAGCTGATACATTGGAGATCCTGGCCCAGGAAGGCGCCCAGGCCTTCTACAATGGGAGCCTCACAGCCCAGATTGTGAAGGACATCCAGGAGGCTGGTGAGTGGCCTCGAGTGAGGAACTTCATGGGCAGGGGCGCTGAGTAGGGCCCAGGCTCTGAGGTGCTTCCTGCCTAGGTTGGCCTCTGCGCCCTTAGGGAGCACTTGGCAGGGGAGGGTCAATGTGGATTCACAGCATCTGGCTCATCCCTAGCAGCCAGGCCGCATAGGAAACTTGAGTGTGAAGAGGGGTATAGTAGCCCTTGGGGCTGAGGAGGAGATTGAGACTGAGGCTCTGGGAGGAGGACCTGTGAGAAATGAGCTGCAATGGCTGTGAAGCAGAGAGTGTGGGCCAAGGGGAAGACGGAAGACTCAAGGAGGGTTACAAGGTCTGAGGAAGAATTTCCAGGAGGGGTCTTAGAGGGGCGTTGGGCGAGGCAGCCTGCGGCGGTGGCCTTGTCTGTGTTATTTTTGTCCTGTTTCACGAAGTGCGGGGAATTAACATGTTGACATTACCTCCGCAAATCCTACTTAGAACCAGTTCCTCAGTTCTTCTTCCCTTCTTCCGTCTGCTCGTTAGTTAGTGAGGGAGGGGCCCCGTAGAAGGAGGAGGACAGGGGCCGGCAGTCTACACTTGGGAAAGACCCTCTGACTGTAGAGACGGAAGAAGGTCGATCAGGAGGCTGTTGTAGAGCCTGGCATAGGTGGAAGCACCATTAGTGTCTAGGGCTCCCAGGGATGGTCAGGGTGACCAATGTAATTGCCCTGTGGTCCCTTCTGATGGTATAGACCATCTCTTCACTATGGTCCAAACCTGCCATTCTACTCAGTGGTGACCAACTTCCTTCTTAAACAGCCCTAACCCCACGGTGTACCCTTGACCATATTTCTTGGTTTCGTCCTGTATTCTGCCCAGTGGTAAACCAAGTCCCACATGGTACAGCCCTGTCCCCAGCCATGGTACAATGCCATCCCACATCCACTGAACTGCTGTCCCATGCAGGAGGCATCATGACGGTCGAGGACCTGAATAACTACCGTGCTGAGCTGATTGAGAACCCGATAAGCATCAGACTTGGGGACTCGACACTCTATGTGCCCAGTGCCCCACTCAGTGGGCCGGTGCTGGTTCTCATCTTGAACATCCTCAAAGGTGAGCTCTGTCTCTAGCCCCGCTAAGGGGCAGAAACACTCTCCAGGAACACTCTGCTGGCGCTCCACACTTGCTGGGTCTCTTTGCCCTGTGTCTTTCCATCAGTGAACTGGTAAAGGGTCCACCCTGCCTCATGGCTGTGGCCTCCTGGAGGCAGTGTTGGGTAGCAGGGCTCCCCATGGTGGGTGGGAGGGGGCAACAGTAGCTGGAAGAGGAAAAATGTTTAGGAAGAAGAGGGTGGTAGAGGCCTTGTCCAGAGTGCGTTTCTGGCTAGTCTAAGTGGTCTTCCAGAAACCTTGGGACCCTCGAGCTGCTCCTCTCACGTCCATGTTGGCATGCCCTTGTCTTAGCTGCATCTTTCTCAAATGGCCACTGCTGTTGGTTACTGCATATTTCTTTTCCAAAGACGGAGTGTAGGAAACATAGCTCAGAGATGCATTAACCCCCCGAGTCCCTCCAGGTCCCAACTGCCTGCCAATGTGTGCTTGGGTACCACTCAGGATACAACTTCTCTCCGAAGAGCGTGGCAACCCCTGAAGAGAAGGCACTGACTTACCACCGTATCGTGGAGGCTTTTAGGTTTGCCTATGCCAAGAGGACCTTGCTTGGCGACCCAAAGTTTGTCGATGTGTCTCAGGTAAGGGGTTACCCCACAGTGGGTGGGAGACCTGCCAAAGGGGTGCTGGGTGAGCGCTGAAAGACACCCCGCCTCCAGCTTCCTGCATGCTTTCTGAACCCATTAATACAACTAAGTTTGATTTCAGGGTAGACTTGTTACACTACACCCTGACCTCCATTTTGTGGAGCTCATAGTGCAGGGGAAACTGAGGAAAGCAGACTTGAGAATGGATAATTGGTGTGTTGTTCCTCTCCAAGTCCCCCCCGCCCCCGAACCCAGGTTCCTATCTCAGATCTTTCACACATGCTTGGGCCCTTGACCTGGAAGATTCTAGAACTCTCAATGCAGAAGCAAGGAATGGGTGGAAAGGTAGCATCCTTCAGGAATAATGGGGAATGTTAAGACTAGGAGGGCAGAGAGCCTCACTCTGCAGTCAAAATGGCTTCAAGGTCAAGGCAACCCTGTTACCTCAGCCTCTTAGTACTGGGGTTACGGGCATGAGCCACCAAGCCCAGCCCCCCGCTTTCTTCCCTTTTGTAAAAATGTACCCACAGACAAGCCAGTCTAAAACATCAGTGCATACTGGCGTGCTTTTCCTGGAGCCCCTGCTTGACTGCAAGCGTTCGGATAGAAGTCTTTTCCTTTCTCTTTTCCACCTCGTTTGCTATCCCCACGCTCATCCCCTGAAGGGTTAACCACGCCACAGTCCAGGGTGCGCTTCCTACTAGCAGCAAGGGCTTCCTTCACACATGGAGTGGGAAATCAACCTCAAGGTCACATGACTCACGTTATCTGCCGGTAGTGGAGCCCCCACCCCAGGGTCTCAGTACCCTTTGGGTGCAGTGTTCATCCATCCACCCCTTACACTTTGCCACAGTACTTTTTTGTTGGAAGACCATTTTGTGGCTGTGTCCAAACCCGAATGCTCAGAGATCTGCTTGCCTCTGCCTTCTGAGCGCTGGAATTCAACGCTTATGCCACCATGACCCGCAAGGCCATAAGATTTAATTGATGCCAGTGAGAGCGTGGTGGAGCGTGGAGAGAAAAGAGAAAGTTTGAGATTGCCCAGACAAGAATGTTTTAGGGCTATGGGGGAAGGGGGACATGGTGAGGAAGAGAGGAAAGAGCCTTACTAACTTAGTGTAAAACTTAGATGACGTGGTGGAGGTGAAGAAGGGGTGCAGTTAGTTAAGATGGACCCATTATACCGGTAGCCCTAGGATGCCCCAGTGTCTGTCTGCCTGGGCTCTGTACATTTTCACTGGAGGAGTGAGAATGGCACCTGCCATTCTGGAACCTGGGGACCTGGGGAGTGCCTTAGAGTTACAGAATCACAGGCAGGTAGGGTGTCTGGCCTTGCACTATAGCGACAGGGACCTGGAGTCGGCTAGTAGGTGGAGCTAGAGAAAGCTGCTGGGACGCCTTAACTGAATGTAGTCTGGGGTTTAGCATCTTATTCCTAGAGTCTGGATACCTGGGGAGCCTGTTACAGAAGTACAGATAGACTCTTAATAGAGGCAAGGGAGACAGGGAAAGGCTGCTGCAGGGTAGTGACCTGATTGGCCTTTAGCCTAAAACTTACAGGTCCAAGGGTCCCTTTCTTCCTGGTGGCCCCTTTATTTCCTTTTCCTCCCCGTCTTCTCTTGCCACTAAGCTTCGTTGGCCATCGTGTGTCCATGCTGTGTTTGTGTCTTGTTTGCCTGTAAATTTCACATATGAAACTGTTCATGGGCCCATCTCCCCAAGCCATGTTCTCCAGTGTGTCGTGGGTGTGTGCCCCAAAGTAAGCAAAGTCCTTACCTAACCCCTGCATCTGCTCCTCTGGCATTTCCCAGCTAAAGGCAACTCCAGGTCAAAGACTCAAGAACATCCTCTATTCTTTTTCTCCCACCCACAGTGGCATCTTTCTCTTCAGTCTGGTTGTCCACAGCATTTTCCATGGCCTCCAGAGGGACCCTATGGAAACATTTCCCAGCCTGCTTACTCCTCTACCCCAAGCTTCTGTGTGTCTTATAGCAAAGACAAATGTCACTCTTTATAGACCAATGAGACCTTCAGAATGGGTGCATGCTAGCCAACACCCTGCATCCATTATTCTTTGCTATCCAGGGTCTTTGCACTGACCTTTTAGGTTTCATTCTGGGCTCTTTTAAGGTACTGCTTGCACCAAAATGCCTTCAGTTTCCTCCCTTCCACCCCTGTCTTCTGGCCTCTCATTTCCAGGACTCTCCCTGCCTGCTAGGGGGGCAAGACCCGTGAGTCTCTCCCCTGTTGATTCCTCGGCTCCGAGCACGTGGCACAAGTCCCATACATAATTGCACAGATCATAGATCGTGGCGAGAGTCCAGAGGCTTGAGGAATGGGCAGACACCAGCTGGAGGTTAGGGTGAGGGTGTCAGACAGGATTTAGGAGGTACTGTCCCTGGTGCTGGGGAGGTCCTGGTTTAGCATAGAGGTAAGTTGCGGTCAGATCCACGGCTGGGGCTTCTGGAGGCTTGCCAGGACAGCCCTGTTGTAGGTACTCCTTCCACCCTCCTTCCTCCTAACCTCCTCAGGCCAGCTCTGGGGTCTCGGCAGGTGATCCGCAACATGAGCTCAGAGTTCTACGCGTCTCAGCTTCGGGCCCGGATCTCTGATGGAACCACTCATCCAACCGAGTACTACGAGCCCGAATTCTACATTCCTGACGATGGCGGCACTGCTCACCTGTCCGTGGTTTCGGAGGATGGCAGCGCCGTGTCTGCCACCAGCACCATCAATCTCTAGTAGGGGCTGTGCGGCTGCTGGGCAGTACTGGGACACTGGCAGGGGTTGGGGCTATCTTTATTTCCTATCAGGGCCTCCCTCTTTCATGTTGGGAAACAGAGGCTCCCCCTTGATAGCATGCCTGGGGTTGGCCTCCTAGGGAATACTCTTGGCCTGGTGTGGGTGGGCACCAGGTGGGAAATGGCTGGGTTGTATGTCTATTGTTATCTGATCTGGCCCTATCTTCAGTTTTGGCTCCAAGATCCTTTCTCAGGTCAGCGGTATCCTGTTTAATGATGAGATGGATGACTTCAGCTCACCCCAATTCATCAACCAGTTCGGGGTGTCCCCCTCACCAGCCAACTTCATCAAGCCAGGTGCAGGGTGGGAATCCTGGGATTAAAAACTTGAGTTGGGAGGGGGCTGGTGCCCTGACTGACAACCGACCAGCCTCTCCGTCTCCCCGTATGGACCACAGGGAAGCAGCCACTTTCATCCATGTGTCCGTCAATCATCGTGGATAAGGATGGCAAGGTGCAGATGGTGGTGGGCGCCTCAGGAGGCACACAGATCACTACATCCACGGCACTGGTATATGTCTTGGGCCTAACCTTTCCTGTCCCCCTCTTTCCCTGCCCTTGTTCCGGGGCTGTGCTGACCTCTTGGCTGCCCTCTCCCTGCAGGCCATCATCAACAACCTGTGGTTTGGCTATGATGTGAAGAGAGCCGTAGAGGAGCCCCGGCTGCACAACCAGCTTTTGCCCAACACCACAACAACAGAGAAAGACATTGATCAGGTAGGCCGACCATGGCAATAGAGATGAACATTGGTCAGGTGGGCCAAGAGCTGAGGAAAGAGAATCATGGTGTGGGATTAGAAGACATCCTTGACTGGGGACTTGGCCTCTTCTGAGTCACCAGAGCAGAGTGGCTACTATCCCCTGTCCAAGGCATATGGTCCCCAGGCCCTCAGCATGGGTCATCTTGAGCCCTTGCTCAGTGACAGCCCAACAGCTTGTCCCAGGAGACCTTACTGTAGTGATATTTTATTTGTGTTTTAATAAATAAAGCCTGCCTGAAGTTCAGAGAGTTAAACAGCTCCACTGGTCAGCCTCACAGACCAGGCAGTGGTGGCACACAACTTTAATCTCAGTAGCCACACTAGTTAGCCATAGAAGTCAGGTGGTAGCAGTGCACACCTTTAATCCTAGCCCTAGAGAAGAATATTAGACAGAGGAGACAGCTCTCAGTCTCATTCTGAGATTCCTGGAGCCAAGGATCACCATTTTGGACTGAGGTAGAGGTAATTGTGCTGCACCTTAGAAGCCCAGGGGCCTCTCTCTAGTTCTTCCTGGTTACTTGACCGGAAGTAGCACTAACTGGGCTTGTGAGGCCCATGACCACACAGGTCTAGTTTCGGCCACACCCATGGCCTTGTTGAGACTTCTCTTTGTCCTCTCACCCCCAGGTGGTGACTGAAGGCCTGAAGACTCGGAACCACTACATGGAGGTCACGCCCACCTTCATTGCCGTGGTCCAGGCCGTCGTCCGAACAGCCAATGGTTGGGCAGCTGCCTCGGACTCCAGGAAGGGCGGGGAGCCAGCTGGCTACTGAGAGCTTAGAAGAGACAAGACGTACCTGCAATCCAGAGACGAGATATTGATCAGGAACAAGAGTTGGACTTTGGAAGACCTGCTGCCCCTGAGTGAGACAGCAGCACAATAAATGTGGCCGACTGCCAAGCTCCGGGAAGTCTTGCTGGTTGGACTTTCCGTATCTTGGCCTTTAGTGTCTTGTTATGAAATGGAGACATCTGGCTGGGAGAATGATTAGGCAGAATCCTAAGACCTACTACCTCAACCTTTAACCTTTAACCCAGTGTGTTTGGGAGTTGGGAATCCTTATCCTAAATTGTCCTAGGCAGTAACATTTCCCAGTAGCAGCCACTAGAGGGCGCCCCGACCATTCCGTTAACTGGGATAAAGCACCCCCCCTCCCCCCCTTAGCTGCGTGGAAACCTTGAGACTGCTTCACATCCAGGGTAGGTGTGGGCTCTCGTTGCCCAACACTTTCGGGGGTAAAACCGAAAGGGAGCAGAAATAAGGCAGCTTGGCCAGGGCCATAGCTGAGGTCACTTCCCGAGCACAGACCCAGAGTGAAACCCACGCTTGTCTTGCAAGAGGCCCAGTTCTCAAGGAACAGCAGGTCAGCAAGTTATCAGAAACTCACAGATCCATGAGGAAAACACAGCTCAAAGTGGGTGGGTCCAGAGGAGCGCAGTTAGGCATGGTGTCCCTCCTTGTCTTAGTCAGGGCTACTATTGCTGTGATGAACCAGAGAACCAAAGCAACTTAGGGAGGGACGGGTTTATTTGGCTTGCACTTCCACACCGCAGTTCACCATCAAAGGAGGTCAGGACAAGAACTCAAGCAGGGCAGGAACCTGGAGGGGAGCTGCTTATTGCTCCTCCTGGCTTGCTCGGCCTGCTTTCTTACAGACTCCAGGACCCTCTGCACCAGGATGTTCCCACCTGCAAGGGGCTGGGCCCCCTGCGTCAATCCACTAATTAGGATAATGGCCTGCAGGCTTGCCTGCAGCCTGATCTTACGGAGTCGGTTTCTCAGTTGAGGCTCCCTCTCTGAAGACTCTAGCTTGTGTCAAGTTGACGGAAAACTAGCCAGCATGTGCCCAAAGGGCAACCCCTTCCGATGTCCCTAGGTCTGTAGAACTCATGGCCGTGAACACTAGGTCAGGAGACCTCGAAGACGTGTAGAGAAGTGGGCCATTGGGGCACTCACAGCTGAGGAGCTAAATATTGCCCCTAGAAGTGAGCACAAGTTGGGGTTCCTGAGGGAAGGGGCCCAGTGGCTGGAGGAGGGGCCCGGGAGCTTCCAACCTGCCCACAGGAAAGCAGGAATTTGTCCTGTAGTTATGCTCCATGTCTGGGCCCTAGGAGTCTCCGTCTCTGGGGTTCCCTGGGGAAGACAGAAGCTGGGCCAGAAGGGGTGGCAGTCAGTCCTCCGTCCGTGTTTGCAGGGGAGAAGGCAGGCTTCTTAGGCCAGCATGTTGAGGTGTGGCTTGTCACAGTGTTCTGCACCCCATGGCTAGAGAGGTTCGTGCCCCCAGGGTGCTCGAGGAGTAGCTTACTCTCCCAGACCGCTGTGGGTTAGCCCAGAGCTTCTCTGTGGTTTGGGGACTTGAGTGGCTTTTCCATCCCATCACCATTTCCCCGTGGCTTCTGGAGTAGAGACCTTCAGAGCCACCAGAACAGGCTTCCCCCCAAGTTCAGTATGATACCAGTTCTTGGAGAATTCTGACCAAGGCGGGGTGGGGGTGGGGGGGATAAGTTACCCTTGAGTCTGCTTGTCCGTCATTGCTTTGTCTCGAGAGCTTTGAGGACCATGACCAGTGGGTGGGCTGGCCCACACTCAGGAATGTGCTCTGGTTCCTGGTGAGCAATGACATGGCCATGCAGGGGACAGTCGGGATAGGGAAGATTCCCACAGACACGAGTCTCTCCCTCTAGGCAGATGTGGGAACAGGCTTACAGGAAACGGTGTCGCTGGCCCACGCTGAGCCGGGCCTCTGGATGGGAGGCCCTGAGTAGGTGTAGACATTCTCTCTCTGGCCCTCATTTTTGGGTGGTACCAAGCCGGGGGTATGAAGATGCCAGAGAACCATGCTCAGTGGGAAGATGGCAGATACTGAAACTCTGAAAGTCCAGCCCTGAGCGCTTCTGCCCTGTGAGCCTGTTAAGTCTGCTCAAGAGAGCAGCACCTCGCTGAGGCCTCTCTCCTCCAGCTGCTCCCACTTGAACATCCTGAGGTCACGCAAAGACAGGACCCAAGCCAGACCCGCAGGAGGAGGAGGCTCACCGGCACAGGCCCAGTTCTGAGTACCACTGTACCCAGGGAGGCAGACTAGCAGCCAGTGGGGCTCTGAGCTGCAGAAGAAGTGAGGGTACCCGGGCAGGATAGACTCACCCCCGAGAAGTCTAACGTTGCGTTTCTGGGTCACCATGTCCTAGAGTGGATGATGCAATGACACTGGGTGCCAAGGGTTACACATGTGGCCCATCTGCTCACCCCCTTCCTCCCCTTACCCACCTATGTATGGATGAGGCTGTGCCAGGCTGTGGTAAACGGTCTTGAGTGGCTGCCCTGGTTCACTTTCAGCCCCTCCCTATGCCATGTGGGTGCCTAGATTGAGCTGATGCTTAGGTAGGACCACCTGGGAGTATGGGGCTGGGCAAAGGAGTTCCACCCTGCAGGAGACACCCTGACCCTGAGCGGGTGGGAGCCAGAGAAGGGCTGAGAGTCTCCACGAGTTCTGGGTGCCATTCTGGATGTAGCAAGTGTCATATTTCAATGGCAGTGGGATGAGGATCCCCCAGGGGCCGTGGTGCCGTCAAGAAAGGCCGCAGGATCCACTGGCGGTGAAAGAGTTAACAGCAGCAGCTGGCCCTTCTCATCAAGAAGAAAACTCCCTGTCCTGGCCTGCCTCCAGGGCCAAGCTGTAGGAGCTAAAAACTGGAAGTTCAGACCTGTGGCCAGATCTGCCTCTGTAGCAAGTACTGGAGGAGGGTAGTGGCCTGGCCGCTCTGTCTGTCTGTCTGTCTGATGTTTGTCTCTCCATAAACCCATCAGGTCGGCTGACTGGCTTCCTGTTGATCCTCTGTAAACCTGCCTGCCCACCTAGCTGTAAGCCTATCTGTTATCTTTTCTGGCCAGCTGTGGGGCCTGTGTGAAAATTTATCTCTATCTCGGTACCCATTGATTTTTTTTTTTCCATCTGTCTGGTTGCTTGAGTTTACCCGTATACTTTCTTTCCTGTTTATCTGCCGGTCCGTTCATTTCTCTGTCCACTGCCCTGTGTGCCTACCTGCCTCCCTCTCGAGCCATGGCCTGGAGTCACAGGGCCACAGTCTGCCTGGTCCTGCTGGGTCTGGGTCTGGGTCTGGTCACCGTTGTGTTGACTGTGGCCCTCTCTCCCCACCGCGCCTCTTGTGGCCCCGGGGCCTTTGCACACGCTGCCGTCGCCGCTGACTCCAAGATCTGCTCAGATATTGGACGGTGAGTAAGAGCTGGGTGTGAACTTGGTGGCTCTGAGCAGCTGACTGCTCCTGGAGACTGTGTGACTGTGGTAGGGACCCGTGAGTGCCATGCTGACTGTGTGTTTGGCTTCTGACAGCAACCCCGGGGCCCTTGTGTGGAAGGCCCTTGTAGGTGCGTCCATAGGGGAGGTGGGGACTTGGGACAGCGTTGCAAAGGTATTGTGACACTATTGCTCAAGAAGACCACCTAGACAGTGCTGGTTGGAAAGGTAAACTAAATGAGGCCTGCTACCTTGTCCCTGCCTGTCCTGAGCAAGGCTGGCACTTTTCCGGGAGCCTGAGCAACAGGCTACAGGGTTCCATGTGGAGGTCCTGCCCTTCCTGCCATACACAACGCTTCCCAGGGCCGGGCTACCTCTCCAAGTCTTTCAGAACAAGCACACACGTACACATGCACACACACACATGCTTGTGCACACATGAATGTACACACACAACACTCTCATGGACATATGCACGTACACATGCATGTACACATGCACTTTGCACACGTGTGTACTCACACTCACCACACTCATGCACACATGCATGTACACACACATACACGACCAGTGCCACATCTACCAGGACCTCTCTATGGTAGACTCTGGCCTCCGTGAGTGGAGTCACTGATGACGGTTGGTGGACTAGGAGAGCGTGACAGAAGCCACAGTGGGTGTTTCCTGACCTTTTTCCAGGAAACCCAGCCCATGGAGGCTCCTGCTACCCACCACGCTGCTACAGGAGCAGACTGTGGCAGGAAGCCACCTCTGGTCCCCTAAACATTGAGCCCCCTAAACCTGGGCAAGCCTCTCCTTCCTTCCAGCCATCTGGGCCTCCTTCCCATCATATTAGCCTGGTAGCCCACTGTGGGGGTCCAAGTGCTTTCTACACCCAGGACTGGGGCCTGCAGCAGGGAGAATGGTGGGCTCAGTCCAAAACACCAGCCTCGCATGCTTTCTTTTGCTGTTCTTGAATCCGCCCACCCTTCCTTCCTTCCTTCCTCCCTTAATCCACCTGTCTAGCCCTTCTTTCCCGCCTCCCTTGCTCATAGTAGCCCCCAAGCCTGCTGACCTGGTCCTCTGAGCTCCCAGACTTTCTGTCTCCTCCTTCACGTCTCCAGTAGCTGGGACTAGCCGTTCGGATAAGTAGAGGCGGTCCTTTCTGCTCCACATGCTGTTCCCAAGGGAGGCAGGAGTTAAGATCAACTGTTTCTTTGTGCCGTGAGATGCACTGTCTACTTAATCCTCCCAGAATGCAAAGATGTAAATGAGGTTAAAGTGTGTGCGCATGCACATACTCAGGCCCCATAGAGAACCTGCTAGACGGACAGTCCCCATGAACAAGGGGGTGCTTCTACGCCTCTCTGAGGAACGTCTCTGAGCAGTGCTTGGTCCGCAAGGGCCGGATTGCTGTTGGTGCTTGGAGCGTGGGGCCTGTACTCTCTTGCACCCAAAACTCTCCCTCAAGCTCTCTCTGATGAAAAGCGGATGTGGGTTCCCCTCCTGTGTTTTGTCAAACAACTCTCTCTGCTTCCTGTTCTTGTTTTAAGAGCCTAGGAGTGGGGAGGGAGCCTCCGGCCCCAACTACTTACTGTGAACAAAAGTTCAGGGACCATAGCCAGGCGAGGCCTCAGGAAGACGCCCCAGCTGCTGTGACCCCTGGCCAAGAGCTTTTCATTTGATTTAGGAGGTCTGTCCAGGGGAAGAACCTGGGCAGTGTCATGGCGGGCCATCTCAGTGGGCCTGGGGTTTTCCCCTGACTCTTGTTGTTGCTGCTCCCGCCAGGGTGGGAAGGCTGTGGAAGGGGCTGTCTTCCTCAAGTCCCCTGCCCATCCTCTTTGACCTCAATCTGTCCAGCTCTGGACACATATTGACCTCAGCTTTATTTACCAAAATTGCAGAAGGTAGGGCTCCCTTGGGTTTCTGGGGAGCAAGTTTCTGGAGGGTTCCCATCTGGAGTGTGGCCTGTTGTTTCATGCCCACCTGGCATCTGAGGGTAGCATCCACGGCTCAGAGGAGAGCAGTAACACAGACCAAGCTATAGCATCATGTCAGCCTCAGTTTCCCTTCTGTGACATTTATGCTGGTACCTCCCTCATAGGATGGCTGTGAGCATGCAGGTGAGTTCACCCCCCCCCCACACACACACAATAGACATGTTTCTTCAGTAGCTCTGTATAGTGTCATCTGCCTGGGTTGATCCAGACATAGCCAACATCCCAGGACCTAAGGGAAGATTAGCGCCTGGCTCCTATCCGGATCCCCTCCCTTCCAGGGCCTTGGCTTCAGTTTCTACTCTTATGTCCTCCCGGCCTGAAACTTGTTCCATGATCTTCTTGGTCTCTGTATTCCTGGCCTCCTCACCGGGAAGTGACAGCGTTTATCCGACCTCTGGGGCTCATGATGACGCGTGCACGCAAATGCCTGTGTGAGCACACACACGTCTGAGTGAGCATGTCACGGAAGTAGTGGTGACAACAGCCTGCTGGTTCCTTGGGGACAGATGATATGCATCATTAGCCTGCTGACAAAAGCGATCACATTTCTCAGCCGAGGAGAGCCAGGCTCTGGAGACCGAGCTACCTGCCTCTTGCAGCTGGCTAGCAGGAATGTAATCCTACTGGAATAGGACTACTCTGGTCCCAGGCTCTCAGCTCATGCCTGTGGTTGGGGGTTAGAGATACATGTGAGCAGGTCATGAGCCCTTCTCTTACCTGGGACATCTAATGTTTTTGTCATATGTCAGATATGTGAGGCTCAGCGGCACGGCTTTACCTAACACGCATGAGGCTCTGGGTTCCATTTCCAGAATGGAAAAATAACACGTGGTAAACACCTCTAGTCTGTCATGGCCTGGGGACACAATGGTAACCAAGAGGGACAGGGTCCCGCTGTTGGGGAAGGAGATGCAAACAGATCTATGACTATGTTAGATGGTTGGGTATGATAACTGTTTATCTGAAGTTTTTGTTCTGTGAAAAAAAATCTCTGTCTCTCTGTCTCTGTCCTCCCCACCCCTCTCTCTTTTTCTCCTCTCCCCTTTCTGCGTTGATCAGGACAATCCCCTTGGCTTAGTCAGCCCCAGGATTACAGTTGTGAGCCTCACGCCTGACAGCATGGGGCGCTTCCGCTACTCTCTTTCTGCCATTCAAAAAAAAATGTTTGTTTGTTTGTTTGTTTATACAATATTCTGTCTGTGTGTATGTCTGCAGGCCCAAAGAGGGCACCAGACCTCATTACAGATGGTTGTGAGCCACCACGTGGTTGCTGGGAATTGAACTCAGGACTTTGGAAGAGCAGGCAATGCTCTTAACCACTGAGCCATCTCTCCAGCCGCCTCTTTCTGCCATTTTTTAAAGATTAGCTTGTACATTAGATCTTCTTCTCCTTCTTTTTGAGATTTATTTATTATGTACACAGTGCTATGTCTGTGTGTATGCCTTCAGGCCAGAAGAGGGCGCCAGATCTCATTACAGATGGTGTGAGCCACCATGTGGTTGCTGGGAATTGAATTTGGGGCCTCTGGAAGAGCAGCCAGTGCTCTTAACTCTGAGCCATCTCTCTAGCCTTAAATGTATTTTTTTTTATCTTATTTCTCTCCCTTTAAAACACAGTGAGTATTTGTATTCCTAGCATAAACTCCTTTTTTAATGCTCATATTATCACAATATGACCAGTCGGTGTCCCTTTAAGACAGAAACTATATATTTTCTACTTTGTAGATTTATTTATTTTGTTTTTATGTATATTAGTATCTTGCTGCATGTATGTCTGTGTATCACGTGTGAGCCTGGTGCCTTCAGAGGATGGAGACACTGAATCCCCTGAGACTGAAACCACAGGTGGCCATGAGCCACCATACGGGTACTGGAAGTCAAACCTGGGCCCCCGTGCAAAAACAGCTAATGCTCTCAACTACAGAACAACCTCTCCAGTCCATAGCTAAGTTCTTTCACACGTGTGTTAGTCAGGTTTCCATTGTTGTAACAAACACCTCAGATAGTCACTTGTAAAATGAAATGCATTTGGCCTGCTGTTGGGAGGTTTGCCCATTGCCTACTGTCCATATTGCTTTGGAGCAACACATGGCAAAACTGTTCATCTCGTGGCTAAGATGACAAATGAAGAGCCGGGGTGGGGGCATCAAGGTATGTTCTCAGTCCCTAGAAGATCTCCCACGAGGCTACATATCTTGTGGTTGCTTGAATAAGAATAGCCCCCTTAGGTTCATGTATTTGAATGCTTAGACACCAGTTAGTAGAACTGTTTGGGAAGGATTAGAGGGTGTGGCCTTGTTAGAGGAGGTGAATCATTAGGGGTGGGACTTTGGGGTTTCAAAAGCCCATGCCAGGCTGGCTCGCTCTCTCTCTCTCTCTCTCTCTCTCTCTCTCTGGATCAAGATGTAAAGCTCCCACCTACTGTCTGTCCCTGCATTATGTCCACCTACTTCCTGCCATGGTGATCATGAACTAATTCTCTAAAATTGTAAGCAACCCCCAATTACCTGCTTCTTTTTTTTTAAATAAGAGTTGCCTTGGTCATAGTGTCTCCTCTCATCGATAGAATAGTAATTAAGACACATCAAAAATATTCCATGATCACCCAAGACTGCCAAGTTGGGAACTAGGCATTTCGTACATGGGGGAATCTCCCCATCCTACACTCATCAGTCTTGGAGACCATTCCTGTCTACTAACTCAGGCCGTCTCAAGATCAATTTGCATATTCCATTGACCAGACCTGAAGTCAAGAGCTAATCAAGGGTGGTATGCATGTAGGGATTATGCATATGTATTTCAGTTATTTTATAACCTGGTTGGCCTAGAATTCACTAAACAGACCAGACAGCTTTGAATTTGCATTTTTCTCTGGCCTCTGCCTCTTGAGCACTGGAATTACAGCCATGAGTCTCTGTGCCTGGTTTGCGGATGGTGCTCTGGAAGTAAGAGCTGAAAGCTGCTGCTTCCATTCAGAGACTAGAGAAAGTTATGTCTGGGAACCATGCGCTTCCTGGTAGCTCCAGTTCAAATCCACAATAGGGTTCTTCCCTAGTTGTCTCCAACATACACACACATACACGCACATGAACACACAATGCACACATACACGCACACAGACACATGCACACACACGTGCACACACACATGCACACATACATGCACACAAACACATGCACGCACACATGCATTGCCATGGATATAGAAATATACAACAAGCTCATTATTTGCTTGTCTAAATTTCAGAATTGCTTCAACAACAATATTAATGCTAATAATTAATTTGATGTTCAATGTTCTAGCAGACTAGATGTATTAGTTATTTTTCTTTGCTGTAATGAAACACCACGGTCAATGCAACTTCAAGGAGGAAGAGTTTATCTGGGGGCTCACAGCTTCAGAGGGGTAGAAGTCCATCACACTCCTGATGCGGAGCATAGCAGCTGGCAGGCAAGTGTGGTGCTGGAACAGCGTTTGAGAGCTCACATCCTGATCCACAAACTAAATCAGGCTGAAGTTTTTTGAAATCTCAGAGCCTGACCCCCAGTGACATAACCACTCCAATAAGGCCATGCCTCCTAATCCTTCCTAAATAGTTTCACCATCTGGGGACAAAGTATTCAAACATATGAACCTATGGCGGCCATTCTACCTCCTCCTACACCAGACAAAGTATGTTTGTTGCTGTTGTTTTGGTCCATGACTCATAAATTACATACAACTAAACATGAAAATGTCCTTATGTGGGGCTGGAGAGGTGGTTCAGAGGTTAAGAGCACTGGCTGCTCTTCCAGAGGTCCTGAGTTCAATTCCAAGTAACCACATGGAGGCTTCTATCTATAGCCATGAGATCTGGTGCCCTCTTCTGTCACTCAAGCATACATGTAGGAAGAACACTGTGTACATAATAAATAAATAAATCTTTCAAAAAAGAAAATGTCCTTATGTAATGGAGCATCATGTGAAAGAAAAAATTTAAATGTACATTTATTTTTCTAATACAGTTATTAGCTTAATATATTATTAGCTTTTAAGGTTTTCTTTCTTCCATCCTTTTCATTTTCACTTTGGAATAAGAAGTGAAAGGTACTTAAAAGGTCACGTTCCCATTCTTCACCATATGCGCCAAGTCACTGCAGAGGTGTGAGTCTGCGTGTGCGTGTGCTCTATGTAGGTGCTCATGTATTTGTGTGTGCATGTTTGCAGATGCACATGGAAGCTGAGGCTGGCATGGGGTATCTTCCTTTGTCATTCTCCACCCTATGTTTTGAGACAGAGTCTCTCAAACATCGAACACACCAACTCAGCTAGGACTTCCAAGGGCTGATTTTTTTTTTTTTTCCTGAGACCAGGTTTCTCTGTGTAGCTCTGACTGTCCTGGAACTCACTCTGTAGACCAGGCTGGACTCAGACTCACAGAGATCCACCTGCCTCTGCCTCCCGAGCGCTGGGATTAAAGGTGTGTGGCATCTTTAATGGCTCCAAGTGGTTCCAAGTACAGCGATTAAAGGAGCGCACCACCATGCCTTATCCCGTTCTTAGTTGTTACTTGTTGGAATGGTTTTTGTTTGTTTATTTTGATGTGTCTGGGCAGGGTAACCCTGGCTGGCCTGGTACTCGCTATGTAACCCAGTTTATCTTGAAATCATAGCGATTCTGCTCCAGCCTCTGAGCACTGGGATGACAGGCAAACATCCCAACACCTCGTTTGGGTTTTAAGGGTTTTAGATTTTATATTGATGTTGCAGGGCCCAACTTCATCAGCTGTGACCCCATATGGGGTGGGAAACTCAGCGTAGGATCCCCCAAATGACAACTGTAAAAGATTTCTGAATGAATGACCAAAAATTATTTCAAAATTAAATAAATCCTACCGAGGTATTCCTGGATCACTGGTGTTGCACACATGCAGCCCTGGTTCTGAACACGCAGCATGCATGCTTTGTATTGTGTGCACCAGCTTGCCATAAAGCACAGGTGAATGCTGCCAGAAACCCCTCGGCAGCCTACACTCTGGCTGTTGTGTGCTGTGAGTTGCCGTGTTTTACTATGTCTGCTATGTCTTCTGCTCTTATAGAAACATAATGCTTTTAAAGGTGTTTACTGTTTTTCTTTATCAGCATTCCTCAGTATATAGGAGCCAAGTTAGAGTGTATTATATTGTGTGAAAATGCTTGATTTTAAAAGTTATTATTCCAATTGCTGACTTGAGTTTCAAAAAAAATTATTAAATACATTTTGTCTTGTGATTATGAGAGAATTTTCAAAAATTTCTGAGCATTCCCTAGATATACTTTGACCATCTTATTCTACATATTTATGCAAATGTCTTTCTTAGTACTGATGATGATAAAGCCAAAGTGTCAATCAACTGAAAAATGCTGAAGATGTTCTCTCTCTAGAAACATTAATTAATTATTAATTTGAGGTTTATCTCATTATGCAAAAATAAATAAGCATATCCATGTCATTAATATGCAGGTTTGTTTTTTATTTTTAATAAGTGGAAAACACAGGTGTCGTAATGCATGCCTGTCATTCCAGCATGCTGGAGGTAGAGGCAGGGGGATCAGAAGCCATCTTTGTTGCATATGCAGTCTGATGTCAGCCTAAACTGTATGAGACTCTGTCTCAAAAGGTTAAAGAAAAAAAAGCAATTGAATGGATACTAAAAAATTGTTTTAAAATATCTTCAGTACTTACATCAGTAAATATTTTATTTATATACCCAGAGTCATACAAAAAAGTCTCACTCAAGAAAGGTGACCCCGTTTTTAAAGAATAATTTTAAGAAGCCTTAGTATAGTTCAACACAAATGAAAAGAAATCCAGGCCTGGTGGCATAGGCCTATATTCCCACCTGAGGGAGACTGAGGCAAGGGGGTTACAAGCTCAAGTCTCGCCTAGGTTACCTAAAATACACACATGCGCGCGCGTGTGTGCACACACACACACATAAATACATTGTCAATAGCAAAAGCTTTGTCTGTGTCTGTGGCTAGAAGCAGTTTTAAATTGATACATTTTAGTGGCTCTTCAATGCATGGCTTGGTTTGTTTTTTATCCACAGCTTTGTTTTTTTATTTTGCTTTTGTTGTTATTGTTTATTGTTGTTGCTTTTTAGACAGACTCTCATTGTGTGTTCCTGACTGTCCTGAACTTACTATAGAGACCAGATTAACCTAGAACTCAAAGCTCCGTCTACCTCCCCCTCCCAAGTGCGGGTATTAAAGGTGTGCACCACACACCACACCTGGCCTCAGTTCTGTCTCTGAAGTGTTAGTGCCTCTCTGTTTTCTCTCCTTTCTTCGCAGAACTCCAGGGTCCCAGGATTTCTACCTTCCTTTATCTTTTATATCTCTTAATTTACTTCTTGCATGTTCTCTTTTTCTCTACCCTGTTTGGTGTGTGTGTGTGTGTGGTGTGTGTGTGTGTGTGTGTGTACATGTGTGCGATACATGTGTGAAAGTATGCTGTGAAGAGACACCATGACCAAGGCAACTCTTACAAAAGAAAACATTTAATTGGGGGTTTGCTTACAGTTTCAGAGGGTTAGTCCATTGTCATCATGGCAGGGAAGATGGAGGCAGGAGTGCTAGGCATGGACAGAGAGGAAGAGCCTGGACCTCAAAGCCTACCCCCAGTGACACTTCCTCCAACAAGGCCACATCTCCTAATCCTTCTAATCCTTTCAGACAATTCTACTTCCTGGTGACTAACCATTCAAACGTATGAGCCTATGGGAGCCATTCTTATTCAAACCACCACAGTAAATATGATGTGTGTTTGTGTATGCTTAAATGTGTGTGTAAGTGTGTGAGTGTATATATGTGTATACATTCATGTGTGTGTATGTTGGCACGTGTACCATAGTGAACCTGTGGAGGTCAGAGAATAGTTGGAATGCTCCAGGGGATCATGGCAGCAGAATCATTTGAAAACAGAGAACAGCCTTATATATGGTACAGGGAAGCGTAAATGGGTATGAGGATGGACCAAGGAGTAGCTGGATTTGAGGGGGCAGTGTGTTTTCTCATCTAACTTGGGGTTTGGGGCCAGAAGATACACCATCAACCTGTCACTGTTTCCGAGTAATCACCAGTCATATGAGCCCAGGAAGAGATGGGGTAGGGAGGCCAGATCACTGATTCTGTGTCTTGTTGCCTAGAGCCATCCTCCAGCAACAGGGCTCACCCACGGATGCCGCCATCGCTGCCTTGATCTGCACTGGTGTTGTTAACCCTCAGAGCATGGGTCTGGGCGGAGGGGTCATCTTCACTATCTACAATGTGACAACAGGTGGGCCCTTGTGTGATTCCCCCTGGGGAGACAGACTCATCCTTAATTCCGGGGCACTCATTCCTTGGGCTTTCTTGCATGCTTCTTCCTTGGTACTCTTGGTACTCTTTGCCCTGGCTTTGCCTCTGTTGTGTGGAGCCCTGGTGGTAGGTGGCATTTTAAGGGTTAACACAGAGATGGAAACCAAGACCTAGAACAGGTTGGAGCCATCTCTCACCCGCCTCAACTCCAGGGAAGGTGGAAGTCATCAATGCTCGGGAGACAGTGCCAGCCAGGCATGTCCAGGGTCTGCTTGACCAGTGCAAAAAGGCCCAGCCACTGGGCACAGGTAAGGCCTTTGGAAGGGTTCTTTTTTTAAAAAAAAAATTATTTATTATATCTTCGTGTATGCCTGAAGGCCAGAAGAGGGCACCAGACCTCATTACAGATGGTTGGGAGCCACCATGTGGTTGCTGGGAATTGAACTCAGGACCTTTGGAAGAGCAGGCAATGCTCTTAGCCGCTGAGCCATCTCTCCAGTTCCTGGAAGGGTTCTGACACCAGTATGGGCCTGTCCGGAACACTCCCCTGCCAAGGGTCTGTATGACTCAGGCCGTGATATTCTGACATTGGGGATGGCCTCTGGACATGAGCAGACTGTGGACCCCCTCATCTCCTGTGGTGGGTTAGAGGTCTTCTTTTGGGGGAGACTCTGAAGAAAGGGGTATTCTGAGGGAAGACCTATTTTGGGACGCTCAATGGGTCTGGGCTGGTGGGACAGGGATCCTGGGTCCAGTTAACTTGAAGGCAGAGTAGACTCAGCGGGTAGCCTGGTGCTTGGTGGTGGTATTCTTACGTGGACTTTATATAGAAGGCAGTGGGGAGCCACAAGCGGTCTATGCCGAGAACGGTGTGGTCAGGCATGGGCTTCAGAAGCTGGGCGAGCAAGTCGGGGTAAAAGGGTTGTGCCAGGCTGAGGTAGGATGCGTATTGCGCAGGGGCCCAGTGGATTGGGGTTCCTGGGGAGCTCCGTGGCTATGCTGAGGCCCACCGCAGACACGGCCGCCTGCCTTGGGCCCAACTTTTCCAGCCCACCATCGCTCTGCTCCGAGAGGGTTTCCGTGTGCCCTCTGTCCTCAGCCAGTACCTCAGCCACAACTTCCTGCGGCCCTTCTTGTATTCGTCATCCCTGAGGTGAGTGGGCACTGTAACGCAGCTCTCAAATCCACATCCTGCCTGAGCACAGCCACCAGACAGCTGTGTCTTGTCATTCCTCAGCCAGAGGGTCGAACCTAAGGTGCCAAGGCCCTAATAGCCAGGGTACCCAAGGCTTTCCTCAGATCAGAACCGAACTCAGGCTAAGGGTGGCTTATCCCTTCTGCTCTGCCTTCCTTCTGCTTCTCTTTGGGAGTGACAGACAGTCCTCAGCTCACCCCTCCTGCCACCTCAGTGATAGGTCTTCCCAGTAGGTGACAAAGTGACTCTGGGTGACACAGATAGACCAGAAAGGTTGCAGGGCCAGGAGTGAGGGTGGTGATCCAGCCCCAGCTATTTTCAGAGAACCAGTCCCTAGTGGTTCTGTGCTGGGGCCACCGCTGTTCCCCAGAAGAATCCTGAAGATTTCTCTAGAGCCCAGAGGAATGTGAGTGTCCTCTGGGATCTGGCATCATCAGTCTGAGGTTGCCTCCTCCCCCTCCCTCCCCATCCCAGACAGCTCTTCTTCAATGGGACTGAAACCCTGAGATCTCAGGACCCATTTCCGTGGCCTGCCCTGGCCAACACCCTGGAGACAGTGGCCATGGAGGGTGCAGAGGCCTTATACACAGGGAGGCTGGGCCGCGTGCTGGTGGAGGACATTGCCAAGGAAGGTTAGCCATGCGCCACGCTGACGCCGCATCACCCAGCCCAGCTAGGGAAAGAACCACGTTCTGGGAATTGGGGAGGAAGTCCCACCTTTCCCCAGACTCCTCAGGACTACTGGGTGCTGCTGGGGTTCGGGAGAGGCCAGGTGCCCATCTAGTCCAGCCTAACCATGGCTAGCCTTTGGGGTCTCTGCAGTCAAGAACCTCAAGCGGCAGGGCTTTCGGCATGTCTGCCTGTAGAGGAGCGGTAGAGGCTTAGGTGGCAGAGTTGGCCATCTTTCTCTTCCTATTTCCCACTTGCCTTCCTCCGGTCTCTACCCTTCTGCCCTATACCACTGGGTGCACTGGTCCCCTTTGGGACTGCACCATTTGCTGGCGAGAGGAGTTCTTTTGGGTGTCCCTGAGACGCTTGCAGGCAAGAGCAATTCCTTTGGGTGTCCCCCAGAAGCATCGCAACTTTCTTGCCCTTTGGCGATCTCCATCTGCACCTGGAGCTCCCCGTCTCTCTCCAGGAAGCCTACTGACAGTTCAGGATTTGGCTGCCTTCCAGCCTGAAGTGGTGGCCCCCCTGGAGATGGCCCTGGGAAACTACACCCTGTACTCACCACCACCGCCTGCAGGGGGTGCTATTCTTAACTTCATTCTCAATGTGCTGCAAGGTAAGCCCTTCATCAGGTCTCCTCTCTGTCTTGGGCTCTGCCCTGCAGGGAGCCTGACCTCCTGGTTCACCCCTGACTTTGGTGAACACATTAGCTTTCTGTCACTGTAACACCAGGCTGGATGCGGTTACTTATTAAGAAAAGTTTAGCACTGGGAGTTGAGCTCAATAGGAGAGTGCTTGCCAAGCTTGGCCCCCGTCAGATGAGCCCTCTTGTAAGAACTACCAGAGTCACATGTGGGGCCACTTCCCAACAGCAAACTCCCTGTGACCTAAAGTCTTATCAGGTCTTCCTTCTTAATGGTTCAGTCACCTCCCAATGCAGACACTATGGGGATCAAGGCTCCAATCCCAGTGGACCCTCAGGGACACTCACGACATACTCCCATCATAGCGTATGGTCCTTGCCTTTTTCGACATACACTAGATTCACAGAAGCATGCTATCCACGTCTGAGGACAGTGGTCAGGACGGTGAGTTTTACAGTTGGTCTCTGTCTCAGGAACTGGCCCAGACTGAGAGGAAGGAAATGGCATCCTTTCCCTTAGTGCGTGTGTGACTCAGTCTCAGGGCACAGGAGCAGAAGGCCCTGCGGGTAGCGAGCTGCATGTCAGGTGTGTATGCTCTGGGCTGACATGCAGCTCAGGAATCATAGCCTGCAGGACCTGCTGAGGTCTCACAGTTCCAGAAGCCAGAAATCACACAGCAGGTTATACACAAGCCGGGCTCAGTCTGGAGTCTCCTGGAGAGAATCTGTCGGCTCTCCTCACCTTTACTGCATCACCCTAGACTGCACCCAACAGTTCAGATGGGTACAAAGCCTTCAACATGCCCATGTTTTCCTATGGCTACACTTGGGATTAAAAGTTTAATTATAAATTAGGGACAGTAAGACACAGCCTTTCACCTACAGGAAGCCCTACGTGACTTCTCTTTGGTCTATACGTCATTGCCGCCGCTTGTTAGCTTTCTGTTACTATGCCAAATGTCTGGGATTAAAAACCCACTTATCAAGAGAAATGGTTTCTTTTTTCTCACGGGTTTGTAATTTCTGCCTGTGTTTGGTTGGCTCCATCGCTTCTGGGCCTGCAGCGGGGCAGCACGACATGGCAGGGATGGGTGGTAGAGCAAGAACTTCATCTCAAGGCTGCTGGGAAATGAAAGACAGGGAAGGAGAGAACACAAGCCCCATCTGAGCACATGACCTAACTAACCATCCTCCCAGGCCCCACCTTTTAAAGTGTCCACCACTCCCCAGCAGTGTCAAGCTCAGAACCAAGCCTAGACGTTGTGCACTGGGGCCATTATTCAGTAACAGAGGTCATCTTGGCATAAGTCCTTCAATATGGTGACAGCTGGTTTCACCGTAATGAGGGTTACTAAGGTCTGAGAGCTCCGTGGTAGAGCTCATGTCTACTAGCGTGTCCTATCTCGGTGCTGGGGCAGGTATTAATAGTGATTAATGGCCAGGCAGCAGATGCAGTATGGCTACATTAGACAATGGAATGAGTCACGTCCTTGGTGTGATGGAGCAGGATGGCTCAAGATTTAATCATGCTACACAGAATGGCACTTAAAATGGACGACTTGTTTATTCTGGAACTTTCCATGTAATATTTGCAAGCTATGATTGACTGCAGGTAGCTGAGATTGTGGAAAGTCAGATTACACACAAGAGGGGGACATCTCTTCTCTATGTGTCTGACTTATAAAGATGAGTGTGGGGGCTGGAGAGATGGCTCAGTGGTTAAGAGCACTGACTGCTCTTCCAGAGGTCCTGAGTTCAATTCCCAGCAACCACATGGTGGCTCACAGCCACCTAAAATGGGATCTGATGTCCTCTTCTGGCATGCAGGTATACATGCAGACAGAGTACTCATACCTAAAAAGTACATTTAAAAATGTGTGCTGGGCAGTGGTGGTTCATACCTTTAATCCCAGCACTTGGAAGGCAGAGGCAGGCAGAGCTCTGTGAGTTCGAGGCCAGCCTGGTCTACAGAGTGAGTTCCAGAACAGGTTCCAAAGCTACATAGAGAAACCCTGTCTCAAAAAACAAAAACAAAAAAGATGTACGTGGCCTGGTACAGTGGCCCATGCCTTTAGTTCATGTACTCAGGAGGCAGAGCTAGTTAGAACCCTGAATTTAAGGCTAGCCTGCTCAACAGAGAGTTTTAGGACAGCCAGGGCTACACAGAGAAACCCTATCTCGGGGGGGGGGGGGGAGACACACTTGATCCTCAAATTTAGGGCTAACCTACTAATCTATACAATCCAGGATAAATATTGCCTCTCAAAATCCTTAACATATTTTGTCATATAATGTGATAGTAATTCTTGTGCTATATAAATCAATATTCATGGATCCTGAGAGGTAAAGAAATGAGTAAATCTTTTTTTGGGGGGCAACATTCATCCCACTACACAAGGTAACCCCCTTGTACCCTGCTACCTCCCCAGGGTTCAACTTCTCGGCAGAGACGGTGGCCCAGCCTGAAGGAAAAGCGAACATGTACCATCACCTTGTAGAGACACTCAAGTTCGCAATAGGGCAGAGGTGGCGGCTCTGGGACTCTTATAGTCGCCCGGGGATACAGGTAAGACTCCCTGGGACCAATGGTGTCTTCTTCCAACCCTTTCCTGGAATACAGCATGGAGGGAGGGGCAGCATTGGCATGTGGAAGGTGGAGGAATTTCTTTGTCGTTCTGGGCAGGGATATATCCTGGCAGCAGTCTCCAGGGCTGCAAGGGACTGCTGAGGTGGTAGCTATAGTGGGTAGGATCTGGCCTTAGCATGGGCTCAAGTACCTTCTTCAACAGACTGGAGAAAGGTCCTCCCAGGGGGAACGAGTTCTCCCTACGCTCTGCTTTGAGGACCCTGCCTGGCTCCTCACTAATTTGCTATTTGACTGTTCACTCCAGAACACCTCCCAGAACCTTCTCGGGGAGGCTCTAGCCCAGCACATTCGCCAGAAGATCGACGGCCGCGGTGACCACCAGCTCAGCCACTACAACCTGATCGGGGTCAGGGGCAACAGCATGGGCACCTCTCATGTGTCGGTGTTGGGAGAGGACGGCAGCGCTGTGGCAGCTACCAGCACCATCAACACACCGTGTGTGGGACCTGGGGAGGGGCGGGGTCAGACAGGGCTCAGGGGCAGGTGGGTAGATCCCTCCGCCTTTGCTCTTGACTCCAAAGTCTCCGTTGACCCAGTTTGGTCTACACCCTCTGACCTCTCCTTGTTAGTCCCTAAGCAGGCAACACCTCCCTTTTGTTTTTCCTATTGTCAAAAAGATCTGGCACAGGGACATCCTTACTGAGAAAAGCTATTATTTGGTGGCTCTGAGCCCGGTCCTGCCTGGGTTTGGCCTCACTCAAAAAGGAGTTCCTTGATGGGAGCCAAAGGGGATCTTTGAGGTCCCTGAGTGGTTCTGGGCTCTGTTGTGCTGGAAGCACTTTTGTAAGGGATCCTCAGAGGTTGCAGCCCTGTGTTGCTGGGAGCCAAGGCCCCAAGTTCAGACCCCACCTTACCCATCCGCAGCTTTGGAGCCATGGTATACTCACCTCGGACAGGCATCCTCCTTAACAACGAGCTCCTGGACTTATGCTGGAGGCATGAACCAGGTTCCACTGCCACTCCTCCGCCTGGTAAGAGAGAAAGAAGGGTGGGTGGGCCACTAACCCCTGGGCGAGTTACCCCCATCACTGAGTACTGTTAACTTAGCAACATATGAAGGTGGGGTGGGTGGTACCCCTAGAGGGTGTGGGTGATGCTTGTTGGCCCCAGTTCCAGGTGAGCGCCCACCGTCTTACATGGTACCCTCCATCTTGGTCAACAAGGCACAAGGATCCAAGCTGGTGATTGGTGGGGCTGGTGGGGAACTCATCGTGTCTGCTGTGGTCCAGGTAAGTGTTAGAGTTCCTGGCTAGAATGTTGCCTCTCTGGTGAACTCCCTGGGGTGGGGATGGGAGTGTGGCAGTGGGATAGCCCGTGTCCCCTCCCTGTGTCCTCTTACTTCTTCCAGACCATCATGAATAAGCTGTGGCTTGGCTTTGACCTGACAAAGGCCATTGCAGCCCCCATCCTACACGTCAATAGCAAGGGCCATGTGGAGTATGAACCCAAGTTCAATGAGGTGAGCCTGAGGTCCCACGGTCCTCCTGAAACTCATGTTGTTCTCCCCTGTAAAGAATTGGGTAACTTCCTGTGCCAGAGAGACACACTCCACCTCCAGGGGCCATGAAGAGTTGAGAAGTTTAACGGGAAGACAATAGGTCTGTCCCATGGCATCCAAGTCAGAGAGTAGGCTGTTGCCTGAGCACCTCCTGGGCTGAGGACTTCAAAATCTTGTTCTGTGTATGCCGTTTCCAGGAAACTAGCTTTTCTGACTGTGGTCAGTTAGCCGCTCCTTCCTGGTGCCTTCTTCCCTCATGTGGTGAAACTCAGAGTCAAGAGTTTATTCCCAAAAAAGAGCTCAGTTTTCCCACGTGATTTTGTTCTGGATCATGGGAGGTCTTGCTGCCCTTACGTCCAAACATCTGATTTCCCCACTAAGACCCTGGAGCATGACCAGTGGCTGAAATCTCTTTACTCTCTGGCTACCACCTTCCTCCCCAGAAACTTAGTTTTCTGAAGCTCATTGGATGCACTGTGTGGAGCACATATAAAGATTAGCAGCTTTGGGGCTGGAGAGTGGGCTCAGTGGTTAGGAGCACTTGCTTGGTGCTTCTCAGCATCCATGTGGCAGCTCACGACTACTCTGTGAACACTGTAAGAGATCCAACACCCTCCTCTGACCTCCACAGGCTCCTGCATGTGTGTGTGTGTGTGTGTGTGTGTGTGTGGTGTGCACGCACGGAGGGGGAGAGTAGATAAATGTTTTAAAAATAGATAAATAAAAAAAATACATCTTTAAAACTACCAGTAGCTTTCTGAGGCCACAAACTGTGTTCAGGATCATTTCAACTATCTGTGGTTCAGGGTTCTCGAAGTTCTATGCCTTGGTCCCAAGGCCATCTTCCAGGGCCCCTTACAATTCTAAAAACCATTAGACTAGGGGGCCGTTAGTGAAAAGGGGCATCAACAGGTGCTCCTTGACTCATGGATTTTTCAGTTTTCTAGTGGTATAAAGGCCGTCTATGCAGGGTTGGGGTTGTAACTCAGTGATAAGGTATGCACAAGCTCCCAGCACTACAAAAGATGAAAGAAAGAGAAAGAAAAGTTACATGCATTCAATAGAAACCATTTAATGTCCATTATACATTAATGGTGATTACTCATATAACCATTCTATGTTATATAACTTTAGGACAAAACTCAAAAAACTACATGTAAGATGTTCAACACCTTACAATAAAATAATCTTTGTCTCAGATGATATCGTAGGCTAAAGTAAGTGTTCTGCACATTTAAGACAGGCTCTGATGTTTGATAGATTAGACGTACTTAATTTTTTTTAAAAAAATTTATGTGCATGAGTGTTTTGCCTGCTTGTCTGTATGTGCACCATGTCCACGGCTGGTGTTCATGGATGTCTGGAAGGGCACTGCAGTCCCGGAACTGGAATTGTAGCATGGGCCCCGTACAGGGGCTGAGAACCAAACCTGGGTCCTCTGCAAAAGCAACAAGTGCTCCTTAAGTGCTGAGTCATCTGTCTGGTCAGGTTAGATATGTTAAATATATACATGCATTTTTGACTTGTAATATTTTCAAATTATGGTGGATTTATTGGGTCACATCACCCCATTATAAGTTGAGCAACATCTGTAGTGTTGAGAACTTGTTCAGATCCTGAGGTTCAGGGCATAGCCCCTTGGACTCAGATTCTTGGCATTTTAGCATCTGCGCAGGGTTCTCCCAGGGACCTGAGATATTCTCTCAGAGCACCGGGTCCAAGGAACTAATGTCTAGAGGATTCAAGAGCCAAGACACGTTCCTTTAAGCTCGCACTGCTTGAGCCTTGGCCCTCGACTCTTAACAGAAGATCCGTTGTCAGCGAGTATCAATTCCCAAGACTTGGCACTCTGAGATTCTTGGAGCATTCAGAAGATGACACAAGGTCTGGGAGCTAGGAAAATGAAATCCAGGGTCTTGTGAAGCCAAGCTTGTCAGCACCCTCAAGTGTTCAAATGTCAGTTATGCAGATGCAGGGCTTTCCCTGGTGAACCCCATCAATCCTGGCTGAGAGACCTCAAGTCTCCACAGACCCTCATAAGCAAAAGCCACCACCAAGGCGAGGAAGGGCTTGGAGTTTGGCCACTAAATTCTGAGAAACGGAGCCTCCGAGGACTGAAAGTGTAACTCTGGCTTTAGCGCTGAGGTCCTCAGCCTCTAATGTCAAGCAAGGCCATTGGGCAATTCGTAGAGTAAACACGGAAAAATTAAGAACCCTAAGGGCGTGGCTACAGATCTCACCTTGCCAGTGGCTCGAGTCACATAATGTCACCTGGGCGGCAGACGATTATGAGGACTTCAGAGATGCTGTTACACCTGGACATCTGTAGAGTACTGGGTCACTTTGAACAAAATTCTTGGCCCATTAATCCGGAACAGCAAATGGAGACGTGGGGCTGAAGAAATATAGTTTTTAGGATTTTTGCTCCCTTGTAACATGATAAACGGCAGTAGTGGGGGTTCATACCCCAAGGATATAAAGTCCTTAACATCTTAGACATCAGAACTGCAGGGCGAGGCCCTTCTTTAGTTTCTACCTCCAAGTTCACAGATTTAGTATCTTACACCTGAGAATTAGGGCCCCATGTCCTGAGTGTCTCCCACTACTTCCTCCAGGGTTTAGTTTTCTTGGATACAAACAAGTTTGTTTGCTTTAAAGACAGAATTTGGCTCAGGCCAGCCTCAGACTTGATATGTAGCTGAGGCTGGTGTCAAATTGACAACCCCCTGCCCTTGCACCCCTACCTGGCTTGATATAGGAGTGAGTGTGCCTTTATGTTTATCTATACATTCACACACGCACACACACACACAAGGAATGCTTCATGAATTTACAAGTCATCCTGAGTGAGGGCCATGTTAATCTTTCTGTATTGTTCCAGATTTAGAGTCTGTCTGCTGAAGCCAGCACAGTGCAGTGCACGCATACCCTAGACAAACGGGATCAGCAGCCTTGGGTCCTCCTAGACACCCCCTTATAAGCCATAAAGTTATAGGCACCCCCAGGAGCTTGACTGCTGCATATCTGGATCTCTTGGGTCCTGAGTTCTAATCTCTGCGCTGCTATGGTTCTATATGGTTTGGTACTACTCAGGTTGGTGGGCCTGGGTACCTAGTATCTTGTGCTTTGTCCTCCTCAAGGTCCCAGGGTATCTGTGGACTCCAAAATTGTGGCCCTTTAACCCAAGTAGTCTTTTCTTTCTTTCTTTTTTTTTTTTTTTAAAGATTTATTTGTTCAGTATGTATACAGAATTCTGTCTGCATGTATGCCTACAGGCCAGAAGAGGGCACCAGATCTTGTTACAGATGGTTGTGAGCTACCATGTGGTTGCTGGGAATTGAACTCAGGACCTCTGGAACAGCAGGCAGGCTCTTAACCTCTGAGCCATCTCTCCAGCTCCCTAACCCGACTCTTCTAAAATGACCTTCTCCACAGAAGCCCTGAGATCACCTCGGACTTGTCCTCTGGGTCCACAGTGAATTAGACCCATGAACAGAATGAACTTTGTTCTTGCTGGGTTGTTGCTTTGAGCTGCCCCGTCCTTGCCTGGTCCCTGTAGCCTCTCACATCCCTCTGGGATCTCCAAGCTGTAAACTCGATGCTCTAGGACCAGTTCCTGCCCACAGTCTTTCCCTAGCCAGGATCCTCAGGCTCCCTTCCCGCAAGCCCCACCTTTTCAGGTCTGTTTTTCTATTTTTTGGCTGGCCACTCCCTTGCATAATGGGGGGACTTGAGCTGCCCTCTCCCTCTCCATGAACGCTTCTCTCTCTCTTTTTCAGGAGGTGAAGAAGGGGCTGCAAGACCGGGGCCAGAGCCAGAGCCCGCGGCTCTTTTTCCTGAACTCTGTCCAGGCTGTGTCCCAGGAAGGACCCTGTGTCTATGCGGCATCTGACCAGAGGAAGGCTGGAAAGGCTTCGGGATACTAAGACAGCTTTGCCCAGAGGTGGGATCTGACCCTAGATGAGTCCTGGGCTTCAGATGGATGAGGCTGTAGGTCTAAGTGCTCCAGGACCTGGAGCCTTTGCTACGAGATCAACCTGGGCCTGAAGAGGACAGGGACCAGCTCGACAGATGAATGACTGAGAGGGAAGGACTGCCTTATCCGTGGTCCCTTCCCAACACCTCTGGTGACCCTGCTCTGTCTCTTCTAGCCTCCCTCGGCATCATGCCCATATTCCAACTGGTGTGCCTACCAGTCCAGGATTAAAGAGGAGCCACACTATGGGCTGATTCGGTGGTTCTCAGCAGTTAAGGGACCCCCAGACAGTGCCCAGTGACATACAATACACCTCACACTCCTGTGGTCCTTCAAGGCTCCATTCACCATCAAAGCTCGGGAATGGGGCAGTGAATGGAGGGCGTCCACCTCTACCCCACTCAAGCTACAGTGTGTCTGGGGGCTTCACAGTGTGTCTGCCTCCCATTTTGCCTGCCAGTGAGAAGGCAGGAGTGTGGCTTGTAGTAGTTTCCCTCAACTCTCGTGAGGCCCTAATCCCCTCCAGGAAAATGTCGATTGAAGCAATTTTTTTTTTTTGATTTTTCAAGACAGGGTTTCTCCGTAGCTTTTTGGTTCCTGTCCTGGAACTAGCTCTTGTAGACCAGGCTGGCCTCGAACTCACAGAGATCCACCTGCCTCTGCCTCCCGAGTGCTGGGATTAAAGGCGCGCCCCACCACTGCCCGGCTCCTGGCTCAGGTCTTAATATTGCATGTTCCCGAGGCCAGGGCTCATTCTCGGTAGTACTGACATGTGAGATGAGGTGACTCTTTGTTGCTTAGAGCTGTCCCTACATGGCACAGCTGTGGTACATATAGCATCCCTCATATTCCCCCAGACACAGCAGCACAACTCTCTGGACAGGGTTATATCATCCCTGGTTGAGCAGTGCTGCTTCAGATGGATGGGAAACTCTGCAGACTATCCAGTAGGGTGCCCGTTGTAGAGGTCTCCCTAGAGGGACCTAAGCATCTTGCATCACACTCCTGGGAGCATCAGGCATTTCTGGGTCACCCCAAGTGTCTGCAGGAGTTGCTTTAGTAAATCCAGGGTTGCCACAACAACCTGCATGGCTTACGCATGCATTTTAAAGAAATTCATCACTCTGCTTCAACAGTTAAAAAGCTCTTTTTGAAAAAACAAAACTCTTTTTGCTAGGACCTAGGTTTTAATTCCCAGCACCCACATGGTGGTTCATCACCATCTGTAACTCCAGTTCCCAGGGATCTGATGATCATTTCTAACCTCCACAAGCACCAAGGATACATGCAGGCAGAACACTCACACATAAAATTAAGTGAATAAATCTAAGTTTAAAAATTAAAAGCAAAATTGATGACTCATTACTCTGAAAACCAGGCAGTCTGAGATAAAGGTGGCGGCAGGTTCGGTGTTTGGAGAGGGCTCATTTCCTCTCGGATGGTCTGTCATATGGCGGAAGGAGCTAGGTGACTTGCTCGGGTTTCTTCAAAGACGATAGGGTCACTCCTCACGATCGGTAGAAGATTGGTTCTAGGACCTCCCCAAAGAAGACGCAAGTCTGTGGATGCTCACATCCTTTATATAAAACGAAGCGGTGTTTGTATCAGCTGCTTGTAGAGTCAAGAGCTGGAAGCTCATGGAAGGTTCGGTGAGATCCGGCTGGGATCTTTTGGTGTTCCTGATTACAATCAGATTTTCTTCATCTTCACTGTGGCATTGTGGTAAGGTATGGACTCCTGTCCCTTGAGTTGAGACCATAAAATTCTCTGCTCCCTCCTGACCACAGCTTCTCTCTGGGCATGCACTTCTGTGCTTAGCTACAGGTTCATTCCTGATTTTATGACTGCATGCTTCAAGCTTCTTCATCTTGTCCCTCCATGTGCACGTCTATCTCCTGCTACATCTGTGATGATGGAAGTTACAAAATAATCCAACACTCGCTCAGAATTAAGTATAATAAAGGGTTATTTATTTAGGGGTAGACTCACAGATCACAGTCCTCTGGACAAACAGGGAAGAGGAACCAAATCCAGCAGCTGGAAGAGAGAGCAAGCACACTATTTACATCAGCATTTATAGTATAAGAGGCCAAGCCCAAGTCGGCTGGTATCTTAAAGGCTACTGGCTGAAGGGGTTCCTACAGCACCTCCCCCTTTTGTTTACACAAGAGAGTTCTAAGCCTAATACAAAACTATATACAATAAGAATAAATATTAAGTATAAAAATTAGAATTACAACCAGCATAAACAATGGTGCATGTAAGTCTAAGATACCACTGCTTGCTTAATTTCCTTTAGATCATTCATACCTATAGGTATCCACCTACATTCTTTGGCTCCTTTGGGGCATTTAGAACTTGATGGTTTTTTCAGAGGTGTTTACAGGGTAGGAAGCTAAAACCCTGGGTAAGCCATCTCTGACTCTGACACATACTGGTGATGTTAAACCCTGTCCTTTTACCTTCCCTCCTGCCCATCAGCTCTGATATTTTCCTCAGTTGTTTCAAATCTCTTTACCACTGTCTTTTGTAAACCCTGAATCTACTGGCTTGTATATATTTCTAGTGATTTCACTGAGGCATCTAGCCTCTGCTCCTCATTCTGCACATGTGATTCCAAGGTCTAAAGTTTTTCCTTTTAAAATAACACCCCACCCTTGGACATTATTTGGATAGTGTGCAGATTGCCTTCCTGGAGAGATACTCTGTCTGCTAACCTAGCGCAAGTTTTTTTTTAACAGATTTTGATTGTCAAATTCGACAGTATGAATTCGTTCAGATAATTTCTCAGTACCTTTTGACATGGATTGAATTTTGTCCGTCAAATTAATGTTATCCTTTTCAATGGTATTAATTTTTTTCAGCTAACTTTTGTTTTTTGATGGTATTAATTCTGTCAGCTCGCTGTTCATTGTTAGTCTGTAAAGATCGTGTCATTTCTAAAAGCGCCTGATTCTTGGCTCTGTTATCAAACCATTTTCTTAGGGATATAATATGAAAAAGAAAACTAAGTCCCAATATCCAATAAATGGGTGTATCAGGAAAACCATATAAGCCTTACAGAATACCATTCATAGTATAAGCAAAAAGGTTATCAAAATCCTGGATGGATATATATATATATGTATATATATATCCAAGTTTATTGATTTCAAGTTTATTGATTTATTTATTAATCAAATAATTACCTTTGTTATGAGATTTCAGTATATTGCCGTAGGTATAATAATCTTATTGGCCACTAGGTGTCAGTGTTGCAGTCGCACGGCAGTGAGGCGCATTGGTGGCAGCAAAAACAGTCCAGCGCCACTTTGGTTACACACGCTGGTGCCTGGTTAAATACTAACAAATATGCTTTGCTCTTAGCTTCAGAGCAATTAAATAAATTCCATACATGGAGAGAGGGTTTCTCTGTATAACAGCCCTAGCTGTCCTGGAACAAACTCTTGTAGACCAGGCTGGCCTCGAACACACAGAGATCCACCTGCCTCTGCCTCTCGAGTGCCGGGATTAAAGGCGTGCGCCACCACTGCTCCGCTCGAGTGACACAATCTTTACAGTGTACAAGAGGATTTTTCCACAGCAGTGTGAGCTATAAGCGCATGGCCAGGGTGGTACTGGGTGAGCAGGAGTGAGAGGGAGCCTGAGACTGGAGAGCTAGAGGGTGCGTGGGCCCCGCATGCTGTGAGCTTTGTCTGATCCTTCCATGCTTATCACAGTGAAAAGCAAAGGCACAGGATACTTAGGCACGCAGAGGGGATGGTGTAAAACTATAGTGCTGTGGAATTGAATTCAGAAAAACTTTGAAACTGCTTCCCTGTGAGCACCAGGCTGCCGGATAAGTAGAGCATGGGACGGAGGGGGCGTTTCTGTGGTGGGAAATGATGTTGATAATGTGAATGGCAGCATCATTCATCCGGCCGTAAAGCCGCTGATTGCCTGTGCAGTGCCTGTTGGATCCAGGGAAATCGTCCCTTTATGGACGGGTCGTCTTGGCACAGGAGAGGCATGCCAAAGGTGGTAAGCAGTGGGCAGATCAAGCTGCCCGGTGGGCATGCTGAGTTTCTAAGTCTGTTTCTGACTTAGAAAAGGTGGTGGTTTTGCAGCCCTGCTCATGGAAATTTCTATGGCTCTACTTGGTCAATAAGAAAAATTCAAATGGAAAGAACTTGGAAAATGAACTAAGTTATAGGGAGTCAAACAAGGTGATGTTTATCTGGAACATGGTGCCTAGTAGTACCTACTTCTAGGGCAGTGGAGGGAGCAGGGCGCGGAGGAGGGTGGCGGGCTTGCGTCATGCCCCTCAGCTCCACAAATGCTGTTCCATATGAATGCTGGTTCAGCATTCCTTTGAAACTGGGCCCGCCAGACCAGCTCACCCCAACTTGGGGAGAAGCCAGTAGACATCCCCTGCTGCTGATAGTTCTTGGTTCCACTGTAGCCACAACAGTGTGCCCACTGGTACAGGATACCCGAGGATGGTTGCAGGCCTTCACACGAGGGATGTGTAGGAAGCACTGTACTACCCACCCAGTCCCAGGTATATTCCAGGCAATGAAACCTGCTCAAATACAGACGTGCTATGAGATAATGGCAGATCTTCTCTACGGAGAGGGCGTTCGGGCTTCATTCTTCACCTAGCTCAATGCGTATGCGGACCGCGTCTTCTCATTGGGAGAGAGGGAAGGAGTCATGGATTTGGGGCTGTGGCTCAGTAGTGTTCACCTGCCATGTTTGAGGCCTTGAATTTTCTAGAACCACAATAAACAAACACTTAAAAATGGAAGGGGAACATGGAACTGAGAGACTCTAACTGCAAGCCTCTGCAAAAGCACTTAGCAGCCCGTCTCTGACCGCGGGCACTGTTACCATTTCACCTCCACAACAAACGGCATGAGCTGGGCCTTCCGGCCAGAACCAATACAAAGGCAGCTCTGACGGAGCTAACCTAGGCTTCCTCCTCAGAAGAGCAGTCTTGAGCAGCAATTCCTGCCTTAGAAGAGGTGGAGCCACTGCCTGGGAACTACCAATCACAGCATGAAATAGCCTGTCTCCGTCTACTGTAGTGGAGACCCTGCTCTACGCAAGTAGCATGTGTATCACAACTGAGTCTTCTCAAGAGCTTCCTGACTCCTGGGCCACAGGCAGTGTTAGGCCTGGCTACCTCTAAAACAGCTTCCACCAAGATGGCATACATACACATAAATAAAATAAAAAATAATAAGGATGAACATCAAACCCTCAGGGCTTTGGAAAAGGTGAACATACATAGTATAGAATATAATCTAATATATTTATATGTAATAGATAAACAAGCTACTGAATAAATTGAAGGAAGTGTAAATGCATAAAATAATACATTAGGATGGAGAACTAACTATAACTATAGATATAGAAGATGTTAAAATATTATAAAATATTATAATAAAAAGGCAAAAAACTTTGACAAAATACTTTCTAGGACAATATAAGTAAGGTTTTAATATTTGGGACATATTTAAACTAAATACCATCTACCTAAAATGTAGGTTTATTTGGCATCTTATATCCTTATTTGCTGCTAAGTCAAATATGAATAACTAATGAATATAGCAAAGATCTAAACATTGCCCCCTGTTCTGGCTAGTTTTATGTCACCTTGACACAAGCTGGAGTTATCTGAAAGGAGGGAACCTCAACTGAGAAAACGCCTCCTTAAGATCCAGCTGTAAGGCATTTTCTTAATTAGTGATTGATGAGGGAGGGGCCAACTCATTGTGGGTGGAGCTATCCCTGGGCTGGTGGTTCTGGGTTCTAAGAAGAAAGCAGGCTGAGCAAGACAGGAAGAAGCATCTCCCTATGGCCTCTGTGCCAGCTCCGGCTTCCAGGTTCCGGCCCTGCTTGAGTTTCTGTCCTGGCTTCCTTCAGTGATGGACCACAAGGTGGGAGTGAAAGTCAAATAAACCCTTTCATGGCGTCTCATCAGACAAATTGAGACCAGGATAGCGGGGTATTGCTGTGACAGGTTTGTCTGTGTTGTTTATGGGCCGACTGTGGAAGGACTTTGGAATCTTGGGCTAAAAGTCATCGAATGTCGAGAGCCCAGTGGGCTGCTGTGTAGGAACTCGGAAGAGGAGAACATTGAGAGCAGTGGGGATGACGGAGGCCTGGCTTGTGAAGTTTCAGAGGGAAGCAAAGACGCTCCTGGGCCGTCTGAACTAAGAATCGTCCGTGTCTGGCCCAGCTGGAGCTTATGCATCAGCTGTGATTAACAAGAGGCCAGAGCCATTAGAGTGAAATCTTCGCTTTGCTGGGATAATGGACGCTGGTCAGCTGGGACTGAAGAATCAGCTGCGATTAAGGAGAGACCAGAATCGCTGAGGTGAAATTTCTGAGAAGTGTTTTCTAAGGGTCAGCACACAGAAGCTGTGTCCCAGAAAGGGGCACGCTTGTGCCTCCTGCTGCCAGCTGAACTTGGCAGTGCAAGAGCCCCAGGCGGTGTTGATTTTGAAGGCATAAATGAACTATGGAAAGCAGCTGAGGTTTGGCACCACGTGGCAGGGCTGGAGTCCCCAACGAAAGCCTGTTGGTGAAAGCGCAGCCCAGTCACAGCAAGGGACCCTAGCATTTTGGAAATGCCAGTCCCATGGGATGGCCACCAAGAAGAGCGGCAGGTGTGGATCCAGTTGGAGCCCAGCAGACAAGGCGCGTGTGCTGCCCAGGGTGGAGCCAGAGAAGCGGAGGAGAGCCCTGAGCGAATCCGAGGTAGCTGGGAGGTGAGTGATTTACACTTTGGTGGTTTCATTTGTTTTGCTCAGTTTGCAACAGCGCCCTGGGTTCTCCCCTCTGAAGTAAGGATGTATTGACCTTATTTTCGATTTTATGGAGGGCCACCGTTAGAATGCTGAATTTAAAAAGAGATCTTAGACTTGGATTTTTAAACTGAATTTTAAAGTGTTTGAATTTGTAAAGACCGGCGACTTTTAAAGTTTGTAAATGTTTTATATTGTGACATTGATGCTAACTGGTGATCTGGTGGATGGACGAGGAAAGGTTTTGGCATAATCGTGGTATGCTTGTGAATCAAGTTGACAAGGCTAGTTTCTTGTTGTTGTTTTTTGGTTTGTTTGTTTGATTGAGACAGGATTTCTCTTGTGTAACCCAGTTGTCGTGGAACTCACTTTGTAGACCAGGCTGGCCTTGAACTCAGAGACCTGCTTGCCTCTCCCTCCCCAGGGCTAGAATTAAAGCTGTGAGGCACAGCATCTGGCATGACCCAGCTAGTTTTCCGTCAGTTTGACACAAGCTAGAGTCATCTGTAAGTGGGGAGCCTCACTGAAGCACCAGAACCCCTAGGACAGTGACCACTAAAGAAACCGAGAACCTTGCCTGAGCCAAACCTCTCCTAGATCCCCCTTTGGAAAGCTCTATGGGTAAAGCATGTCCTGCCATTAGGACCAGAGAATTCTTTTATGAGTTAAGTCCCACAGTGTAAAACAAGGAGAAGGATGTCCACATTTAACTTTGTGAAGTCATTGTCGATCCCAAACCTGGCAAAGACAAGGACAGACAAATTGTGCTTCTTGTGCAATGCAAAGTCCTAAATTAAACATTGGCAAGGGGAATCCAGCTGTGTACTCAAAAGCGCGGCACGTCCCACCTGTTTAGGCGGAGCTGGCTCTAATACTTCAAGAAAAATGTCTTAGTATAGCTACGAACACAACTTTGGCCTCTGATCTTTCACTAGAAAGGAAAAACCACAGGGCATCTCCAGAGGACGAAGCATTTGGCGTCCCATCTCCAGAGGACGAAGCATTTGGCGTCCATTCTTTCGTGTGTGTGGAGGTAGAGTGTGTGCCGCTGTACTCAGAGGACAGCTTTTGGGAGTCCGTTCTCCTGCCACCTTGTGGGACAAGTGCCTGTACCAAGAGAGCCACCTCACTAGCCACACATCCATTTTTTAAGATAAATTTTATGTGTATGTGCGTGTGATTATGCATGAGTGTATGGGCGCCACTTGCATGCAGGGAGCCGTGGAGACCAGAAGAGGGTTCTGAAGCTTCTGGAACTGTAGTTATGGGCAGTTATGAGTTACCATATGAGTCCTGGGAGCCAAGCCCCAGTCCTCTCCAAGACCAGGAAGAACTTTTAGCCACTGAGATATCTCTCCAGCACCCCCACAGCATCTCTTTCTTTTCTTTTTCTTTTATGTGCATGGGCGTTTTACATATATGTCCATGCACCATGGGCACCATGGGATGCCCACGGAAGCCAGAAGAGGGCAATGGATCCCTTGGGACTGGAGTTAGAGACTGTTGTGAGTTGTCTGTCGTATGTGTGCTGGGAATCAAATCCCAGTCCTCTGCAAGAGCAGCCAGAGCTCTTAAACACTAAGCCATCTCTCCAGCCCCGTCAGCCCCAACCATCCATACATGAAAACAAAACTAAACAGAGACCCGTGGTATAACCCATCATTTGGGAGGCAGACACAGGGTGATTGAGAGTTTGAAGCAAGCCTGGGCTACCTAGCAAGTTCTAAGACGTCCTGGCTACAGAAGGTGAGCTTGTCTCAAAACAAAAATAATTTAAAACCCTAAATAAAAAGAAATGGAATGGGGCTGGAGAGATGGCTCAGCGGTTAAGAGCACTGGCTGCTTTTCCAGAGGACCTGAGTTCAATTCCCAGCAACCACATGGTGGCTCACAACCATCTGTAATGAGATCTGGCGCCTCCTCTGGCATGTGAGCATACACGGAGGCAGAATGTTGTATACATAATAAATAAATCTTTTAAAAAAAAAAGAAAGGAAATGGATGGAAGCTCCTTTATCACAAATCTACATGTAGAGATATGAATAGATATAAATACATATGAATATATATACTTTTTAAGATTCTCTCTCTCTCTCTCTCTCTCTCTCTCTCTCTCTCTCTCTCTCTCTGTGTATGTATGTGTGGGAGTCCAGAATAGGGTACCACATCCTCTGGAGCTAGAGTTACAGGTAGCTACAGGTGGCTGTGAGCTGCTCAGCATGGGCACTAGGAACTGTGAACTCTGAGAGAGCAGAAAGTGCTCTCTCCTAACCAATGAATAGGTATCTTAAAACATTAGCAAGTTTTGTTGGGCACTGACCATGGCCTAGGTCTGTTGCTTTACCTATTCAATTTACAGAATTTTTCTTTTTGAATCAGGGTCTCACTATGTAACCCTATTAGCCCAGAACTGTATGTAGGCTAGGCTGGTTTTGAACTCACAGAGATCTGTTGACTAAGGTTTTCTGTCCTGCCTGGTCCTGCAGCCATTAAGTCCCAAAGAAATTACACAGAGGTCTACATTAGTTATAAACTGATTGGCCTAGTAGCTCAGACTTCTTATTAACTAATTCTTATTACTTACATTAGTCCATAATTTTTGTTTGAGTTAGACACGTGGCTTCGTACCTTTTTTTGGTGAGGCAGTTACATCTTGCTTCTTCTGTGGCTGGGTCACAACTGCAGAAAGAGCTTCCCTCTTCCCAGAATTCTCCTGTCTCTACTTCCTGCCTGGCTACTGGTCAATCAGCGTTTTATTAAAATACAATTGACAGGGTACAAACCATTGTCCCACAGCACTCCTCCCTCCGTTAAAAAAAAAAAAAACAAGAACTCTAAATCTAATATCCTTTGTTTAGCTTTTCTCCTGACCATTAGCCATAACAACTTATAACCAACATTCTAAACAAAGGAAAATATCCATAGTCCATTTTTGGGAATGTGGGTCTAGTTTTCCACTGGTTCTACTTCCTGCTGGTTGGGGGCACTGATAATCTTATGGGGACCTAAAAAAAATTTAGAATTATGATCGTCCTGACTGGAGTATCCTGTAAGACTTGATCGTCTCAGGCAGCAGTCTTAAATCTGTTCTGGATGTAGAACTCTGACATCTGGGCCATCTGTTCCTACCAGAGATTTCTCAGGTGGTCTTCCTTGATCAAACCTGATTTTTCTTAACTCAGAATGAATCCACGGCCTCTCATTTCCTGTGTAAACGAAAGCAAAGCCTCTTCTCCAAAGTAACATACCTTTTGACTTCAATTTTGACGTCAAGGTATTTCCAAAATACCTTGGATTAATTCAACAGCATTATAAACGAATATCTTTTAGTAGCTGTTGCTCCTTCCTCAGCTGTCAAGCAGTTCAAAGACAACATAACAATTTACAATATCCAGATTCTCTGTGCATTTTCATCTTTACGTGGCTTTACTTTAAATTCTATTTCTTTTATTTTTACTTTTAATTTTTTGGCTTTTTGGGACAGGGTTTCTTTGTATTTTTGGCTGTCCTGGAACTTACTCTGTAAATCATGCTGTCCTTGAACTCACAGAGATCTGCCTGCATCTGCCTCCCAAGTGTGTGGGGGGGGAGAAGGTGTGTGCCACCACGCCCAACTACTCCTGTTCTTTATTTTTTATTTTAAGGACTTTAACCTTTTTCTTTTCTCTCCCAAGCCTGTATGTATTTTTAACACACTGTA
>NW_026067892.1:7663685-7798477 GCF_014885135.2 Alexandromys fortis | reverse complement strand
TTTTAACACACTGTAAACCATTTAGGTTTTATTCGTCTTTGAATCTCTCTTTACTGTATATCTCTCTTTTTCTGACCACAAGTCTTTAATTTGCTAGTCACTATGGCTAGGATTCAAACTGTGGCTTTGGTGGCTGGATCCAGCCCATTTTTTAGCTTTCTGAGATTCCAGCCTTATGGTGGAGGTACCAGCTATAGCCACGTTTATTGCCACAACTCTATAGCATTTCAAGGTCCCTGCCACCAAGCAAGCTGCAGCAGTCTGCTCGCAAACCACACTCAAATGCTCTGTACCCTGACCTCCTACCTGAAAGACTCAGAGTTTGCACTGGCAGGACGGCCCAGAGAGCCAGCATTTTAAAACAGCATGTTTTTTCCTGCTATGACTGAAAACCAAAAAGCATGCAGTCAGCTTTTCATCAACACCATTTACGTGTTTTGTGGCAGGACCTGCAAGGTTTTACAGCTAAAGCTCAGTCAGGAAGCCTCTCTTAAATGATAGTGCTTGCCTCTAGCAAACAGAGCCCACCTGAGAAAATGCTGCTACCAATAAGCCGTGCTTAACTCTATTCTTTTTTGTCTAGAATTACTTCCCAAGCTCTTTCAGGCTTTATGTGGATGCAGTTGTCCACACGTTGAGCACCAGAGATCTGTTTGCTTCTGCCACCTGAGTGCAGAGAGTAAAGGTGTTTGCTCGTAATGCCTGGCCTCGATTCACAGAATTCTAATGAAAGGAATTAGAATGATCTCAACTTCACAGATGAGGTTACTGGAGTGTTAATACTCCCAGGGTGACCTAGAATAAACACCAGGGTGAAACAGATGAACTTATGAGTGACCACACTAAACTCACTGGCTCACCAATGAGCCATAGGAATAGCCCTGGTGAGAAGCAATGGATGTCTACTCACCCCAGAGAGGGACTTGAGGACCAGACAAAGTACAGGCACTGCTACCGAAGTCCAACTTGGTGAACCAGTGAGTTTAACTGGGCTGACTTACAGGAATATGGGTGAAGGATTACTGACAAGAGAAGAAAGGACTCTGAAGACAGTGGCATCACCAGTGCCCACCCCAGCATGAGCAAGAGCTCACAAAAGCTGGGAATCCAGAGCATACTTGACAGCCCGAGGGCAGCTCAACAGGCGGAGAGTCTTTGCCTGGTAGCTCAGCTGGGCTGAACCTCTTCTAGGCTGTTTGGTGGTTTGTGTTTCTTCTAGGCCAGTGGTTTTCAATCTGTGAATCAAGACCCCTTTTGGGGATGGGATGAGCCTTTCACAGGGGTCAAAACAGTAGCAAAATTACAGTTACAAAGTAGCAATGAAGTAATTTTATAGTTGGGGGTCACCACAACATGGGGAACTGTACTAAAGGGTCACAGCATTAGGAAGGGTGAGACCCACTGCTCTAGGCTGCCCCACTGGTCTTCTCTCCCAGGATGCTTGAATTGATTTCTTCCACCAAGTGAGCTTGATCTGGGCCTCTTTGAGAACCTTACAGGTTGTCTTGTCTGAGTGACTCTCAGCAGTCTTTAGTGCTTATGTAATCTGTGGGAATAAGGGGTCTAGTGAATCTGGTCAGTTTTAGGGACTTCCTGAAGCTCTTTTGTTTCCTTTCTGTCTTAAGGAGCTTTCTGAAGGATGGAGGGTTTCAGTACTGAGAGGAAACTGCTACACCCCATCATCTTTCCATCCCCAAATGTAACAAAACAAACAAACAAACAAAAAACCAAACCCTAGTATAACAGAGGCCAGAGGAATGGCTACATATTCAAGGCCAGCCTATGATATATACAAGTACCAGGTTAGCTAGGGCTCTATAATAAGAAAGACCCGTTCTCAAAAAAACAGGAGAAAAAAAAAAGGAATAAACTATGTGAGCCAGAGGTGTAATAGTTGCCTAGCATAGTAAATTCCTGGGGTCTGGCCTTAGTATAGAGAAAAAAATGATAATTAAAAAAAATTCGGGCCAGTGAGATGCCTCAGAGGTTAATCAAGGCTGACTACCTGGGCTCAATGCCAGGAATTCACAGAGTAGGAAGGATGGAGTCCCACAGTTGTCCTCTGACCCGCACAGCGCTTCCATCCCCCAGTGTAATATGTAAAGGAAAAAGTAAAGCACTAAAATCCTTTATTTTATATTACTATATGCTAGCAAAAAAGAAGACGTATTTTAAAAGTGAAACCACATACAGAAAGAATAAAACAAGTAGAAAAATGAAGCCATCACTGAACATGGTGGCGCACACCTTTAATCCCAGCACTCAAGAAGCAGAGGCAGGAGGATGTCTGCGAGCTTGAGACCAATCTGGTTTATATAGGGAGTTCCAGACCAGCCAGGGCTCCATAATGAGACCCTGTCTGAAAAAAAAATTAAAAATAATTTTACTTTTTAATTTTAAAAGGTAACATGGGAAACTATCTTAAATAGCTGGTGGAGAACTTAAAGAAAAATTTCAATACATAATATGATATGGGGCTTTAAATTTCTTTAATATTTAAATATTTATAACTGATGGCCAAGATCCATTAGAAACCCTCACCGGGACATGAGTCACTTGTCCATTAGAAACATCACCAAGGACATGACTCACTTGTCCACACAAGAGTCCTCCAAATGCAGAAAGTTACTCAACTGAACTCATAAATCAGCACCGACAATTAAAACAACTCTGAGATCTGGGAAGGGCAAAATAAACAATTTGCAGGGAGAACCTTCCTCCAGGAATCCTCACAAACAGAGCCAGGAACAGCAGCAGTCTCTCACAGACTCTTCCAGAAAACAGAGGAAACGTTTCCCAGCCTTTAGACAAGTTAGCGTAAAGCTGACAACCTCCAAGAAGGCGGCAGAGGGTAATTTTAGAACGAAGGCGTGAGGGAGCCAAAGCCAAGGACGCGGAGCAGACCTTGTCACAGTTAGATATCAGAGAAACAAGCAGTGCCAGTCAGCGCTCTCACAGAATAGAGAGAGGAGCAAACACTGACCACCTCAATCCGCGCGGCAAAGCATTTGATAAAACTTGGCAACATTCACTCGTGCTAAACATTTGGAAATAGGAAACTTCCTCAATCTGATAGGATGTGGCTTTAAAAAAAAAAACAACCCTACAGGATAGAGAAGTTGTTTAACACATCAAAGTCTGGTAAGCAATTTACTGTGTCTAGTAAACAGATGTCTTGTAATAAAAAGTAATGCAAACACATGTCTAGTAATAAGGATTAATGCAACAATACTCATAAAAAATCCATAGTAAGGCATCATACTCAGTGACAAAACAAAAAACATCCTTTATTTTACATCAGTCACTTGCTTTTATCTTTCCCTTCAGTAGTAATATAAGGGAAGTCCTGGCCAGCACACAAACACACGCATGCACACACGCACACATGTGGGCGGGGGCACACACACACACACACACACACACACACACACACACAAGGCATAAAGATCAAAAGGGAGAAATGTGGGCGGGGGTGTACTCCGTGGTAGTGTTTGCTGGAGTCCCTGGCAATGGGAAAAGGCAAGGAAAGGCATCAGGGGCAGGGGCAGTGTTAGCTAGAGGCCGTGCACAGGGAAGGCTCGGTCCTCAAGTCACTGTCCTCCTATTGGTAGAGTAAGCAGACTGACCACCAGAACGGAGCAGGGACAGCAGACCTCTGACAGAGAACACACGCAGTCCAGTGGGAACGGACAGCTTGAATAGAGCCGTTGCGTCATCTGGACAGGAACAATTGCAGTTTGACCCCCCCCCACCTGAACAAACAATCTATTCCAGATGGTTTGAAAATCTAATTATGAAATATTAAACAAGAAAACAGAAACCATTCCATGACTTTCAAATAGTAAAATAACCAACTCTAAGAGAAAAAAAAAAAGTAACAGTCCATGAATCAGACTTCATCAACAATAAGAGTCAGACCGAGGATCAGGAATTAAATGTCAGCCTGGGATTCAGAGCCAAATCCTATCAGGAAGAGGAAGAGGAAGAGGAAGAGGAAGAGGAAGAGGAAGAGGAGAGAGGAAGAAAGGGAGGAAGGGAGAAGGGAAGGTTTACTCTGAATTTGGAAGTGGCCTTTGTGCAAGCCCGTAATCTGGGCCTTGGGGAGCAGAGCCAACTAGATTAGTCTAAGGTCATCTTCAGCTACACAGCAAATCCAGACCAGCTAGGGCTAAATGAGATCTCATGGTTTAAAAAAAAAAAGCCGAAAAGATTTACTTTGAAGGTTTCAGTTCATGATGCTTTGGGGGGCTGGGTTGGTAATCATTACCCACAGTGCTTGGGGGGGAGGAAACCCACTCCTCAAGGCTGGGAGCAGAAGCAAAAAGAGGCTGGGTCTTCACCTTTACTATGAGGGCGTGGCCATGGACTGGGAGATCTCCCACTAGAATCTACCTCTAAAAGTTATGTCGTCTCCCAGTAAAGGGTGACAAAGTCTTTAGCAATAGGGGAAGCATTTATCCCAAACACCAAAGATTAGATGGAATCTGATTGATTATTAATTAATTACATTTTCCCATGATATGGAATACACTTGGCAAAAATAACCAGCTTCAGCCTCGCATCTTAAGCCAGATGAGCCTTGTGAACATAGAGCTAAATATTCTAAATATGCAAAAATATTGCCCTGCAGCTCTATGTAAGGTGAATGCCAGGCAAAGCTGAGCTGTGGCGGGGTAAATTCAGACAGCGCCAGGCAGGATAGTGCGCCCGTGATTTCAGCACCCAGGAGGCTGAGTTGGGCTAGCAAGACACTATCTCAAAAAAAAAAAAAAAAAAAAAAAAAAAAAAAAAAAGGCTTGCCCGAGGGAAAAGGGAGAGAGAGGTGGTGAAGCATTGCTAGGGTGGGTACAGTTCATACTGGTCCAGTGTTTGGGTAGGTGGTGGTTGCCTGGGTGTGGTCAACTTTGGACTAATCCATGGAGCTATAATCCTTAGCTGGCTAGTAGTTTTCCTGCATATAGGTTTGGGTTTGTTTTTGTTTTTGTTTTGGACAGTCTCATGTCTTTATGCATAGCCCAGGCTAGCCTCAAACTCTCGATCCTCCTTTTGTCCGGCTTCCCAAATCCCAGAATTAGAGATCCCACATCTGGGGTTCTCACACGTTTTTCTCAGCCGTGTTTCCGGTTAGAAGGAGCCACAAGAAAGCCTCTTGCAATAGTGGACAGGAAGAAATGTCATTCTGGGGGCTCGTCCTCCCTACTGCTAATCTGTGGGTCAGCCTTCAGCTCTGCAGTCCAGGGCTGGGTTTCTGTGAAGGGTCCCAGCTCCTAAAGGCAAGCTTCATCGCCGCGGCAACTCCAAGGAGACACCCCCCCCACCAGCCACATTTCCTATTTCATTTTTGTAATTCATTCATTTTTCAAGAATGGTTTATTGAGTTTACTGCCAGGGAACAGTGGGATGGGTAACAGCTAGAATACAGCCTGCTTGTTATTCATACTTTACTTCTTTTAAATTTTACATGTATTTATTTATTTTGCATGTGTGTCTGGGTGTGCACATGCCACAGCTCATGTGTGGTGGTCAGAGGACCACCTGAGGGAATCTGTTCTCCTTTTATGTGTTCTGGTGTCAGACCTGGCTTAGCGGCAAGTGACCTGTTGCTCCATCTCGCTGCCCCTAGGTTTTTTTGTGTTTGTTTTTAACTTAAAAGCATATTTATTTGTTTTGGGGCATGTAGGTCAGAGGAAAACTTGCAGGAACTGGTTCTTCCCTTTGGTCATGTGGGTCCTGGGAATCAAGCTCAGGTTGAGAATCTTCAAAGCAAGCTCCTTCACCCACTGAACCACTTGGTCCTTAATTCCTATTTTTAAAGACAAGTTAGGCCAGGTGTGGGGCCATGCATAGTCCCAACTACCACAGAAACACAAGCAGGAGAAAAGCTCAATCTGGGGAGTTCTGGACCCACCATAGCAACAGGACGAGACCTGACCTCAAGAAATAAACAAAGCCGGGTTAATCCCAGCACTCGGGAGGCAGAGGCAGGCGGATCTCTGTGAGTTTGAGGCCAGCCTGGTCTATAAGAGCTAGTGCCAGGACAGGCTCCAAAGCTACACAGAGAAACACTGTCTCAGAAAACCAAAAAGGAAAGAAGAAAGAAAGAGAGAGAGAGAAAGGAAGGAAGGAAGGAAGGAAGGAAGGAAGGAAGGAAGGAAGGAAGGAAGGAAGGAGAAAGAAAGAAAGAAAGAAAGAAAGAAAGAAAGAAAGAAAGAAAGAAGGAAAAGAAAGAAAATAAACAAATTGGGCTGGAGAGATGGCTCAGAGGTTAAGAGCACTGGCTGCTCTTCCAGAGGACCTGAGTTCAATTTCCAGTAAACACATGGTGTCTCACAATCATTTATAATAGAGCTGGTGCCCTCTTCTGGTGTGCAGGCATACATGCAGGCAGAACACTATACATAATTTTAAAAAATCTTTAAAAATGAATTATTTATAAACAAAGGGGCTGGGGGTGTATCTCTGAGTTCTTGCCTGGCATGTCAAAGGCTCTGGATTTGATCTCTGGCAGAGAGAGAGAGAGAGAGAGAGAGAGAGAGAGAGAGAGAGAGGGAGGGGGGGGGGGAGAGAGAGAGAGAGAGAGAGAGTGACAGAGATTGAGAGAGGGAGAGGGAGAGAGAGAGAGAGAGAGAGAGAGAGAGAGAAGGGAAAGGAAGAAGGGAAGGAAGGAATAAAGGGGGGATGCCTGGCTTGGTGTGTCTCCTCATCTCAGGAGAATAGGGTCTGATCCAGAAGGACCTGGAGTTCAAGCCCGCCTTGGCTACAGAGAACTTGTCTTAGAAATAAGTGAGCAAAATGAGCTGTAAACAACAAAGGCCCGTAAGCCAGGCATGGTGGTCCTCAGCTGGCTGGCTCTGAGGTAGGAGGGTCATGGTGAGTTTGAGGCTAATTTGACTAAATAGTGAGTTCAAGGCCAGAGTGGGCTACATAGATTCTAAGAAAAAAAAAAACAAATAAAAAGAAGGAGAAGAGGGGGGAGGAAGGAGGGATGGCACATGGGATGCTGGGGCAGGAGGTTCAGTATTGGTTTCACTCAGGGAGTATCAAGCCTGGGCTTTGATCCCCAGAAGTCCATCCCCGCCTCCAGCTATCGGAGAAGCAGGTCCCGCAGCGGTGGGAGGGGTGCACCAGCTGTCTCTAAATCTGTCCTCTGCTCTGTGTTGGAGCTTGAGGTCTGTGCAGCAGGAAGTTGGGAGGGGAAAGAATGTGACCTAGGGCAGGGGCCCCAGAGCTGGCTGGAACGCCCTGTGCAGACTGAATCCCAGGGGAAGCACTGACTCGGCACCTGTTCCTGTTGTCACGGGTGGACGAAGGTTTCCCTCGGGAGCAAGGACCCTTTATCGCACATCAGGCCTGGGAGTCTGCACAGCCAAAGGCCAAAGCAGGGGAATGTGGGTCACCTGCAGGCTAGGCTCTGCTAACCCCAATAGGTGGATCCCACAGATCAGCTGCAGGGAGGGTGAGCCCCCAAACGACATTTCTTCCTGTTCGCTATTGCAAGAGGATCTCTTGTGCTCATCCTAATCAAAGGCAGAGAAAGTAAAGTGTGGGAAACAGGCAGCTTAACTAAACTGACAAAGGTACCGAGCTCCCCGCCCCTACATTTGGCAAAGAGTAAAGCCAGAGAGATGTCCTTGAGCAATGGTGAGTTAGTCGGTGGTGTTAGGCATGTGTGTGTGTGTGTGTGTGTGTGTGTGTGGCTTTTGGCTCTCGGAGGGTGTTGTGTGTCCCAGTTCATCAGCCAGCCTGTGTAGATTGCTTCTTCAAGGAGGCCAGACCTGATTGCATGACTCTACAGAGTAGAGCAGTGTGTGTGTGGGGGGGGGGGGGGACCTCAGCCAGGGTGCCCCGCGGCTGCCGTGTTCCGTGAAACGCTTCTCAGCTGAAGGCTGCTTTAGCCCTGACATTTAGTTTCAAAGCTAACGGGAAATGCAAGGCCAGGTTTTCTTAGCTCTCTTTCTGGTGTTTCACGCTTTTAAAGCCAGGTGTGGTGGTGCACGACTTTAATCCCAGCACTCAGGAAGCAGAGGCCAGCATGGTTTGTACAGCAAGCTCTAGGCTAATCCAGGCTACACAGTGAGACTGTCTCAAAAACATTATTTTTGTAGCAGAGTTTCAATGTGTTTTCAGTCCTGAAACTCAGCTTCCCAAGTGTTGGGACCAGAGGCAGGGACCACTACGTTCTAATTGATCTTCAGAGGGACCCTCTGATGGCAACAAGGACCTTCTCCAAAGGCATCACGGCAGGGTCACAAACGACGTTCACTTCTCGGGTTTGTAGTTCTACAGGATGGCTGAACAGATTGGGGTGAGAGTGGCCTTCGCATGCTGGAACCTAGCTGGGACACAGGTTGCCATGGCTTCCGACGTGACCCTTCGCTTTGCGTGACAAGAGCAGGGGAAAGAGCCTAGAGGGGTGCCAATGGGTTTCATTGAGCTTGCACCGGAAGTATCCTGTCTAGACCTGCGATCATCCCAGGCACAAGGGAGGCTGGGAAATGTAGTACAGTGCCCGGCTGGGTCTGTGTGTGTAGGCTGCTGAGGCAGGAGCAGGCATCCACTCAGGCTCCCTTCTCTGATGCTCGCCCTCAAGAACTCAGCGGGTGCCAGGCACCTCCTGCTGCTTCCTGGCTCTGAACTTGAGGCAGGGTCCTCTCAAGCAAGCTCCGTAGAAACCTGCCAGTCCTCACCCACTGACTCTCAGCCATTACGGAGCTTTTCAAGGGAACCATCTTGGTAGGAGAGGAAGGATAGAACACCCTTCTGCTGTGTTTGTTCCCAGTTCTTAGCCAGTGACCGGCCCTAGTTCCTCAAATTCCCAGGTCTGGGGGACAGAAGAGAAGCAGGCACTTTCCTCTGCTTCCGCCGCCAGAGTCTGCAGTGACACTTTTTTCTGTGACTCTCGCTGGGTATTCCCACATAACCTCACCGTTCTGGCTTCTGTTGGTTCCTGGGCTCCATCAAACCAGGAACACACATCTCCTTTTGTCTGTCTAGCAGCAATGCTAGAATCCTGCAGGTGATTTGCTGGCTCCTATTCGCTCACCTGGTTCTCCCATCACCTGTTCCTAAGCACCTAGATTACTGTCTAACCATTGCCCATGGATACAGGAGCTGGAGGGCTCAGCATGGGGTTCAGAGAGCTGGGTATTCTTACTCCAACCAGGGGTAGGCTGTCTGCAAATTCCCCGTGTTGCCCTCCTGCAAACCCTAGGGCTGGTGTTAGAGAAACACCTGGTTGAGGCCAGGGCCCTGCGATGCTCTGAGGGTCTTCACTTCTGGTACCTTCTGTCTTCCTACAGGCTGAGCAGCACCTGGTTTCTCTGGACCCCTAGGGAAGTCCCTGTCATGTGACCGGGCTTCCCAGTCCAGCCTGGCCTTGGTGCTAAAAACAACATACGTTTGGGACCAGAGCACCCATTTTTATTCTTTAGATGGGAGGTGCGGGCACAGGGCTAGGGCCCATCCTGGGGACATCCTTGTGGGAATGAGTGCAGGTCAAAGTAGACGGTGCTTTACTTACAATGAAGTCTGGATGCTTCAGTTCTGGCAAGAGAGATACCCTGAGTGTCCCCCATCTAACCTCACTGCTCCCCAGACAGACCTACAAGTTCTCAGGGTGTTCCTTTAGTGAAATGGCCCTGACCAATTTTGAAGTTCCAGCCTGTCTTTTTCACGAGACGGGAAGCCTCACCATGCATATAGGCTGACCCCAAACTTATGAGCTCAGGCAATCCTCCTGTTTCAGTGTCCGGAGTAGCTGAGACTATAGGCATGTTGCCAGTCAGTTTAGAGCTCCTGGGGTCCTGGGGTAGAGACCTCCTAGAATGTTCTGATGGGCCTGTAGCTACTCCCCCATGGGACTCCCCGCTCCCACATGAACAGGCCCTATCCAAGAAGCTAACCTCTCACTCACTGGCTGGCCGGGCTTAGCTTGGCTCAGCGACCCTCCTGGGAACTCAGGCAGTGGGAGGCAAGCCCTACTTTACCTCATCTGTGAGAGGAAAGTTCCAGACCGACAGCCAAGACAGAAACCCTCAGTCCTACCCTACCCTGAGCTGCAAACCTAAAGAAAGAGAAAAATGAAGCAGTGTGTGTGTGTGGTGGGGGTGTGGGAAGTCAGAACCTAGGAAGCTGCCCCCTCCTCTGGCATTCAGGTGCTCCATCCTCCAAGCCTGGAGGTCCCGGGTGTTCACACACAGTGCGTCCCATCATGCAATTCCTTCTGGAAACTCAGAGGGACCCGCCCTTGCCACTCAGTTCTTCCATTTCTGGCCAGGACTTCTGGCTATGGGGAAAGGTTAAGTGGAAAGGTTGGACTCCTCTTCAGCCAGTATCAGCTGGACAAACCTGTACAACCTTTCTGAGATTTCTGAGTCTGGGAGACGACATGGGGTGTGCAGGAGCCTTGGCTGGAGTGTGAACAAGCTAGCAAGGGGGTTGTCATCCTCATCCCTAACCACCTAAGATCAGGTGCCCCCAGCATTAAGCGCTCCTGCCCTCTTCTGCCCTCTTGTGGCGGCTGCCCCTGGAATTGCAGCACACTAAGTCCCATATGGGATTCTCCAGCAGTAGGTGGAGCTCTGCCCCACTTTTTGTCTGAGACGGAAGGTACAATTCTGAGTCCACCCTACTTTATCTAGGCCCCTCGCTACACTCATTCAAACAAAGGAGAACTTTGGGCTTGTCCTTCTGCTGGCGACTGATCTGTTTCCACGGCAATTTGCTTCAGGACTAGGTAGGTCTGGGACGAATAAAAGAGGCTTAGTTCTGTGCCTAGCTTCTGGACATCTCTGGCCGGAGGGGCATGGGTTCTAGTTATCTGAGGACTTAGGCATGGCCCTTACAGTGACGGCACCTGGGCAGGGTTTGGAGCTCAGGCCAAGCTTGTGCTCACCGTGTTAGGGAACACCACGGGTAGCATGTTTGCCCTTCCTGAAGCACAGTAGCTCATGAACGGTAGAGGAACCAGTGTCACCGTGGCCAGCGCTTGAGGGTGATGTGTGAGAACCTGTTTGGAGAGGAGGTAGGGCTTGGCGGAGGGCACCTGTCTCGCCCATCTCCCAACATGACAGCCCTGCGGAGCCTTTTGCAAGCATTGGCCTTTTTTTTTCGCTGGTTCCCGTGATGCTTCTTAATCCTCCTTGCACATGGAAAAGCTTGGGGGAGACTACGTCAGGGGAAGCAGGAGCGGCGGAAGCAGGCGGGGTTCAGCCTGATGTTATTAGTGGGTGACCTCCCAGGCAACTACGGAACAGTTGGCGAAGCACAGGCAGAGGCACACGGGGAAGAGGTAACACGAGCTTGTTTTCTTCTTGTACAGGCAGGGAAGGGTGTTCCTGAGTACGCAACAGAAGAGGTAGGAGTACAAGCCTGCTGAGCTAAGGGTGTCTCTCTTTTTCTGGAGGACTCACTCTCTCTGCTCAGGCCCTGAGGCCTCTCCTCACTGTGGGACTGGGCCTACTGGGCTCTCCAGTTGGGTCATGGTGCAGTAGCCAAGGCAGCTCGGTTCTGGGGGCCCTCACAGGACGGGCAGGCAGTCTATCAGGCTCTGGGGAGTGAGGGACTTGTGAGCTTCCAATGCAGGACCATTTGGGCTTGGGACCTGGGCACTCCAGCTCTAGGACAGGGCAAGAAGATCCCTCAAGTCCGAGAAATCAGAGCCATAACCATTAGACAGAGTTCAGATTACTGATGGAGAATTGCGGGGGGGGGGGGGGATGTCCAGGAGTTGGCATATCTGGCATCGTGTCTTCCTCAGTCAGGACAGGTTAGTCACAGGTTTGGGGTCCGCAGCATTGAAGGCACAGATAGTAGATGTGGGAATCAGGACTAGGGTACATGTGACTGGAGCTGCTCCTGCGAGGCTGGGTCTTGGCGGCCATGATGCTGTCCACTAAGCGTGCTCCTGTGTCAGGGCTGTGAACTCCACATGGCCCTGTAATGGATATGGGTTTAAAGTGGCACACGGGTCCCACCAACTACTTCTAGGGCCTAAGAAAGCTTGAGGGACGGAGGTGGGGGTTCTTAAGTGATGTCCTCCCGCGGGTGGAACCTTACATGTTGTTCTTCCTGCGGCGGTGCAGCAACACATAGATGATAGAAATCAGGGCCACGATGGCCAGGCCTCCGAAGATGATACTCAGCAGCACTGTGTAGCTTCGTCCTGGCAGAGATGAGAGTAGCGGGCAGTGGTCAAGGAGACACAGGTGTGTGTGCAGAGGCCAGATGGCTCACGGGAGGGGCATCTCACCTGGCTGACACTCTGGGGTAGGTGTAGACCAGGTACCATCAGCTCGGCATTTGCTGGTCTCGGACCCTACCAAGCTGTAGCCACTGTGGCAGCTGAAACGGACGGTGGAGTTCACCAGATACTTCATGCCTTCCTTGTGCCCATTCGAGGGTGGGGGTAGCCAGCCGCAGGACACCACTGGGGTAGGGGTAGAGCACCAAGGACAGGCCTGAGCTGCTGGCCGCTGAGCGGGGCTCGACAGCCTGAGGGGTCCACCCCTTGACTCCCTTGCCACCCCTTACCAGGTTGTAGGCTCCCCAGACGTTCTTGGTGCAGCCGGAGGGCCGTCCGTGTGGCGCTGCCCACACTCACGCTCCCAGTGCTTATGGCGTCAAGGATGCAGAAGCGGTCGTTCTCGCACAGTCCAGACACTGCTTCTACCTGGCTGAGTGTGAGCTCATTGAAGAAGAGTGGCTTGAAGTTGGGGTCGTGCTTGGGTTGGTTCAAGAATTTGGAGACCAGAAATGAAGAGTCATAGGTGAACAAAGAAGAGGTGTTGGGAACAGCCCCTGGGGAGACAGGCGGCAGTCTTGTGTGGGCACAGTTCTCTGCCACTGCCAAGTTTCTCTCCTTGATCCGTTGTCACCCTGTCCCATCCCCTCTCACCCTCCCTGCCCTGCATATTCCCCCACCCCGGGGTCACTCACAGTTGGCTCCAAACTGGAACACCTGCTGATCGCTGGCGTCAGGGGGCAGGACCTGCTCATCACGCAGGGTGAAGTCATCTTTGGGGTTATCATTGAGTGTTCCCAGGAGACCACGGGTGTGGGTCAGGAACTTCTCAGGCAGCAGGACGGTCACACTCAGAAAAGGACCTTGTACGCTGACCTCAAGGCCGGCCCCCGACGACAACATGACTGACACCTTATCCTCAGAGGCCACTGACAGGAACATGCCTGGCCATAAGTAGATATGGGTTAGGGCTGCCCTCTTGGCGCCTGTGCTCTGCCCTCCAACCCTTGTCACAGCACCAGGGTAGGGTAGAGGGTACTTAGAGGAAAAAGGAGGATGTACCCAGGTCTAGCTACTGACTCTGGCCGCCATTTCCATCTCACAGCTGCATGCATCCAGACTGCAGATGGCTGGTCCCAAGGCCATCCCTGCAGGGATTTCCCCTTCTCCATGCTGAGGCCAATCCCCGACGTGACTACAACAGCCTGGCCTGCTGTGGCTCTTCCTGAAGGTCTTTTGGATGCTCTTACCCCCCCCCCCCCGGAGCCATTTCAGGGTTCAACTCTGGGGTAGTGTAGCCTGGTGGTAAGGGAGACGGATGCCACTGCTGTGGCTCCTGGCTGCCACTTCCAACCCGTGTTCGCCTGTGTTCTTAAATCTGTAGGGCTGGCTGGTGCCTTTGCAGTGGGTTTTGAAAATGGAGCAAGGGGCCACAGCAGGAGGCGAGTGCCATCATCATGGTCTTTAGGCTTCTGTGGGCTCTGTGGGCTACGTGCTAGTCACTGGCCTTTCAGGGCTCTGAGCAGGCCCTATAGTTTTGACAGGCATTCCCATGCATATGAAGGTATGAGAAGAGACCTCGGGCTGAGCAACTGCTCCCTTTGGCCTAAGATCCCCCAACCTGTGACCCTGTGCATCCTGACTTTCCAAGGCCCGAGAAACCTTTGCTTTTGTATTTGAGCCCCGGAGTCTACCGCCTCTTGTGGCAGGAACGAGGGACAGCATGACAGCCGTGGGTAATCCCTGCATTGGGCTTGGCCACTCACCCTTGAGGTCCATCCAATTCTGTTCAGTGAAACTGAGGGCTTTCTGGTTCAACAACACTTCCAGGGCCTGAGGACTGCCAGCTAACCGCACCTCTACTACATCCGAGTTGCCTTCCTGGACAGCCACTGAAGTCAGTCCCGTGCCACGGGCCTGGGTGCCTAGGTAGCAGATACAGAATGGGGTTCTTTTGGTTCCCGTCTGCTACCCTGGATGACCCAACAGTGCCACCCCCAAATACAGACCATGGGGCCCTGCCTCACCATTGGGCATTCTCCCGGGCTCGGCCCGTCCCTGTACCCTCAGGTCAGTCAGTCTCGCCTCCAACAGCACGTACTCGCCGCTCCCGCTGAATGAGAAGCTGGTGCCATCGAAGGTGACAAAGTGGGGGTCCCCAAAGGCAGAGGCTGAGGTGAAGTCAGAGGGTCAGGTAAACTTCCTGGGCCTCTTCCACCCAGGCATGACCCTCCCTCTGCGATCAGGCACCCAGGCCCACACCCACCCAGGCGTGGAGGTCTGTAGGTGCGGCAGTCACTGGAGGGCCGCCGCTTCATGTAGCGGGGACACTCAGGTGCCCAGAGACAACAGTAATAGAAGCTGATGACATCGTAGAGCCAATGGGACATGCCCGGGACACGGGGAGGGGTGCGGTATGGGGGTGCGCCCCAGTCATGGCCGCGGTCAGGGGTGCTGCCGCCCGTCGAGTCTGAGGTCAGGAGTTGTGTGCCTGCTGCCGTGTAGCAGCACTGCTGGCCCGAGCCATACCTGGGGCTAGGGTAAGAGCAAGTCAGGGGCCATGTTGGCCACGTCCCCGGATCCCTGCCCATCCCTTATCCCTGGTCGGGTAGCTCACCTGGCCTGCACGGAGCGCACACAGTGCACAGCCCCTGGGTGGTAGGTGCAAACACTGCCTTGCTCAATGTCACAGCCGTAGTCCGTCTGCAGAGTACCCAGGAGCTATCACCTGGGCTCTGCATTCCCTCCTCCCTGAGGACCAACCCCAAGGAGACCTTCAGATCCCACCCTACCTCCTGGTGGCCTCTGTCTATTCAGTCAGGGAGGTTGGCCCCGCCTGTCCTCCTCCCGCTTTCTGGGGGGCCATAATAGGTTCAGGGGCTTACAAAGAAGCGGCCAGAGTCAGCCCTGGCCTGGGCCAGAGTGCAGGGGCAGTCTGGCAGCTCCGTCAGGAAGTTGGGCAGTTGATCTTCCAGTGCCTCCCAGGCTAGGCATTGTTCACGGGCCCAGGCTACAGAGTCTGCCCGGAAGTCGTCCCCCAGGTGCCAGGCCAGCGCGTGATCATTGGTCCAGAGTGCCAGCACATCCCTGAGGGAGAAATGATGCAGCGGCTAGGGACTGGCTGCTAAGCACCTGACCCCCGGGTTTTCCTCGGTAAACCCTGTGGTCTGCAGGCGATGATCCCGGCATATCGTCTGCTGAGGCCCTTACTGTTGCCCAGGATAGTTCTTGCTGCTGCTGATCCTCAGAGCTCCCACTTTCCACTTCTGGTGCTCAGGAGATGCGGGCTTTGGGGTGAAAGTAAAGACGCCGGAATTGGGGGTGTTTCCAGTCAGAGTGTACAGATAGGACCACTTTGCTGTCCAGTCCTCCGAGTAGGGTTTTCCTAGAGGAAGAGGAGACCATGATCAGCCCTCCCATGGCCCCTTCCTTCCCTCAGTGTCTGGAACTGACAGCCTGACTGATAGGCAGAAAGCAAATGGATAGAGAGATGGTCCCTGTGGTTGGACATGCTCTCATGCTTCAGCAGGGTCCCCGGCTTGGGTGACCAGTGGGGACACTCTTGAATCACTGGCTCTGATCCATGCCAGGCTCAGAGGTGACGGAGTAGAGGTGGTTGCTTCTGTCTTCAATATACACTAGCTACTCAAAGGTCGCAGTATCCAACACTCTTGCTGGATCTGGGGTCCACCCCGCATTCCGGAAGGGGCTGCTCTTCTCTTCACCTAGCTGCAAAATCCTCCTCCTCTGCCGCGCTGGCCTCACATCCCTTCTGACTCTCCATTTGCAAACTGTTTCCCATGTCCCTGCCTCCAACCCCACCTGGGACTCATTGTCTCCTAGCTGAGGGTCTGAAGTTCCCAACACCTCTACCGGCCCTTGGCAGGCCCCACCTGTCTCCTCGTAGCCCCACAGCTCAATGGTGACAGTCGGCGTGGGCAGCACGGAGGTGTTCCAGGTGAGGCTGAGGTTCCCAGTGGTGTTGGAAGTGCCGTAATATTGCCAGCGGGTCTCGTTCACCAGCTGGCTCTTCTCAGACTCGGATACTTTGTAGGGATGGGCTGTGCAGGGGTGACGAATGAGAGGGGACTTGATGGCACAAGAGACCTGGAGGACTCTGAGAACCTCTCAATAACAAACACTGAAAGCAGCTAGGTGACAGTCTCCCTCAGGGTCTCTCGGCGGGAAGACACCATGGCCAGGAGAGATGAAGGCCTGGCCTGCAGAGCTGAGGACCCAATCCAGATTCCAGCTCTCATTTGGCCCTTCCTCAGCCCCTTGCTGAGGGACCATCAGGGGCCAAGTCTAGGCCTGAACCATCTTGATGGGGACCCCACAGCTCCAACTCCTTGTGGGCTGGGACTCTGGCCTAGATGCCATGGGTGGAGTAATGATAGAAGCCCTCACCCAAGGGACTGGTTCAGCCAGAGGGACGGGTAGGCAGACTGGGTGTAGTATCAGTATACATGGATTAACGTTGGGGAAAGTCCCCTGGTCTTGGGCTGCGGATGGGAACCAGGGCCCACGGGAGGGTGGGGTCTATGGGCTTAGAGCCTAGACGAGCTTGGCAGAGTGAGGGCTCACCAGCTAGCCAAGTGCCTGCACGAGGGAAGGAACGGCCGTTGTCCAGTGAGATGGTGAAGGGAATGTGGCCGCTTTCATAGAGCAAGGGTGATATACAGTGTACTCGGGTCGAATTGTCGATATAGCCAAGGGTCTGGATACTGTCTTTAAACCTGAGGGAAAGAGATGGTAGAGTCAGCCCGAGCCAACAGCTCAGAAGACTTATACTGCTCCTCAGGGAATGGATTATCCTAGGTGTTCCTTTATCTTCCTGCATGCCCTTGGTCCCAGGGTGCTACCTCCAGCTCCCCACCACACATGTGGGGTTGAGAGTGTGGGAGCCCCGATGACCCAGATGCTTAGGTCCCCCCACCTGCAAATGATGCCATCCGTAGAGCCAGGCCACTCCAAATGCTGCACCACAAAGTCTTTGCCACCCATCATGGAGCCTGAGGTGGGTGAAATCTCTAGGCAGTAGTCCAGAAAGTCTTCACAACAGGTGCCAAGGCCCGAGCAGGTCGGATGACAAGAGCAGAGTCCATCCTGTTCCCCACAGCGCAGGGAGCAGCTACCCTGGGCACCTGGAGAAGAAACTCCCGTGTATTGGGGTCAATTACCCTACACACAGGGCCTGTGTACCCTGGAGTCCAAGAGAAGCCTCAGTGGATGCTGACCAGGAATTGCTTTGGCTACCAAATGACACAGTGGAAAGCCATTGGTTCATCTTAGCACATAGCCACCAAGAGTCCCATTCAAGGTCCAGGAGGGAATGGTGTCTAGGTTGAGCTTTTCCCATCTTTTTCTGGGGGTAGGGTAACAGTTGAATCCCAGAGAGCCCCACCCTCTGCAAAGGCAGCCAGGACACTCCCTTTTAGGGGACAGGAGGAACATTCCAGTGAGGATTCCAGCACAATGTAGTTTGGGTGTACACCACAGGCATTGTGGACATCTTGTTCAGGCCTTCCGCTGTGGGCTGTGGAGACCTGTGGCAGGGCTAGATTTCAGCCCCAGGACTGCAAGGCCAAGACCAGGGTGGGGTGTTAAGTTCTCAGGCCAGAGCCCATCTCCCAGCAGGCTGTTGCCAGGCCCTTGATGAAGGAGGTCCACCAAGAGCCAGGCCCGGGCCTCAGCCACCAGCCTCACTTCACTAAGTGGAGTGTTTGCACGTCAAGAGCAGCAATAAATATTTATTGGCTAAGGACTCAATGACTGCAAGGGGTGTGGGAAGATGCTTCAAGATGCCAGGAGATAAAAGTATCAAAAGGGCGGTGACACTTTCCTGTGATGGAAGATAGGGTGAGGCAGGGGACTGCGGGCTGGTAACTCCCAGCTCAGCTCAGGGAGAGGCTGAGGCAGGGGACCGTGGGCTAGTGACTCCCAGCTCGGCTCAACCTTCTCGCTAGACTTTCTTGATTCAGCTGATAGGAACCAGCACAGGGACAGACAGAGGCTGGAGCTCTGTATGTGATCACACCCTTCACTGGGGCTGGGAGTGCAGGCCAAGGACTCTTGGGTCTCCCCCGCTTCCTTCCTAGACCATGTTCTTAAGTGTCCAGGGAGCGCAGTTTGAGCTTGAGTCAGACCTCCCATCTCTACCAGAAATGTCTAGAAGCAGAAGCCTCAGAATTTCTTCCCAGTACTCCCCAGCACAGCCACAGATGGACTGCCAGATGGACAGACGCTGAACCCAGAGGGGTGTCTGCTTAGGGCCTGCCTGCCTGATCAGGCAGATAAACAGGGAGGGCTCAGAGGGCAGAGTGGGGCATACCTGCTGTGGACTTGGGGCCTGGGATGGTCACCAGCAGCATCAAAATCCAAGGCAAGAGGGCCAGCTTCATGGTGCGTCCTGGGTGTGCAACCAGCAGCAGGCAGCACAGAGGCTCACAGATTGCAGGACGGGATCCCTCTCTGCTGGCCTGGCTCCGCCTACCAGCCCCGCCCAGCGTTCTGCGGCACCACTCCTCCCCTTCCCTCCCCCCTCCTCTCAAAGTCCACAGGTGCCCTTAGAGACCAACAGCCTGATCTGCCTAGCTAGCACATTCTTGTTCCATCGGCACCGCCTTGGGACCCTGTGTGCGCATGAGGGGCTGGAGTGAGCAGGCATCAAGACCTTTGGCACGTGAGAAGCCAGCTGGCGGACGCTGCGAGGCAGCTCAGACCCTGGGTCACACAGTCCAGTCTTGTGTGCGAGGCTTCTACAGGGTGGTGACTTAGTCCTGGTCCCTTCAGGACAGACGCAGACCTCTGCTTTCCTTAGGGAGGTGTTGCTAATGCCCACTCGGCCTGACGGAGGTGGAGCAGGACTTAATCTTCTTGGCATGTAAGGTGCTTGGCATGGAGTTGAGACTGGGTCACTTCTGATTCACAGCAGGCTTTAGAGGAACCCAGGGCCTTAGTGCTGCCATTCGGCGAGCTAACATACCCTGTTCTGGGTTCCTGAAGCTTCTGCAGAGAAGGAGCCAGATGGAGACCCTCTTGTGGCTCCTGGTAGTCCTTGATGCCAGGGTGGCCCATGAAGGTCCCCAAGCTTGGGCTTGTTACAGGAGAGGGAAGCTGCTGTTTCTCAATGCAGACACATTGGCTAGCCTCAGGGGAGGAGGAGGTAGGCAGGTTGGCCAATGAGCCGAAGTCTTCTGGTTCGGTTGGTGATCCTTCTCTGCTCCTGGGTCTCTGCCAGCCCATTGTTTCAGGCCTTGTCCCTTCTTAGTCAGGGCTGGAGCTCACCTGTGGATCTCCCTTGAGTGAGGAAACCTGTGGTCAGGAGAGGAGCCAAGCTGCTCCTAAGGTGACCGTGTCCCCACGATACCTGCCAACTCCACAGGTCTATGTGGTGAGAAGTCTCTCAAGGCCTTCACGCTTACCTTCCAGAGCAGGAAGAAAAGCTGTGTGCACACAGGTCCTGTGGCAGAGAGCAGCCTGTGCCAGTGTTCCGGGCCCAGGCCTGATATAGGTAGGCACAGAGGCTTGGTTGAGTGCCTGCTGTCCCTGATTTCTTGGCTCTCCAGAGGGCTGGTTGTATGAGGACTCAACTCGAGCCTCCATGTTTCTAGCTCCAAAGGGTCTGGACTAGGGATCTAGGTCTGGTTGAGTTTCTTCCTTCTCAATTGAGGGCATGCGCCCAGTCCATGAAGGCACAAAAGGGTACCTCATCTCCATTCTGGTCTAGAGCTTTCAAGGAAAGAAAAATAGGGCCCTAAAGTGCTGTGGGTGACAGCCATGACAGGCAGGTACGGGCCCCTGGAACCTCAGTATCTCCAAAATGAATGGCACGGAGCTCGGGAAAGGGAAAGGGGCAGAATCATGACTCTGATCTGGTGTGGTCTTAAAAGTTAGCTTTTAGCCAAGTGCTGTGGCACACACCTGCAACCTTGGTAGGAGGCTGAGGCTAGGCCTGCCTGGGCTTCACAGTCTCAGGGCTTCAATATGGTCTCTCTCCCCAGATCTTACATTTTTACTCTGCTTGCATGTATGTCTGTGCACATGTGTGCAGCGCCTGTGGAAGCTGGACGGGAACACTGGATCTCCTGGAATTGGAGTTAGATCTGGATGTGGACTATTGCGTGTGTGCAGTTAGGGCTCTTAGTGGCTAAGCCAAACCACCCAGCTCCCAAATCTTACTTCTGAGCCAGCAGCCCACACTGTCCCGGCTCCACACCTGTGCAGCTGGTCCTCTCTGGGAGGAGTTATGATGAGGTACACCTCCCAGTTCCTGAGCTACCTTCTTCCCCATAGTGCCCTTCTGTTAACTCCTTGGCATCACAGTAGGCTCTGCCTTCCTTGTGTTCTTACACTTAACACCATAGGAGGTCCAGGAAACCCGACACCCTCTCAAGCACTGGTCCACCCTCACCAGGTCTCCCCAGAGTCAGCAGTCCCTGCACGAGGTGACCACCCCCAGGGTAAGTAAAGAAACAAAGACCATTTTCCCAGCTTTATTAGAAAAGAAACAATGACAAAAAGGGTATGGGGTGAGCTAGACTCTTGATGCCGCCACCAGAACCCACGTTAGTCTGTCTTGGCACTGAACTGTGGGCATGAGCTTGTACAGAAAGTCAGTATTCATAAAACAAACAAAAAAAAAGTGCCAGCCCTGCTGTGTAGACCACAACCAGTTCATCCTCATGTGCCTAAGACAGCTCTCATCTTCCTTTGGACCAATTCACTGGGCGGACAGCCTCAACCAGGGCAGGATGCTGTAAAGAGGGAGCCGGGCAGGCTTAGGAGACCATGGGAAATGGTACCTCACATGGGCTTCTGGCCTTGCTCAGGGTCTGGACCAAAGGGATTCCAGGCCTAGCTGTTGCTCTGGGTATGGCCGTAGGGGCTCTGGGTGGCCCCCCTCACATGTCCATATAGTCGTCATCCTCGTCTGTCTCACTCTCCAATGAGGATTCCTGGCTGGATGTCTCCAGAACCTCCAGGGCTGGCTGGCACAGGCTCTCCTTCCTCACGTTGGCAGCTGACTGGGCGGAGAGGATGGCTGACTGCACACAGGGCAGGGAAGAACATGGTCAGGAGTGACCGGCTTTACCCTGAACCTCTTGACATTGACCCAAATTCTCACCCAGGCCTCCCTGTAACTCAAGCTCCTTTGCAGACCTCCAGTATCATTAGCCCCTACACCAGGTCCCCTGCCTGGTACTTAGTTACCTTCAGCTTCTGCTTGGTCTCCTCCGAGATGCTGCCTTTAGGGGATAGCAGGGTCGGGGTAGGTGGTGTGACGGTGATCTCAGGGGGGAACTTGGTGGTGGCCGAAGGGATCACCAACTTTGGCATGTTGGACAGGAGGCGGGATTTGGCCCTGCTGGACTCAGTCTTGCCTTGATGGCTCTCTGGTGACTGGGTACTTCCGCTGCTGGGGACCTTAGTGCTGGTGGCTGTTGGGAGACCTCAGAGTTTGAGTTCACTCGCCTGCTTAGTCTGCCTGTCCCTTCTCGCTAAGAACTCAGTTCCTCCTACGAAAGTCAGAGAGCCCATACCATGGATGCTTTTCTGGCTTTCTGCCTATGTTGACTGTTAGGGTCCCAGGCTCAACTCTGGTTGCAGACCTTGGCACACTAGGTTTGGACTTGCAGCTTAGAGCACCCTGGGCTCTGAGAACATCAGAGGCTCCAGCAGTTCCTCTGAGGTTCCCCAGCACCGAGAGAACACAAACCCGCGGTTGCATCTTCTGAACTATTCCATTCCAAGGGGAACACAAGCTGGCCCCAGTGCGTACTTTTTCTCTCTCACTCCAGTATGAGTAAGGAGCTGAGTCTCCTGGAGGCAGTCAGGGCCATGGCAGACTGCAGATCTGGAACCTGGCAGCCTCCAGGGAGCTGCATGAACTGGGAACAACCCAGCTGCCCTGGCATGACTCCACATTCTTTTAGCCTCATCTCTTTAAAAGGAGTGGGAGCTTATCCAGAGCCCTGCTTGGTCTTCGCGAGCTGGCGCCATATCCTTCTATCCCGAGTGGTCTAGGGGGGACCTCGCCAAGCAGTCTCAAGGAGCCTGACTAGGAGAGTGGCTGGTGGGTTCCCATAGAGAGGTGATGTCTCTGCTCTGTACAGACTTAGTTGCCCACAGAGAAACCTCGGTGACAGGCCCAAGCTCCTCCCCGTACAGAACTGCTGCTCCTCTGGGCTTAAGAGACTCCACACCCGGTAGGACCCTTCTGTGGAGCTGGGGTGAAAGGAGGCTTTAGGGTCCCAATAGGTTCCTGCTAGGCTAACCAGGGCCTTTCCTCATCTCTCTTCCAATCCACCAAGCTGGATGGAGCCTCTGTGAGGAAGCCTACCTAGGGCTGTCATCTGAGAGCAACCTGGCGGGAGCTGGTGCTGGGCTGCCCTCAACTAGCCTTACCTTGGCTGCAGGTGGGCTCAGCACCTGTCTGGCAAGCAGCCTCCACTGGCCAGCAGTGCTGCTCAGTCAGGGGACCTGTGGCAGTCATTTTCATCTGGTGCCGTGGCTCTTGGGGTGGAAAGCTGGTACCTTCTGTTGCTCTTGACAGCTGCTCTTCTATCTCTATGGAGACACAGGCCAACTGCAGGTAACAACCCCATTCCGTGGGAGTTGGGGACAAGTCCCTCTTCCCAGATGCCCACATTTCTGTGACAGACTATGCCTTAGGACATGTAACAGGGAAATGTGGCCAATATGGGGACACTGGGATAAGGTGGCTCTCCATCCCCACAGCCCTGACTGTCTTTACAGTATGGTACCATGTCCTAGTCTTTGGAAAACCTGGCTAAGAGATCTTGAGGAGCCTGACTGGTAGAGTGGCTAGTGGGAATGAGAGAGAGAGACTATGTCTGTGCCCTGTCTCTGCCTACAGGGACTCACCTCTTGCATCTAGTAAGATACTACCACAAGGCTGTCAGGGGTGGGTTTATATGTGAGGAACCTAATCCCTCTTGTGGCTCATAGGAGTAGGAATCACAACCAGAGTCAAAACCACCAGCTAAGACCAAGGTAGACAGAGAACACAAGGGCACCATGTCTTCCTGCTGGACCGAATCCCTCCTTGTCTGGCACTGGTCAAGTGTGCCAGAGCCTGGATGGCATTAAGGGACAACTGTGTACCTGTATTATCAGCTAGGATCTGCCTCCCACCTCCTTCAAGTTCACAGTGGTCTTGCAGGTGGCTCTCTCCTTCCGCTCACTCAAGTACACTGTCTGCCCAACTCTCACTCTGCCCCCCAGGCTTCTGCCAGGACAGCCGCTACCCCCTTCCTCGGGCAGGGAAGAGGCAAGGGCCTGAGTGACACGGAACTGTCCCACCCAAGTCTCCACAGAGCTGTTCCAGGGTCCACGTCTTCTCTTTCCCATTTAAAGAGGAGCTCTTGCTATGGAGCCCAGGATAGGTCCATGGGATTATTATTATTATTATACCACCACACCCAGCTTGAAGGCCATAGCTTACCTGACCCGAACCACTCCCTCTCCTGTCTTCAATGCCTGGCAGTTTAGGTCACAGGCAAACAATGGCTGGCAGCATGGAGCAGCTCAGGATTCCCCTGCAGTGTTCCCAGCACCACCTCCCATGTGCAAGGGAAGGCCACCGAGCTGCCTTCCCTGGGTCCTGACCCAATGCCATATCCATCCATAGGGAGCAGGGGTTCCCTGAGTAGCACAGATGGGGGGTCTGAGTTGGGTGTGAAGGCCTATGCACTCGGTGGATGGAGACAAGAAGGACTGTGGCAAGCTAGAGGCCAGCCTGGACTACCAAGACCCTGCCCAAAAAGTCAAAACCAAACCAGAGTATCCAAGTTTCTAGATGATATGGGTCAACAGGCCTGACTTCCCTGAGGTGGGCTCAGGCACACTCTGGGTAAGGCTTCCCCTCATGCCAGGATGGATGAAGGCTGCTTAGTGTACCCAGCTGTCAGGTGCCTTGCTCTTCCAGCCCTGCAAACAGCAGCCCCAGGTGGTAGGCTGTCCCAAGTCCTCCCTTCTACTGTTTACTATTCAAGGTCTTCACCGGTAACAGCAAACACTGGCGAGAATTTCGTTTCCCTCTATTTCCAAACACCCGAAATATGGACAGACACTTAAAAACTGAAACTGGTCATGGAGTCACACAGGACCACATCAGGACAATGGGGAGCCCAGGCTTCCTTTCTAGTAAGATGCTTGCCGAGCATGGCCACAGGGTGCCGTTAGCAAAGTGTTCCTGTTCCCTGCCGCAGATTTCAGGTCTGGCACCAGGCTGGGGATGATTGTCCTGGGAGGCATGGGGCCTGGCTCAGACTTCCCCTGGACTCTCAGGACCTGCATGAAGCCGACATCTTGGCATCTCTATACTGTTTAGGGCAATTCTTCTCCACATGCTGTCCTAACTCTACTCTTTACATGATGGCTTCAGGAAAAGGGACTCTTCTTCATTACGATGGTGAAGCTACTTAGTCAGGCAGCAGCAGGCAAGCTAAGCTGGGGCGGCATGGTAGCGAGGCAGAGCCCTCTGCCTTGGGGAAAGCCCCACCAGGGTCTCCTCAGCAGCTGCCCCCTGGCTCTCCCATATGTATCTTGGAAGGGTGTCCTGTAGATCTTGCTCTCAGGTAGGTATCTCGGCTTTCACTTAGCCCCACTTTCTAACCATCTGCTACTGAAGTCCCCCACTATGGCTGTCACTAAGCAGACTACCATCAAGAGAAACAGTGCACCCAGCCACAAGGCTACACTAGCCTGTCAGGAACCTGGAGTTGGTGATGCTCTCTTCCCATGAGGGCTCGACTAGTTCCAGAGATGGAGGGTGTGGGCTTAAAGAGACAGTCTGTCCCAAACTGGTCCCAACATCACCCCCACAAAGCTTTGGTGTCCATGGAAAATCCCTACAAACATCACATGCTGATACGGGAGTAGGGGGCAGGCTCGTTCGGAATGTGAGTGTGCCTGGGATGCTCTGCCAGGCCTGAGTGGGCACAAGTTTTTGCTGAGTGCTGTCCCTACCCTATGTTCATTATATTGCTCCCGTGGTAAAAAACCATTTAGTATAGTCTTGGGGGAATAACTCTGGTGAATAGATACCCAGAAATAACAGGTACTCTTCCCCGGGGCTAACCTCCAAAGAGAAAATGTGAACTGTGGGATTTTGCTTGCTTGGTGGCAGACAGGTGAGGGAGGCTGCCAGCTAGCTTTCAAGTGGTCTTGATGTCTACTGGCTGTACCTACCAGAATAGCTGATACCAACAGACAGGGGCAATGTGTGGCCCGGTGATGCTCAACTCTTCGGAAACTAGGTTGTAAGAGATGCTATGGCTTCCACCCCACTCTAGCAGAACTCTGGCTCTCAAGGTAGGAGAGCACTAGGTTGTCAACAGAGAGACCCACAGGGGAGAAGACCCCACTAAGAACCCGTTTCCCACACAGGTGATCAGCCACAGACAGTGGCATGGGAGACCTTGAACTAGGAATATTCCACCCACAACACTGGCCTGGAGCCCCAGTCCTCAAACTCTCCAAAGTCATGGAGAACATGGGTTAAGCAGAGGGTGATACAACCTGAGGTGAGGGGCAGGTGAGGTCCTTGTGCCCCCCCCCCCCCCCCTTGAACTCACCACCACCAGCACAGCTCTGTTTATCTGCTAAGTGTGAGTAGAAGGGCTCAGATTCCTGGAGGCAGAACCTAGCACGCGTAGCTTTCTGACTTTTCTGGGTGGCACCCAGAGCTTTGTGCATGCTAGCCCGAGCCCACCCCAGATCTGAGTGCTCTGTTGTGTGGACTTCAGAGGTTCCTTTGGAACAAATGGTGACAGAGAGTATAACTGTGAGTAACTCGGAGCCTACATGGGCACAATCCTTGAAGTAACCTGGGGAGAGCATGAAAGCCCCAGTCACTGAGAGGGGCGACCCCACAGTCAAGGCCCAATGCCTGCAGGCGGCAGACCCAGATATGACCCACAACCACAGAACTATGACTGGGAGGTCAGGCAAGCCCTAAGGGATGGCTCCAGGTAAGCGCAGGTGACCCTGGGACATGGAGCCCAGGACACAGACCAGGTCTCAAAATGTTGAGAAGGAAGGGTGGGCAGACTGGGGCAGAGAGCTAAATCTTAGCTATTTCAGGGTCTCCCGAGCCTGGCTATGGTGCCAGCATACTGGGAGTCAACCAGAAGCATGCAATGCCTGGGGGGTTGGCAGAGTCTGGCACCATGCACAATGCCAGAGGAATGTCTGCACTAATGAAGAGGATAGTGCCTTTATACCCCTCCTGTGTGCGTTGTCTTCATGCCTCTTCCTCCTAGGAAAGTTCCAGACCACGTCCTGCCTGCCATGCTGACCACCCTAACTGGCAGCTCCTGGTTAAGACAGCCTGTGACACCCCACCCTGTATTTTCTTCACAGGTCCATCTACCTGGTCCTGGAGAGTACCTGGGGCCTCAAGGATGGCTGAGGTCAGACCCTTTCACAGCAGCCCAGTCTGCACCAGCTCCTGACAGTCTTAGGTACTGTGGGGCTCTGCTGGGGTAGAGACCAGGACAACTGCACACCCCTCAGTGGTGGTGCCTGTCCCGCTCCTCCTCAGCCTTCCATGTGCAGCGAGGACAGGCACAGAGGCTGTGATGGTTTGAATGTAATTGGTGCTCATGCTCATAAGGAGTTGCACTATTAGGAGGTGTGGCCTTGTGAGGAAGAGTGTCACTGTGGGGTGGGCTTTGAGGTCTCCTGGGCTCAAGCTACTCCCAGTGCCACAGTCCACTTCCTGTTACCTGCAAGACGTAGGACTCTCAGCTGTCTGTCTGCATGCTGCCATGATGATGATGAGGGACTAAAGCTCTATTGTAAGCCCCCCTAATGAAATGCTTTTCCTTTCTAAGAGTTGTCGTGGTCATGGTGTCTCTTCACAGCAATAGAAACCCTAACTAAGACATAGGGCAAGGTTACCAGAGTTATGGACACAGGCAGTTCCAACTAGGCCATAAATAAATACTGTCAGCAGCTGATACTAGACTAGCAGCTGACTGCCCCAGGGTTTCCCCAGGGGTTCTGGAGAGCAACCCCCATGCCTCTTTGCCAATCCCACAGGGAAGGATTGCTGGTAGAGGGGACTAGGCTCTGGGAAAGCTGAGTATGAAAATCTCAGGTTGCCAGGTGGATTGAGATGGCACTTACCAGGACTCAGAGAGGCCATGCTGGTGGTAGCCTCTGGTCTGTGTGGCCGCAGAATTCCAGGATCTGCGGACAGGTCTGGGGTAGAGGCTGATGTGGAGGGAGGGCAACCGATGACAGCGGTGGCAGAAGACAATACAGTCTGAGGCTTGAGGTGGGAGTCACTGGGCCGCTGGAGGGCATCAGCTGGCAAGGGGTCAGGTGCTGTGGGGGCTACTGTGGCAGGGAAGAAGTTCTCTCTACTGTCCTTGGGGTGCTTGGGGGTGGTGGGTGCGTCTCCTGAGGCCTGCGACAGCAAAGGCAAGGTGAAAAAAGGTCAATGGGGCCGCCCTCTGAGCACGCATCGCCCTGTCCCACCGCAGCCTAATCCAGTCCCACAGGACACTCCTTCTGGGCGCTGGAAGCCAACATAACACCATACATTACTCTGAGGTTCTTGCTGGCTGTGCCAGAGAGCTCAAACATTCTACCAGGACACAGCTGCCACCAACACACAGCCGAGAGTCAGCTCCTCCTCTATGGAGACACCCACCATGCTTAGCAGAGCCTCATGAAGACCTGGCTTCTCTGTCCCCTCCACAGTGCCAGTCGAGAAGGACCCATTCACCTATATCTCTATGGAGGATGTAGGCCCAATCTTGGGGCTGGAGGAATGGGCGGTAAACCTACGAGAGTGACTTTCCAAGGGAGAACAAATGAACTAGTCTGTTCCCCAAGCTTGAGACCCTCAGGCCTAATGCTACTGAATTTGGCCATATAGGCCTTTCTTTCACCTGCAGCCTGGCCTTTGGTTTCCAGGAAGCCCTTAGAGGCCTCTGACTCTCCACACAGGTCCCTTTGCCTTGGTACCCATTGGTGCTTTCTCTTCTGACATATTTCTCCTAAGATGTCTCACATGATGGGGACAAGTCTGCAAAGTTCTGCTTCTGGTGGCTGTCTAGTGCTGGGAGAAGTTAATTCACTACAAGATGAGGCAGGAGGCCACAGCAAGGCTGGCAATGTGCAAGAGGGCAGACACGAGTCAGAGTGAGGGCTACCTGCCTGCCTGTCTTCAGTCAGGAACAACCTCAGCAGCAAGTGACTGCATTTAAGGAGGCCCACGGTGCTTTCCAGGGACATACCAGGCTGCCACAGCAACAGGGACCCCAGCAAACAAAATGGAAATTCCTAAAGGGGCAGGAGCTCTTGGCTCTAAATGCTGGTGTCTTCTTAATGCTGGACAGAGGTAGGCCTAGGCTAGCTCTAACTGTCTCAACTGCTCTTCTCAAAGTGCAGGCTTGTGGGACTCTGTGGGAAGGGGTGAGGTGGAGTGGCTTTGAAGAGGTGGAGTGTTTGGAAGAACAGCCTGCCCGCAGTCCCACCCCCTGGGATGATCATGGGATAGTAGGGGACGACATGAGGTTTAATGGGAAACTGGAGGGCAGCCCGCTAGGTAGTGTCTCTTTGAAGAGAGGAGACACAAGGAAAGATGCAGAGATACAAAATAGCCCTCAGACTGGGCCCCCGGGGACAGAGCTGCTAGCCAGACCCAAATGGTGTGTGGTAGTGAGAGAACCTAGGACAATCCTAGGGGCACCCCATCCCAGGGGGATCTGGGGAGTGGGTGGCAGGCCCTAAGGACCATTTGTCTGCCTGCTGCTAGCCAGTGTCAGGTCACCTCCTGGGATACAGAGCCAGAGTGGAAGAGAGCAGTCTACCCCATTACCTAGCCTGGTGCTTTCAAGGGCTGCTGGTAGCAGCCACCACTAGTGACCCAAATGGTATCGATATGTGTAGGTCTTGGCTTCAAGTAGTCCTCTTTCCCTTTAGCTGCCTCCTCTAAGAAACCAGATTCCACCCTGACCTTAATTTAATACTGCACCAGTAAAGGGAGGGGGTCTGGTATTTCCTGAATGTGTTTAACACTTAAGCCCATTCAAAGTCAGATATGCACTTTTCTTTTCGAGGCAGTTTCTCTGTGTAGCTTTCTTTGAGTTCTTTGTCCTGGAACTTGCTCTGTAGACCAGGCTGTCCTTGAACTCATAGAAACCCACCTGCCTCAGCCTCCCAAGTGTTAGGATTAAAGGCATGTACCACCACTGCCTAGTGAACGTACACATTTGTATTCCCAATACTCAGGAAGCTGAGGCAGGAGACTGCCAAGAGTTATAGGTCAGTCTGGGCTACATAGCAAATCCCAGGCTTGCGGGCAACAATCAAGTGGTGAGGTCAGCTGGCTGGTTGGTCAATCCTGCCAAGGATTCTGCTTCTCATCTAGGAGGCTGACCCACAGCCTGCACGCTCAAAGATGAATCAATCCCTGGACCCTTAGACCTAGGGTCTGACAGTGTTGATCACCTCAGGTCCTATTCTACCAGGAGGAAGCCTGTCTGAATCCCTAAGGAGCTGCTGGGGCTCCTAGGACAAGGCAGTCCAAAACCACTGGGTCACTCCTAGGATGAGAAGACAGACCCACAATGACACAGACACTGACGGCCACTGACAAGAAGGCTGTTTTGCCTTTTCTGACCTGTAGCTCTCAAGGCTTTACAGGGGTGACTCTGTCCTGCTAGACCTGCCTCCAATTCCTCCTAGGCTGTTCTCTGGCAAGATTCAACATGAGCCCAGGTCGCCCCACTTTTTAAATTTGAGACAGGACCTCTCTATGTAGCCCCTTGCTGTCCTGGAACTCGCTGTATAGACTAGGCTAATCTAGAACTCACAGAAATCCACCTGCCTCTGCCTCCTGAGTGCCAGAATTAAAGGTGTGCCCAACACATGTGGTCACCAGGAGCTCTATCTTTGGCCTAGAGGGGCTTCTCTCAGCCCATCCCAGGAGGGTCTTACTCTCCCTGCCATCTTCCTCCGCCTCTTCGGCACCTCAATACCCTAGCTTGGGATGAGCCCTACCACACTCAGTGATTTCCCCCTACAGGCTCTGCCTGCGCCCCACATTCCCTATTGCTTCAGTCCTAGTCAGCCAGGTTCTGGAATCACTCCTGTACTGGTCACAAAGGTTAACTTGTGAAGGAGCGAAAGCATAGCACCTGAGGACCCACATGTACGTCTGAGTCCTGTCAAGGCACTACCATGTTGGGATTGTGACCCATTATTCAGAAGCCTAGACGCTTCCTGCTCTTCCCCCTGGGCCCATGGTGACCACAGGAACCAGCTCCAGGGCACATTTGCTTCTGGACCTGCAGTCCAAGGCTTTGGTGTGGGACAGGTTCTGTATGAAGGGTGGCATAGGCTGGGGAGTTAGTGGGATGTGTGTACAAGGCAGAGCTTACAAGCTTACCTGTCTCTGGGTAGCAGCCCCAAGGTGAACCTGACAGAACTTCACAGCCTGCTCCAGTGCAGTCTCCTCGTCCACCTGAACAGAGAGATGCCTAAAATGAGGGAACCTAGGCCACAGTGCCTGACTCTTAGGTGCTATATTAACCCAGCTCAAGAAGGGCACTTCTATGTGGACTCTCCTCAGTGAGGACCACAACCCAGCAACCAAGTCTCATCCATGTGGGGATGCAGCCCAAAGGCCCATGTACCAGCTGCTGCTGTTAGGACTTGTCCCAGTTAACCCTCAGGCCACATCAAGTTACTTTCCATGGCCAGTTATTTGTGTCCTTCAGGGCTGAGATTGACAGAGGCCTCAGACCCCAGTGAAGCTTTCAAATTCAGCTGAGAGCTGGGCTTTGCAGTACACGCTTTTAATGTTAGTACTTGGGAGTCAAGAGGCAGGATTGAGTGTCTCAGGCCAGCATGAATTACACAGTAAGACCCTGTTTCAAAACAAAACCAGATTAGCTAAAGTAGCTGTCACAGGTTGGTTTCTGATCTACCTTGAGAGTGGAATGTCGATTCCAATGGGAAGAGCCCTCTAGAAGCCCAGGTAGGATGGTGAGTGTGTACCACAGACTAAGAGCCTAACACGTGGAGGTCAGTATGAGACTAGAGGTGTAGGGCATCATAAACAAGCACATGCGGCTCGAAGGAGATGGCCACATATTGTCAAGTGAAGATGGGGACAGGCAATAGGAAGGGACCGGTTCTCCCCGCAGGAAAAGCGGCCGCACCTATGCTGCTCCTAGGAATTCATGGTGGAGAGGATCTCAAAGGCGCCATGTGGGAAGCCGACCACTAGGACAGTCACCCCATCTGCACAAGTTCTGGGGATTCCGCCTATGGGAATAATGCATCTGTTTGGGGGGTGGGGATCAAGTAGACCGAGAAGGGTGGCAGACTCTCTGGGTTGCCATGCTTAGACTCCAGTTCTGTGCCTTAGACTGGGTACCACAGTCACCCATCTCAGGAAGAGGCTCAAGTGTCCCCTCACAGTCATGGGACCGGGGCTTCCACACTCCCGTGTTGGACTTATACTGCAGTTTAGTCTTCCTTAAAGGCTGAATTCACACGTACACCTCATTGTTTTGAGTCTAAACTTATTGCCTGCTCATCAGAGAAAAACCTCAACAAACAAGCAAAGTATACAGTGGGAAAGGGGTAGGCACAATACCTAAAGCCTACCTTCAGGGTGGGCCCCTGATACATGTGGACCCAAGAAGGAACCTTCTGGAGAACAGAAGGCCCAGGCAATGAAGGAGTCTGAGACACATGTGGCCCTGGGGTCAGGGCAGCGGCTGCCTACCTGCTTGATGAGCATGTAAGTCTCCGACATGATCTTCTCAATGCGGCCCAGGTCATAGGCCATGCCCTTCTGGCCCTGCTGCCACACTCGATAGGCATCCAGCAGGAGAGTCTTGCCAGACTCTGTATCCTCCAGGAGTTTCCTTTTGCGATTAGGCCTTGGAGGTGCCTCCTCAGGGTGGCCAACTCCCCTGGCTCCCGTGGTGGGGGGACTAGCAGTGGTGGTGGGCGTTGCAGGGGTTGGTGTAAGTGGAGTGGGTTGTTGTCGGGTACTGATGCTCAGTTCCTCTAGAGAAAGCTCAGCGGACCGGCTCTCAGGGGCCCTGTCCCTTGGGGGACGCCCTGGAAGCAGAGGTGAAGTCTGTTCCAAGTCTGTGTGGTGAACAGTAGCCTCAATGGTGTCCATGGGTTCAGTGGGCCCTGCCTGGGGACTCTCTTTGTCTTTCCGCTCCCCACCCTGGTCTGTGCTGTCCCTTGTGTCTGTGGCCACTGGCAATTGGCTGAGAGGGCCCACTCTGCCCCCTGGCTCAGGCCCTGGTCCTGAGCCATCAGCTAGAGGTAGCTTCTTGGGTTGGGGGAGGCTTTCCTGGCCATCCTCGGGACTGGCTTTGTGTGAGACATCGGTGGTCATCCTGGCTCCGGAGTGGCCACAGCCCTTGGGTCCTGGGTGTTCTAACCCCTACAAGAAAAACAGACTAGTTACTACTGGGGGTTCGCTGATCTCAGAGCCTCTGGTCTCTCGACCCAAATGCCATTCCATTCTGGTTTTGCACACGTGCCAGCTGGACAAGATTGGGTTCCAGTCACAGACGAGGGGGCTAGCCGAGAGTCCCATTCTCCTCTGCTCCTCTGGCATCCACCCTCCTCACATAAGGGAGTGTGGGGCAGGTCGGACAATGGGACTCTTACTCACTGCTTCTGGGATGGCACAGCCTGGTTTCCCAGGGGCGCTGACATGGGAAAGACCTATGCAGGGCCTTACTGTGGCTGCTGCAGAGACTTGTTTTCTTAGGCCCTCACACGCAAGACCTGGGCTGTGGTGTGGGAGGCTGACATACCTCTGCAAGCTCACTCAGTGTGTCCTCCAGCACTTTCACAGTGAGAATGAAAGCCCGCTGGGCCAGGACCTGGCGGTCAGCATCTCGCAGGTATTTCCTGTGGTCACACGGGGACAGAAAGAATGGGACAGGGTCAGAAACCATATAGTGCAGCTAGGGGGTGAGCCAGCACTTACCCCAGGAGCACTTGGGAACACAGTCACATTCATATTCAACAAACCTCTGACTTGGTCCCAGTGACTGCCCAGAGCCCTCTGGACTACAGGCTAGCCGGAGATCAGTGCTATGGTGGGCTAAGTGCCAGCTCACAGAAGGCTTGGGGGCTAAGTTCCTCTCCCTCAGGTTGGTTTCTGGGATGCTTATGCTTTACCGCAAACCTAGCCTGTGTGAGTAGCATCTCTGGGTACGCCATCCCCAATCTCTACGCATGGCAGCTGTGGCAGACATCCTCTGTCTTTGTGTCCCATCCTTCTGGCCAACGAAGCCCTGAGAGCTGTTGAGGCCCAAGACCTCTGCTGCCTACCTATTTCCCTGGGGTGCCAAGGCGATTTTCTGATTGTCTATCCCCTACACCCCATGCTAGTCAGTGCCTCTGAGAGCCCCACACTGGACAGAAGGGAGGGTCTAAGTGTGGAGACTAACAGCATGTAAGTCCTAGGGTGTTCGAGGCAGAGGCAGAGTACTTGAGTTCTAGATACTAAGAGATGTCCCTCAGGACAGAGGGAAGGCTGTGGCTTCTGGACCAAAAGACCCCAGAGCCAGATGGGACAGTGGGGACAAGCCTGGGAAGATGATAAGCCAGGCTGTATGTGGTGGCTCACTCACTTGCCCTGGTCTGGTGTCCGCTGCAGCATGGAAGACACCTTCAACAAGGTGTTATGGTCCCGGAGCTGGGCTAGAACCTTGAGGAGCAGTACGATGGAGCGGTTCATGTGCCAGGCAAAGCTGCCTGGCCGGTCAATCTCATCCACGGGGATCCGCCAGATGCCCTAAGGGGTAAGCAAAGGTAAGCTAAGGAACGCTGTCCCTGGAGCCCTAGGGACACCCCTCCTGAGGTTCCCTCAAGCCTGCCACTGTGTTTAGGGCCTAGCCAGGGATTTCTCAGCCCTGTCTTGCCACCCAAAAGAAGAGATGGGCATGGCTGCCTCTACCAACTCCCTTCTCATCCAGGGCAGAGGATGGTACAAGTGAGTTTCCATGGCCGTTTTTCCAAGTCAAAGTCACACTAAGTGAGCTGAGCCTGCTTCACTCATGATCCTCCTGCCTCAGTCTCCTCTTTTGTATCACACATGCTCACTGGACCTGTTCCCTATGGTGGCTTTCACGCTGTGCAAACATTTCTCTGCACAGGTATTGGCAAAGACACAGGAACGACTCTCAAGGGAAGAATACTGAGCCAGAGGGGACCGGCAACAACTGCTGCTGGAGGTCAAGCCCCTGCAGTCTCACTTTCTCAACCCCAATGCTACCCAGGCCCCCACCACCTCAGTCATATCATCTGGCTTTGGTGGAGTGCTCCCATCTCTTGGTTCACATCGAAGCATGAGGTATTTGCCCTCCTTCCCTGTCACCAGCACCCTTGTGGTGACAAGCCTGGCATCTGACAATCACTTGTTGGATGCCTTCACATGGATGCCAGAGGGAAGAAGTGACGAGCTGTTTGACACATGGCTTCAGCAGCCTGGAAGAAGCTGGGGGGTCCCTGTAGTCAACCTCAGAGAAGCTCCAGCCAGCCCAGGCCCTATATCTTGACAGGCTTCATTAGGGGTTTTTCGGGTCTCAAGTGCCAGTCACAGGTATTAAAGTAGCATCCATGTGGTGCTCTGTTCTCATGGTGGCTCGCTGACTATTAGTGGTTCATACCCAGAAGTATAAACCCAAGCTCTAGCAGGCCAAGGGGATGGGGGTGGAAGGAGGGCAGGGCATCTCAAGATGACCTGGAAAAGCTTAATGCCCTCAGTCCTTAGCACCACAGCCTCCATACTAGGCCACAAGGAGAGCCCACTTGGCAGGCTAGGGGCTGAAGAATATCTACCCCCAGGACAGCAAACACCATTATATATGCCTCAGATATGTATCTATAACAGCTTATAAAAAGCTACACAGTGTGTGTGTGTGTGTGTGTGTGTGTGTGTTACTCTCAACTACAGCAGTTGGCGTGGGAGGCAAGGGCCTGCTTCCCTGCTCTTAGTGCTGAGGCTAGCCTAAGACAGACTACAGTGGCCATGAAGGTATCCACAGTTCCAGCGGTGTGAGGCTAGGAAAGGGCTCCATTTGATCATAGACATCACACACAGACAACTGACAGTGGAGCTCAGAGAGCAGGGACTAAGCCTTCTGGAGCTACAGACTCGAGGGGCTACCCAGAACTGGGTGGACCTCATCACCCCACAGCTTTGAGGAAAAGATCCCTGTGGGTATTCACAAGAATACCACACCTGTACCAACCTCCACAACTGGCTGCAGCAGCTCTTCAGTCTGGATGGTAGGGAGAGTCACCCCAAGATCTGGTGTGACCAGGTGCCCTTTTCCAGATCCCCCATGCCCAGCATACACACACTTGGAGAGGCCTGGAATCAACCTGGATCCACAGAAGTCTCTCCTCCACAGAAGTCTCCCTACTTTATTCAGACCTCAGGATGGCAGAGGGTCTGCCTGACTTCTCAGAGATGCGTTCAGAACCAGGCATGGTAGTGCACACTTCACCTCTAGTGCTCAGGAGGCAGAGGCAGGGGATCTCTGAGTCTGAGGCCAGTCTAGTCAGCACAGCAACTTCCAAGCCAACCAGCCGGGCTACATGGAGAAACCCTATCTCAAAAGTCCCCCCCCACACACATTTGCATCTGCTTTTCTGACCTGTGACCAGAGGAGCAGAGCGAGGCAGGGAAGGGGCCCTGCTCCAAGCCAGTGGTACTGGCGTGCAGACACAGGAAGGCTGAGCAAAGCACAGAGGCAGGGACCTGGGGGCCTCAGACACCAGCTAAGGGTAGGGGTGTTGGATACTGTCATGCTGTCTAACAGTTATACATACTGGAGCTAATCACCCCTGAAGGTAGCTAGTTAATTAACTCTGGTTAATTAGCAGAATGGAGTTTTTCTATATGGCACAGGGTTGCTCCCAGGACTGAAGCCTTTATCAACTGGCCCCAGGGCTTTGGGTGTGCTAATGAAGCATGTTAACCTCTGAGTATGTCCCTAGTCCTTGTTTGAGAGAGTTTACACTATATACCCAGGCTGGTCTTAAACTCTTGGCCCTCCTGGCTCAATTAAGCTAGGTCCCATTGGCCTTTTAAATTTTCTATCTCAACTGCCTCTCCAACTTCCCTGAGTCCTTTTTACTGACACAAGCCAGATTCCATGCACACGAGCATTTGTTTATGTCCTTCCACAGCCTCTGCCCAGCCAATAATCCCAGTGTCTTCCCAGGTCCATGTGATATCTGGTCCCTCTTCTATGAAGTTCCTGTGGCTTGCTTTCTCTGATGTGGAGGAGATAACTCAAGGCCAGCCTTTCTTATAGCTTTGCAGCTGGCAGTGTGTCCTGGCCAGGTACAGGCTATCTGTGCTAGGGGGATAGATCCTAACCTTCCCCGCCTCTTTCTGGAAATTTCCACGTTCAACTGTGTGAGGCAGGAGGGAAACAACGGTGTTCACAGCAAACACAGCTCTTCCAAGCTTCAAGTGTATATGACTCCCACACTTGGGGGACATGGGAACTGCAAGAAGATAAACTGACCCTTCTCTAAGAGGCAGCCAGTGCCAGGTGATAATGTTACAGTTCCAAACAGTGTTCAAGCACGGTCCACCTTGCCAGGTGAAACTATCACACCATGAAAAAGTGAGCTGAGAAGGTGCTACCAGCAATAAATTGTGCTTGGCCACATGTAGGGTGTGCTGGGAAGCAGAGGAGACCTGGCAGATGTTAAGGGGCACAGGAGGCCAGGAGTCCTGAAAAGGCTCTCATTCCTCAAGCTGAGGATTGAAGGCACAGTGCCTCAGGTCGCCTTCCCATGCAAGGGCAGGACTAGAAGGGCCCAACCCCCTCTGGGGGCTGTAAAAGACCTGTCAGGCAGGTGGTGGGTGGCTGCAAGAGAATCACATTCAATACCAGGGGAAGAGAAAACCAACAGGGATGGATTGTTAGCAACAGAACTGCACCACAGCATGGCTAGCTGAGGGATTCCTCCCCCCCTCCCCGTGTCTCCCAGAGCACCCAACGACAAAGGTATTAGTGCAGAGAGGCCGAGTTTCCGACACACTATGCATGGGTATGGTTTGGATCCCTACCTCCTTTTCACTTCCTTTTATAACACAGCAGTACTGAATCCAGAAAGAACGAGGCAAGTCCCAGGAAGAGCGGAAAGGATTCACAGATGCCCCTGACAAATACTCCAAATGAGCCCTAGGAGGCTTGAAATCCAGCAAGTGCAGAGGCTGCTCTCTCCTGGCCCTTCCCTAGAGGAAGTAGTGCTGGAAGGCACACTTGCTGGGCAAGGTTGGCTCACTCAGGCCTCATGTGTTCATTTACTGCTCCACAAGACTCTTGATTTACTGGGTACCATCTCCTCCCTGTTTCCCGTTAACAGGTCCCTTCTCTTTCCTGGGCATGCAGCCAGAGGGTAAACTAGCAGGAGCCCTTGGGGTCTCCTTTGCCCTCTCAGCATGGGGCTGTGTGTGCAGATGGAGAGGTGGAGACAAGCCTGGGTAGGCAGGGGAGTGTTCCTGTGGCCACCACGCTGGCCTTTGGAGACAGCTGTACTGAGAAAGGGCAGAGTCATGAGCCAGCAGGATAGAAAACAAGCCAACTATGCCTTCTGCCTGAGCTAAGCTGAGTCCAGCTTCTGTGTTTACAGCTCCAGGATGGACTGGGCAGGGCCCTTTCCTAAAGGGAAAAGCTGGATCTCACCTCTCCCTGACTGCCCCACCAAACCCACCCCAGAGAAGGCATCAGAGGGCCTCTCAGGAGGAAGGCAGGTACCCAGCAGGTAGATAGCTAGTCTGTTCTGTCTCCCTCACCACAGTCCACAAGTGAAAAGGGATGGGGCTAAGCAGAGGCCACATAGCACCTAGCCCAAAGCCCAGAAGAAAAGGCACAGACCTCCGGAGGACATTAGGGGAAGCAGGGTCTGAGCTGGGCTGGAGCTAGTATGGAAGGAGCCTGCAATGGAGCTCATGCCATAGTAGGAACACACACTTGAGAGCTGGCAGCATTGCTGGAGTCAGAGGGCATCAGGGACCCGACCCCCAAGGAGGTGTAGGATGTGTAGGACCATGCTTTCCCACCCCTACAGGCATGCACGCCATCTTTAATCAGCCTCACTTGAATCCTGAGTTGTGGTGTCACCAAGACTGGATTCCCTGGCGGTCAGTGTCGCTGGGGAGAATGCTTGCTCAGAGCAGTCAGGGGCCTTCCCAGCAGCCCCAGAACACTTCCAAACACCACATTGTGCTCAAGTTTCTCCTGCATGCCAAGTACTTCATCCCAAGCATCTCAGCCCATCTCCGTTCCTCAGAGTGGTTCTGGGCTCCTGGATGACCGATGACGTCACTGAAACACACACTGGCCACTGAATAATTTATGGAGTCCCAGACTGTGGGCTGGACACAAGCTCCCAAACCCTCCTCACAGTGTCCTGCTGTGGAGGCAAGCTCCAGCCCACCCCACAGCAATGTGAGTCTTGGGGCAGATGGAGGCGGGGCATGGGCACTGCTGTGAGGGTTCCTGAAGCCTTTCTCAGAGGAGCAGAGAGCTGTGTCAGTGGAGGTAGTGGGTAAGCCTGAGTAGCACCCACTAATGCTCACCTACTCACAATGGACTGGAGAGCAGCATGGGCGGACAGGCCTGGCCAGGAGCTGGTGGAGCTCTGCCTTCCATTAATGGCAATCTCGGGGAGTAGTACACTACAGAGGTAGCACACAGCATTGGCTCCTGCAGGTATGAAGCACTTTGCCTGGGCTACCGTCTCTTGACATCCCTGCATGCTGTAGTTAGGGGAAGCTCATTCCTGCTGAGACCCAGGCTCCTATTTCCCTACATTACAGACTCAGCAGCCAGCTCACACTCCCCTGTGGGCCTTGGTGTAGGCAAAGCTTGTCCATGCACACTTCTGGATCTCAGAACCTACATACCTGACCTGGGGGCTGCTAAATACAGCCTCTTTACTTAGCCCAGAGCCACTAGCACAGCACCTGGAGCTGCAGATTCAAGTTTAGATCTGGTTCTCCCGGCACACTCTGTAGAAACAGTTACAGCCCATGGCTATTCTGAGATTCTTACCTTTCAGTCACAGATCCTCAAGAGCCCCTTCTCTAAGGCACAAAGTACCCTGGGAACTTGCCAGGAAGGAAAGGAGGTGGGGAGGGAAATGGCCCAGCCAGAGCTAGATGGTGGTGGGCAGGGGAGGACTTGGAGTTTCATTCTCCTGCCACACTGGCAGAGATAGCCCAAGCTAGCCCTTCCCAGAGAGAATGACTGAGCTCAAGAGACCTGCTCAAGGATGTCCAGTGATGGTGGGACCAGGAGCAGGGGTCTCTAGCCCTCTCCTCTTCCCATGCCCCTCTTTAACACTCCCAAAGGGAGGAGCGGGCAGGGTTTTGAACCATGTGTTTCTCACATCCACTCATCTTAGCACAGGGCAGCCTCCACCGAAAGGCTTGCTCACAGATGGGGTGGCTGGTCACTGGCTGGTGCCCCTCCACTGGTAGCATAGGTGCTTCAGAGGCCCACTGCAGGAGAGGGTCTTTAGCCTTGGTCCTCCCAGGGCTTGACTGTTTCCCCTCGCTGTCCCCTGCTGCCACACATGGGACTGAGGTATGACACTTGTTCTGATTTGCCCTTCTCAGTGCCATGCCCAGTAGGGCACCAGGCCAGGCAAGAGGGCAAGCAGAGGGAGGATCTCATCTAGGGGTACCTAGAAAGGCTGTAAAGGAGGCAGCACATGGCACCTCCAGCGGCACTGACAAGGAAAAGGCAACAGACTGTGCACAGGCTATGTGGCCTGAGGAAACAGGTGGGATACTAGGCAGATGGCAGTAAATTTTCCCCTCTCTACCTCACCGAGGCTCCCCATTCAAGGGGTCTGAGTCTGGCTGGGGTCTGGCAAGTTGAGGCCAAGACTGACTCCAGCTTTTGACCTCGGTTCAAGGGCCTTAGTCTTGGACACAACAGTTGCCCTGGCACAGCCCCAGGACACTGAGCTGCTATAGGCAGGAGGGCAGATGGACAGATAACAGGGCTGTGCTGCTCTTGAGGACCTCATGACGTATGAGGTAAATCTGGGATGGAGGCTAAGCTCCCAAAGCCCCTGAGGAAAAGGAAGTCCACCAGTACAAGAATCCAGGAAACAAGGATGGTACACTGTCTCCCTGTGGGGCCTACCTGCAGACTGAGCGGAAAACTAATGTTCTGGATTAAAAAAAAAAAATCACAAGATATTGACTCCGATTCTCTTAAAGGGGTGGTAGGGCAACATTCCAGCCATCCAGGTCCAACTATAGGAGAGACTGGCCAGTGAAATAAGAGGCCAAGAGAGCAGAGACTCTGAGGGTGTCTGGGCAAAGCCAGAGGAGACAGGAGTGGGAGGCTGTGCCTCTGCTGAGCAGACAGAAATACGAAATGGGCAGCTGAGAGGGGATCAGGTAGTAGCAATTTCCTTGCAGTCAGCCCCATAACTTGGGAAATCCTGAGCACAGGGAGGTATTTCCCATGTCATCAAAACCATCTCCTTGATAACAACCACAGAACCCTCTGTCCCATAGTACATGGGCCACAGTTGACATCTGAGCTCATTTTCAGGGTCAATATAAAGAATGATGGGTTGGAAAAGGAAAGCTGACAGCTGGGGGATAGCCATGGGACAATGGGACAAGCAAGGCTTTCTAGAGCAGCATACTCGAACAAACCTGTCCACCGAAAATAGCCCTGTGAGTACCCAGGAGAAACCCTATTCCTCTCCCTGGTAGAGGTGTTCCTATGGTCCCTCTAGGTATGGGCAAATGGTGAGCAGGTGAGAGCAAGAATCCTATTGCAAGAGTAGACAAAGGGTCAAGGAGCAGATTGCTGTTAGCAATGAGTGGCTGAACAATGGAGTGATGGCGCTTCAGCAAGGTAGAGCTCAGGGCTCAGCAACTCCCTCTCCCAAACCCCAGAAAACTCACAGAAACCTGTGCAGACACCAACACAGCCTCAAAATTAACAGCCTGACTCCAAGGAGCCAGGGATGGCCCCGTGCAAGGGATAAGGGCATCCTACAATCTTGAGGTGACACCTGTCGCCCACTAACACACACAAACCACTCAGACAAGACGACCTAGAGAGGTGTGTGAGCAGGGTCTAGAGAGATGCTCTCAATATCGCGCAGCTCCTGGACTGACTACACCTCTTGGGGCAAACAACTCCTGGTGACTGCCCAGCATCTCCCACACCAGATTTCAGTGCTCTTGCTCTGAAGAGACTAGCTCCTTTGTGAGCCAGCAAGCAGCAGGAAGCTGAGGCTACAGCAGAACTCTCCCACCAGCTCTGCCTTTTACACCCATTTGTCCCCAGGAAGGAGTGCATCAAGGTTGCTGGCAGTCAGTGCCCTGGGTAGCGCCCATAGCCTCTTGTATAGATGCTCTCTCTGGCACCCTCCTCCTGCTCAGGAATCTCGGTGTTTGAATCTAGGGCTGCTTTCTAGGTAGGTAGCTCATCTTTTTTGATGCCCTGAGGAGAGAGGGGCCCCGCAGCACTTCTGCTCCATGCCTAAGATGGAGGGGAACCGGGAGCCTCCCCCCTCTCCTGCAAGCCAAACGCCAGAGGGGACAGAAGTTTCTGCAATGAGTACCTCATAACCATATGGAAGGCAATCTGTGGTCTCAGACTGTTCAGAGGCCATCAGGGACACTCTCCTACTCTCTCATAAGGTCCTGACTGTCCAGGCAAGGCTACTGAGGGCAAGGGATTTCCCCATGCCATTACAGGTAATGAGTCCTCAACCGACTCAAGCAGGGGCTGGGGAAACCTGCAATTTGCCTGCAGCTGGCGTCTGCTGTTTCCAGCCTTTTCTGCCAGAGACATATCATGCACTAGGTCCCCTCCCCCTTCTGGGAAAAGCAGAACCGACAACAACTGAGCTGGGGGAGAGCCTGGCGGCCGGCCCTGCCCCCACGTGCAGAACTAGAAGCGCCCCATGCCAAAGCGACCCCTACTCCAACCCTACCCCTCCTCCTACTCGAGTGCTGAGTGGCTAGGACCCTGGGCCCGGTGTTCCGAGCCGGCCCGCACTTGCAAAGCGCTGGCACCATCCTCCCGCCCCCGCACAGCGGCTATTTATAGCTAGGGAAGCACCGCGCCCGGGCGCCGCTGCCCATCCCGCCCGGCGGCCCGCTCACCATCCCCGAGAGCGGCACCGCACAGCTTTTCGTCAGCGCCTTCTGCCGCGAAGTTGTTGCAGCTAGTGGCTTTCGTTTTCGCAGGCGCACACCCACGCCTGGGCTCCGGCCCGGGGCTTGGTCGGGCTGGGCTGTCCTGGGTTTGCTGGGCGGGCTCAGTACAGACTCCACCAGCGCCAGCCGCCCCCGCATGCCACTACCTAGGCCAGTCTGGCCTCCCACCTGACGTTCGGTAGAACGCCAACCCAGTACGGGCACGGGGGGCACCGCACCCACAGTCGGCGACTTCCTCTGTAGAGGCGCTGGGGAAACTATGGCCCTCGGGCTTCCTGCTGCGCCTGGGGTGGGGGCAGCTGCCCGAGCCCACCAGGGGGGAACTGAGCACTGAAAAGCGGAGAGCCAGGCAGGCAGAGGTGAGGTGGTCGTGCAGCCCTGGTCCCAATCCCCGCCCTCGGCCGCGGGCAAGTTCCTACCCGCCGGCTCCCCGGTGGCATCTGTGCAGGAGAGCTAGTGCGGGCGCCAGGCCATGGCCGCGGAGGCTTGCTCCTCACTTGTGGCGGGCCGGGGCGGGGCAGGCAAGAGCCGGACGGGCCCCCGGCAGTCGCTTGGCAGCACAACTGACTTTTGCTGGCCAATCCTGGCGGGGTCTCTGGCCTAACCGCCAGGGGTTCAGTGACGAGGGGCTGTGCACTGGTTGAGGGGTATCTTGTATACAGCCTTTGGCACAGGAAGCTGTGGGACTTGGAGATGAGGAGTTGGGGAGGCAGGATGGCAATGGCTAACGGCAGCATGGGGGTGGGGGCAACCTTCCACCTGCAATGGGGCTCCAACATGAACAGTACCCTTCCCCCATTTGTGCCACACAGGGCCTTGTGGTAGGTAGAGGTGTAAGTTGTAAGAGGGCCACATACAGAGCTGTCAGTAGGGACTACAATGAAGACTTCTGGAGTAACATCCTCAAAGAAGAACGCATAACGACGATGTCACCATCAGATCTCCAGTGAGCTCTCAGATGGAAGCCATCTATTTTCCCACCTGGGGCTGGGCCCCCACATGCCACTACATGGCATTGGGGGCTGGGCCAGGTAAATGAGGATCCTCCCCACCGACGATGCATTACTCCTCAGAAGGTACTGAGCCTGTTCTACAGTGGAAGGGCTCAGGAGGGGAAAGTATTTTTGGCATAGAAGGGCACCCACAACACTGGTCTGCATAGGGCATCTTCAACCTAGTGGGGCAGGCTACACAGGCACTATCCACCAATTTCTTCCCAGGTTGAGGAGAACACTGCAGGAAGGGGCAGAGCACCCTACGAGGACTATGCCGTATGGAGAAGACCCTGCCTCCACAAATTTCCCCTCACCGCCAGGGCCAAGTCCACTTCCTGGCCACACTCCCAAAGTGTCAATTACGACACCTCTTCTATTTCCATCTACCTTACCCTAGTTTCTGCCCACCAGTGTCCCTACGTTTCGTACCTTTAATCCAAACAAGGCTAGTCCAACCCTCCCTCCTCTCCACCTAGAAAATAAACCGTTTTCTGCCCTCGGAAGATAACTCTCCTGCTCAGCAATGGGCTTGCTGCTGGGGACATGGAAGAAGCAGACTTGGGCTCCCAGAGGTCATTCAGTTGCAGGTACACACCCGAGCGCAATTCTTCATGGCTTCAAATGCATGTTCCCCGTGATAGGAGTTGAGAATTACCAATCTGATTGTCTCTCAACTCACTGCACCCTCACTGCATCCACACTGCGACCAGGCAGGGAGTTTGGGCACTGGTACAGTTACACAGCTGTTAAGACTGGGACCCATCACGCAAGCCTGGCCAGCTCCGGCGTGGATCACTTCTTGAAGTTGTCCCCAATTGCTGGAGCAGACATCATGACCAGGTGACAAAATGCCATTTGTATTTCACATAACTCATGACTTCACTTCGTTCCTTTTCTGCTACCTAACAGATCAAGTCAGACTAAAGGAAGCTGAGAACATGTGCTCATCACCTCTACCCAGGCCAGGAAGAGGCTGTGGAATCAGTGTCCAGAAGGCCTCCAAGTCCAGTAGCAGCACCTGCTCTCCAGAGCACACCACCCTGCCATACACAGCTCTCACACACACTACGAAGCACATACTGGGGTGCAAACATCTGCTGGCATCATTTTGCCCCAGCCCGAGGGTCCTGGGGAAGGGTACCAAGTGGCCTGAAGGCCCAGTACCTGTCTTTTACAGCAACAGGGAAGCATACATTACCTAAGAACTTGCAGGGTATGGGTTGAACAAGCAAAGTTTCAAGAGGGACATCCCTGGGAGAACATTTATTTCCAGCTCGGCTCTGGAGGCCTTGGCATAACCACCTAACCTTGTTTTTTGAGGTAGGGTCCCACTGTAGTCCAGGCTCAACCTCATGGTAACCTTCCTGACTGATAGTCACTAGCTATCTTGCCCTGTTTGTACACCATGTGATGCCCGGCACGCCGAGCCCTGGCTTGTGCCAGCCAGCTCTCTCCAGAGGCACCATCGTCTCTAGATGATCAGCGATAACAGAGTCCCAGTGAGACATTTCTCACAGGGAAATCACCCTCCTTGTACCTAGCAGCAGACGGATGCTCTAGAGCATGTGCTGAGTGACAATACTATGACAGATGCTGGTGGCTCGTGTACCTTACATCCTTGAAGAACTCTGGCTGCAAAGAGCTTTGAGATTCCTGGCACTTGTCAGTAGCCTGAGCAGTAGAGTCTGGTAGGTCCTGGCTGCCCATAAAGCGCCTGACCTTAGAAGGTGTGCAGACCTCCACCACTACCCTGCAGACAGCCCCTCAGTCACCTCTGGGCATCCTGAAGCCTGAGACTGGGGGCTCTGGCAGCTCTCTACCAGCCCAGAGGCTCAGGTGATTAGGCCATCTTGACCACTCTTCTCTCGTAGGCAAGCAGTAGCCCCCCTTGAGTGGCCATAGGTCTTGTTGGGAATGTAGACTTAGCTTTTGGCACACCCGGCCAATGGCATAGAAAGACATTCCTGACTCAAGTGGGGGTGCATCTCTGGTCTTACAACACTAAGTTCTGGATGACAGAGCTTAGCAGTGCTTAGCTCTGCTGGCTGAGTTACCCGGGGAATCATGGAGCCCCAGTGGTATCTTACAGCTGTTCCTTCTCAAGACCCGGGTCCTTGTACACCTTCAGGTCTTTTTTGGTTCCTTTCTTGTAGGCTTTTACTTCAGTCGCAAGGTAGAACCCGTCTTCCTTCTGAGCTGGATTGAATGCTGGGACAAGAATGCTCCTGAAGAGCCCTAATTTCTAGCCTTGCCACCATTCACCTGCCTCACTACTGTGGGACAGTAGCTCTGTGTAACACTGGATCTGGCGACTTTCCTATTATGTATGTGATAGCCAGTTTTCTTCTTTAGGGTTGAGAAGGGTGAAACAGGCCACCCTTCCTGAGGTACAGAAACCTTGGGTTCCCCCCAAACCATGTGCTCTACTTGACTCTCTTGAGCTAAAACTTTTGGTTCTGAGAAGCTGACCCTCCTGTACTATACAGCTATGCAGTGCCTTCAGATGTCACTGTACCCAACAGTGTCGGGAGAGAGCCAAGGTGCAAAGCATGAAGACTGGCCCGAGGAACATCTCCAGGCTGCTACTGCAAGGGCTCTGCTCAAAGATTCCTGCTCCTAGGGCTAGAACTACAGCAACCTCAGCAGACAGCTATGTTGTACCACTTAAATGTGCTGGGCTGTGAGGTCCCAGTATATGTGTGTGCACCCTCCATGCACTCTTGTGAAGGGAAAGACAGCCCCCCACATCAGGAAGGAAAAGTAGGATCTCAGCCAGTTCCCTGGGCTCTTGTGAACAGGCAGTAATGGGGCATGTCAACTTAGCTTAACCGGCACCTTCAGTCCAGCTACACAGCAGACCACAGAAGGAGAATGTCAAGGGTGGGACGGGACCACGACTGCTATGTGGGAGAAGTGGCAGGCAGTGCTACTAGGTGGATATTATTCCACACAGGAGGGCCAACAAGAGAAGGAGAGGCAGCTCACAGAAAGGCAGTGACGATGGCTGGTATCTGGGAGGGCAGGTATACTTATGGGTCAGGCTACATGTGGCAGAGGGTAGTGGGTAATCTTCAACGACAGGGAAGGGTTACTAGAGGTCAGAGGAATAAATCAGGCAATGGAGGCCAGCAGCCTCTGGGGCAGCCTGGATATGCTGGGAGGCACCAATTTTGACCATGAGCTCCCTATCTAGGAACCTGTGGTTGGTCCACTACTGATAGATCTGGACAGACAGCAATGGTGGCATCTGGGTCAGATAGGCCAATTTTGTCTTACCCAGTTGTGCCTCTCCTGTCCACAAAAAAATGCCTTCCTTCACTTTCTCCCTTCTAAGAGGGTATGAACAGGTCTGGGTCCCTAAGTGCCTCCTTAGGATAACAGGCGCTTACAACAGGCTCCTCTGTGCCCTGCTCCCCACTCCCCAGGCTGGACACAAACCCCGCTGCAATAACCCACTCTTTGGAGGACTGCAAAGCTGCCTCCATTTCACCTCAGGAGGGTAGCCCAGGTCCTAGGAATCCTCCTCTGGCTAGCACACTGGAAAAAAAGAAACAACTAACATAATCTATATGTCTACTGGTTGCTGGCCCCTAAGGAATAGCTGTTATGGCTTGAGAATTCTTCTTCCTAGCTGGCCTAGGGGTGTGTGTGTGTGGAGGGGTATGAGGAAACAATGGAGGAAGGGCACAGTCTGTAAGATCAGATGGCCTCTGTCAGGCAGCTACAAACAGGTACTCTGGCAGACAGGAAAGGCTAGGCATGATAGCTTGATCACATGACAGGAAAGGGATAAGCAGAACTGGCACCTTTGTGGGCATTCCAGTTCCCAGGAAGGCCCATACCTCACTGTTTCTTCCTGCTCTATGATGGCTGGAGGAAGAAACCTTTGCATTCCCGGGTGATGTCAAAAACAAAACAAAAACAAAAAACCTCCAAGCAGGCTCAGCTCCACATATGCACAATCACCCCCTAGCCAGAATGGCAACAAATCCACATGTAAGGGGAAAGGTTTAACCCAGGCACAGGTTTCTTCTATGACAGCCCAGGGCCTCTGACCCATTCTGTGAGAAAACCAGATAAGGTTTGGGATCACCTGTTCAGAGCAGGGACCCTCTGATGACCAAATATCATCTAAGACCAGCACTGTGGTGCTCTTTCTAAGCCAAGCTGAACCTGACAAATGGTAACCAGAACATACTCCTCCATGCACAGACTGCTCTCAGCCCATCTCGATGCTCTCACTCCACACAACTTCCCTTAGGCCTTCTTTCAGATAGTATGACCAAACTCCATTAAGGCTTCCCGAAGTGTCTTCATCACCTTTGCTGAAGACTGCCAGACAATCATCTCCAGCATGCACACTACTACAAGACCCACTATTATAGTAGGGGTGCCTAGGCTAAGGGTTGGGCAAGGAATCAAGTTTAGGGAGTTTAACAGTAGGCTCCAAGCTGAAGGGAGCATTCCCTTACTGTGTACCTGCAACAGGCATCCTTCTATAGAAGAACATGTCTTCTATAAAGGACTCCCCATTCACAGCCTTTGAAGGCCAGCCTCGTCTGCCAAAGGCATCCACAACACCTTTGCACCAGATGCCTTTGCCCAAGGCAGTTATGCGAAGTTATATTTGAAACAGGATCCTCAGTGAAAGACTCTATGGCCAGGGAGATTCCACTCTGGAAAAACAGCCCCATGCTAAACCAATGGCTGGTTTCCCTTGGAGCCCAGAGCTGGCCCTCATTTGACTCATTGCCTCAAGAGCCTCATTCTGAATGCTTAAGCCAATGACTAAGTGTTCATTTGCAAAGAGGAAAAGTGTTTAGGGCACTAGACAATCTGCACCCTGCCAGTGATGGGCTAGGGTCTATCTTAAGGTCCATGAGGCCTCGTCTTCGCTTATCTTGTTTTGTTTTGCTTTTTGAAACAGGGTTTTGCTAAGTAGCTGGCTGGCTTCAAACTCTTGATCCTCCTTGACTTAGCCTTCTGAATACTGTAATTGCAAGTAGGCATCACTATGCTAGGTTCAATCAAAATTTGCTTTTGGACTGGTGCAATAGCACAGCTGGTCAAGATACTGCTGAGCCTGACAACCCGAGTTTGATCCCCAGGACCCACATGGTGGAAGGGGCCTGCAAGCTATCCTCTGACCTCCGCACATGCACTGCGGCACAGATGTAGACACATACATGCATGGCCTGTACACACATGTGCACCTACCCACCCACACTCACACACGCGCATATGTTTTCAATCAGCTAAACTTGTGTAGTTCTGTCAGGGCACTTTACCAATCTGTCCACTCTATCTCACTTTCTCCACTATCAATGAGCCTTGTCATCTATGTCCCTTTTTCCACCAAGTCCCTTCCCTGTCAACTGACCCCTGAACACAATGGTCATGGTCGCTGTTGCTCAGTACTAGCCTGTTCTCATATGATCTTTAACCTCACCTTGAGGTAATGTCAGGTCCTCTGTTCAGATGAAGAAATAGCCTACAAACACTAACGGGCTTGCTCACAGCTGCAACAGTATGAATGGAGCCAGGAGTGGAGGGGGTTTCCTCTACCTATGTGATGCATGATGCAGTCTTTGGCTTGCCCCTCTCAGGCAGTTCCTGGCCCCAAGAGCCTGTTACCATGATAATCAGGCAGGGGCAACCAAGTTCAAACCCATTATCTTAGAAGTCAAACTTCTCAAGAGGGAAAGCAGGGGGAAGAAGGGAGAAGGGAGAAAGGAAAGGAAAGGGGAGGGAGAAAAATGGGGAGAGATGAAAATTACCCAAGCCAGGAGGCCTGGCACTGCGCTAAGAAGGAACACTGGGCACTGGGTGCAGGGTACATGGCAGAGAGGAAGTCCACAGCCTCTCAGGGATCACACCCCTTCTATTCAGAAGCTGGCATGGTACAGCTAAGCAGGTGGAGCTTGGCCCTTCCTAGTCTTCTGGAGTAGCTGCCACTACATCTGTTTTTCATTGGTTATGTGAAAAGGTTTCTTCTGGAAAGGGAGATGGAAAACCACTGACCTTATCCAATTGGCCCACCTTTGGAGAGGGAGACACTGAGGTCAAAGGGGCTGGGGACAGGAAGTCTAAAGTGGGGCAGGGCAGAGTCCTTCTTCAGTGTGTGTACACTGGGGTAGCTTTGGCTTAGGTGCTTGCCTTCCCAGTCCATCCTGTTACACATAAGCCCTCTACAGATGCTCTTGGCTGGAAGCCCCAAACTGGGGCAATCTCAATGGCATGTATAGCAAAGAATACGAGCCCTCACAGAGCTCAGGGCAACCTTAGGCTCTCCGCTGCCATAGGCATCCATCACAAGCTTAACCTGGTGACTTGCTGCAAGTGCATACTCTCCTATGGGAGCAATGGCAACAGGGGTACTGGCCAGTCCCCTCACTCAGCTTCCATGGCCACAGCATGTCCAGTACTGAGGCTGAATAAAAAAGTCCAGCACTGTCACACCTATGCTCTCAAGCAGGTGTGTTCCTAGAATGACCTCCTGTTCCTTGGAACCCCAAAGTTAGGGGTTCCCAGCTCCAGCTCAACAACCATGGACTTCTCCCAGCTTCTTTCTCTGCCGTGCCCTACTCCACTTTGAGAGCTTTGCTGAGGCCCTATGCACAAGACTAGAAGTATACAGCACATCAGAGCCTGAAGCAGTGTCCTAGGGGCACTGCCTATGCTAAAACCATCACACACAGGTATCAGAAAGACATGACAGGGTCAATTAGTCAAAGAGCAAATCTTTGAAAAATAACTTACAGTAGAAAAACAAGTCTGTGCTGGAATGTTCTTCTCTGTGAAAACGCTAAACAGTACACTCTTGACTGAACACTCACTCTAGCAGGGTAGTTGGGGGTGGAGGGACTCTGGGCTGAGGTTGAGCTGGACATATCCACTAACACCGTAGTCTATCTAGGGGAAAAACAGCAGTGATCCAGAGTAGCTGTGCAGAAACTTTGGCATGGAGGTTGGCCAACAGGACATGGTCCTGAGCCCTGGGCTTGATTCCTTGCTCTGCTACTTGCTGGTTGTGTGACCTTGGGCAAGTCATGCTGTAGCATCTACATGAACTTCTGCATCCTCTTTTAGGGCTGTCCCAAGGACTCAGGTCACAAATGCAAAGGGTTTAAGAGTTCACCCCCTCTTCTGTCCATGAATCCTGGCCTTGCCATAATTCTCAGTACCTCTAGGCAACAATTGCCTCTGGTGGTCAGAAAAGAATGCACACCAGAGGAAGACACTCTAAAGGCCGCTTACATTTGACTTTTGTTGCTTTAGATTAGAGCCGTGATGGCTGCAGCCTGGCTCGGCAAGATTTCTAACTGCCACAACCTGGGCCTGGGTGTTTTATACAATGATCCACCACTGTCTTATCCCTATGTCCTCACTGTGTGCCTCCTCTTACAGACAGGGCAGGAGACTCACAGCTCTTCCCCACGTGATGGCCAGGGAGGGCTCCAGCCTAAACCTGGACTGAATTAGTCTGAGCTGTGTGGTTCCAAAAAGTTCCGAAGCTCAGAATATGGGAAGGATGGAAAGGTCAGTGTGGGCTCTGAGTCCATGCTAACCCCTTTAAGATTCTCAAGAACAGGACTGCTTCTCCCTGGAGAACTTGAAGTGTTTCTTTTGTTTACTCTGCTTGAGCAATTGGCCCATGGATCATCTCAGCAATGCTAAAAATAGCAGGATTGCAGCAATTCTGACTACAGCCAAGAAACTCACATTTCCTCAATTGAAACTTTCCCCTGCTTTTCTGTCCTCTGATTCCCGCTATGATGTGACTGGCTTCCTTCTGCCCCACCTGCAGCAGTAAGTTATTGCTGTACACCTTGGACCAAACTAGTGAGGAAGAAGCAGCTGAATCAAGCCAGGAGACCTATAAGAGTGACAGCCACCAAGAAAGAAGTGAAGGACAGAGAAGCTGGCCAGTTTTCTCACCAGCCAGGGGTAGTTACATCTACTGTCTTCAGTGACAAGCTGTCATGGAGAAGAAAAAGCCTCAACCAATGTCAGCCAATGTCTTCTGAGAAGCAGAGATCTTGTTTCAGATGAGGTAATGAGCAGCACCACTTCCCAGCAGCAGATACCAAGTTTATAGAGCATTAGCCCCATCCTTGAATGAGGACAGCACCAGTAAGTCAGTCTCACCAACGGGGACACCCCAGGTAGACCCTTCATGGGGTTCTCCCTACTGAGTCCCAGCGAGGCAATCTGGCCCAGGTACAAATGCACCAGCACAGCAATCAGGAGCAGCCGCCTCTTTTTCTTCCCCAGTCTTAGGAGTGGCAGCCCCGATGAGCCTGGATGAAAATGCTACCACAAAGACCAGGTACAACCGACAGCTAAACACAGTCCAGCTCAACACTATGGCCTACCTACTGGTCCCCTGACTAACCTTACTTCCTAGGGGAGGGCTACCTGACTTATGTTCTTCTGCCTGTTGCCAACTTATTTTCTCCCATAAGTAGCACTCCTGCTTGGAGCGGCTGGGCCACATCCAGTGAAGGTACAAGCAGGTCACTGACTTTCTTCCCCTGAGCGAGGCTACCAACCTCTTTAATCATGGGCTCTACTGCTAGACACACAAGGCTCACAGCTCTCCTTCTGCACAGACCAGCCATGAGACTGGGCCAAGTCTCGTTACCTATCAGCATCCCTGGAAACATGGATCTGAGCCTGGCTGACCCTGTGGCATGTGGAATGTTTACAGTGGGTCGACATGCTCCTTGGCGCCCGGGCACAGTGACAAAGAGAGCTGCTAAGTGTCGGTCACACTTGCTTCTAGGTTAAAAGATGATGCTGTGGGACCAGCCAAGGAAGCTACAGGCTATCACAAACTAGGTAGTTTCTACCCTGACGTTCCTGGCTCTGGCCAGTGCACATGGTAGATGAATCTCCCTGCTGAGAGTTACAGAGCTTCTTGACATTGAGCTTTATTGATATCTACCCAAACAAGCCTGAACTTGGGTCTGCGGTTGGAGACAAGGACTATGCACAACCAGATCAACCATGGTGCCTCTTTGAAACCAGAAGACAGAAAGAAAGCCAAGCCTGGTAGTGGTGGCACATGCCTTTAATCCCAGCACGGGGGAGGCAGAGGCAGGCGGATCTCTGTGAGTTTGAGGCCAGCCTGGTCTACAGAGTGAGTTCCAGGACAGGCTTCAAAGCAATACAGAGGAACCCTGTCTTGAAAAACCAACCAACCAACCAACCAACCAACCAAACAAACAAACAAAAAGTAAAAAAGCAAGTATGCTGAACCTGATGCTGACCAGGGGAGAGAATGCTGGACCTGATGCTGACCAGGGGAGAGAATGCTGGACCTGATGCTGACCAGGGGAGAGAATGCTGGACTTGATGCTGACCAGGGGAGAGAATGCTGGATCTGATGCTGGCCAGGGGAGGGGATGCTGGACCTGATGCTGGCCAGAGGGGGAGGGTGATACTGGACCTGATGCTGGCCAGAGGAGGCAATGCTGGACCTGGGTATAGCAGGAACCGAGGCCTCGCCATGGCTGGATTCCTGGGCACTGAGCCAAGCTATACCTGTGTTCTGGGCTGCTGCTCTCCTCTTACTCATCCCTAGGAATTCTCAAAAGATCACACATAGTCACTAGGCACTGAGCTAGGGGAGATGCTAGGAGGGTGACAGTAATGCTTTCAGGTTTGATGGTTTCCATAAACTGTTCCCTCCCTGGCTCTGCTGGTATCTAATGGCTCTATGGAAGGAGGGCACTGCCTGAGGAGCAGCCTGGAAAGTGCGTATCTATTCACTTGATAGGGGAAGGGGATTCCCCCAAGGCCACAGGGCCAACTGGCGGTAGTCAGAGTAGAGTGAGCAGTACCAGGCATCCCTGCTGAGATCTTCAGGGAACTCTTCTCCGTCTCTGGCAGATGTCGTTCAGCTGCCCCCACCAACTGAGGTCCTTCTTCCCCCTTAACCACATCAAGGTCCTTGAGGTACTAGGCTCTAGGGTTAGGAACAGCAGATACTGAAAAACAAAGATGGCTCACAATGCCCATCCCTTCTTTTTGTTTAAGCCACAGTCAGGACAAAAGACCCACTTGGGCCTCTGCGGTGGCCGCCAAGTAAGAGTGGACAAGCCCAGAGCCTAGGCAAAGAAAACTAGCGTCAGGCATGGGAAGGAGCTCAGCTTCCCCAGTCACCTGCACACAGACGGAAACAATTCTTGTTCCTCACCACACTGTTGAAAGATGGCTGGGAAAGACAGCATAATTCTGTGGAACAGAATCTGGCCTGGTACTGGACGATTCGGCAGTACATGAAAGTACTAGGAGCACAGGGATTGCTCCCTGGCTTCCCGAATCTGTCCTGGAGGCTCCTGTACAGCTGAGGTGGCTGTAGCACAGCAACAAGCTCTAGAATGGTGGAAAACATACATCTTTCGAGAAGGGGCAAGACAGACAAGATGTAGCTCAAGTCAGACAGGGAAGTATGATGTAGCCACAGGTACTAACTCTCAGCCTAGGCCACACAGAAAGGGTCTGGTGTGGTACACGGGCCCACTACAAGAATGTTTTAGTCGGCTCTCCTAGAGCCAAGGTAGCCCTCATGCTTCCGGAAGACCTCGCCACATGGGAACCAGGGTGTTTCAATCCTGTCTCTTCTGAAACCAGCTCTGGTCTCTGGGATCAGTGGAAGACCTTTGGGGTTCAAGAGACCTGAAGCTCCATGTGGGTCAATCTGTAGTCATATGGATGAGCTGCGTGTGTTCTAAGTGCTGGGGGCATTCATGAATCTACCTGTTGGAACCATCCTGCTCCAGAGAAACCTTGGTCTTTGTGTGAGGCCAAAGGGGTAGAATGACTGAGTACTGAGCCTACCTGCACCCCAGATCTAAGTTTTTCTCAATGCCTTGGGTGGGAATATGTCTACTGCCTACCTGCAGTACCCATTGCTTCTTTCCGAAAGGCTAGAAACTGGGTTAAAACAGGGGGAAAAAAAAAAAACCGGTCTTCTAAAATAAGCAAACATTTTTGGGGAAGATGAAAGAGCCATCTCTGGCTCTGTTACTATGGGAACACTTCAGAATCAACTACAAGATAGGGAGAGATGCTCACCCTGGACAAAACAGCCTGGTTTCAGCCCACGCAGGCTTGCTTGCCTGCCTGCCCAGAGGTGAACATGCTTGCACAGGAAATGCAGGAACCTTCTGGACACCCAGAAGCCAGTTCCTAGCTCCAGTGGTGTGGGCAAGCTACCCAGACAGGCAAGCCACCTGTCAACCTAACTTGGCCTGTGCTTTCCTGCCCACCCTGCCTTTCCAGGCAAGGACAGCCCCTGCTTCTTTTCCTATTCTGCAACACCCTTAGCCTGGCACTGGTTAATTAGGGGCCTTTTCATATGCCTGCAGGCCCAGCCTCAGCCTGTCTCCTACCCCTGAATCCACAGCTGCACACGGTTCCTCTAGATCCTGCAGAAGGAAGTACAATACTGCCAAGCTGGTTCCTGACCAGCAGTGCCCAAGAACTCCACCTGTGTTTGGACAGAGATGAGACTGTTTGCTGGTATAAAAGGGCTAGAGAAATAAGCACCTCCAGCTGGGCATCAGTCTCCTGCTGCAGAAGCTCCAACTAGGAGCTCTGATCTATTCCTCCCTCAGCCTCATGAACAGAGACACCCCAATTAAAAATATAGTTGTGGGAATAGGAACACACATGTGTGTGAGCACAGATGTGCATATGCCATGGAGCATATGTGGAGGTCGGGGGACAATTTTCAGGAGTTAGTTCGCTCTTGCTTTACTCAGAGAATCAATGTTGGTCAGATGGGGCTGAAAAATCAGTTATGATTAGAAAGAGACCAGCATCAGGTAACATCTTCTGGGAAATATATCCTTGAGGTAGGCTAGGCCAGCCCAGGAGACTCAGAGAGCAGACCAAAGGAGGACAATGACGAAAGCATTGGGTTCCTTGACATGTGCACCTAGAGGGCTAGGAGAATCCCTTGGGCTTGCTATGTGTGGGGTTCCTCCTTTGCTGCCTCTGTTATCTTAAGTTAGGCCTGGTGCCTAGCATGGCAAGAAATGTTGGGCTGGAGCCTGGAGAACCCTGGAGCCACGGCAGGTGCAAAGCAACCTAGAAACTTCTCCAAGGTGTAGTGTCAGTAAAACAAACAATAAAACCAAGTTGTTGAAAGTCACATACACTGTTGACACATTCTCATATACAGGCAGGCCTATTTATAAAGCCAACACAGGGGTGCTCATAGGAGCGGGTTTGAGAAGATACAGTGCCTGGGGAGTTGTCACAGGGCTAAGGTTTCCCTGTGTCTGAACTGCTGCTGGTGACAATGTGGTCCTATTTTAAGACCCCCCACAATTTTTTAAAAGTGTTGTTATTATGTAACAGAAGGGTTCCCTGCGAGGATCTGAGGAGAGGGATAGTACGCACAGCCCAGGGAAGCAGGCCCGCAGGGACTGCAGGTCAAGGCATTTGTCTACTCTGCATTCAGTGTGTGACTGAAGGAACTGAGGCAGCCTGCTTACCCAACCTATAGACTTGTCAAAGACACTGCCACACCCAGAAAGGAGCAAAGGACTGCTTGAAATGATTCTTTGACATGTTGCTAAATACTTTTCTCAAACTTGGTCAAGGATGCAGGATGTACATGCAGAATTCTCAGGGCATCTCAGAACCTTTCTGTAAAAAAATTAATTTTATTATTTTATGTATGTGGGTGCTTTGCCTGCATGTGTCTGTCTGTGTACCACTCGTGTGCCTGGTGTCCTTGGTGGTCAGAAGAGGGCATTGGATCCTTTGAGACTGCCCTTATGGACAGCTGTTGGCTACCATGTAGGTGATGCGAATGAAGCTCAGATCCTCTAAAGGAGTAGCTAGTGCTCTTAACTACTGAGCCATCTCTCTGGGCCAACACTCCTATCATGCTAGGCCCCCAGTCTTATAGGCTAAGGAGTTTAAATCACAGAGGTGGCTGAGGAGGAATGCCACACATACCAAGCCCACAAGGGATTCTCGTAGGCCCTTCAGGTAGAACTCATTTCTGGAGGGAGAGGTTCTAGAAACCACAGGAGGAGCTGCAGGGAATGAACATAATGGGAAAGAGGCTGCAGCACCTGCCTGAGGGGTGACTTTTCAATTTCAGTATCAGCGAGGAGGGAGGACTAAGTTTGAGGAAGGCACGAAGGCTTTGCTTCACCTTGCAATATCCCTGTGCTGTCTTTAATAGGTCAAAGGACCAACACAGGAAAGGCAGGAAGGAAATTATTTTTCTGAGTACCTACCATGTGCCATTCTGGGTTTCGGGCACTACACCATTACCTAACTTGGTTCGTACAGTTACTTTGCTTTGTTTAAGACAGTTTCCCTGTGTCGTCCTAGCCCAGACAGTCCTGTCTCGGCCTTCAGAGCAGAGAATTACAGGCACGTACCACCAAACCTGAGATCCTACAGTTAACATTCTTGTGACGTAATGGAACTCCACTTTATGAGTTGAGTTACCAAAGAGCTCCAAAAATTAAACAACACGCCTAACTCCAATTCAACCTAGAAAAATAGGTTTGCAAAAGGGTCCACTTAATTAATATATAGTGTCTTCTAGATCAGTAACAAAAGAACTGGTCGTCCAGTAGAATAATGAACATAAACAAAAACTGTGCACAAGCCAAAACGGTTGGACCAGGGACACAGGAGTGTCCTGTTCTACATGTGTGAGGACCTAGGTTCAACACCCAACACCACAGAGAAGTCATCTGCACAGTTAGTATATTATACAGAATCTCACTCATAGGGAATGGAACATGGCAACAGGTTTGGTTTTTTTTCCTCCCTTACTAAAAAGCAGGTATTCACTCAGGAGGCAGAAGTAGGAGAATCATGAGTTTGAGGCCAGACTGAACTACAGAACAATCTGTTCCCCACCACCATCCCAAAGTCAGAGCCATCAAGATGGCTCCAAAGACAGAAGCACTTGCTGTACAAGCCTAGCAACCTGAGCTTGACCCCCAGAACCCAAGACAAAGCAGGAGGTAAACAACTAGCTCCACAGTGCGGCCCTCTGCCCTTTATTTACAAGCCAGGGCATGCACACTATGGGACAAGTGTCCCCACACATGTATGCACATAAACACACAAAACCCTTAAAACTATAAAGTTAAAAATATTAATAGTACTGATAAACTGCTGAAGCCTTTAGAAAAAAGGATGTGTGTAAAGGTGGGGGTGGAGGGCAGATCTAGGAGAGCAGTATCTTCTGATACTTTAAAAGTACCACAAACATTAACCCAGGCAGGAATTCTATTTCAGGCTTTTTCTTATAAATGGGCTCCCACAAATGTACAATGTACGTATCTTGTAGTTACGGAAGACTGGATCCATCAGTGGGTGACGATGGGCATCCACCTGAATACTGGGCAGCTATATAGAGTGATCAAAGGTAGGGGTGGGGATGAATGCCTAGAAGCCCAGCACTTGGGGAAGTAGAGGAAAGAGCATCTAATTCCTCAATGGGTCTGAGGCAAGCCTAAGCCAGAGGTCCTGACTCAAGAAAACAGCAGATGCAACAGAGCAGGCCTGTAATTCCAGCACTGAGGCTTAGGTAGCAGCCTGCGCTATATAGCAAGACCCTTTCTCAGGCAGAGGAAAAAGATTACTGTACACTAGCTTAGCCTGAGCAAGGCTCTGACTTTGATCCCCAGCCCTTGATAAATAGAATGAACACATTTTAAAACACTCTCTAAGAGATGCTATTAGTGAAAAAACAAGACAACAAGCACACACTAAGGGCCGAATTGTGCACGCTTCTGTTCTCCACATGTAGATACATGCACTGGCTTACAAACAGGTCTTCTGGAAGGACTCTCAGGACAAAGAAGAGCAAGAATAGGTCTGGGCAAAGGGGTATGTGGGTGTCCCTTTTCACAGCAGATTCTGTAGTACCATGTAGTTTGATTAGCAAAGACACCTACTACCTGCCTATCAATGACAACAGTGAGCACAGGTAGGTGCAAGGTTCTAGACTTGAGTGCCTCCTCACCCACAAGTTACACAGCCTGGGAGAAAGGATGAGCCATGGAACTGGACACTCACCACTTGACCAGCTCTCAGTGAGGGCTCTGGCAACCTTCCACCTTAAAGACCTGCCTCTGCCACAACCTTCCTGCCTGTCAATACCTCTGTTGGCAAACCCTGCCCTTAAATCTCTCTCTGCTAATATCAAGATATCAGGGGAAACAGAGAAGAAACAAGAACTAAGAGGGTCTGTGTGGCCTGCCAAGGCTACCTAACTAGGAGCCAGCAACTCTGGGAGGAGTGTGGAAGGGAAGAAGACCTAGACTAGAGGTAGAAAGGAGCGACAGCCCACTGTTGCTGAGTGGGGCAGGGTGCGTGTGGGGAGACTGGGCGTCAGCTAAAGAAGGCTTTTAGGAGGCAGACAGGGTAGCCCTGGAAGGTGGATGATGACCCAGCCATGAAAACACTGCTCCCCGTCACAAGGAATGGCAAAGCTGACTGGAAGGGCACTGAAGGCTCAACCTTGGGAAAACTTGTTTTCAAGTAGTAGAGTTAGCCTTAGCGAGAGTCTCCTCGGTGCCCAAGATCACACGGGGGAGGTGGACCTGCTCCAGAGCTACAAGCCCAAAGTCCTCTCTCTCTACTGCACATACGGCCCCTGAACACCCAGGCCTCTAGAGGACACATAGAGCTCATCCATGCCTCTCCCGAGTGCCCAGAGGAGTAATGACTTGCTAGAAGTCACTCAGTTAATTACAGCCCCGTATCAGTTTTGAATTCTCTTATCTGTATCCCCGTCTACCCTCTGAGGATGCTACACACCTGAAGCTCTGTAAACACCTGACCAGGGGGGCGATTCACACAGCTTTAGTGAGAAACAGTGGCAGCAAGCAGCCTCAGAAATCAACAAGGCAAAGTACTCACGTTGAAGAAATTGGTCTTGTTCCTCTCGCAGAAGAGCCCCTGTGCCGGCATGTGCTGCAGTTGTTGCCATGGGATACTGCTGCCTAGCAACACATCACGGGCCCACTGGAGGTTCTGGGGAAACAAAAGTAGGTTGGAAGTGAGTGTGTGGGATGCTCAGGGTGCCCATGGGAAAGCAGGTGGTCCCTTCTTCATGGCTGCACTGGCAAAAACTGTGGTCAAGAGCAGTTCTTCAGACAATGATCCTATAGCTCCAGGAGGCTCTGGACCAGAGCTCTGAACACTGGGTTGTGGGATGCATTTTTGGAAGTAATTTTTTTTTCTGTTCACCATAACTGACTTAGGAATGTGACCTCAGACTTCGTAAGGCAGTGGGCATAGAGGGGCCCCTCAGCTTGCCCAACCCTACAAATCTGCCTTGTAGACTCAGTGTCCACACGTTACTAGGTACCCCTATTAGCCCCAAAGGCAGACCCTACTCATTTATCACGAATCCTTACTTATTATAACCTGTAGTAGAGTTGCCTTAGAGGCCTGGGCTTTGCTTGGGCCCAGACTCTCTTGGCAATGGGGCTTCTTGCTGGAACCCATGTAGGAGTCCTGAGAGGCAGAAGGGAGAACAGGTACAGGCCTGACTTAAGACTGTTTCACTAGGCCATACAGAGATCAGTCCTTTCCCACCATGCGTCTGGCCACACCTTCCCCTCTCTGGGTATGCAGCTGAAATGAGAAGCCTAGCCATGCCCCTTTGGACCCATGACCACTTCACCCTTTCTGCGGTATTCACCCTCCCCATCTAATTGACGTTCTCGCCTGAGCCTCTTGTTTGCCTGGTCCTGGACCCAGACTTTGACTCCAGGAGCTCCAAATGCTCATCTGTTCACATTCTGCATGCCATTACTACTCTAGGTCTAAGTAGAAACTCTGACTCCAAGTGAGACACACACTGCCTGACAACTGAACCTCTGACCTCTGCTCTGCCTCTACAAAAAGCCACCCTCCCTCCACCAAGGAGTTTCCTGGAACTGCTCGGGACTCTGTGGCCAAGGGTTGGAGACACACAAGAATGAAGATCTTTTAGCAACAGGCACAGGTGAGGTCTTAAGTATGCACCTCTAGAAAAGACATTCAAGGCAGAAAAGGCTTGAGTTTCCATGGAGCTAACAGGAGACAGCCACTTTCCAGCAGGCTGGATAGTGAAGCTCAACACTGACTCTAAGGCCGGTATCTTCAAGGGCAAGGCCTGGTCCCAGTACCAAAGGCTAATGCCTCAGAAAGTCAAGGCTGCTCTGCCCAAGTAAGAGTACACCCCTATCATCTGACCTGACCTGCAAGGAGGGGCAGGGAAGCAGTGGACAGCCCAGCATGAGAGCAACCACAGCAGGTAGAGGGCACTCTGTCCACATGACCCCTGGCAGCCTTGTAGGTGGAGGTGGTTCTGGCTGAACCCACTGAGTCCAGATACCTGTTCCTACTTGAAGCTGGCATGCTGAGTGAGAGCAAGCACAGGGTCTAGCTCAAGGAGGAACTTCCACCAAGGAAAGGCAGAGGCCATTCTTTCTGAGGCTCAGCTGCTGGTAGGCTATGTCCACTGCCTCTAGCACGCACAGACCTTTCCAGGGTCCCAAGAGAATATGCTATCTCTTAAGTCGAATAAATACACCAGTGGGGCTCCTGCTTTCTCCACCCGAGGCCCAAAGAGTAGGGGTGGGTGAGATCAGAGTGCTCTACCTTTGACTTTGGTCCCCAGCTTTGAAGCACAAAGTACATGCTTCTTCACACGAGGAGCAGGGGAAACGTTCAGTCACTTTCCACCCGTGCTCTAATGCTCCAGTAGGAACGATGGGTGGGCCACATTCAAATGCCCAATTCCCAGGCCAGCAGTCATGAGTACCACTGCTCTATACTCATCAAGAACTATACGGGAGTGAAGATATGAATGCCTCCAAATCCTGGACCCAGCAGACTTAGAATCAATTTTGACCTTTTTAATAATAGAAATACTATGATAAACAGTTCCATGTTTAGAAAAAGCCTAACATGGAGCTGGTGAAATAAAGTGTGGCCTATTAACCAAGAAAATGTAGTATGGCCATTAAAATTGTTATAATTAAGAATTTGGGTGCATGGGGCAAATTTTTAAAAAGCAGAATCAAAGTAGTATGTGTTGTATGCATAAAGAGCCAGGTGCTGCAGCACAAACTGCCATCCCAACACTCAGAAGGCGGAGGCAAGAGGAACACAAGTTCCGGGACAACCCTAGCTCCCTAAGCAAGACCCTCTCTCCAAGAATGGAAGAGAAAAGGGAATTCTCCCATTATTCCTGGGACTACTACTCAATGAAAAAGGCATTCAGCGAAGTAGAGATACTTCCTGACTGTACCCTGTGGGGTTACCAAGCATGGCCCCGAGAGGCTGCCAGCCTCTGTGGACAACATGGATGGCACTGTATCCTTCCTCCCTCCTGGGTTTGTTCCTGGTCTTTATTCAGACCCTTCAAAGAGTGTCCCTGGGTTCTACTACAAATCTCTACAAATCACAGAGGCTACTTCCTGTCTGCCCCACAGTTAAGTGTCTCTCACCCTAAGGCCACACAATGCCCAAACCCCCACCTTCGACATTGCAACAGTGTCCTTGCGACTTCCACTGCCTACCTGGGCCCTAGGGAGCCTGTGATTCTGCTCTCCTCCATATCCATCATTGTGTACCAGGCCTGATCTCATCTCAAGATGGCGGTGCAGCCCTACCATCCACCTGGAAGCCTTACTCGCGACTTCCTCGTGGGTTTCAGAACTCACTGTTTCATTCATAACTCTGGTCAGAAAAGCCTTCTCTGGATTTTCCAAATAGCCACACTATCCCTTCCATTCCCTTACCCAGTTTATATCCTCCCAGACCTATCACTAGCTGCCAGCAGATGTGTTTTCTATTCTACCCCCTGATAACCAATGGGCACACTTGAGAGCTTGCTTTTGATCCCTGCCTCCTCAAGATGGCCTTCTATACGGTAACTGCTCAGTTATGATGTTGAACCTGTACAGATACACACTAAAACACAACTAAGTCTGCCATTCATGGATCTTGGACAATGAGGGAGGACATTCTACTTTCTAACCTTAAAGAATCTTATTTGTAACAGATGCTGCAGGCAAAGTATTCAAACCCCTTCAGACTTCTGTATCTACATCCCTTGGTGGGAGTAAGAGTTGGGAAAACAGCAACCTTTATGAGGCAATCTGTCTCACTCCCTCTGTACCCCCCAGGCTCAAAGACTCTTTATCAAACCAAAAGGCAGGCATACTGAAATGCATTCCCGATTTGAGCAAGGAGTGTTGTAATCTTAGCACCAGTGAGACTGAGGCAGAAGGCTGGCCACAAGTAATAAGAACTCACCTTAGCTAAGACATTATTCTAGAAAGCACACAAAGTAAAGCCTGCTAAGACCCTATTGGACATAGTGGCCCAAGACATTTTGAGAATACCAGGCAAAACAGCATTTTGCCTATGGGGCAAAGGAAGGTACTGAATACCCAGTTTAAGACTAATATACTTCTTAACAGTTGGGCCTGCTACCTAGCAAGTCCAGGGCTCAGTGGTCCTTGGAGATTCCACACCAGAATGTGCACTACTGTGGGGTCTCAACACAGGAGTCGGCCTCTGATCAAACCCAAAAAGTAGGTTCCTTCCACACAAGCCTTGAGCCAAAACAGCAGGCTCTGATTGAGCTAGTGTGTCCGGGCCACCCCTGCACAGACTCAGTGTTTGCCTTTTTGTGGCTGGCCTATTTCACTAAACACAACATCCTCAGGTTCATCCATATTGGTAGACTGGATAACATCCCACACTATTATTGATTACATATTTTATTACTGTATTATTGAAACTGGGAATGTATCTCACCAACTTCATTTTTCTTTGGCTGTTTGGCTCCAGGGCCCATTTTATCAGTCTCTCTGCCCTGGACTGTAATATACTTATAATAGTTACAGCAAAAATTGGAGGACCTGGGCTCCAGGACAACAGGACATTTTTCACCCAGACCCCTACCTACTGGTGAGGGCAGGAGCCCAAATGATAAGATATCCTGATACAACATGGAGGGCAGCCACATATAGGCATCAAAGATTCCCCAGGAGAAGACCTAGCCTTGGCAACTCTACAAGGCACAGTCCTCAGAAGGCCTAATTGGGTGGGGGATGGGAGTGGGGTGCTGTACAGTGACTACAGAGATGGAGGGGCAGAGGAGATGGGTCTGGGTAATGGGAAAGAAGGGGTGTTTGCCTACCTACCCCATCATCACAATCCTGTATCACCAGCAGACTCCTTCAACAAAACAGCCCTGGGCCTCCAAGAGCGCCTAGCTATAAACCCTGGGTCTGTCCCTAGGAGGATCTGCTCCACAACACACAGCAAGGCAATGATTTTACCTGGAGTGACATGTGAAAGACCAAAGGGATCAGCAGCAGTTAAGTGTCCATGCTGCCTGTTGGATCCCTGAGTAGACAGATACCTAACAATCCAGCTGGCCACAGGAAAATGCACTGCTAAGCCTATAGGCGGGTTGTGTACAAAATGTGCTGCTGTCAAATACACACATTGGGAAGTGTTTGTTAGCAAACACTTATGTGTGGAAAGAGGTCACTGCTTGCCAGTTAATGTTTCTGAATTAGTCAGCTACAATTGAGTTGTGTTCCAACATCTAAGCAGCTGCCAGCAGAGTTGGCACCCAAGACTCACCCCTAGAACAGAGATTTGCCCTGAGCAGCAGGAAGTTATTAATTCATCAGCTCAGCAGAGCCTGGTGCTAACCTGTCATTCAAGCTGTAGACGGGAACTGGCGTTCAGCAAAGGCCTGTCAACGAAGCCCATAAAGGCTCCTCCAACAGCAGAGGCAGCCCAGGGACACAGTTGAGGTCCAGAGTATACTTGGTATGTTCTGGAAACATCCGACACATACGACATTCCACAGTGCTGTCTCCAAAGGAGGCTTAACATTGAGAAGAGAGTGCCCGCCCCAGGGGAGTCTCTCTGAGAATCATGGTCAGCATTCCATCTTCACAAATGAAGGAACCCAATCTAGGAATTTGGTACGAGAAGAGCCCACAGAAACTAATGGATGTGGCTGGGCTGACTCGGCTGATCTACCACACGAACTACCACAGAATGACCATCATGACCCGGGGATCATTCCTGGGAAGAGCACAAGGGAAAACACATCACCCATAGGGGGACACACTCAACAGTGGAGGACTGTGGAGTAACAAGGTCTACAACTGAAGAACCCGATGCTCCAGATGCTCCATTATTAATATTATCTGTACACGATAGCCAGAACAGTATCAGGCCTAAGAGTTTGTTTTCGGGTATGGAATCATGGTTTCTCTTTGTGTCTCCTTCTTCCCCCACCTGCCCCTTTCTCTATGTCTTCTTTCCTCCCCTCTTTTCTTTACTTTTGGTTTCTTAAAACCTAGCTGCCCTAAAACTCAAAACTCTGTGTAACCGAGGATAGCCCTGATTTTATAATCCTTTGCCTCTACCTCTCAATGACTGGGACAGTTAGGTGTGCATCACCTCCGTCTGCTTGTTATTTTCTTAATCCTGACACAAACACTACTTTGACAACTCTCCTTCTGCGAAAGAGAAGTCTTTAATCAGCATATATTATACCTGGTGCCATGCTAAGTATTCTGTACAATGGCCCCCTTGGGACTGAAATAAAGCCTTTAGTAGGACATAGAAGCTTGGAAGGGCAGTCTAGCAACCCAGACTGTTTCCTACTGCACCCTCTTCTTGCTCCTTTCTGGGGGTGATAATCCATACCTGCACCCCACATTCTGTTTCAGCCTTTGCTGGGGAAGGCACACTGGAACAAGAACTGTCTGAGCACAGCTCTATGGGGAATATGGAGGTGACTGATGACTGAATCTCCTCACGGGGACTTGGGAGGCTCTTGCCATGTGCTCTGCTGCTCCTCAAGGGGGAAAGGGCTACTAGAAAGAATGAAAGCAGAGGAGATGTGCAGCTCACGTCTTCAGCAGGGGAGACATGTGCTGGCTGGGATTTAACACCCAGCCCCTGAACACAAAAACCTGGTGCATGGAGGTGAGGTTCATTGCCAAATGCAGGCCAGCTAGTGAGACCAGCTTTTCAGAGTAGGGGCAGCAGTGTAACAGGCAGCAGATGGCCTCAGGCAGCTGGACACGTCAGTCTACTATGGCTGGTACACACCTTACAGAGACTGGCGATGATGTGACTGACTCTGCCCCAGCTCAGCTGAGGCTAATTTTACCTGCTGTACTCTCAGAAAGTTGGCCAAGCTATAGAATATGTCAGTCACTGCAAGGACAAGCCTTCTGACACCTAGCCCCCAGAGTTCTGTGAAGTGACTAGCACCAAGTCAGGGTCTATTTCTCTGGCCTACTACTCTACTTGGTTCTGCAAACATCCACAAGAATGTAGTGGGGCCCACAATGGGGCGGCAGCAGGACTCTGGGAGGAGAGTCTGACTGAACCTGGAAGGGTCACATGAAGGAAGGTCTCACAGCAAGACCTTATGAGATGCCCTGCTCACCTGGACACTCCAGCTCCTCCTAGCCCTAACCCACATGGCACTGTCTCTCCTCCCTCAAGCCTTACCTGTTGCCCCTCGCACTACAGGTCTCAGCCTTCGCAGAGTTGCAGCAGCACCCGGGGCTCTGTGCACCCTGCTATTTTCTCTGTAGTGCTGGTCACAACAAAGCTGCCTGGCTTGCTCATGTGCATATTTTTAGCCCGGCACCCCTTAGAGTACAGCTCCGCAGAAACGGGCACCAGAGGCAAGGGAACTCTCTCCCTGTCACCTCTTGAATGAGGAACAACCGAAGGAAAAGAAAGTCACTCTGGCCCTCCCACCAACGCTAAAAGCCAGAAAAAATGGTTTGACTGGAAAGCCCTCAGGAGTGCTGAAGCCTAGGGCACAGCCATTGCTTTCTAAAAGGACCCAACATCCACCAAGCAAGGGGTGGAAGATGGTTCAGGCAGCTGTACCTTTGAGGCGAGCCCAGAGCAAGGTGACAGCAAGGAGACCTGTATTCCAGGGCACACGGTCCACACTTTGGACTAGCTCTGGCTCTGCAGCTCTTCTTCACACCCCTCTCAGATGAATTAGCCAAGTCCTAACCCCAATGCTGTTTTGTTCTGCCTGAAAGCCTCCCCTGTCTGGCTGGGGCAGGGCCCTTCTCACCCGGTGAGTCTTGCTGTAGGTGTAGAGAAAGGCCAGGCGGTAGAGACTCTTGTAGTGCTGTGGGAAGCGGCTCAAGCAGAGGCAGAAGGAGGAGATGCATTGCTCTGTGAGGAACTGGCGCTGCTCCTCAGCGCCTGCTGGGAGTCCCTGGGGAAAAGCCACCGGCTCCCCTGGGAAGTCACCCCTCTTCTTCCCATCCCACGAGGGAGGTGTGGACACCGGGGGCTTGCTGAGGATGTAAGCAGAGGCTGAGGAATCTGCCACAGGCTTCTGGATACCTTGATCTACAACCCGGAAGGCCTCTGTGCTCTCCAAGGACTCCTCAATTTTTCCTATGGTTAAGAAGAAGGAAGAAAAAGTCATTGTGGTTTAAGGTCTCTTTAGGTAGCAGTCCACCACAAATGATACAGACACCTCAGGGAGGTAGCAGGGACAGCTGGGTTGATGCCCATGCTTGGTGGGCAATCAACCCAGCAACGGGAGATACAGGGCCCACTGGTGGTTCTGGCTCAACCCCCTACTGGCTATGGTCACATAGGTTCCTGCCCCAAGACATGGGAAGTCCCAGTGGCTTGCAGCAGAGGGCCTAGAGGCTATAGAGAGGAGGAGTTCCAAGCTGGGCTCTGGCTCCTACTTAGTGAGTATGGCATAGGTGGCATCAGGGCTGGTCGAGGCACACAGGAAAGCAGCACACAGAGGGAAGGAGACATCAGCAGTGTGACACATCTGTTCCGCTGGTATCAGGACCTCGGCCTACAGCCTGTCCAACATCCTTCTCTGGGCTACTGCAGGTGTGCTGCTACGTGTTTATGCATGGCGCCTGCTTGACAAGTCCAATACCTCCACACCCAGCCAGCATGGCGGAGACCAGGAGAACTCTCAAGATGGCAGGAACGAATGGCTTCACACCACCCCTCCTGAGGCACAGCCTCCTTGGCTGCCCAAAGAAGAAACTCTCTGGCCCAGGAAGCAAGAGACAAGGTGGCTTTTGGAGCACGATCCTGAGGTCTCCATGCATTTGGCATATTCTGAACAGTCTGCCCAGGGAAGGAGCCAGTACCACCTATTCTGAAGACAATCTGCACTGTGGGTTGAGCCTCAACAGCCCTCCCTCTACTTCGAGGGAGGCCTGGCAGTAGCTGAAACCCTAATATGGCAAAGTCAAGAAGACAAGGACTAAGACTCCAAGTTATCTTCATAGCAAGTACCAGCATAAATGGGTGGATCTTAGGTATGCGGCAAGCTTGACTCTCATTGTTCTCCTTACCAAGGGAAGGGCTGGGCAGTCATTCTCTGTCCCCCTCTGCTCCTCAGAACACTCCCTTTCCATCTACTTCAGTTGGACACACACACTCACCTCTGCCTTTTCCCACCTTACTCCTCTGCTCACAGGTCTTAGAGCTCCAAGTGTTTCCTCGCTCAGGTGTCCCCACCCTAAAGCAGTGTTTGTGGAGGAAAGGCACAAGACCGCCTCCTCTCCCAGCAGCCAGAGCTTACTAGGACCTGTTCTCCTAGCTCCTACCATCTGTCCCTGTCCTACAGTGCTAACACCTCACCCCAGCTCCCACCCCACCATCTGAAGTAGACAGATCACTGTCAGCAATCCTAGAGTCTCTACCGCCATGCTGTAGAATCTCTCTCATGGGCTCAGGATGCTGTCTGCACCCCTAGTCGAGAGCTGGGGCCACTGTCGTCTTGCTCACAAGCATGTCAGGTTTCTAATGGATTCCAAATGTGGCTCAACACAAGCAGTGGGAACAATGGGAACTGAATGACAAAACAGTCTTTGGCCCCAGGCAGGAAACAGGAGGTAGGGGACAGGGATAATACCCAATGACAAAGTCTCAGAAACACAATTTTCACAGAAAGCATTAATTAGTTAATTAATCCAAAATGGGTTTGGTACACACAACTGAATGGAATCTCTGATAGTTGACTCAGTTGCTCAGAGTTCTGGGGGGCCTGAGCAGTCTAGAAAAAATGAGGTGAACTGCGTCACCCGAGCATGCACTCCCTCCGCTAAGTGGGCCTAAGATCACTGGACTCTTCCACTTCCTTGATAAAGGAAGAGGGTCAGAAACAGCTGTAAATCTGCGGGATGCTTCCCAGCCAGGTTGTCAAGTACTAACCTAACACCAGCAGTATGAAGATGGGATGATATGATCCTCCCACACAAAGGTGAGAAAAACACACAGTGCCATGCAGCCTAAGCTAGATCTCATTGGCAAGAACTGACTTAGAATGCTTACGGTGTAGGTACTGAGGCTAGCAGAGGGCAGGAGTTCTAGGAAGCACAGAGGTCTGACAGAGAGAACTTGCTCTATCTAATGGGTTTCCTGGGAAGGGTAGAAAGACATGGCTGAACACCAGGCACAGACCTGTCACCATAGACAATGCCACTAAGTCTCTACTCATAGACCAGAGAGTAGGCACATTTGGCCATGGTATAGTGTTTACTGCATGGACTCCATGGCTCACTGACAATTTCCACACTGGGTTTATATACTTCAGAGTGAGCTTGTTTAAGTGCTGAAATTCTAAGCGACGTTTTTCTCTACACACACACACACACACACACACACACACACACACACACACACACACTTCACTGCTGCCACCTTCACAAACTAGGCCTATATTGTGAAGATCTGACTCCTGCAAAGGTTAGCTTCAGAAAGGTGAAATAGTCGATGGTGTAAAAGCCTTTCCTTGAGCACTAGCAGACCAGTGTGAAGTGCGTCAGCCTCTGAAAAAAGAATGGAAGCCAGTCTCTCCGAAACAGGACTCTTCACATTTGCTGGACAATGTGGGAAGGAAGATGGCTCAGAGATAGGCATGGTCCCAGAGAAGACCCCGCTCCCTTCAATACCCAGTGCCTGAGGGAGATCTGGATCTGCCAGTCTGCTGTAGTGGACACCGAATGTATGACCAAGGGCCTGCATCTCATGCTACGGCCTGCAGGAAGCAGCAGGTTGGTAGCAGGGCTGCCCAGAAGAGTGGGCCTGGAAGGTCAGGAGAGTGCAACAGACTTCAGTACACAGTGGCCTGCAGCTCTGGCTCTCAGGGAGGCTGACTGCTGCTCAAGGTTAAAAAACTACCTAAACCAGTGGGGAGGAGACAGGGCAGGGACAGACGTGGAACACACCATTTCATGCCTGTTGGGCACTGTAATGGTCTCTGGTTCTACCCTAACATTCCTTACCGATGGCCAGCAATGCACTGTCTGCCCCTGCCCCACCCCAACCAAGTCCTGCGTAGAAGAGGAGTAGCAGGAGTATACTAGCATTCTCCCTATCAGTCTAGAAGGATCTTGGCCCACACATGGTAGAGGGAGGCTGGTGTGGCTTGGATGGGAAATGTACCCCAGAGGCCATGTGTCCGAACACTTGCTTTACAGCTATTTCAAGAAGCTGTGGAACCTTTAGGACACAGGGCTTAGCTGGAGGAATGCCGGGCAGTCAGACCTTGCAGAATGCTAGCCAGGTCCCAGTCTATTCCTTCGTGACCTGTCGAGACACACCAAATCTTGGCACAGCTTCAGCTGCAGAGGACAGAGCTCTAGCTCTGTAGACATACCCCCATGCTGTGTGACCCTCCCTTAAGGGTTCCTGTCTTGGACCTCCATCACAGCAAGGGAACAGTAACTAACACCGAGTGCATGATGACAGCTGCACGCACAGGAGTGCACTGCATGCTGGGACACAGAACACAGATGAACAGTCTCACTCGTCCAAAAGTAAAAATCATCATATTTTAAAACCAGAAATGCTATGTTAGGACGGGCAGAGCATGATAATTCTTTTCTTTCTAGCCTACACTTCCTACCGTGTATTTATATCCATTAGAGAGTGTCACCATGATGGGGGAGAGCATACTGATGGCTGACAAAGTGAGGCAATGGCCGTATTTCTTGTTTTCTTTCTGGTTTTTAGGGACAAAATTTGCTATGCAGCCCAGTCTGCTATAGAACTTGTGATCCAGCAGCCTCAGCCTTTTGAGCACTGGATTACAGGTGTATATCACCATACCTGGTTCTAACATTTTCTCTCTCCTTTCTCACCCTCTCCCCACTTTGTTGTTTTTTATTTTTGACAAAGTCTCACTGTGTGGTCCTGGTAGCCTTGAACCCACAGAAATCCACTTGCTTCTGCTTCCCCAAGTTCTGGGATTAAAGCTCTGTACCACCAAACTCAATTTTAACCTTGTTTTTTTATAGGGACCAAGCACAGGTGAGTCTGATAAGTATCCTTAAAGATCAGCCAGGGATAGCCAGCAGGGAACAAAGAGCTGGGAGAGTCCTATCCTCCTCCAAGTGGCTTTGGCTCCTCTGCCACAGTTCCAAGGGAACTCTTAACTTACATAAAAACTTGAAAATAGGCCCAAGCCCCCAGAGTATGCAAGTTTTCCCCCATCCAGCCCTCTCAGAAGGCCACATAGGGTAGTGATTAAGGCTGAACTCCTCATTCTTTCTCAATCTCAAGCTCCTTGACCTGGAAACAGGAAAAGCTATGACACTTTCTGCTGTGGGACAATGGTCTGTACCCTGTCACTTATATTTTAAATAAATGCTGATTGGCCAGTAGCCAGGCAGAAAGTATAGGCAGGGTGACCAGGCAGGAAGTAGAGGTAGGGCAACAAGAATTCTGGGAATAGGGAAGCTGCATTCTGCAATCGTGACCCAGCTACAGAGCAAGCAAGTTGTGATTGCCTCACCAAAAAAAGGTACTGAGCCACGTGGCTCATATAGACAAGAATAATGGGCTAATATAAGTTATAAGAGTTAATAAGAAGCCTGAGCTAATGGGCCAATCAGTTTATAACTAATGTCAACCTCTATGTGATTTCTTTGGGACTTAACGACTGCGGGAACCGGGCAGGACAGAAACCTCAGTCAACAGCTTTCCTTCCCAGCTGGCTGAGGAGGCAGTGTCTGACCTGGAACACCTGGATGTGGGACTGGGTTGTTGGGCATGTACATACACACGCATGTCCGGGTTGTTGGGCATGTACATACACACGCATGTCCGCAGCAAGAATGGGAAGGTTCTTGGGAAGACAGTTTAATGGGTAGGGGCTTGCTGTACAAGCACAAGGACCTCAATAGAGATTCCTTAAACCCATGTGAAACTGGACACAACAGTCTCTATTTTCATCTCAGAGTTCCTGTGGCAAGTCAGGCGGTGGATAAGGGGAATCCATGAAAGTTCATGGGCCAGGTACCCTTACCCTGTGGTACAGCAGCAAAAAAAAAAAAAAAAAAAAAAAAAAAAAAAAAAAAAAAAAAAAAAACCCTACTTAAACAAGGCTGAAGTGTGGACCTGTGCCGATGTCCATCTGTGTGCCACGGCACACATATACCCATGCCCACATATCACACATTAAACAAGAAAGGAAATTTCAAAAATATATGGTCAACTAGTCACAGTCTGTGAGTGGCACCAGGGATGCCTCAGCCTGCATATAGTCATGCTACAAACTTAGAAGTGGGGCTCTGCCTAGGGAATCCCAAGGGAGCTGGGCATATCCCAGGCTTAGATCAGCGTTCTCTGCCCAAAAAAGGCAGATTTCCCAAGAAGTCTGATATGATTCAGACTAAAAAGAAAACATATTTGTGACATTCAGAATCCCAAGACTTCTAATAACCGTTCAACAAGGCAGGGGCAAACACTCCACCGACGCTGTGAGCATGGCTTTCTGCATCTCTACATTATGACAGCATCACGAAGCACACTTGGCAAACCTCGCTGGTGCCAACACCTTCACTATCCTTATTTAATCCTCACAGTTCCTGGGACTTGGCACTGGGACCAGTCCTATCCTCTAGTGAGAGCAGAGGACCAGAAAAGTAAGTAACTTTCCCACTAACACCCCAAGGCAAAAAAGCAGAAGCATGAAGATGGGACAAGACTGAGTCTGAGCTTTTCAGGACCCAGAGACCTCAGTTCTTCCTGGACTGCCCCAGGAGATCAAAGCAGGCCCAAATTAGCAAGTCAGGCTTCTTACCTCTTTCCTCTGTGGGCCCTGGAAGATCTTTACCCGTTGGTCCTGCTGGAGCACTGAGTCCAGATAGCCTCTTCTCTGCAAAGGGCTTTCGAGAACCCTCCAGCAAACTTGTGGGCTCATTAAAGAAGTCCTGTGTCGAGCTGGAGTCTGACAGGGCCACAGCGGTGCTGTCCTGGCTTCGGTCTGAAGGAGGGAGGAAAAGGGAGGACCATGAACTAACAACACCTCTGGCACAGAGGGGTCTACCAGGGTTAGGCTCCCAATGGCCCAGAACCATCCTGTAAAAGGTCCCCTCAGTGTACCATCCTAACTCTGCTAAGTACAACCCACCCTAGAGGCCCCAAGTCACTCAGAAAAGGCACCAATCTCTATGGTCAACCTTCCAAGTTTCTCCAAACAGTGGTCTAGCAAATTCAACTGGCTCTTGTGGAAAAGCCCCATGTGCACTGTCTACTGTGAAAATCCCTATGACGGCAGATTCCAAGCTACCAGTGTGCTGCTGGGAGGTGTGGTGCTAAGAAGAGATGGAGCAGTCACCGTCATTAGAAGAGAAATGGCAATGGCAACGAATCAGCAAAACTTTTTAGGCAGCTGTATGTTCTAGAATGAAAAGTCTAGACTCCTTTAAGGACACAAAGGCAGGTTGTACTCACTCCCTGGCTCTTCTCAAGTCTCTACAGATACTCTAGGAGAAACACTAGAAGCAGAGCTGGCAGAAAGCTTGATAATGTCTGGGAATAAAGGTCTAGGGAGGAGGTGCAGGCTGTACTATAAAAGATGGGAAGTGTATCTGGACCCTTCACCTCTAAAGGACAAAAGCTCCAGCTTTGACAGGTGGCAAACCTTGCTGCCTCCAGGACACAGGGGAAGGGAAAAGGAAGACTTTGATGTAAGAAAAAGCAAGAAACCCAACACTAGGAAGGGACAGGGTCACTAAGAAAGCTGTACCCCTGAGATGCGGAACACAGAGCCTTCCTAAGTCTGAGGCTAAACCAACAGAAGAAAGCCACTTTTGTCTCTGCCCCAGGCCAGCCAGCAAGCAACAGAGCTGTCTCTACTGCAGAAGAGAGGAGCAGGCAGGCAGAGCCTGCAGAGGCCTAAAGCGGAAGAAAGTCAGAAAGCTGAGCAAAGTCCAATTGAGAGAGAATATGGAGCTGGTAGCACACTGAAGGTCATCGTAGCAACAAATTGCAACCCAGCTCAAAGGCCCAGAGGTAGAACAGGTAAATCTATTCCAGAAATAAATGTATTGATTTCAGATAGTTTCTTTGATCCTACACATGATATCTGGTATCCACTATAAAATTATAAGACAGATACATATGCATTAATAAACAAAACTCATACTGTAAAGAGACAAAACAATAGAACTAAAATTGGAGATGATCACGGACTATTTAAAACAGCAACAGTTAATGTGCTGCGTAGCATGACTAGGATGGGAAGGCTGTGGTGGAAAGCCTGCACACTACCCATGAACAGATGGTGAATTTCTGAAATGAGCTGGAATTTAAGAGTCAAATGCAGCTTCTATAAATAAAAAACAGTAACAGAGATGAGGTGTTTTTTGTTGGGCTTTCCAGCAGACTTGACACAGTGGGATGAAGGAAGGATCAAAACCTGAAACTAGAGGACTGAGAAGACAACTCAGAGGTTCAGAGCACTGGCTGCTCTTATAGTGGACCCGAGTTTCATTCCCAACACACCACAGCGGCTTACAACCGCCAGTTCCAGGGGATCTAGCAGCTCCTCTGGTCTCTGTGGGCAGGAGGCACTCATATTGTGCGTATATATGCATATATATAAATATATACATAATACATACATACATACATATTCGTGCAAACACAATACTCATATACACAGAAAAAATAAAACTTAATACCACAAACTAGTTAAGTATAAACAGTCCAATGGGGGACGGTGGATAAGCAGAACAGAGCACCTGAATGATCTAATCCATTAACCAGAGCACAAAAACAAGAAAAGCAAGACAGGAGAAAACACTGTAACAGACAATGACCAGAGCACTTGCCTAACATATGCAAAACCCTGGGTTTGATCCCAGCATGGAAAAATTAAACACATAGATTAAGACTTTCCAAAAATAAAGACATCGAGTCCCCAAGAATCTCAGAGAACACTAAGCAGGGAAAGGCCCCTCTACACTTGATGGAGGGGGCCACACACGAGCAGACTCAGACTGCTGAAACCCAAGACAGAGAATCTTACAGAGTTCAGCAAAACACACACCACAGAAACAAAAGAAGAATGACAAGGGCTGGAGGGACAGCTCAGAGGTTAAGAGCACTTGTTGCTCTTGCAGAGGACCTAGACTTGGTTCCCAGCACGCACATGGTGTTTCACAACAACCCCTAACTCTAGGGCCAAGGAGTCTCTCAAAGGCATCAGACAGAACACTCATACACATTAAATAAATAAATCTTTTTAAAAAGTGAAGAAGCCATGCATGATAGCACACATCTGGGAGGCAGAAGCAGGCAGATCTCTGTGAGTTTGAGGCCAGCCTAGTCTACAGAGTTAGTTTCAGGACAGCCAGGGCAACACAGAGAAACCCTGTCTAGAAAAACCAAAAAATAAAAAGTAAAAATAAATAAGATAAATAAAACCCTAAATAAGGTTAAGAAGAAGAAGAAGAAAAACACAAACAAACTACAAACTTCCGATCAGAAAGCATGCTTCAGATAATACCTTTGGTGCATCCACTCTGTGGAGGGGGGCAAGATCGATTCTTTAATCAGTAAAAATAACTTCCTAAAAGGCAAGCATTAAATTAAAGTATTTCTCAGATAAGCAAACTCTGAGTAAAATCATTATCAGCAAATAGGAGTCATATGTTTAGACAGAACGAACAAGAAGCCAAACAGAAAGCTAGACCCGTATAATGGAATAAGGCACGCTAGAAATGGCTAGTGTGGTGTCACGCACCTGTGGAGCCAGCACTGATGAGTAGGAGACAAGACTGTGCCAAAGAACTAAACTGAAGTGACAGCCATGGCATGGAGCCTTGCAGAGTACGTGAGAGTAAATGAGTAAAACAGCACAAAGCCGACACTGCCTTCAAGTAGGACAGCATCTTTCAAAGGCTGGTGGTGATGGACTGATAGTCCGTTAGGTGTAAGGCACTAACTAGAATTGTACAATACATGAGCAGAGGTCAATGGTTTGTATATCTGAAGGTGAGGGACGAACAAGTACCTGCCCTCTCATCATGGCTGAGGTCAGTTTCACAAGGGCTTCTGAGGACAGGGGCAGAGGCAGACAGTGCCCGTGGCCCTTCCGTTCTTCCTTCGGAACCTTAGAAATCAAATACAGGTGACTATATTAGCGCCTATCAGGCAATCCTGAAGACCGTGCGAGCCATTAGGTGGGCAAATCGTAAACACGGTAGAACCATTTCCACAGAGTAGCAAGCCTGGACTCAGGAAGGGCAGACTGTCAGTGCTGAAATTCCACTCTTTCGTGTCCTCGTGTAGAAATGTGCACTTTGGTTTCCCTTCATGTAAAACTAAGGAGCATGCTCACTTCCTACAACTGTCATCATAACTACATAGCTTATTAACCACCAAGTGCCTGAAGCAGTGCCTGGCACACAGTAAAGATGTCTGCTTAATTATCCATACCTAACTGTTTCAGAGCCTAGGTGTGATTTATCAGGAATGTCTCAACGGATCATCAGCAGTTTCATTCTGGACGGAGTTCACTGAGCTGCACAGCAGTGGGGACAGGTGCACATCCTTAACCGGGGTCCAAACACTGGCCTCCAGCAGAGGCAGGCAGAGGAACACTGAGAATTAGCTCTAGCCTCAACCACCTGCTCCATCGCTCTGGCTTTGGGCAGCACAGCAGACCGTTGTCTAGTCCACTGCCAGGGAAGTGGCAGGTCATACGTTTCCGCTGGCCAGACACAGTAAGAGCAGAGGCTCTGGGCCGTGGTCAAGACCCAGGCTGAAGTGGGGAGCTGACTAGATCTGCTGCCTCATACTGACAGAGAGCTCTTCCCTCACGCCCATTCCTTCCAGGGGCTTCATAAGCACTGAATAAGGGTAAAGGCCAGGCCTGCTATACTCAGAAGATATTCCAAACCGAGTTTCCACTATACAGGAGTCATTTCTCCCTTTGTCTAAGTCAGACAGCCCATCTGCTATCTCTGCAGAAAGAGAATGACAAATGGAGACCCTGATGTCTTCAGTATCAAATAAAAAAGTTATTATTGGGGTGGGGTATGTGTGTGCCTGTGTGCATGTGCGTATATGGGGGAGGGTCACAGCATCTATATGGAGGTCAGAGGACGGTTTGTGGAACCAGTTATCTTCTTCTGTCTTTATGTGGGTTCCAGGGATGGGACTCAGGTCACCAGGCTTGCTTAGTAAGTGCCTTTACCTGATAAGCCATCTTGCTAGTCCCTGTTGAAGAACTTTGAATTTAGGATCTCAGGCCCACATTCTAATCTCAGATCTGCTCCCCTCTGGACACAAAGGGCTGAATAACTGCTCTCTTAAGGCCCCCATTTCATGTTTTTACCACAAATTTTAATTTCCTAATTCCTGACCATGGGATCTCCACAGGGTCTATTTCCTGACACACACTAATGACAGCACAGTGATCTATCCCACCCAAAGAAGTCAGTCTGGCCTGGACAGGGAGCATGGATAGCTTGGGCAACGCCAGAGAGGCCTCAATGCCTCCAGAAGAAGGCAGGCCTTGTACTTGCTGCTAAGGTCTCCATGAAAGCCAGGCCAGGGCTGCCCAGCTCATCTCAGGTACAGTAAACACTCTGAATTCACGGCTGACTGAGAAGCGCATCCAACACTGAGCTTCAGGAAGCAAGCCTCGCCAGGATGATCTCACCCCCTGGCAGACTGCCCCATCAGTTCACTGGCTCTCAAGCTGTTAGGCTCTGGGCCTGAAGGAATTGCCAGTTTGGTGGAATCCCAGCTGTGATCATTACAAAAACAGGGCAGACTTAAGCAAACGGGTATTTACTCCTAATGAGCTAATGCCCCTTCAACACTTCAACATGAGGGGACCACGAATCAACCGGCAATGTAGGGAAGACTACAACAGAAATGGGGTGGGCAAGAACAGATGACAGGATGGAGCCTGTGCTCCACTGGAAAGCAACACCCAACTGAGAACACTCTCTTAAGCCTCTTGGAGTAACAGACAGCCAACAGCAGCCACAGGAGAGAGACCAAGGAGGGACAGGCCTATGGACGCACTTTCCCTGGCCCTTCCCCACACCTCTCACGTGGATGAGAACCTCTAAGAGCTGGCAGAGCCCAGGCTGCCATTGGTCCTGAGGATGCGGTGGGAGCGCCAGGTCTCTCCTCAGAGATGAGCACAGCTAATGGAGGCAGAGTCCTGTGGTAACAACTACAGGTCACAGTGCTCGGCAGGGGCGGGTGTGTGTGTGTGTGTGTGTGTGTGTGTGTGTGTGTGTGTGTATTTTAAAGGTTCTGCACAACAGACATGGCAGAACTGGGAAGTTGGGTTGAAGGGGGTGCTGGCAAGGCTGCTGCCTACTCATGGGATTCTGGGGACAAATTGGATTAGAAAGAGAAGACAACAAGAAGACAGTCAGCAGTATCTCTGCCTGGCATGCACAAAGTCCAAAGCTCAATTCCCAGCACCACAGAAACCAGATGTGGTGGTGCATACCTGTATTTCCAACACTCACTAGGAGAGGTAGAGGTCATCCTTGGCTACACATCAAGTTTGAGTCCAACCTGGATTACACGAGACTATCTTCAAAAAACAAAGCAATATAAAAACTTGAAAAAGTGAAAGAGGGTAAGTTATTTTCTCCCTCGTACTTCTTTCAAGACTAAAAACTGTTAAGATTTACTTTTGTTATTCTTAATTATGTTTAGGTTAGTATCTGTATGTGGGTATGGACGCCTGGGTACAGGTGATCTCAGAGCCAGAATGGTGTTTAATCCCCTGAAGCTGGAGCTACAGGAGCCATGAGTCATCAGGAGCCATGAGCCACATGACATGGGCGCTGAGACCCAAACTGGGTCCTCTGGAAGAGAAACGAGTGCTCTTAACCACTGAGTTATTTTCTCCGGCGCCAAGATTATAAAATCTTTAAATTACATGTCTTTCTCTTTATTGTGTATATGTGAACATGCATGCACACGTCTGACATGTGTACATGGAGGTCAGAGAGGTTCCAGGTTCTCTCCTTCTACCACGTAGGTCCTCAGGCTTAGCAAACGGCAAATGTGTCTTTTCCTGCTGAGCCAGCCACCTTGCTGCACCTCTATCCCTCTTCTTTTTCTTCCTTCGAGAAAAGAATCTTATTACATAATCTATGATGCCCTGGAACTTGGGATCCTCCTACTTCAGGCTCCTGATTTCTGGGGTTGCAGGCAGGCGTTACCATACCCAGCTAAGGTGAATTTCTTCAAACAAGAGACACTAATGGGATGCAAAGGTCAGGATTCCGTTTCTCCCAGCTCCTGCTCCCTGGTGAGTATGAAATGGTAGGTGGTTTACAATAATCCTGATTATAAACTCCAAGACGACACTCAAGGTTCCACATCAAGAACCCAACTGTTCAGAAGGAAGCCAAGTTTCCCTTCTTTTAGCGCACAGGGTAAAGACAATGATAAGCTCTTATAGTGTGACTCCAGGCCTGGTGTGGCACTGCACACCTACAACTCCAATACTTGGAGGCTGAGGCAGAATCTCTGTGACTCAAGACCCGTCTAAACTACCTGTCAGGATCCAATCTAAAAGTAAATAAATAGGTTGCTTTAGCAGGGCATGCATATAGGGCCTCCCATCTCCTCTCCTAGGGAGTCACATCTTCTTGGGCTCAGTTGACTGAGGACCTTGGGAAGGCAAACACAAAGACTAAGAACTGAGATTGAAGAGATTACTTAGCAGTTAGGAGCACTGGCTGCTCTTCTAGAGGATCTGGGTTTGATTCCCACATGGAAGCTCACAACTGTCTGTAACTCCAGTCCCAGAGGATCCAACGTCCTTTTCTGACCTCCCTGGACACCAGGCACATGCACTGTACATAGACATAAATTCAGGCAAAATAATCATATACATACAAGTAGATTAAAAAAAAAATCAGTCAAACTTACCATCTGGCTGGGTAACACGAATGGGACCTCTAAAGACCACACACAAACCCCGGTTCTGCCCCGAGTCTCAGAAGCTGGGGCGTATTTTTCTGAAGAAGCTGCTTGGTGGCCAACAGGAAAGAAGAATGGCACCAGCAAGTAGGTTGCGGGCTGGTCCTGAACATTTTTTGAATGTTCTTTTCTTCACAGTAACAAATAGTTGGGGCAAGATTAGAAATACCTGATTCTCTTAGTCACACAAAGGCAAGGAGCCACTCCCAGCCTGCTCTCTCTGAATCCTGAGGGGAGGTACAGCTGCCAGTCACCTGTTGAGGAAGCCCTGGTACCCTCTACCTCCAGGGCAGGACCCAAAGGAATGAGAGCCCACTATAAAGAAGGAAAGGGGTGGGCTTGGTGACAGAGAGGCAGCCTGTCCTGTCTGCTGTAAAAGGGAGCTCTGTGTTGAGTCTTTCTTCACCCAGGTTTAACTATGCTCAACATCACAGGATGCCCCAGACAGACAGAGAGATTTTATGAGATGTATGCTTCCAGAATCTCCTTCAATGTGTTTGTGCCACTTGTTCCTGCACAACAACTTACAACAGCTCCTGTTTATTCCCTCAGTTTAGGCCAATGGGTACGCAGAAAGACATGTGACCATGCCATCAGACTGCAGTGGCACTGAGCAGGGAACCTAAAGAGATCAGAATGCCTGCCAACCAGAGAACAAGTTTCTAAAAACCATGAGCTCAAGTAGAATCAACATTCTGAGAAATTTTCAAAGAGGAAACCCATAACTTTGCTAGCCAGCTGCCAGGAAACAATGGGTCCATCAGGAATAGGGCTGGCCATGAGAAACAGGTGTCCACAGCAGGCTGAGGAGATGCACCCTGAGAGAAAAGCAAGCAGCGGTGGAAGCAGGCTACACTCCCACCCTTTCCCCCAGTTTCAATGAAGCAATGCCAGACACTTCAAGCTCCACCTCGCTCAGACAGTGGTACTGGGAGTCTGATGTTCATAGGGAAAAGAAAATGTTTTTTCTGTCTCTCCCACTCTAAATCTCAGGTCAGGAGAAACACTGGCCAGAGAGAATTCAACAGGCTTCCTGCACTCCTAAGGCTAGTGAGCATCACGCTCTGAACTCAACAGGCAAGAAAAGAGGACACCACGACAGCTGGCAGCTCATGGCTAGCTAGTGAGTTTCCCAGGTGGCGCAGCCGTATCTGATGAGAATGCCAAAAGTGATAAAGCCAGAACAGCTGCATGACAAAGATCCAGCAAACCCGAGCCACATGATTGTCACCATGACTCTTTCACTTTTGGTTTTGATCTCCACAAATTGCATTCTTAAGGGGCTTTTAATATTTGTACAACTTAGGGATATTGAATTAATAGGAAATTTCTTATGAATCATTTATGCCTTCTCCCAGGAATACCGAATACTGTTTCTAAGTTTTTCCGGGAAAGTTCTGAATATATTACTCCCCCCACGCCCCCCCTCCACTTTTAGGGAGATACTCTTATCTACTTGAAGGTCTTCTTTATGCCCTGGAGGTTGTGACACACATAGAGAAGCCAGAGGTCTAGTTATGAGGCTCTGAGATATTCTTGGAACATCTGCTCCATACTTGCTCAAGAACAAGATAATCAGAACAAAGTTCAGGCTTCTTCCTATCATATGCCCAAGCAATTGCATGGTATATATAGCAGCAAAGTTAGACAGCTGGAGTTACCTCTGCCCTACATAGGGACTTATACTGATGAGCAAAGAAGGGTGTGGAAAGATGACAGAAGAATGAGGGGTCAGGACCTCCCTTTCTTAGAAAAGTTAACTTGTACAGAGCCACTATGATGTCATATGACCAAGGAATAGAAGAATACTAGGGTTACAAATAAATACTAGGGTATACAAATAAATTCTATAAAGATATAAAACGAAAACCATTGTATTATGCCAGAAATTAAATACTAACTGCAGCAACTTAGGCCTGACCACTAAGAGTTAACAATATACTGCTCGGGACATGGCAGTCTGCCAGGGCTGGCTTGAAGATTTTCTTTCTTTCTTTCTAGTATTCTTGAAACCGGAAGAGCTGCCTAGCAGTTGAGTTATGGGGTTGATGAGTAAAACTGATTGCAAAAGATAACTCTGTTTTGTCATGGTTTATCATTGATGACTAAAAGATATAAAAAAGAAAGTAAAACATGAGTCCAACAACAAAAAAGACATTATCTATGTTTTGGAATAACACAACTCTATCCCTGCTTACTGAACTCTGTACAAATAAAGAAATACTCTATCTGCTAATCAGTCCGGCTGCAAGATTCTTCAACAACCAATGACCTGACTCAATCCTTCCTCGCTGACTCCTTACCCCCTTTTTTGGGATGGCCCCCAGCACCCAGGAAGGCTCTTCCAATAAGACAAGGAGGATCTGTTTGTCTGGAGCTAAGGCAGGAGTCTCCGTGGCCCTGTCACTCTGCTGACTACAGAAAAGAGTCCCACCTCTTGGAACCCAGCTGCTCTCCCAAGTTCTTTCCCCACAACATCCCTTTTGCCCACCCTGTCCACCCAGCAACCAGACACTGCAGGGCTCTCTAACCCACATTGTCTTTGTCCCCTCAAATCTTCCTCAGTGACTTGTAGCCTTATAGTTATCCCAATCCACAAACCCCAGAGAACAACCACTGTCTCAAGGCACCACCTAGGGACATGCGGGTCCAACCACAGCAGGGCTCAGGGCACTCTCATCTTAACTTTCCCCACGGTGCCCTCTTCCATGCCTAGCACACAGCAGGAGCTGTTGAACTGCCATCATCAGCAATGGCCTGAAAGAGGTTCTTTGAAAGGTGAAGAATAAGAGAGGGGAGCAGAAAGGAAGTAACTGGCTCTGTCCCCAATGACATGAGCTCCCTGGGACTCTCTTGCATTTTGTCAGGTCCGTTTTCAGGAATATGGAGCTCCCACAAAACCCGACCTACCCTTCTCCCTAGGAAGGCAGGGTGAAGATCAGGCCCAGGAGTGACCCAAGAGTCATTTGTAAACCCAGGGCCGTTAGTAGTCAGGGCACTGTGAACTACACACACAAGGAGCCAAAACTGCAGTTTTCTATTTGTTCTCATAAAAGGAATTCGGTCTCTTAAGGGTCCGTTGCCTTTTCGTTGTTGGTTTAAAAAGAATGAACAAAGCAATGGGAATACAGACAGGCCTGAACTACCTGCCAGGCAGGGAGACAGGAGAACTGCGGGAGAGAGGCTACCAGTGCCTCTGGATCAGGCCAGAACTGGGGAAATGGGCAGTTGGCAGAAGCCAAGCACATCAAACACACATTCTCGAAATCACAGGACTGGCAAACATGAAGGTGCTCCTGGTCACAGGAGAAGCAGGGAGCCGGACTGAAGGCTGAGCATGCGGTCTGCACTGTTCCCTGAAGCGAGCCGTGACAGGTGCAAGCAGAAAGACAAAGCCTGGAGAACAGAGTGTGGGCAGGGTTAGGGGCAGCACGGGCAATATTGGTGGGGGCAGTGTGGGGTGAACGTGAGGATGAAAACAACCAGCACACGACAGTGACAGAATGGTGGGTGAGGATGGATGGCTGTGAGGAGGGCATGGTACCCAAACTCCCTGGAAAGCCCCACCCACAGACACCAGTTCCCAAGAACCCTGTTCTTGTCCCCTCTGCAGACCATATATAGACCATATAGACCATAGATTGTGGCTAAATTTGGCCTTGTGCCCCTAACTAAGCCAGGCCTCTGGGCCATGCACTCTCCCCCTCAGTGCTGCTCTTGGTCTGCCCCACTCCTTAGCTGTGTGCCGGCTGACTTGAGCCTAATTTCTCTGGGCTTACAGGGCTGTTCTGTGCATCTGGCAGTGTTGCCAGAAGACCTAGATGGATCTGGACACACACTGGTTAAGAATCTCAGACCATCCACAGGGGAAACCCTCTGACTTCTGAGACCCTTCCTGGCTTTGACACTCTCAAGTGACACAGAGCGTGATAGGCAACAGCAAGGCTCTTCATCCAATAGATACTGCTACTGACATATCCTGAAAGTCAATTGAGCCAGGTCAAATGAAGGCCAAAGTCATTTAGGAACAGTCCTGCTCCACCATCCTTCACTGGGGCACCTCCAACAAGAACGAAACACAGAAATACAATCTGTACAGTCAGCCTCACAAGCCTGGAAGAGACTTTGACCATACTCTCTCTCAACTCTGCCCCAACAAGCAGAAAGCCCTGCCTGCTCTCAGCTTGATTTTCTTTTAGGGAAACAAGGCCACTGTCAAGCCTGATGGTGGCTGTGAAGATGGAGACATGCCACCACCCTGCAGGCACCTGCCTGAAGCCTGGCACTGAGAGCATGTAAGTGCTATGTGGAGATGCCTAACTGCTCATGCATGCCCACATGTGCAGACACCTAGTATGTGGGGCAAAACAAGATTCTACTCAACTATTCCCTTCTACCATTTGACATGTGCACACAGTGACCACTGGGAGCCCCCTAAAGGTTATAATGTACTTCTCATGTCATTTCCCTAAACAGGAAGTCTCAATATGAAGTATATGGGCCAATTCCAGGAGATACACAGAAGGAAGCTAGTTGAGATGGGAAAACAGCTGTATCAGCTGGACACTCCATCTCTCCCTCTCTGTTTCAGTCTGCTCAGTCTAGGGTGTCCTTGTGACCTTGCTAAGAAGAGCTGCGCGTGATGGCCGGCTACAGTGGCCTCAGGGGCCAATCCTAAAGCTTTTGCCAAGTGTGACAGACTGCAAGAAGTGTCTACCTCCAGTGCAGGCAACACTGGACAAGTTCAGACAGTTCAGACAGTGAAGCTGGATCTTAGGAAGGAGCTACTATCAAATGGCAAGCTAGTCATATCCACCTGATGATTCATTTGGCACTGCCTACACCTCTTTTGAGGCCACACTCCAGCTAGAAAGTTGGGGTAGAAACCAAGACTGGTGACATGCCCCAGGACCTGGGCTTCTCACTCTATGAGGTACTACCTAGTTCATGTACCTACTTCACTGGTCATCTAAAGAACTGCATCTAGGAAGAGGCCAGGCTGTGAAATATTTTTAATACCCTTGAGGCAAACCAAAAAAAGGCCCATGTCTAAGAAAGCTGAGCTTGTAATCAAGGGAGCTAGGCTGGAATTCAGAGGTCTGATTCCAGGGCCTAGACTGCCCTTGCCCCTCCATTTGACCTCAACCAACTCCCTAGTCAAAGTGACACTGGGCTAGAAGGACCCAGCACCCTAGCTACACTGGGAGGGTGACTGACTCCATAGGAAATAATAATACTCCTGTCCTCGGTCAGATCATGAGACAGGAGTAGTTAGTGGTGGGTAGTGTGGCTTCAAGCTACCAACAAATAAATGCCTTGGCTTGCTTGCTGCTGCCTAAGGTCTAGACCTTTCCCTAGAAACCGAGAAACTGATGAAAAGGTCACTACAACATCTGAAGAGCACAGCTATTTTAGGGCTCTAATTACTTTCCTGTTATAGACATTTCTTTAGGGATGCAGAGGGTGAAGAGGCTGGGGGTTCTAAAGGCATATTTCTCTATACAGTGGGGCTGGACAAAGATGGGGTGTGGGAACACAGTGGCTTCAGTTAGCAGGAATAATTTTGAAACCACTGAAAGTATATCCAAACTTATTTATTCTGCAAACTTCCAGAACAAATAGTTAGGTTAGCACCATAACCATGCCATGCCTGGTACCCAGTTCCTGAACTCTGCAGTAGCCCCCCAACAGCTCTATGGTCACACATGTGCCCACATGGGTTATAAGACCTTATGTGCCAAGTGATGACAAGGGCTCCTCAAAGCATGATCAATCCTGTGGGCTGATAGTTGAGCCCATGGCACCTGCAATCTGAGCTGGTGGGGGTGGGCCTACAGAGCTGGTACAGGTCCTCCCCAGCCCGGAAGCACATGACAGGGTCACAGCACAAACCACTGAAAAAGGTGGTCCTTTCTCCTGAGAACGTTGGCATGGTAGCGGAATCCTCACCATAAGTATCTAGCAGAGACTCACAGAGCAAGGGTCTACTGTGTTTTCTCAGTATCTTCAAGAGTCAGGGATTGGAACAGTGTGGTTCTCCCAATTAACTGGAATTAACTAAGAAGGGCAAGAGGCTCTTAGGTAGGGAGATCTGCTGAGCTGGAGACTGGATGACCTAGGTGTCAGCTCCTCTCATTTCTGCTCTGGAGAGCTATAAACACAGGGACTTATCAAAGACAACCCAGTGGGAGGTGATGGAGACACAGCACACACACAGGTTCTCAGGCTCTTTACAACACACATGCTGTAGGCCTAAACCAAACCTACGAGGGATGCTCAAGTACACTGTCCTTCCAAGAAGTTACCAAAACACCAGTCCCAGAGGAGAGGAATGAGAAACCCTAGCCACTGTGCCATCCTTCCCTGGAGCTTTTCTGAAACTGATTTCAGTGCAGTGAGCTCTCCAGGAATCTGTATACCAGGCAGGCCACAACAGGCTGCTGGAGCCAAGGCAGAGAGGGTCCTGCCCCTCAGCTCTCTGCTGGACCTCAAAGTGAGAGCTACCATGGCATCCAGAGTCCACCCTTCCCTTCCCCTAAGAACCACCTGACATGGGAAGAGCCCTGGTACCAATCCTACCCACTCAGGAGGGTCCCATCACCATCCTGGAAGGCAGAGCGAGGCCTGTTTGCCCACAGCCAGATGAAATGAGTGACATGGGAGTGAGCGTGCCTTCGGCATTATCACCTCTTTAATGGCCACTTTAATGACCGTCTAAGTCCATCAATTTGCTGATCCCAAGTACTCGGTCACCAGCTTGTTACTACACAGGTGAGAACATGGAAAGATTAAGCTGTAGGCCAGCATGCAAGCCTCCTAATGTTAGTAAGGGATGTGACTGAATAGTCGCCACCTGCCTCATCCCACATGGGACAGCCTTACAAAGGTCCTACTTGATCCATCAGCATCTGGATGCCCAGGAGGGACAGATTTAGAGTTAGTTATGGCCAACCTACAACCACCAAAGGACAGGGGGCCATGACAAGGTGCTGCAGTCGGCTGTAGGCCACATAAAGCTGACAGTGCAAAGAATCACTCCAGGCAGCCTACAGGGTCTTCCAAATGTCATTCAAAGAAGATGTTGGCATTGCCATTTTTCAGGAAGGAAAATGTAAGCTCAAAGTAAGCTGCCCCAGCCAGACCTGCTCCTCCCTAGCCTCCCAAGTGGGCGAGTGGCAGATGGCGACTCTGAGCATGTCTTGGAAGCACAAGAAGCACCGTGAATCCATGAGGTAAATGAACAGCCGCAACATTGCCCGTGTCACTCCAGACCCAGCACCCCCCTCAACAAAACAAAGCGACAAATGAAGTCGCTCAAGCACCCTCCCCACAACTGGTGTGCCACCATGGGCACAGTAGGGAGAACAGGCACTATACCGTCCGGCGTCGCCTGCTGATGGGGTTTTTTACATTTGACGTAATCGTGGTCAATCGGAGTGGCTGTGTAAGGTGGGGATGTCAGACCTGGGCCAGAGGAGGAGGGGAGGGAGGCTCCGGGGCCCGGCAGTGTCCCAGCTGAAGAGTGGGAGTCCTCATCCACCAGGCAGGCCTTCTCCCTGTGGGACAGAGGTACATATCAAAGTCTACACTATGATGAAATAAATGCTCTACTATGGGCCAGCACCGTTCCCAGGGGCTGCTGCTGTGAGTTGGGGGTCAGAGAAAGCAGGCCACTTCACCATGGAGCCTGGCACTTGGTAAGGGTTCTTCAGAGAACAAGCAGGAAGTCAGTGTCAGGGAGAGCATGCTTACACTCCTGTCCAGTCAGCACTTGAAATGACAAGGGATACAAGTTTCCCTTTTCTGAATTCTAACCCACAAAAGCAAGCAACCCACACTGAGGAGGCTCCTTCACAAGCAGCTGCGCCTTGCTTTTTTTTTTTCTAAAAAAAAAATTTATTTATTTATTTATTTATTTATTTATTTATTTATTTATTTATTTTGTATGCAATATTCTGTCTGTGTGTATATCTGCAGGCCAGAAGAGGGCACCAGACCTCATTACAGATGGTTGTGAGCCACCATGTGGTTGCTGGGAATTGAACTCAGGACCTTTGGAAGAGCAGGCAATGCTCTTAACCACTGAGCCATCTCTCCAGCCCCCTGCGCCTTGCTTTTTTGTTTGTTTTAAATTAAAGGAACCTGGAGGGGACTTCAGTGGTAGAACACTTGCCTAGCACGCACAAGGCCCTGGTCTCAATCCTTTAGTATCACAAAAGCAAAATAATCCTGCAATTGTATGTGTGCAAATAACTGTGTACAAATATACAGAAAACTATTAGAGAAATTAAACTAATGGCCAGTTCTGGTGACAAGAGGAGACCTGTCACATTTCAGTCTATGCATGTGTGTCTGATTTCCTGGGGCTACAATGTATTCACATATTGCCTCTCTAATTTTTTTTTTTTTTGGACAGAATTACAATCAATGAAAATTTCATTGTACCCTGGAAACCTTTTATGACTAGAAAACATCAGTCGATAACTTTTGAGCACACTGTGCCAACCTAAGTGACCTACCCCCAGGTGCTCATCTCTCCCACAGAAGAAACACTGCTTGTGCAGGGTTGTGCACTGTTGGCTGGAGGCACAGATCATGTGACTACCTATAGCCATGAACAGAGAGTTCTTAGGGTCAGGCCTGGGAACAGGTTTCTCAGCTGCATAATCCTCAGCCAGGTGGAGTCTCGGAGATGGCATGCTTGCGTTGAATGGAGCAGTGGGGTAAAACATCACAGTAAAAGGTGTCTGGCCTCAAGACAACTTGTGTCAGGGAATGAGGGAGGAGACTGTGCCAGGCTCCTGCTTCCTGGCTCTCTCAGCACTGAGGCCAGAGAACAGGCCATACACTGAGCCTCAGAGGTCACCTAGCTGGAGTAAGAGGAAAAGTCAAACTTAGCATGTGACTAGGTTCTGCACAGGACAAAGCTTTTTTCCACTGGAAGGGGAGCAGGGCTGGCTTCTCCCCAGGATTCACCCTTGTCAGTACCACAGAGACTCAACAGAAATAGCTTGGCCCCGCAATCAGACTCCGAGTCCCAGTTTATCCAGAAGCCCTCCTCTGAGGGCTTCACTACAGAAGACAAGCTACCTAGGTCCCTGCAAGCCAGTACTCACTTTTCGGAAGCTTTGGGTGTATTCTTCTCCTCGCCCCTGGCAAAAGGTCCTTCTGCTGCCTCCTTCATAAAGCTGACCAGGACCTCCGCAGCAACCCCAGAATCAGGTTTGCCCAGGAGCTTCAGGATGGAAGCATGGAGCCGGAAGTACACCTAGAACAATACCTCGGGCATAATAAGCAGTCTTCTCCAACCTAAGGCCTGTTCCACAGGTGAAGCAGCCATATTGTAAAAAGGCTGCTGCTGTCCCGAGAGACAAGCCACTACACGTTGCCTTTTTAGCTTTTAACACCCCCCCCCCCCGGACAATGCACAAATAAGCCCTGAAAATGAAAAAGGATACTGTCAACATTCTAACTTAAACGTGTACCCAGTAATCCAAGCACACGGTGGTGGGGTAATGATAGTAGCAGCCAGTGGACACTGCCTCAAGATCTGATGTAGCTCAGGCTAGCCTAAATCTTGCTATGTAGCTGCTGGTGGTGTAGCTGGAACTCTTGCTCCCTGTCTCAACTTCCCAAGTGCAATATTTGTGTGTGTGTGTGTGTGTGTGATTACAAAACTGGCAAATATTAAAAGGAGGCTCTTAGACTGGCCAGAGAACCAAAGTGCTCACCGGTGTCATTCTCTGGAGTAAGCCAATGCCTTGGTCAGAACTGTAAGTTGTCTACAATTCCACCTTTAAACCTCAGGCCCTGGAAACACTCCTAAGAGCTCTGATACAAGATGAGGGACACGTACTTCCTCACACTATCCCGACAAAGTCCGTGAAGAAGCTGTTCAGGTAAGCAAATGCTCTGAGCAGCTGAAAGGCATGGCACAGGCAGGAGAGAGAGCTTTCCATCTCTTCTAGTACACCTTGTCTGATGAAAATGGGAGCTGCAAAAGCCTAGGGCAGTGCCCCTACCTACACAGGGATAGGAAAGAACACCTAGACCTTCAAGGACATAGCTAGACTTTTAGTACAGATTATGGGGTGAGGATATGAGGGTCTCTGCGGACTTTCGTGTTTTATATTCTTGAGAATTTTATGACTCTTAAAAAAAACAAATGAATACATATAGATTTTATAATCAGGGAAAACAAAAACAAAACAAAAATCCTGTGCCCACAGAAGCAGGAAAACAAGAAGCAGGGTCTGCCTAAATCCTAGGATGTTCACTGGCCACGTGGGACTTGCAGGGTAAGCACCTGCAGCCTCTGGAAGGGTAAAGCTATCATGGTCAGGACCTTGGGAAGCTCTGAGTCCTGAGCTGAGAAAAGCATCACTGGGTTTCCATTGGCGTTCTTTGCTTCCTCACCTCTAAAAGGGTTTGCTAGGCTTCTGGTACTGCTAGGAACAATAAACAGTGTGATCCTTCATCAACAGTATTCAAGAAATCATAAAAGTGAATCCCGGCAATAGAGCACTGCTCTAGTCTTGAGCAGCAGTGGACAAACACAACACAACACAATGTCCTGTGATCAAAGCAGCCTGCTTTTATCCTGGTTAGCCCAAGGATAGGCAGAGGCCTCACTTGGCCTGAGGTGCCTAACTGATCCTAGGGACAAGAGTGACCACCGTTTTCCTCCTGCCACACAACAGGTCTGAATGACTCTGCAGCTATGGATGTTGCACTGTAGGGTCAGTGTGAGGACGTGTAGGCTGTGAGTAAGGCTGTTTCCTCTGAGAAGTGAAAACAAAATGCCATCCTCTCCAAAAGGATGGCAAGTACTCTTAGGGAAAGAGAGACCAGGCTGCTTGAATGTAATTGAACATGAAGATGCTGAGCACAGAGATGTTACCAGTGGGGCTGCAAGGGAGTCACAGGGACTGTGAGCTCCATCCCCTGGGAGACAGACTGAGCAGACCCTCCTGCCCTGCCTTCCTACCCTGGACCTGCCGTGTTACCTCCAGGGCTTCCATGGCCAGCTCAGGCGGGTTGTGGTAGTGAATCTTCTTAGGGTAACGGGCAGCCTCCTCGTGCAAGTAGTGGCCAGCCTGCCGGTAGTGCAGCAGGTACACGGTTGGTGGCTGTTGCTGCTTCTCGGCCACCTTGCCCAGCATGTAGTGAATGAGCCATTCCTCCTCATCGCCATCGCCCTCACAGTGGGCTGCAGATGTGAAGCAGTGTCTGGCTGTCTCCAGCATGCTGTCGCGCCGATCCTCCATCTATAACAAGATCACAAGCCTGCAGACTGGCCTTAGGTGCAATGCCTGGACCTGCCTTTCAGGAAACCTGAGACCCAGCACTACTGTCACCATTTCACAGCTGTAGACAAGGAGATGTGGAACTTGGGAGTTCCTCAAAAGCATGCCAGGTCCAGAACTGGACTTAAGATTCAGGTCATTGCTCATCAACTCAAAGGTTCTTTCTTTTAGCTTCTTCCTGTAGCACCTAACAGTAAATTTTGTGAAGTTCCTATTGACCCCTTTCTAGGTTCCCCATTACAGCCTGCATGGCTATGTTAAAGACTGGCGCCCATCATCCATCAGCATAAGGAGGAAGAAGGCTGATGTGACTATGCCTCATCGGTCTTTAAAAAATCAAGTATCCTTTACAGAATGAAGCCCCAACTTCAGGGAATGAGTGCCTTGCTCCACCCTCTCAGTGGGGCAGGCAAGCTGACCTAAGGGAACACGCATGCAGCCCTTGCCCCACAGCCCTGGAGAGAACCGCACCCAGTACCCAATCACAGCATTGGAAACCCAGTCACAGCATTGGAAACAGTGTGAACCTCTGGAGTAAAACAGCTTCCTGCTTCTCCTCTTTGCCCTTTCATTCTGAACCTGTAAAGGCAGATTCCTGAGCTCCATATGAGACACCCTGACTTGAGCTTATATTTAGGCGGAGCCTCTAGCCAACCTTTCACAGAGTCTGTGACAAGTCACGACAGAGGGTCAATTTGTTAGAGGCCTTCCAACTTAGTTGCTTTTTCTACTTCTTGGCAGCTGCCAAGCACACATGTTCCTTTATTTCAGAGCTTCCAGGTTGGGGACAGAGTGGAGAATGCTGTGCTTTGGGCATCCTAGGTCTCTGGTCCCTCTTCACTGTGCCCTGGCTTGATGGCAGGGAGGCTGTAGCTTCTTCCCAGCTCACCTCAGGGACCAGAGCAGGGAGGGTACACAAGCACTGGTGTTCAGCAAGGGAGCTGCTGGGGTCACAAGCGCACGCTCTATCTCACATGGCACACCTGCCCTACTTATGTTTGCTCGACAGAGGCTTACTTTCACCAACATTCTATAGCAATAGCTGACTTTGGGGGCCGTGTGCTACCCAGATGCTCTGCAAGACATTTTCTAAAAAGAAACTGGCCATCTAGAAACTACAAATGCATCCCTGAATGAATAAAAAGAATCACAGCACAGGGCCCAGCATGGCACAGGGATTCTATCACAGTCAGGGCCTCTGAAATGGGCCCTAAAGCAAATGTGTCTAAGGAAAAGGCAGCTGCTTAAATGTCGTTCTGTTTGAACTGCTTAACAGCTGTGTGGCATTGCCAATGTCCCTGTTTTTGTTAATTCAGCAGGTGTAACATCCCACAGGAAGAAAAGGGACAGTCACCAAGAGTGTGTGTCTAGAAGCTCTGCCACTAGACTTCATTCTAGTACCATCCTCGGAACAGATTGGATACCCTTCCTCATGGCACTTCAGTCTTGTGCTGGGCTTAGGGAATGGCTGAGGTAGGCATCATGACTGACTTCTCCAATGCTGCCTGAGAGAACGAATGGTCATCTTTATATGTAGCCTGAAGCACAGAGAGAACATTAAGTCACTCCGCACAAGTCACTTGATTAGGAAGTTCTGGTCCCCAGTTCTTTCTCCTGCCCTAGAAATGACATCACAGGGAATGCTTCCACTTCCCTCATCACCTCTGGCAAGTCTGCAGGTGAAAACTAAAGAGTACAGGAGCTCAGATACATCGAGCATGTTCAATAGCCCATTTCTCAGACACGGTAAGTCTAGACATAGCTCAAGCAACCAGGGGACCGCATCCTAGGAAGCTGCCTCCTCTGAGGTGGAAAGAGTCCAGGGAACACAGGGCAGTCGTGCAGGGCAGTACATGCCCCAGATAAGGAGGACAAACCTATCCCTTCCCTCAGGGCTCCTGCATCCCTGGGCCTTCTAGCCCCTCCGGCAGTCCTGATACTTAAGGGAGGCAGAAGGCCTGGGAGCAGTTTCAGGATCTGAGCTGCCTGGGACAACAGGGGCCATCAGGCAAACACCATGATCATCTAGAGGCTGTGAACCTGGGTAGAAGAGAACCAGACCAGGGGAAAAGGTGGGGGGATGTCAAGTCCACCTGTGGGAGTTGTACAAAAAGTGCAGAGAGGTTCCTCCTGATTCTCAGAATGTATATTTCCTGGAAAGTGTAGGTGTGAAATTTCACCAGGATCAGTACAAGGAAATTAGGGAAGGGACTCTAAGATCCAGGCCACCTTACCTCACTATGTGTCCTTGCAGGATAATTGTGTTCCTAATATTACAAGGCCACCCATGGAGTCAAGTTCTATAGCAGCAGATGGAGGGGGATCAGAGGCCATTGAAACACAAACAAATGCAGTAAGTTGTTTCTGTACTGTCAGCTAAGGATTCTACTACACCCATAGAAAGTAACCTGAGAAGGGCTCAACAGTACAAGCGGAGGAGAAAGGGAAGCCACACACTGCATTTAACAGAACAGTATGTAGGCTGAAAGAAAAAAATCAAACGGGCAAATCCTCCTAGATTCTCCTAAATATACACACTTCATGTGTGTAAAAAAGGTTTTGTTTCCTTTTGAAGTCTAGAAAGACACAAATTGAATAAAAGTGTCTTAAAGAAGGTGATGCTTAGTTGAGAGCCATGCAGCACTTCCCCACTGTGTGATATCCGCCTCCCGTTAGCAATGCACTGGAACCTACTCTGTGTCTATGCCTCTAAGGCCACTGCTCTCACATATCCGCCACCGGTGTCGTCTATCCCTATGATGTCACATACAAACATTGGAGAAAAAAATTAAGAAAATAATAAAGGAAAACATAATGACCACACAGGAGCTTACAAAAAGCACAGCTGTCTGAGAGTTCCCGTGTGTCCTTTTAACAAGTGTCACACCCATGCAAGAGATCAGTCAAATATGGGAGTCACTATTCTCACTCATCTGTAGAGTTCACACAATCTGGACACTGAAGGAAGGAAAACTTTGGGACCAGATTGCTGAGAGTCTAGAACCCAGAGGCCAACTCCTGAACTGAGGGACTGTAGGGCCCCAGCACAGAGGAGAAAGGTGGCATCATTGTGTGAGACCTCAAACAACAGCAGCAGTAAAGCCTAGTGTTGTGCTCCCAGCCTGCCACACTCCCAGGCAAGTGTGACAATCCTGAGCCTTTGTGCACAAGGATTGAGAACTAACACAGTTGGCCACTGCCTGTAAAGAGAAAACCCCTGAAAGGTACAATGAATTCAAACTACCAGGGAAAGGGAGGCAGCTCTCAAATAAGTCTACAAAGCAGCTTTCTAAATTTATGAGGCAGAGGTGAAAGGTGTGTGTCACATGATCATATAACTGATAGAAAGTTGAGCTCTCCAAGAGTCACGTTCTCGGCATTGTCAAGGTTCTTCAGGAGACATTTCACTATTAATTTTTTCATAGAGCCCAATGACATCTTTTATTCACTACTTATTACAGTAACTCAGTCCTCATTAGCAGATGGACTTCATGACTTCCCCAAGGCTGAGGTCCTCCAACAGTGGCCTTGTATTCACTATAGACTGTTAGGGCCATCTCTAGTGGTGAAATGTACTGCTGCATCTTCACCAGGCTTTCCAATATCATCTGAAGAGTTCAAAGGCCCTGAGAGCCTGTGTCTTACTCTGCAGGGTCTTGGAGGCAGTAGGGGCCTTGGCACAAAGTCAGTCCACCCTCAAGGAGACGGTGCTTTCAGAGGACTGCAGTGGTGTCTGCCAAGGGTCTCCTCGGCCCTCCAGCAGTGTCACAGCACTGTTAGCATCATCTTGCCCGGGTTTTAATCACAGACAATCAGTGCAAAACCTGAGACCAAGTACTGCCTGATTGGTCAGCTCCTTCAACACCTTGCTCTGCTCTGCGACCTTTCTGAGCTGCGACACCTTGTTGTCCTGCCACCTAACTTTGCTAGCGTGAGGGTAGCTCTGTGGCAGTCTGCGTTCAGCAGGCACAGGACCTGGGTCTGATCCACAGCACCCTTCACCCCTCCCTAAACAAACCCTAAACATGTCAGTATGATTCCTCCATTTCCATATGAAGGAAACGACGGTGCTCTTGCTGACCAGTGACTGCAGGTCAGATCCTGGATCTTGCACTAGAGACGACACACACCAAGAAACTGAAAACCCTAATGCCAGGTAAGGATTTTACCATGGCCCCAAAAGTCCTTTGGAGCAAAAAGGGAAGAATGTCTACTTCAGATGTCCAACATCTCCTCTCTACCACTCAACTACACTCAAACTGATGACCAGCTGGTCAGGACAGAATAGTTTACCTCTGAAATTCCTGCCAATGGACTAGGTGTAATGGATTAATAAAAACTGCTGTGGATCCCCAAGTAGCTGCAGTGGCAGAAACACTGCAGGTCCCTGGAGTGGTGACAGGCAGGTCATGGGGTGTCAGGCAGGGACCATGCTGCAGTGAGGCCCATGGCAGTGGCAGGTGAGAGACAGAAGGATAGGCATGCCATGCAGAGTGAGGATATTTATTTAGTGGTTATGGAAGGGAGGGGAGAAGGGGGGAAGAGCAGAGTGGGAAGGAGGGAGAGGGGGAGAGAAAGAGAAAAGAGAGAGAGAGAGAGTGAGAGAGAGAAAAGAGAAGTGAGAGAAGGGAGAGATGGAAGCTGCCTCTCCAAGAGGGAGACAGAGAAGAGAGAGAACTCAGGCTGGAAGCTGAAGATCAGCCTGCTCAGCAGATGGAGGAGGGAGTGGGCATGGCTCATTACACTAGGTACCCAAAGACCAAGAACCAAGTTATTACTGAGTAGGATACATGTGTGTGAGGGTAAGAACAAGGGCCCCTAGCAGTCTAGCTAGAGGACTGCAAGCCCTTCGGCAGCACCCCTTCTCACCTGCTGTACAAGCTCCGGAGGCAGCTCGGCTCTCCACTGCTTCAGCTGGCGGGAAGCAAATGAGTGTAAGGCATAGGACATGGTGCCATACTCAATCCACAAGGACAAATTAGAGCTGTCAATTTCGAGGGCCCTCCGGAAGCAGTTCAGAACAGGTGTGGCATGTTTCCAGATGGGTCCATCGCTCTTCAGTTCATTGGAGTTCAGCTTGTCCTGAATTCGGCTGGCCCGGGCCAGAGCCATGCCTGCCCAGGAATCGAACCTAGGGTAGTAACAAAAGTGCCAGCTAAAAACACTGCTGTTCCAAGGGCACGGCAGTCAGGCAGACATTGTGGGAGTTCTGCTCCACACATGGCTCAAGACCCAACTCAGCCATTCTACAGTCTGGGTCATGACCTCTCCTTGTCGTGGCCTTGCTCCCTCCATCAGTACATGTATTTAATGCATGAGGATGGAGGATGGTGTGCCAGGAGACAATTGTTCTTCTGTGTCTCTTGGCAAGTAGCGATGACTGCTGGTGGAAGGCAACAACACTCCCAAAAAGCCTCACAAGAGGGGTCCAGCTGAGGCAATCACAAAAAAAAAAAAAAAAAAAAAATCAAACTTAATTCAGTGTCTTTTCCTCCTGAGGCTCATATTTTCACCAAGCAGGAACTCAGGGAAAAGAGAAGTGTGGGCACCAGACACTCAGTTTATTCCTATTGTCTCTTGGATCCTATTTATTCTCTCAGCTCAGATCCCTGCAATAAAATGAACAAGATGGAAGGCAATGGCTGGGACCTGAAGGCTCTGAGACCACCCGAGAGAAGCTAAGCAGGGGGACACACAAGATTCTGGGAGAAGATGAGTAGCCATGGAGATGCCGGGACAGAGGTGCTTTCTGAGCTCCTGCAGAGCTGTTTACTGAGTGCTGGTCCAGAAAACAGAAAATGCAGCAACCAAAAGAGCTAGGGCTGCCCTGTCGAATACACCATCAGTTCAGCCCACCACACCTTTACAATAGCTGGTGTGAGTTTACGCTGGCTAATTGCTGTCTGGAATTGTCTGATCATCCCAAGAGATGGCAAAGGCAAATAAATCCCATGAGCCCCCAAAGTGCCTTCACTGTCCTCCAACCAAAGATGGCACCATGTAAACAAAGGAGCAGGGGAGACACCACAGACTCAATGGTGACAGGAGGACAGCAAAGATGAAGGCTTCACCCTTTGTGTGAGAGGCTTCTGATAGTAGCCTTTCTTCCTCAGAGGCCTGGAGCCCAAAGCAACCATTTCTTCCCTGGCTCTGCTCAGCCTACTCTGGAGAAGGGAATGGGGGAGGAGGGCTTAAATCGCAAATTTCACAACAGGGACTTCTTTTCCATATCCAACATCTCTGAGAGAAGTTACTCTCACCTCGAGGAAAGAAAAAGTTGTGACAGTCCTGTATGGCGGCACAAGAACCACCTCCTCTCTACACAAAGCAACCAGGGCAGAGAGGCATCACCATGAAAACTCAGGAACAGGCTGAAGTGATAGATAACTCAGTAGTTAAGAGTACTTGCTGCCCTTCAGAGAACCTGGGTTGAGTGCCCAGCACCCACATGGCAGCTCACAGCCATCTGTAATTCCAGTTCCAGAGGATCTGATACTCTCTTTTGGCCTCCAAATGCACCAGGCATACATATAACACACAGACATACATTCAGGCAAAACACCAACATACATTTAAAACACACACACACACAGAAAAATAAACATGCCCTTGTCCTCCTGATGTAAGTGTCTGATTCAGGCACAACACTACACAATCCATACTCTGGGAGTGAAGGCCTCAGGGATGCCTGTGACCCCAGGAGGAAGAAATATCTAGAGTCCGCATTTTAGGTTCTCATTTGTGCAGAGCAAGTTCAGTCCTGGTGCTGGGCTTAGAGTTGTTTCCTGCTCAGCTGAACTAGGTCTTAGCCCCACTTCCATCCGAAAATGGCTGTCTAACTTGATACCTCTTCCAGTTCAGCAAAAACCAGGAAAGCTCCATCAAAGGGAAGGAAAACTGCCAGTCGACCCTCAGGAACCTCCATCGATATAATCAGGGCCCTACTGTCTACCCAGCCACCTACCATGGGCTTCACCCCTCTCAAAAGGCATCAAGGAAGAATTCAAATATCCAAATTTGTACTTCAGCTAGTACCAAGGACCAGGTGGAACCCCAGTCTCCACTGGTATCTGCCTGTGGAACTCAGAGTAAGAGCAGCTCTAGGCTGAGACCTAGTACCAAGCTGATAAAACCCTTTCTACGTTAGGACCAGTCCTCAGAGAAGACATCTCAGCACACAGTGGGCCAGATCTAACAGGCTGATAGCATCTAAACAGATGATGTATACACTAAAGCAGCAGTTCTCAGTCTGTGGGTTGCAGTCTCTTTGGGAGTCACATATCAAATCTCCTACATATCAGATATTTACATTACATCCATAACAGTAGAAAATTACAATTATGAAGTAGCAACAAAATACTTTTATGGTTGGGGGTCAGCACAGCATTAGGAAGGTTGAGAATCACTGGACTAGAGGGCTATCTAGTTGAGCCTTTGGTAGGTACTCTCACCCACTGCCTGTGGACCTGCAAGTGAGAGGAGCCATGCCAGGTGCCGGCTATCATTACTCCACTTTTTAGATAGAGAAGCAGGTGACCTACAATGTCAACCACAGGACAAGCTCAGCCAGTAAGTGCAGATCTGTGCTATCACAACTGAAGTAGTGACCCCCAAGACAGCCAGGGCTTTAAGCACATGGCTCCTTGCAGACTCAGCAAAAAGGGGCCTTCTGAGGGCCTTTGATAGAGGTGATGTCTTACAAATTTGCTTCTCTCTCCAGAGCTCAGCCCCTTCCTCCCTTGTCCAGGCAGGATTGTGGAAAGGTGAATTCTATGGCTTCCTGGGGCAGGGCAGTTCTGTGCCCACCCATGGTCCAAGAGCAGCACCATGATGGTTCCTAAGGACTTCCAGAGAGTGTGTCTGCAGGGCTTTACCTCCAGACACAGGCTGGCTACAGGGTAACTATCTGACCACGTCCAAAGTCTACCTCTCCAGGTAGACCCTTTAGTCAAGTGGACTGAGCTTCGTGAGTAAAGCAGAGTCCTTCAGAATGCTTAGTTCTGAAAAATCACTACATTTTAGGAGGAAGCTCAACAGGAAGCTACAGAGGAAGCACAAGCCTTGTGCACAAGGCTCCTACACACCATTGGGACAAACCTCACTGTTGACAGAACATCAGAGCAAGACAAAAACAAACGAACCAAGAACAGAAACAAAAACAAAACCCCCAGGCGCCAGCTTTTCTACTATTCCTCTTTAGTTAGATAATTTATTTTCTATATGTGTTTTGTGGGTATGTATATATGTGCACATGAGTGTGCCTGGGACCCACAGAAGCCAGAAGATGATATTAGGTCCTACAACTGGAATTACAGTGGCCATGTGGGTGCTCTTAACCGCTGAACCATTTCACATCCCTGGTATCCCCTCTGAACCCCCAAAGCACCCCTAATTAAAGAGTCTCTCTACCCAGGACATACCAGTTGTCCTGATTCCTGCTACCAGGAAAGAAGCACCACAAAACAGTATGGGGCTATGTAGTATTTCCTTGCCCCTGCGCACCAGAAACCAAAAGGATTCCAGTGCACCTCCACTAGGACTCAAGAATGCTAAGACATTTTTTTCTTTTCATTCTTTTTCATTATCTTGCTACAGACAAGGAAACTTTAGGCTGGCTCACTGGAGAACTGGCTGAACTAGAGACAGCAGGCCTCCTGGCAGCAACCTGGCTCCACACACTATCACCCACCTGTTGGGGCAGATGCAAATATCGTGCATGTAGAACTTGATGGCTTTAGACTGCTCCTTGTTTTTGAAATGATAATCAGCCAGGAGGTAGTAGAGCTCATTCACCACCGGAGGAGTGGGATCTGCCCCTTCTGGAAGGCAGGGCACCTGGCACGAGAGAGGGCAAGTTTAGGAGAAGAGGTGGAGTCCAGTGCAGGTATAAACTGTCAGTTGGCTTGCTCTGATCTCTAGCAGCTGGTGCTGAGCAGACAAGCAGCAGAGCTTGAGAGGAAGCCCCCCACCACCCCATGTTCCCTGAGACCCACCTCGGTGGAAGTTCCCTCAATGTAGGCAGAGACCTTCTCCATGCTCAGGGCTGGCTTCTCTGTGCGGGGCACAATGGTAGCAATTCTTTTCAGCAGGTTAGCCAAGTCAGCAGAAACAGTGCTGGTTTTGTAGCTATCAAATTCAGGAAGGGTCTTGGGCTTAAAATACTCAAACATAAAAAGGGCATCCTCCCATATAAGATCCACCTGAAAAAGACAGATGCAGACTCAGCACACGCATGGTTAGGAAACAAAGAGAAGTTCCTCTAGAGGAGCTCAGTGCAATGAGGTCACAGCATGTGGTGAACAGAGCACGCTCCCCACTCCACTCCTCTCACCTGCAATGGGCAGGCAAGCCTCCATTCCAGCAGCCTAAGAAGACAAAGTCATTTGTTTTCTGGGTGGGTATAAGTCTCAAGCTTCCTGAGGATATCACTGCACAGAATTATGTTATTAGTGTTAAGGTTATAACTCTCAAACAGAAATATTTAACTTTCTTAATGAATGAGAGTAAATGATAAAACAATTTTATGTTAAGTATTAAGGTTTTAGTACTATTAGCCAAAAAATAATTTTTATAATTCTATTATACTTCATGTGTCTATGTATATTGCCACATATGTGCAGGTGTCCATGTAAGGCAGAAGAGGGAATTAGATCCCTTGGAGAAGGAATTAAAGGTGACAGCCACCTGTTGGAGATGCTGGAAACCAAACTCAGGTCCTCTGCAAGAGCAGCAAGTGTCCTTAACTGTTGAGACAGCTGTCCACTCACCTCCTTACCTGGATCCCACGTAGTCTAGGCTGGCCGTGAACTCACTATGAACTTCTAATGATCTTGCCTGCACCTCCCAAGGGCATGCTCTACCACACCTGGTTTTACATGATGTTAGTAATAAAACCCAGGGCTCCATCTTTGCTACATAAGTGCTCTACCAACCGAACTACATCTCCTGCCTAAGAAATGTCTTTTAGGATTCATACCTGGTTAGGTCTCTAAAAACCAAATATTGAAAATTGAAGATTATGATCTGTGAAATCATGGCCAGGTTGGGGGTGGGGCGTCAATCATAACTGCGAAGCTTAGGCTCCACACCTCTGGGCCAGAGTAGACATGCTATCCTAACGAGTCTATATATTAAGGTATAGAATATCTAAGACTGGACAATGGCTGATGATATAAGCCATGGCATAATGTACCCAATAGTGTTCTGGGGAGAACAAATCAAAAAGAAAAATATGTATGGAATTATGAGTGTAATCCAAACTGCAAATGAACCTGGTAACAACGAGATGTCAATCAATTACATGTTACATCCTATAGAAAAACCCTCTCCTTTGATCAGCCAGCAGACCATCTCAGAGAATTGTGTGTAACAATCTCATGTCCTGTAAGGAGCTCTCCTCTGAGAGCTGCCTCTCCCGGGCCTGAGGCAGCAGGCTCACCTGCTGAGCCGAGTGTTCCTCCAGGTATCTGGCCTTGCTCTTCTTGCTGGGGAAGCTGTACAGGCAGTAGAAGCACTGCTCCAAGGCAGTCTCCAGCTCCTCCTTGTAAGGGTGAGTGTCTTCAGAGGCAGATGCAGCAAGTTCCTTTTGGAGGACTTGCACCTATGGCAGGTGGGAAGAGAGACCTACAGATTCAGCCTCCCAGTCAGAGCAAGACCCCAGGGGGACCACCACTTTATCAACTCTTTTAACCTGAGGAGGTAATGCCTGGGGTCCCTAGATTCCAAAGACTTGCTTCCAAGAAAAGACTTTATCTTTATGGAACTGCTCTGGGTGGATCTGGCAGTAGACTCCATCAAGGCGTGTGAGCTGCCTGACTTCAGCACACCTAGCCAGCATCTACCACCACCATAAGATACGCTACGCCCAGGCAACGTCCCCACCTATTTGCTAAGTATGCATTTACTGAGCAGCTTCTTTTATGTGACACAGTCTGACTTAGATCCTACTTTTTTTAAAAGTTCAGATTCCAATGGAGAAACGGTGCTAAATACTTACAGAAAACAACTCTAAGCGCCACAAGGGCTGAGGAAAATCTCCTCCAATAAAAACATCACCGAGAATCAGAGGAGATACCAATACAGCAAACCAGTTATATCTCAGGATATGAAATGTTACGACTATATTTATACCCAATTGTCGATAAATATACATACTTCAAACCTCCATAAATTTTTGCCAATACTAGATGAAAAGTGAATTTATCTATCTATATTTATTTATTTTGCATCAAGCATTTTACCCACTGAACCACTTCCTAAGCTGAGTGCGCTCGCTCGCTCGCGCTCGCGCGCTCTCTCTCTCTCTCTCTCTCTCTCTCTCTCTCTCTCTCTCTCGTATCTCTGTGTGGCCCTAGAACTAGCTCTGTAGACTAGGCTGACCTCTAAGTCACAGAGATCTGCTTGCCCTCTGCCTTCCAAGTGGTGGATTAAAGGCATGCACTCTTTTTACTTAAAGGGAAGGGAAAAGCATAAACAACGTTAGCAATAAAAAAGGGGAAACTATTAGAAGTACCTAGAAATGTTTAAAAAAAATAAATTTAACACCAAACTGATTTATGCTAGTTTTTGTTTGTTTGGGATTTTGTTTTGTTTTTCAAGACAGGATTTCTCTGTGTAGCCCTGGCTGTTCTAGAATTTGCTCTGTAGAGATTCTCTTGCCTCTGCCTCCCAAGTGCTAGGATAAAAGGTGTGTGCCACCACCACCAGGCCACTTTACAGTAGTGGGACACTATTCCAAAAAGTTTCACTTAAGAAAAAACAATCTATAATCAATCAGAATTAGCAGTAGCTAAACTTTACAAATAGAAAGACCAGATCCAGGGTGGGAGAAAGGGAATGACAAATGGCCGTGTGTCAGTTTGTTTCTGAGTTAAGAATAGGGCACTCAAAGTTAGGGGTGACGCTAAGAGGGGAGGTGACTCTGATCAGACTACACTGTGAAATCCTCAGAGAAGTAATACAAATGTCATAAAAACAGTGTTTACATTTTGAATGCCTGAAATAAATCAGAAGAAAACGATTTTGTAAACCTGAAATTCCAGCTACTCAGAGACTGAGAAGGAGAGGTCAAAACTTCAAGGTCTGCCTGAGTTAAATTCAAGTTGCCAGTCTAGGTAACTCAGGGAAATCCTGTCTCAAATAAAAATAAAACAAGGCTGGGGTATACCTCAGTGGCAAAGACTTGCCTAATATGCACAAGGCCCCATATTCATTTCTAATACCATTACAAAAAAAAAAACTACTTCATAATACTAAAAAGGAGAGAAATTCAACTTTCATCTCCGCAAGTTTTATTGCCTTTGCACTACAGCAGGAGTCTGGGGAGTTGCAGCAGAGACTCTCAATGCCCACAAACGCAGAAAGTGCATGCTCTCCTCTTTAGTGACAGAGTGTACCATCTGTGACCAGGAGTTAAGAGAAGGAAAAGAGAACCACAGAGACTGAAAAGAAGGGAAATAATAAGGAACCCACAGACTAATCATTTACATAGAAAATCCATCAAGTCTCAAAACCATTACAATATACCAGGAACAAGAAACCAAGGACCTATGTGTAAGAGAACTTCCTTTTCAAAATGTTCCTGTATTTCTACAAAACAAAATGAAACAAAATTAAATTTAAATATCAACTTGTAATAGGAATTTCTTTTTTAAAGATATATAGGGTTCAAAGTATAAACCAACAGCAGACCATATGCCTACCAAGCACAAGACCTTTTTGGATCCCCAGAACCACACACAAAAATCTAGGAGTCAAGAAAAATGTGCATAATTAAGAAACAGGAACATGTAAGGTTGAAATAAATAAGAAGACATATTATGTTCATGACTAAATAATTCAATTTGGGAACTTCTCTTCCAAATTATTCAACAAGACCACTGATTCCAATCAAAATTCCAGGGAGGGCACGGTTTCCTTAAATCTTATACACTGATCTTACAATGTTATAGAAGAAGGAGCCAAGAACAGCCAAGAGAATATGATGGAAATAAAGGTAAGTAGAGAAATTCTAGCAGTTATCAGACTATCAAAGAAACTGTGGTGCTGGCACAGGGGTAGAAAGGCTGCGAATGTCAATACAGACAGCCTAAAGATAACCTCCTCGCACTCACAAGATATGAAGGAGAATTAGGTGTAGCAAGAAAATTCTTTAATAAAGAGCTCAAACCAGCTGGCCATTCACGTAAAATGTGAAACTGGTCCTACCTTGTCCTACAAACAAACAAAAATCTACATGGAATGGAGAACACATGTGACAACAAGCCAGGAGAAACCTTTATAAATGAGACGGATTTTGTGTGTGTGTTTCTGCTGTGGGACAATGGTCTGTACCCTGTCACTTGTATTTTAATGAAACACTGATTGGCCAGTAGCCAGGCAGGAAGTATGGGTGGGGTGACCACTGCTCACATCCCTAGAGATGCTTCAAACTGCAGGACAGGAAGGTTTTGTTTGATCTCAGCCAGCTGCTGAATAGCAGAGAGACACAAACACAAGCTACACGGTGCCAGGAGCAGGTGGCACAGGGTAGGGAGAATGGGGAAGGCCTCTTGGAAAAGGTGGAAGAAAGGGAGTGAGTTGTGCAGGATCCAAGGAAAGCAATCTGGTAGGGAATCTGAGGACTCTCAATGGGTCCTGGGTAAGAAACTTAGGAACTGGAAGCAAACACAGCAGCACTTGTCATTTGTCTCTCAATTCACCTGGCTTGTGAGAGTCAGCGTTCGAGAGACACAGAGCAGGGAAACCTGGGAAGAGAACGATACACTGGCCCTTTGGCCTACGCTTCCCTCTCGCATTACTCCCCAACACAAGACAGCCTGCAAAGGTATCTGTTCTTTTCCTCCTCGTACATATGATGTGTGTGTATTACGAATATCCGCATGTATATGGTTTCACCTGTATGCATGAGTATCTTTGTACATGTGTGCAGAAGTCACAGGTTGACATGAGCGTCCTCCTCAATTACTTTCTACATTATTCACTGAGGCAGACAGGCAAGCTCTCAACTGAACCCAGAGCATGATAGTTAACTTTCTCTGGGGAGTCTGTCTCTGCCTTCTAAGCACTGAGATTACAGGCAGGATGCCATGCCCAAGGGCACTTATACAGTGTGCTGGCTAGTTTTATGTCAAGTTGACACAAGCTAGAGTCAGAGTGGAGGGAGCCTCAATTGAGAAAAATGCCTCCATAAGATGCAGCTGTAAGGCATTTTCTTAATTACTGGTTGATGTGAGAGGGCCCAGCACCTTGGGTGGTACCATCCCTGGGATGGTGATCCTGGGTGCTCTAAGAAAGCAGGCTGAGCAGGCCATGTGAAGCAAGCCAGTAAGTAGCACCCCTCCATGGCTTCTGCATCATTTCCTGCCTCTAGGTTTCTGCCCTGCATGAGTTCCTGTTCTGACTTCCTTTAGAAATGGAAATATAAGCCTTTATTTAAATAAACCCTTTCCTCCCCAACTTGCTTTTGGTCATGGTATTTCATCATAGCAACAGTAACTCTAAGACACAGGTCCTGGGGACCTGAACTCAGGAACTCATCCTGTACAGAAATTATTGAGCCATGTTCCCAGGTTCTCTGCATGAGAGCTGCCTGAGGAGACCTCCTAGAAGCAGTGTCTGTGCACTTGGGTAGAGGAATGAGGGTAGTGCCTGATTTCTGCATAGCAATGCAGACTTTGCGAGCTGTCACGTGCATAGAAAAGTTTCATACACTCTTAGTCTCCTTCAGCCCTGTGATAGCCAATCTTGGCTGTCACCCTGACCACATCTAGAGTCAGCTAAAACCCAAGCTGCTAGGCACTCCTGTGAGGGATTGTCTTAAGTGGATTAATTGAGGTGGGAAAACCCACCCTAAATCTAAGCTATATGTTCTGGTGGCAGCCAACATAAAAGGACATGGATGAAAGAAGCTTTGCTTCTTGACACCAATCTTGTTGGCAAGTTCATCTATCCTGAGGTATTATGTAAAATAAATTTATTTTTAAAAAGTCTAGTTTCTTCAGGATTTCAACACAGACTGAAAACCAGCAGTTCTCCAGGAATCTTCCAGGATTCCAGCATCAGACTGGGATTGTTGGGCATCCAACCTCATGGACTGAACACCTACTGGATGCTCAGCCTTTCCATTGTGAGACAGACATCACTGGACTACCCAGACCATACCCGGTGAGTCAGTCTGCTAAATCTCCTCTAGTATCAGTTCCATCAGCTCTGGTCTTCTAGAGAGCCTGACTCACACAAACCTGCATTTGTTTAGTGCCAGGTGCTCTATTAAGCACTTGGATTCAGCAGCGAACCAAGGGAACAAAAATACCTACTCTCTCTGAATTTAACACCAGCAGAGGAAAGTCAAATAATAAACATAATATATAAATTATGGAGTATGCTAATAGGTGGTAAGTCTGTTCTAAGACGGGGCAAACTAGGGAGGCACTGAGGAGGAAGGCTGCAGCTGCAGAGGATATACCCACCAAACACAAGTTACCCAGCAGAAGACAGCAAGCTTTTTAAAGGGCAAAGAACAAAGATTTTAGGCCTTTCAAGCCATACAGACTTACAGTTTCTTGTCCTTATCAATGCATAGTAAAAGCAGTCATAATTGCTACGTAAATAAATGCCCCAATAAAACTTTATTAGCAGGTATACAGGCTGGACTAGATGCCTCTTCCTTGGTACATCCGAAAAACCTGATGCGCTGTAATCAGCCTGGTGTTAACTGGCCTCCTACTCAGTGGAGACTGGGTCCATGCTGCGTATCTCCAATAAGCCCAGAGCTACCGATCAAGCCCAGTTGGCAGGCTCAAGAAGACTGTCACCAGTGCTGTAATAGCTACCGAGTGCTGTACTAGCTACCGATTGAACAATCAGGACTTGTGTACTTTCATCATGATGTATGCTAAAGGCTCTAAGATAATGGGGTCAACTAACTCAAATCTTTGAAACCATGAGCCAAAAGAAACCTTTACTCCTTTAAAGATGATTAGCTCATGGGTTTCGTCACAGTGATAGAAGAAGAAATAAAGTCACAGGAAGCGAGTTCAGATTTTCTTCAAGTTTCTTCAATTACACACGTATTAAACAAAGACCCACAATGGGAACCCCTACAGGAAGACAAACACAGCGCAAGGGAACCCTTGCCCACCAGGGTTCTGTCGTCTTTCCCACTTGCCCCAACCCCGTACTGTCAGCCTATGACCCAGGAGGATCACTTACGTAGAATCGCAGCAGCGCCCCATCTGAATTGCAGCACCAGGACCTCCTGCCCAAGTATTCATGCGCTGTGTTGAGCAGCATGAGGGAAGATGGGAGCATGGGCATCTCCGACATCCCTGGGAAAGGTCGGACCAACAGACAATCAGTGCAAACACTCAGTGGCAAAAGGACTGCATCCATGTCTCATTTTCTCTTTTCTCTCTCTGTCATATGACCAGACGGTTCTCTTTCCTTTTCTAAGTAATTACTTAACTGGCTTTAATAAGCAATCTGTTTATCAAAAATCAACTGAAATCATATAGAAAAATGTAAATGAGGGCTTCCCTCACAAAACAGAACTGCCCTAGCACCCGAGAACCAATACTAGCATCTGCTGCACATCACTCAGAGTACCTCCTATACTTTTCAAAGAGAAGGACAAGTTACAACAGACCACATACTACATGAACAAATTCTGAAAACTCTCACATTTAGGTTTACTTGAATACTGCAGAAGGGAAAAAAAAAACCTATTAACTCGCCATTAAATGTTTGCTCACCATTAAATTTTAAGTTCCTTAAAAACCCTCAGAATTTTTGAAACTCTGGACCATACATAAGCCATGAGCACCTTTTAACTGGCTCTTTGAGGGTGGGAGCAAAGTAAATTAAAAGAGAACATTTTAAAACAGAAAATACCAGATGGCATTGCACACAACTACACATAGTTTAAATGTCTTTTACAAAAATTTACTACTGGTCAATCCCTCAACAACAACAACAAAAAAGTAACACCCCCCCCCCCAATCCCTTCAGGTAATAAAGGCTCATACCATTCCAGACATTGTGGGTTCTTTAGTTTCCTTTTTTTAAGGCCTTATTTTTTTTATTGTGTATGTGTGTCTGTGTCTGCCACGTGTGGAGTACCTATGGAAGCCAGGGTGCTCTGATCTGCAGTTACAGGTGGCTGGGAGTCACCTACATGGGTATTCTTTAGAATTATGAGTTTTCTGCCACGCAAAAACTGCCTCTCATTCCTTAAAGCTACAGTTTTAACTCCCCGCAGGTCCACAGAGGAAGAAGAAGCCGAGGGGGGGTACTGGCCCCCCTCCCCGAGATTTCCCTTCGGCAGGACTTGCCATCTCCAGCTGTCAGCTCCTTCAGTGTCTACAACAGCTGCAGGACTTTTTGAGTCCACACACGTCCACAAGCTCCCATCCAGTGACTACACAAGACAGCCCGACAGCTCTCCAAAGGCCCTGTCACTTCAGAGTCCCTGACAGCCTAGCCAGGGTCTGTCGGCCAGCACCACAGGCTAACTTATCCTAGCCAATCCTGCTGCTTCTCCAATCATTTTACAAGCATGGTCCGTTTTGAGAAACTCGGCTCATATAAGGTCTCTCACTACTCAGCCAGAAAAGTACTTAATCCTGAGCCACACCCTTGGAATTAAGTCTGGTCATAGGAGGATAGAAGTACTCCCTTACCCTAATTTCCTCTAAAAAGGCCAAATGGTTCTGGGGCATGTCTCCATTATTCAGCTCTCCATAAATGGGAAGATATTGGGATTTTGTCCCAGAATTTGGTCACCTCCCATCCCTCAGTTCACAGGATGAGGGGAAGAGACAGCACCATGCCTGCCTGTCCACAGAACATGTCTATTCCTCCCTGGGCATGATGCTTCAGCTGAGGGTGCTAATTCCTCTTGTTTACTTACCTGCTCACAACTTGATTGTTTTTCTTTTCTTTGCTTTTCTGAAACATGATCTCTCTATGTAGCCATGACTGTCCTTGCTAGACTAGACTGGTCTCAAACTCAATCACAGAGATCTGCCTGCCTCTGCTTCCCAAGTGCTGGGATTAAGTGTGCATGCCACTATGGCCAGCATTTTCCAGTAGTAGAGAAAACTCTTTGGTATGCATAATTAACTTTCATTTTTATAAGAAAAATAATAACCATTTATAGATATACATTTTTCACTAGTAAAGTCTTTTGAGAATACAATTTAGTACTATTTGTCAAGAGTTCTACAGACATTCATTACTAGAAATTTACACTTTTAAAAAAAAGTGAGCAGCAACAAAAGGGTCTCCATGATCTGTGGATACCCATAGCATGGCCTCTAAGAAACAAATACGACAGTGCCCCAGAGGCTAAACAAGTGTGACGGCTCACTAAAGAATGTGCCTACTCACAATACCTACATAAGGCCTCAGGGACCTACCACACAGAGCAGATAAGGACAGGCGTCAGCCCCAGCCTCCTCCAAACCTGGTGATGACACACCTTCCTCTGCCGGGTTCTGGAGCTGCTGTTGGTGGCACAGGGAACGGAAGGTGTCTTCTTCCTGCCAGATAATCCTGTGCAGAATGATCCAGGGCAGCACTGAGGAAACATAGGGCTCCTTGGGCTCCTCTTGTACAGCCATGCTGCAGTCAATGACCTGGCAAAGGGCACCAGCAGCATGTCAGCCTCCCCAGAGCCCCTGAAATGAGCCTAGATTGCAGTGCCTTCTGGGAGAGGCAAGGTATAACATCTGCCTACCCCTACAGCTTTAACATGGGAACACTGACCTAGCAGTACCCAGCTTATCATCAGACAGTCCCACAATGCCCAATGACATGCTCTTTCCTCGCACCACATGCAACTACTGACTGTGCAAGGGGAGCTAACAGTCCAGGGGAAAACAGGCCTGAGAAACTACTGAGTCCGGTGGGCATACACAGAGGCTACCATGAAAGCAGGAGCAGCGGCAGGGGTCTCAGGTAGAGAGTGATCAGAGACAAGCCCTTGAGGCGTCCAGGTAAATTACTGCAGTATGTCCAACACTGAGGGTAGAGGACACACTCACAGGCAAGGATCCCAGAGGGTGGTCCAGAATAGCTTCAGCCAACAAAGTAAAAGAGGAGCAGCAGGCTGGGGATCAGTGCACTTTGATACACTACCCAGTCAATATGGAAAGGGTTCAGGGAATGAGAAGACAGTCATATTTCAGAGTTTAAAAGGTACCTCTGTGGCAGAACAGTAGCTGGGCTAAAAAGGTAGAAGGTACAGAAAGAACTACTATAGGGGTTCCACGGTTCATGAAAGAAATGGCAGGTGCCTGGTCTTGGCTGAACAAAATGGAGGGAAAAAATAGACACTAGAATAGTAATGGGTAGCAGGACTTACTCATGGCCAGAGCATGAGTTCAGAAGACAGCAGAGGGCTCTCAAATGAAGGTTCTCTGCCTCAAAACCCACCTTGGGTGACACGAGCGACTATGACCAATCTATGCCTTAAAGTGCTACCCCTCAACTGGAAGTTCTAGAGTATTGTGGGGGAGGGAACCCCCACAGGGGGCCAGGCCTGGACTGTAGTCCTCACTCTGCCTCTTGGCACACTAAATGCAGACCTCCTTGCTAAGTCTATTTCTGCCCCTCGGGAAGAGGAAGTCTGAGAACCTTTGTTATCCCAGGCGCTACATCAATGCTAGACCTTGACACAAAGCAGTCTCAGAAGGTCTGCAGCTGTGGACAGCGAACTCAAACTCTGAAGTTCTAGCCAAAGAAGTCAACGTGTCCCTTTGGAGTACATAAGTCACAGTGACTATCAGTGAACCTCAGAAGGCTGTACTGGAGAGATACACCAGCTGAAGACAGTACAGTGTGAAGAGGAGCCAGGGTTACCTGGATGAGGTTGTTGGTGAGCCGGACAAGGCCGGTGGTTGAGGAAGATTCCTTTAGGATGCTGCCACTGCTGTCTGATGACAGTGCCTGCTCGATGCCTAGCAGCAACTGGGTCACCGTGGCCACCCACTCTTCCTTGGCTGCAGATTCAGTTGAGTTCACCATCTGCTGGACAGCCTCATTCAGAGCCACGTCAGAACATTCAAAACACTGTTTGTGGTCCTTCAACCGGAGCAATGAGTCCTGAGCACAAGAAGAAGCAAAACGAAAAGTATGTGTCAGTTCTACACACAGGGACCACAGGCCTAAGGCTGGGAGAAAACACAGGACCAAGAGCAGTTGTCCTTCAGTGGTTTTCATTCGGCCTTGAGGCATCTGCACTGACCTGGGTGCAATGGCAATATGGCAGGTCACCAGGCCCGGAGCTTTTAGAAAAATGCTTTACTTTTGTGCCTAATCTTCCCATTTCTAAAGCTGGGCCTCTGTGAACAGAACCAGAGTTGGCAAGCAGCAAAACTGAAGCTAAGTGACTAATTCCTTTGTTACCTCTTGTGTTGATCTGAATGAGAATGCCCCCCCCCAGAGGTGCAGATGTTTAAATACTTCATCCCTAGTTAGTGNGGTGGTACCGCCCGCCCCCCCCCCCCCCCCCCGTGAGCTCATATTTGACTGATCGGTCTCTAGTTGGTAGAACTGTTTGGGAAGGATTAGGAGGTGTGGCCTTGTTGGAGGAGGTGTGTCCACTGGGGTGGGATTTGGGGCTTTAATAGCCCACACCAGGCCCAGTCTCACTCTCTCTGCACCCAACCTGCAGATCAGAATACATGCTCTTTATCTACTGCTCCAGGGGCTGCCTGCTGCCACACTTTCTGCCATGGCAGTCACGGACTTGCCCTCTGAAAATGTAAGCAAGTACCCAATTAAATATTCTTTTATAAGTGGCCTTGGTCATGTGTCCCTTCATAACAACAGAAAAGTAACTAAGATACTTCTCCTCCAATGTATTCATTATGTCCCTCTACCACCAGGTCTCAAGGAATGAGGGGGCTGTCTCAGCAGGGTAAGGCAATGTGCGAGGGAGGAACTATCTCAGCACAGGAGGGCATGAACTGATGTCTCAGAAGGGACAAATGGCCAGTAACTGATGAAGTCATCATTCTGTGAGCTCCCTCTTCCCCAATGCACATGTGAGCCTCAGCCATGGCATCACCCCTTGAAGGTACATTTCCATGAACGGAAATGCAGGCCACACTGAGCACAATGTGAAGGACACACACGGCTCTTACAACACCACACAGAGTCATGACTTCTATTTTAAAACGTCCGTGGAAGCCATCGACTTTCTATAAAGTGCCTCTGAGAAAGGAGAGAAGGCCTAGAATATAACCCATTTAAACCCCAGGGAAATGGGCTTCATCAATGGCTTGTGCTTCAGCAAACAGTTTGTGAAGTCACACATCTGACAGGCAGCTTGCTGGACCAGCAGGAAGCACCTACTGCCTGCGTGTGTCATCTGGCTCTGGCCCACCCCTTGCCCCTGCAACCCCAAGCCTAGGTCTGGAGGCAGCTCCTATCCATACCTTTCTCTGGGGTGGCACAGGTATGGGAGCAGAAAGGTCCCAAATGCCTTCAAAATATATTGCAAAATTTGAACACAAAACTTTCTCCTAACTCACCAAGTCAGGAAAAGGGAGCCTCTGCTTCTTTGAGAAAGAAGCCTCCTTGAAGAGGAAGTCACTGGGGAAGGGGCTATGGAGTATACCTATGGGGTCCCAAACCCAAGCTGACTCCTTCTGATCAAAACTGAACATACAAGAGGCAGATATAAGACAGCGTGCACACCGATTTCCAAAGTTGGCAAAGATGAGGGGTCGCCAACAGTGCTCTAACAGAACATATGGCTCAGGGCGAGAATTAGAAAAAAGCAGAAGACTAGCTTCCAATTAGTGTAGAAACCAAATTACCACTCTCTGTGGGCAACACTACCATATAGCCAAACAAACAGTAAACAATAAAAAAAAAACAGGAATCTCATTAAAAGACCAGGTTTAAATAAACAGGCAATGATCAGTAGAGTTCTTAGAAACCAACAATGTACTATTAAAAAGTACATTAACAATCCAAAATAGTAATATCCAAAGATTAACTCCACAAGAAGGAACCACTGCTATACTAAGGAACATAAAAAGAAGCTTGCTAAATTGGGAATTCTTTCTTGTATCCCCCTTACCATGAGAAAGATTCTGAATTTGATTCCCACTCCAGAAACACAAAAGCAGGCAAGTTAAAACATGCAAAACATAAAACATACACTGCTGTAGGCCAGTAAGAGCAAAAATACTTTCAACCCTATTGGTGTGTTCCCTCCTCCCTCTAGAACACTGCAGCCTTCTTGACTACTGCCAAGTACTCGAAGGAGCTCCAGTCCTCTTTGTGGAGTAACTTGAGTAGATGACATTGGTCCAGTATAAAAATGTTATCTAAGCAGATGAAACAACTTACAATGAACAAAATCACAACCATTTGCAAATATGAAAAGATTCTGACAACATAAATGCTGAGAACTTTGCATATAAAAACAAACAAAACAACAATAAAAGTCATGATTTAAAACTAAACAAGCGGGGCTGGAGAGATGGCTCAGTGGTTAAGAGCACTGCCTGCTCTTCCAAAGGTCCTGAGTTCAATTCCCAGCAACCACATGGTGGCTCACAACCATCTGTAATGAGGTCTGGTGCCCTCTTCTGGCCTGCAAGCATACATGTAGACAGACTATTGTATACATAATAAATAAATAAATATTAAAAAAATAAAATAAAATAAAACTAAACAAGCCTGGCAGTGGTAGCTCATGGGTGATAGTGGCGCACACCATTAATCACAGCACTTGGGAGGCAGACACAGGCAGATCTCTGTGAGTTCTAGGTCAGAACTTCCAGAGGTAGACACACACACACAAAGTAAAGGCAATATAAACATGGACGGTGAGCACATACCTGCAGTAGAAGCAGTTGGGCTGGCCTCTCAGGAATGGAAGTCATAAACTCCAGGTGTTTGGCTCGGTCAAACCCACTGGTACACAAGGTGGGCCGGAGCAGCTGTACCACTGCCTTGTAGTCACCTGCCTCAAACAGCCGCTGGATCTCCTCCAACGACTGGCACCTTTCCAGAGACTTCAGGTTCTTCTCAATCTGAAAAAGGTCCAATAATGTTGCCTAATAGCAATCCCTCATCTCCTCCCTGAATTTAGTCAATGTTTGAGTCTTCCCATCTAAATGAGAAAGATAAGCTTATACTCTAGCACTGTTTCAGCCAAAATACGCTAGGTTCTGCACTTAATATCAGTGCTCATACTCCTTCAAAATTAGTTATGTTAATATCCAGATATATTCAAGTCTTTAAAAGCAAAAACACACAGCCACTGCAAAAGCAGAAGGGTTCTTGAATAGTATCTGCCAAAACAGTGTGAAAGTTCATGGTCACAGTTCAGAAGCCAGACTTAACAACCACTGCCTGCCTGGCTGCCAAAGACCCAGAGAAAGAGTCAGGGGATTGACACGCATTGACTCACAGGGCCCTTTCCTCACAGAGGGCCCAATGTAGCCCTGGCACACAGACAGCAGAGTGCCTGGCCTTGTCCTGAAACAAAGGTAGAGGAATGTAGACGCTTTCAGCCATGTGAACACATCACAGATGTAGAGTGCAGCAGGGCAGAGGGTGCACGTGAGGAGAGTGCCATCCAGCAGAGCCTGGCACACACAACATTTATTCCACTCCTGTGTGCAGCCAGATTAGCACTGGTCCAGCACTTCCCCCCAGTGCTGCTGGGGCTGAACAACCACTCCTTCTGAATCACGCTTGGTCACAGCTGGACAAGCTTTCTGCCAGTGGAGTCTGTCCAGGACTGTCTCCTACATCTGCGCTGCCCCCTACCCTCCACCCCAGGACCTTCTGCTCGGCATGTGGGCATCGCTTATTCCACAGGTGCAGATCAGGTCTGGTCTGACTAGATCAACCAGAGTACATCTTCCACCAAGAAAATACTATTAAAGACATCTACTCACTTCCTCCAGAGAAACAACAGAGTCGTTGTGAAGGTTGGGCAGCCGGATGACAATGTCCCCTTGCTCAGCTCCTGCCTCTGCCTGGATGGCACTGGAACTCTGGAGCATTTCTGTGCAGATGTCATAATTCTCCAGGGCTTGTTCCATGTCTCCCTGGTCAGAAGAAAAACCAAGAAAAGGTGGCAAAAAGTAGAGAGTTAATTGTGCTGTCTGGTCCCATACACTCCTGATCTCACTAGACATAGACGCCCTTAAGCTGGTTTCTGTTTATTTGCTAAGAGACAGGGTCTCATAGTCCATGCTGATCTTATACTATGTAGCACAAGGCTGGCCTTAAACTCTCCCCCTCTCGGTGCTGGAATTACAAGCATGTGCCAGTAAGCTACGGTCTTCAATTATTGTTATGCCTCTTTCCCCACCACCAAAAAGGGCTTTCCAGAAAAGTGCAGCTAAACAAATCCCTTTCTGTGACTAAGTACATGAATAATGAGTGATCCATTCCACAGCTCTGTGAGACAAAGTTTCATTAACAATGTCACAGGTGAAGACACCAATGTCACCTCAGCACAGCCAGGTGTCTGGCCAATCCAGAGTTAAACCAAGGCCTGTCCTAACTCTAGAACTGACATTCTTCACATTAACCATGCTGCTTCCCCCAGACTGAGCTACTATGATCCAGGCTATCTCTGACACACTCTCCCGGTGCCCCAAGTACCAGCAGAGAAGGGTACTGGAGAACAGTCGAGTCACTCTGGCCTTCCCACCTAGGCTCTAAGAAGAAGCCAGGTGAGTAATTCCTTTTGGAGCACCCTGCTCCTATTCCTGTTACTTGCTGAGCCTTCACGGGAAAATAAAAGGATCAATCAAGGCACTTTTGAGCAGAGGTCACTGGAGAACACAGGATCCCTCCAAAGCCCTGTGGTGGGCACTGAGGTGCTCCCAGAATGGCAGCCATGCTTTGACTACTGACATGCTGGCAATTTCCAAAATGCCTCACTTCCTCACACAAGTCCAGCAGAGTTACAAATGCTTATTTCCTCAATATAGCCAGTTCTCTGCCCTCCCTGTCAGGTGTGGGGGCACGTTCTGACCACGGAACCAACCTGCAGCGCCAAGAAACGCGCTTTCAGCCAGTACACGCGGACAACAAACTCCAGCCAGCCATCCTCAAAGAGGTCCCGCTGAGACGAGGCGAATGACAGCTGCAGGAGATCACCCAGGCAGTGGGTTCCTGGGAAGTCAGGCCCAAACCTACCTGTCACCACACCAGCAGGGCAGTTCCGGGGGGACACTAGAAAACATCCGGGCAATATGACGCCTTCATGTGCACCATCCAAACACCTTTCCGCTCCCAGAGGCCTCCTTCAGCCCTCCCGGTAGTAGCCCCCAAGTGTCCATGATTAGGTTCCCTGAGTCCTCAGAGTCCCACAGCCCCTGAGCAGCAGGATACAGAGTAGCTCAGTCAGACAGTCACAGAGAGATAAGAAAGGGGGCTGCTAACTTCACTGAACACTAAACTTAACTATATTCTACCAGGTGGAATTTTTTTTTAAATTTATTTAACTTTATTTTATGTGCATTGATGCGAAGGTGTCATATAGGATACCCTGAAACTGGAGTTACAGACAGTTGTGAGCTGCCATGTGGGTGCTGGGAATTGAACCCAGGTCCTCTGGAGGAACGGGCAGTGCTCTTAACCACTGAGCCATCTCTCCAACCCCTACCAGGTGGAATTTTAAAAGAATAATCTGAGAAAATTACTGGAGACACATACAGCACTGAGCAGTCACTCCAAGGCTGGGAGTCTACTTCCTTAAATCCCAAGTAATGGTAACGGCAGCTAAGTGCTACCTACAGCTGCCTCTGCTGCCACCTCCTCAGTGTCAGGGGATTTAGCAGAAATACTGAAAAGCCATCTCAGAGAAGGTGCCCAGGGACTGCATGGCCCAGTCTCACCACTCGGGCTTCCTCCAGCCTAGTGATGTTCAGAAGATCACCATGCCAAGAATACAAATGCCTCCTACCTGTCGAGCTTCGGCCTTTGGTCAGCAGCCACTGGTCCAGCTGGAGCTCCATGCAGGAGAGAGACATTAGCATCATGTCCTATAGGACAAGCACAGGGAGGGTGGGGCAAAGACTCACCACATCAGGAGATGACCAATCTAAAACCAACTTTTCTCATGTATCCCAAGTTTGGCTCAAATGACTATGTAGCCAATGGCCAACCTTGAACTTCTGCACCTCGTCTTCGCACCTCCCAAGTACTGGGATTACACACTGTGCCACCATATCCACCTGTTTGTTCCAGGGCTGGGGAATCAACCCAGAGTTTTGTGCATGCCGGGCAAACTCTCTACTAACTGAGCTGCATTCTCAGCACTAAAGGTGCTTTTTACAAAACTGATTAAAATTTATTTATACATTTTTTAATGTTGTGCTAGAGTTATATGTATGTGCATATGTATGTGATGTGTGTATGTGTTATAGCACGTTTGTGGAGGGTCAGAGAACTTTGCAGAGTTGGTTCTCTCTTTCCATCTCCACATGGGTTTCAGGGATCATCTAGGTTACCAGGGCCTATGCAGCAAGCTCTTTTACCCACTGAGGCATAGATGAAAATTTAATTCTCTTTACTAAACGATAATCACAGCTACTGCCAGAATGTTTAGAAAAAACAAGAGATGGCTCTACTTAGGGAAGAAGCAACCTGTCTGTCACCTGACTCCTCTGCCAGACCAGACACAGACTAGCCACCACTCAACATTTAAAAGTGCCAGCAACGTGATGTGTAATCATCAGGGTACTAAAGCTAAGACTCAGAGATGGGGCACTGCCAGCAGGTAAGCTGGAAAAGGGGCAGCCCCATTTCTGGATTTCAAACACTGGCTCCTGCTGACTCACATTATTCCTGGAGAGAATAAAGCCTAGTGGGAAAAAGCTACTTGGGGGTATCGCGGTGAGATTGGCTTGGTGACGAAGCAATGGCTCTGCAGACATGTCAACTCCAGCCTGACTCTCAACCAGAAAGATTACCTGGATTGGGTCCTGTGGCATGGCTGCCACAGGCTCACAAGTTTGAGTATTGGTCTTAGTGGAACTATTTGGGAAGGATTAAAGAGTATGGCCTTGTTTGGAAAGTGTGTCACTGGAGAGAGGCTTGAGGTTTCTGGCTTACGGTTTGTGGATGGAGACGTGAGCTCTCAGCGGCTACTCCAGCACCATGCCTGCCTGCCTGCTGCGTGTTCTGCACCAAGATGGTGATGGACTCCTATCCCTCTGGAGCTCTAAGCCCCGAATAAACCCTTCCTTCTCTAACTTGCCTTGATCATGTTTTATCAGCAATAAAAAAGTCACCAAAATAGATGTCTTTCCACATTCCTACCTCAGTGCCTGGCATTCTACCTTCAACAAGAGAGGTGGGCCTGACAGCCTGCTTCCTTGAGCTCTAGAAAACACTACAACAGGAATCTGTGATAGGGAATGCAGTAGACGGAGCTGAGCAAGGCTTAACTCCCAACTGTGGAGGACGCCACCACTCCCCTAAGCACCCTACCTAGCTGGTTCCTCTATTCTGTTTTCTGACCTGATAAGTGTATAAACAGGGCTATGGATAAAGCTCAGTGATAGAGCTCTTACCTAGCATGGACAAGGCCCCTAATACCATGTATGCACACAAAAACATTTTTACAAATTAGTAATAGTTCCTAGCCTGTCAAATATAGTCAGAGCTTCCTTTTCCTATGACCACTCTCATCTCAGTAAACAACACTAGACATCATCCCCATGGCTTACTTCTTCTTACTCAAGTCCAGATATCTTGCCAGTTGTGTTCCAGAACCTCAACTCCACTGCACTGCCGTTAATAGAATCTGTCACAGCCACGGCTCAATTGGCAGCAACCTTCAGTCTGCTATACTCATTCTCATACCCAGAGTATCCCATTCAGTCACTAGGAGTTTTCTGGACACAAGGCAGGTCATGTGGCTCCCTGCTTCAAACTGCACAATGGTCCAGGTTCCAGACCAAGAACTAAACAGAGCAAGTGGGCCGGACACAGCAGTCCTGCACCCGAGGAAGATCCCTGTCACTGTCTCCTGGTACCAGTGACACTATAGCCCTTAAGAGGCCCAACCTTGATGTGCTTGTTGCTGCAGTCCCTCAGCAACGGGTTGGGCAGGCTGGTGCTATGCCTCCTCCAGCTGTGGTAGACGCTAAGAACGACATCTGCCAGGCCCGGGGGCCACCGCAGCAAGAACTTGTGGCCCATGCTCTTCAGATAGCGCATCATCAGCTCCAGGATGCCCCCATTGGTCAAGTTCTCCATCAGGAACTCATGCACATCCTGCTTCTCTGTCCAGAGAAGGAAAATAACTTCACCAAGATGAACAGGCCCCCTGTACCCAGTTTCTCTTCTCTTCAGAAGAGGACAACTTGGCTCCTCTCTTCCCCAACTCAATCTAGGTGAGCATAAAGCCATGCTGCAGTGCTAAGACCAGGCTTATCAGCATTCAGTGCTGACTCCAGCACTTGCCAATGGTGAACAAGCCTCCCAAAGTTCCCATGTCTAAGATGAATATCAAAAGGGCTAACCTCCAAGTGCTCCCATGTGCAGTGAATGAGATCATACACACAAAACAGTGTCTGGGACCCAGCACACACAGAATAGATGTGATAACACACACTAAGCTTGCAAAGGCAAGCCTCTGAGGCTGGTGTTAAGTACACAGCCTCAGGAGCACAGCAAGCATGAACCTGGAGCCCTCAGCTGACCACAGCAGCTCTTTCACCAATGCTCACGAAACACCCCGAACCATCATGCAGAACAAAACCCAGGCAGGTTACAGGTTGGTGGAAGGAAGGACCCCAGCAGTGACTGATGGCACCGCTGATTCCTACCAGATTCCATGAATGTGGCCGAATCAAAGGACAGTCGGTGAGGCCCCACATTTGAGAAGCTCTCCAGCTTGGCTTCTGACTGAACTTCATAGTTATTAAATGGGTCATCTTCCTCCTCGGGGTCCAGTTTTCTTAACCTACATGGAATATGCTCACATCACAAAGCCATACCACTCACTGCGACAAAGCATCCCAACTCCGAGTAGAGCAACTGGATTGAGCAGAGATGAAGGACACTGAAACAGACAGATGAGAGCACCCACCTAGGCCCCCAAAAGGCGCCGCCTCTCTCCAGACTTCCTAAGTCTGTGGGGTCAGTACCCATACTTACTCTATACCACCAACAGACAGCTGGTGAGCAGCAGCCATGTGCCATGCACAAAGCTAGGTACCAGAATACAACTACAAATACTGGCAGTGGCCGGCAGCAAGCTCATCTCTCAATGTGAGAGGCGGACCATAAGCAGGTACTCACCCACAAACAATCCAAATAAAGACCAACCACCACAGGGCCCTGCCTTGGGGAGCAGAACCAGAGGGCACACTCTCAGACTGACAACAGAGGAGCTAAGCACAAGCAGAGGCTCCAGCCAGAAGAACACAGGTGTGCTGTGGGGCCACATCAAACCCATCCGAGCTCTATCCGTGCATGGCTCCTCACACTGCAGATACCACCTCCAGACCCTTCCCTAGGACCATGTTTAGCCACCCTATAGCTTCCTCAACCAGCACCAGCACAACACTTAGGGAACCTTTAAATGTCTCTCTCAGGACACTCACAGGAACAAATATTCAAACTTCATGGAGACCAACTTGAAGTAGATGTAGCCCCACATAAAGAAGGCAGGGAACAAGACCACAGGGTAGGCCAAGCAGGGTTAAGGGGAAGACAGGATCACTCAACTACAACACAATCAATCCTTCACTCTCCCAAAGAGATACTTTTCCCTGTAGCACGTTTCAGGAGAAACCCAGCAGAAGGCATCACATCTCCACCTTGGTCCTCCTTAGCTGTGTACTAAAAACAACCTTCATCTAAGAATTTTACCCTCATGGAGAGATGGAGGGAGGGGAAAAAGAGAGGCTAAGTATCCTGACACAAAATGATGTACAGTCTGTTCAAGTTTCTGAGTTCCCCTTGAACTCTAACGGAATAACCACTGAAATAAACTGTCACTGTCAAAATGACCGCTGAAGACTGAGATCTCTTGATGGTGTACTGATCAAACACTGCTCTGATAACAGTAAAGAGAGAAAAGCCCTAGACTCACAAAGACACAGGAGTTGAGAGAGGAAGTCCTGGAAGATCAAAAATATGCCCCCCTCCAGATGCTATAAAGGAGAAATATGATGGAGCAGAGCAGACTACTTGCTCTCTTCACTTTGCTGGGAAGACAGAAACAGGATACCATGAAGCAAACCCACTGGCACGATAAACCCTAGGAAGGCTCAGGAGAGAGAGTCTAGGGTAAGACCAAAGGAGGAGGACCAGTAAGAACTCAGAAGCCTAGGTGCCTCCTGTTTCTGAGACAGCACCTTCTGCCCTAGGATTCTTTGAGGGTCATGAAGAGTCAATAAAGGAGCCAGGTCTTCCTCCGTCTTCCCAGAAAGCAATGGAATCATGGAAACAAAGAAAGGCAGAAACACTGTAGTGATTTTAAAAAAGCGGCATGCTGGAGAAAAGACGCCACACAATGAGTTCATGTAGAGGGAAAGGAAGGAGGGACACCGGCTTCTGGGACAGGAGCAGCAGAAGAGAAGTGAAAGGCAGAGATACAGAGAGGGAGGGAGAGAGAATGAGAAAGAGAGAGAGCGCGCGAGGGAGGGAGGAGGTGCGCAGAGCCCTTTAAAAGGGAAGGTAGTGAATGTGCACAGGAGGTGCTCTTAGTGGCCACAGCTAAGGACATAGCCTGCCAGAATCCCAGGGCAGGCCAGTACAAATGCCTGAATACTAACAAACACACACCCTTAGGAGAGGTGAAAAAAACCAAGAAGCCAATCTAGTGCAATCTACACTCTGTATCCAAGCAAAGGTCAAGAGAAACAAGAAGGGTACCCAAAGGGAGGGGAGCTAATAGGATGAAAATGCTGCTGGAAGAAAAAGACAGCAATCTGCAGGTTACTTCAGAAAAAACTCAAGAGTACAGTACCTGGACGGCAGGAACTTTACCAGAAGCCCCTGGAAATCCACTTTCTCTTCCTTTTTGCACTTGGTGTTTCGGACACGGGCAGACCTCCGCTTTGCTGTCTCTCCACTCTCTTCTAAAGTCTTCTTACGCTTTACACCTTTCTTAGATTTATCTCCCCCAGAAACATCACCTTCACCAAGAGTGAAAATTAAAATCTTACACAATGGCAGGTAAGGAAAACAGCAACACACATACCCATTGCTTACAAGTCTCCAGCACTGAACTCTTCTGTAACAGCCATGAGATCTCTTTTTAATAACAAACATTCCTGAGTCCCTTAAATCCCACATCCTTCTTGCACTGAAGAGACACCCCCACCCCACCCCCCGTCAGGGCTCAGAACACGTCTACCTTCAGCACTAACCAGCTGCATGAGCCTCTGTGGCCTCAATCCTAGGGCAGGCAGGGTAAGTGGCTCTGACCTTAGCCAAGACCCACCAAATACAGAATGACAGGAATAGAAAAAGAAAACCATGAATTATGTAGAGAACAGGGAAGTGTCATGTGTGACTGAGAAAACAACCATGCCTACAGTCATTCTGAAACTTCTCTAAGTGCCAGGTATTCTTGAGTGTAGTGATAGAAAAATCAAGAAACTGCATGGGAGCTTTTGGTAAAAACTTCTTACAAGTTCAATGGTAATAAAAAATGTACTATTACACATGGTAACAACTTCAATGTCTTCTAAAGTCAACAAACTTAGAATGCATGCATATAGCAAGAAAGCAGGACCAGCAACAAGGAGACGCCAGATCACATCACAAGAGAGAAGAGGACTTGCATGCAAAGACTTAGCAGTTGGGAAAGGAATGGGAATCTGCCAAGGAGCTGCATCTGTAGCCACAGCCCCTGAGCGTGAAAGCTTCTGTGCTGGCCCTGGGATCAGGCTGATTAGTTTTCTACAAGGTTGGAGCTCTCATTTTCACTCAATCTACAAGGACCAGCATGATGCTTTTCCCTGAAGATGCCGTGTGATGTATTTCCCTGGAGATGCCAAAGTCCCCTGTTCTTATTCCTGCTGGGCTCAACATACATACATAGGCTCTTTAGAATGTGACTTTACAAGGTCTACTCACCCATGGGAGCATTTGTGTCCAGCAGACCAGGACTGTGCAGTGGGAAGCTGGCTGTGGTCACAGAGGTATAGGACAGCACAGGCTCAGCCACAGTGACAGTTGGGTTGGTGCTAACAGGACTTGGCTGGACCACACTGACAGGTGTAACCACTACAGAGGATGCTAGTAGCTGGTTGGGGTCCTGGTAATCAGACAGGTCAATCCTTTTGCCAAGGCTGGGCCTTGGGGGTTCACAAGTGGTGAGGTGATTGTACATGGCCAGCAAGCTCTCTCCAAGGCACTTCCACCTACAAAGAAAGGGGTGCCACACCTGGTCAGCACCTCTTAGAGGCCAACTGGCCTGTATAAATAAATTCAGCAGAACTAACTATTCCCAGAGCTGTGACCTCAACAGAGCAGGGAGAAAGTAGTCAGCATGTTGGTCACTATTATAACCAACAAAGTGCACAGTGGAGGAGCCCACACCAGAGCAGGTGCAGCGACTGCTATCTTCTTGGTCCTCACCCCAGCAGAGACCCCCAGTGTTCTATTCCATTATGTCATCCTCTACAAAAGAGAGATGCTGTTCCCATTTTTTTTTTATTTTTATTTTTTGGTTTTTTGAGACAGGGTTTCTCTGTAGCTTTGGAGTCTGTCCTAGAACTAGCTCTTGTAGACCAGGCTGGCTTCAAACTCAGAGATGTGCCTGCCTCTGCCTCCCAAGTGCTGGGATTAAAGGGGTGCACCACCACCACAGTCCCTAAGGTCACACCAGGACTGCTGTGAAGGCACACAGGAGAGGCGCTCTACACCACAGCAGCAATGCCTGAGTAAGGTCACAGAGGGGCAAAAGGTTAGGATTATACTGGTGCCAGGACATGCTAAATTTTAAAGACTCAAGATTCAATGGCAGAATGTGTGTGTATATGTATGTTTGAGACAGTCGTATTGTATAGTCCCAGCTGGCCTTAAACTCATGCAGTCTGGTCTGAAAATCAGAGACCCACCTGCTTCAGCCTCCTGAGTTCTGGGATTTCAGGCGTGAGCTTGTCTATAACGCTAAAAATTTTAAAGCAAAAATTAAATGCCAAAGCTTACTGCAGTACTAAATCACCCTAACTCCAGTGAGCCACCAATATCAGCTCCCCCTCCATCAAGGAAAGGGCCTCTTATACATGTCAGGGCTCACAAGGGCTACACTGAGACCTATCTTACACATCTTACATGTCATCTGGCCCTCATATGAACACAGACTCAACAGCCAGGAAAGTCCACACCTGTGACAAACTCCACGATGCCAGGTTCTCTCCTAGTTAATGGTGCCAAATGTTAGTGTTCTTTCCTCTGCTCAGCAGAGAAGACAGAAAAAGATAAGAACATTCCTAGTGGTTGGGAGAGCAACCTACACCGGGCATACTAAAGAGAGTGAACCTGTTTCTTAGTAGCCTGCAAGGAGGCCCATGACTCCAGCTCTCTAGCCATTACACACCAGCCTTCCCACACCTCCAGACACGGATGGTCCTGCGGTTCTCCCTCCTGCACAGGGAGTATCTTGACAGACCACCCGATATTCCTAGAGAAACCAGATGACCTACGTGAAGAAAGGAATGGGTTGCACTAGTTTCAGGTCCGGTTCCTTCTCCCGCACGATCAACGCTTGCCTCTTCTTCCTCAGCCCCAGAGCCTCATCTACAATGGCCTGTGTCTCCGCTGCACTCACAGACACATCGTGAATTGACATGTCACTAAAAGCATAGAAGACAGGAGGAAATTAGTTAACACTAGAACCAAAGATAAAATTCTACAAAGAGAGATACATTTAATACCCTGTAATCAATATTTGATAGCTGCTGAACATAAATTACAACATGGCTCTGACCTCAAATGAGTAGTTATCAACATGCATATGCCCACATACACTGGGAATCACACAAAAGCCCTCTGCTCCTTCCACAGTCCACAACAGGGCACAGGTTTCTGTATGTATTAATAGTATCACCTTCGTGTCTAAAAAGCCATAGGAAAGAAAAGCCTCGTCTGTCTATTCCAACAAAGTCATTAGACAAATTATGTTCACCAAAATCGGCAGCATATCCAAACTACAGAAAGGTCTCAGGTGAGCACTCACAGCCTGAGATGATGTACTACCTGCCCTCCCAGTGTGCCCCGGTGCCTCCAGCAGTCTACTGCACTACAGTCACCCTAGAGACTTAACAGTCTCCTCAGAAACATTACTTCACTCAAGACATTCATGAGCACAGGGGTAGGCTTATAGAGAACAGAGCCTGAGACAAGCAGCCACCAATCCCCTCTACAGGTGAATGCTAGGGGCCAGGGAACACCTGACCAGCAAGAAGGGTTGTTTGAGTGGAGAGATTGGGGAGGAGGGGCACCAGAGCTCAGAGGCTGCAGAGGCACCGTTAGAGAATTGCAACATAAGTGAAACAATGCAAAACAAGTGGGAACAACATGACAGGTGAGGGGTCTTAGCCAGAGTTTCTATACTGCGATAAAAGACCAAGAATCAACTTGGGGAGGAAAGGGTTTATTTGGCTTACACTTCCACAGCACTGTTCATTACTGGAGGAAGTCAGGCCAGGAACTCAAACAGGGCACGAACCTCGAGGCAGAAGCTGATGCAGAGGCCACAGAGGAGTGCTGCTTACTGACTTCCTCCCCAGGGTTTTCTCAGTCTTTCTTATAGAACCCGGGACCACCAGCCCAGGAATGGCCCCACCTACAGTGAGCTGGACCGTATCTCATCAATCACTAATAAAGAAAATGCCCTACAGGCTCACCTACAGCCCGATATTAGGGAGGTATTTTCTCAGGTGAGGTTCCCTCCTCTCAGATGTCAGCTTGTGTTAAGTAGACATAAAACTAGCAGCACAGGAGCCACAGGTTTGAAGAGACAGGATAGTAAGTCACAAGGGGGCCAGGTAGGAATATGCCAGGCACCTGAGAAAATTCTAACAAAGGAATGTGTGTGTGGAGGGAGTGGGGGAGAGCAGGAGGTAAAGGGAGAGAGAGGGAAGCGCCCAGGCTGCAAAGGTCCTCTAGGTGATACAGGTCAGAATGAGCTTTACTCTGGAGGCATGGCAGGGGTGGCACAAGATCAGGACATGTTTGGGATACTGAATTTGGGCAGTACTGATGACAAAATCTTGGCAGGGGCTGTAACCCTGAGTTCAATTCCTACTCCTTAACCCCACCAAACAATAAACAGGCAAGTAAACACAAGCTTGAGGAAGGCAGCACAGGGGCCAAAGCCCTGGAGTTCAAGGACTCCAACTGCACTCAGATCAGGACACAGAGGGGGACGAAGGATGTTCCTGATGCTTACTAGCCACACGTGGTGACATGATGCAGGCCTTACCATTTGAGGAACATTCGAAGTGAGTCCTTCCGAAGACAAGGCTGCTCTTCAAAAATCTTCTCCTTGAGGACCAGACCTTTGCTGTATCGGCAGTCTTTCTCCAGTGCTTTGCAGATGAAGTAGAGACATGCTAGCAGGAAAGAAACAGGTGAGGAGCTGAGACTGCTTCCCAGTCAACACCAGGAAAATGTTCCCACTCTGGAATCAAAGAACGCACACAACGATGAGCTAGCATCTTACCCTACTCAATTAATTAGTAACGACTGCTGAGACTGTGATATCCAGAATACACCAGAACATACACCTGCAGGTGAGTAGCACAGCTGCTGCCAGAAGCAAACAGATGTATGACTTTCCTGTGCAGCCTTAACCCTGTGATTCCATATTTAATAACTGCTGCAAAAAAAAAAATCTAAAGAGCTCACAGTGATCAGCTATTTATCCTTCAAAATGTCTAGCCATCTCTGCTATGAGAGTGACAATGCCACCCAGGATGAACTATACCTCTCTATCACATGCACATGAAGAATTGTGCCCCAGGATGAACTATACCCCTAGTATATATACAAATGAAGTGGGTTCACCTTCCCTCTCGTTTCCCAACCCCACCCATCAAGTAAAGATATCAGAGGTGGCAAACACAGAAGCCAAGAGCAGGCACCAATCTGCTGGCTTAGCCTCCAAAGCAATGAGAAATGTCTGCCATTAAATCATTCAACGTGGCAGGCATTTTGAGTTCAAGAGTAGCTTAGGTGGCACAAGAAACATTTTCTAAAAAAAAAAAAAGAACAACAACCCAAAAAAGACAGAACAATGGACAAAGGTAAAGAGGAAATCCTTTAGGGAACACATTAACACTATCTTACTGTTATACTTATATTATGAGGTTAATGAAGAAAGGAAAACAGAATAAAGTATGCAAAAACATCTCCATTCTTCCTCAGTTTGGCAGAAAGTCTAACAAGATCAGTTTTGCTACCAGCTTACCCAAGTCAACTTCTCTCCTCTGTTCAGACTCACTTGTGTAATCACTGAGGGTGTACAAAACAGTGATGAGATTGTCCAAGCAGGGCCAGTGGTCAGGATTACACCGAAGTCCTTCCTCAAAAGCGTGGCGAGCCAGGGGAAGCCGGATGAGCCTCAGTGCCACGTGTCCAATTTTGTACCAGAGGTTGACGTCTGTGGAGTCCAGCATCACTGCCTAGAAGCAGTGCAAGCAGAGGGCACATGTACACACATGACCAGACTTCTCACTGAGCAGTCAGACTGGGGACAAAGGGACGAAGCACTGGCCCAGCCATCCAAATTACCCAGGGCACGCAAGGTACTATGCCTACTTATGACTAGTAAAGCTGGTTCACTTCTCTGGAGTCACACGTGTCCAAGACCCAGAGAAAGGACAAAAAGTCACATGGAACAGGGCATGGTGACTCACACCTGCAGTTCTAACACTCTGCAGGGTGAGGCACGAGGACAGCAAGTTCAAGACCAATCCCCAGACTACAAAGTGAGTTTCAGGACAGTCTAGGCTACATAATAAAATCCTCAAGAAATACATGTTATATAATGAGTCCATGTCTCTAATTCCAGCACTTAAGAGGAGGAGGATTAAGAATTCAAGGTCATTCTCCCTTCATAGCCCTGAAATACATGAGAACTGTCACACAAAACTTACTTACGGAAGCATTTGTGCTCCTTACATATTTATAGGTAAGACGTAAAAGAGGACTCTTGGGGGAAGCTCTATCAGTAAAGTGCTTGCCCAACAAACACGAGGACCTGAGTTTGATCCTCCAAACCCATTAAGAAACAGGTGGATCCCGGGAGTCACTGGCCAACTAAACTAGTTCTAATTGGTTGAGCTCAAGGTCAATAAGAGACCCTGCACCAAAAAACCTGGACATGTTCCTGAGGATAGCACTCAGCACTAATCTCTGGCATGTGCACGTGTGAATACGTGGGAGGGGGAAATAAGATGCTGAAAAGTTGGCTCAGAGGTTAGGAGCGTTTGCTGCGAGTTTGCAGAGGATATGAGTTTGGTCAGTCAGCTCACACCTGTAATTCCAGCTCTGGGGGTCTGAAGCCAAAGGGCCTGGTAAGCACCTGCAGTCACACACACACACTCACACATACACTTAATTAAAAATATGATACATCTTTAAAATAAATCATAAGAAGAGGAATTGGATACAAAGAAAATATGGGACTCTTACACAATTCTAGAAAAAATTATAGGCTTTGAGAAGACCTTAGTTCACATCACTGTTCTAACATTAATTAGCAGAATGACCAAAGCCTGTGTCCTCATCACTGAAATGAGGATAAGCTCAACCTCCTTGCAAAAATGGCATAAGCCTGCATGGAGAGCCCTTGACGCACTATCTGGTACAACAGAAACAATGCCAATGTTATTATGGCTGCAGTGCACTGAATACAAGTGTCAGGCTCTGCTCTTCATACCTAATAACTGGATTCCTTTGCTCCAAACTTACTATGTGATCCTCCGACCATAGCCCCTCCACTGCTTGGTTTATAGATATGTACCACTATGTCCGGCTTTACCCCTTCTTTTCTCCCATTACATTGGCATAGACCTGGAGGCTCAAATGGATGAATTAAGTCACCTACAGTCACGGGTGTACTGATGGTACAAAGTCCATCCCAGTCCCTAACCCTGCTTTCCAGGCCTTTCTAAATTCAATGCCTTGGGCTCAATATCCTAGTAGGACACCACTACAAACTCTTCTTTTCAGTCAACACTACCACATCATATCCCCTTCTTCATTAACTGTGTAAATGGATATTTGAGTACTACCAACTCCGTACCTCCAAATAGAATTCCATGGCTGTCTCTAGATCTTCTCGTTGGGCTGCCAGCTGGGCCAGGTTCTTATATGTAGAATATTTCAGTATCAGTCCAGGGTGTTTCAACCCTTCCTTCTCATCTCCAGAAGAAACCGCCTAGAGGAAAGAGAAACAGAAGTGACTCCACGTCCTTAGAGCTTCAGCAAGCAATCAACAGGATACCTGGTTTCCAGCCCAGATACTGCTTGGGACAGCCCAGTTCACCTGACCTGGGAAATTAAGGTGTTGCAGACATTCTGGGCAGACCCGACAGCTCCAATCATACAAACAAAGGCCGAACCACCAGGAAGATACCAAGGCCAAACTTGGTAATCAAGAAAGACAAGGGACTCCTTTCTGCCCCTGCTGCTGTATCTTGGGTGCTCAGTGTAGCTGGAAATGTTTATCAGTTCTGACAAACCAGTCCAGTCAGTCCCCCTGCTCAGGGACAAGTGTGGAAAGGCTTCCTGGGGTGAGCAAGCAGGACCTAAAGTTTTTCCCCAGAAGGCCAAGCTCCTGACTCTGAACCATCATATAACCACCAATAAGCTACTCCAACCAAAGAGCTGCTGCGGGTAAACTCTGTAATAAAAGAACAGTAATTCCTAGCCTGGATAGCAAATGTGAACATGAGATCAAAGAGCATAAGGATTATAAATATCTTTAACATAAAAAGTTAGTTCACTGATGTTTTTATAGCAGTGACTTAAAAACACTAACTCTTCCAAGAAATGACTGAATAAAAACTATTGCCAGAGCCGGGCAGTGGTGGCACACAACTTTAATCCCAGCACTTGGGAGGCAGAGGCAGGCAGATCTCTGTGAGTTCTAGACCAGCCTGGTCTACGGAGTGAGTTCCAGGACAGCCAGGGATACACAATGAAACCCTGTCTTTAAAATACACCCCCCCCCCAAAAAATTGTCTGGGCATAGTGATACATACTTTTAATCATAGCATTCAGGAGGCAGAGACAGGCAAAACTGTTAGTTAAAGGTCTGTCTACATAGAGAATTTCAGGCCAACCAGCACTCAGGAGGTAGGAGTAGGACAATCAGTTTAAGGCTAGCTTTGGCTACACAGCATGTTCAAGACTAGCCTAAACTACATGAGATCCTGTCTCAAAAAGAAAAAAACTAAAACCAAACATACATGCACACATACATGTACACATGTGCAAAACAAGAGACAGACAACACTAAAAAGCACTGGGCAGGGTGTTCCATGCACACAATCCCAGCATCCAAGAAAGCCCTGAGTTTCAGGTTAGCCTAGACTTCAAAGTTGAGACTCTTCTTTCAAAAACCACAACCCAGCCTACCAGTGCCTCACCTCCCGCAGCAGGCGCGCCTCCAGGAGCTCATGGTAGGCCTTGGCAGACTCCTCAAACCTGTCATGTTTCTGTAGATCCAAGGCCTTGTGGTATAAGGCAAAAGCCTCTGCTTCCTGCAAACCAAGATAGGAGATGGTTCACACCACACAAAAGTTGATCCATTTAAACCAAAACTCTGTGTAACAGGAAGGCTGTGAGTCACTGCCAAGTTAACTGTCAGCCACAGCCGCTATAGCAAAAGAAATGCTATTCAGTGTCCAGACCTCATCACTGGGGAAAAAGAGTCCCTTTCGGGCACACACAGAGAATCACAGCACCACTAAGTGTGGGCAAGAGGCTGCAACACAAAAGGCAGAATAGACAGCTCTCGAGCATGGCTATTTCCAGAGTGAAGAAGTCCAACACAAGGTGAAGCCAGCCACCGTCACAATGCAATCTCCCTTTACAATTCCATTAAGGAGATGCCTGAATTCATTTAAAATGAGCAGCAAGGTATACCCCAGAGGAAGATCTTTGAGTACATACATACCTGGGCCTCCTTTGTCTGGATTTTGTGGCTCTTAAAGCTTCCTTCATGGTCATCCTCAATTGTGGAGCTGGCATTTAAGGCTGCAATTCGAATCTAGAAACGTTCAGAGGAAGAGCAGCGTAGTGCTCAGATGAATACAATTCTGCTTCCAAACATATTCTAGACTGCTATGAAAAGCTATGGAGGAATGAACCACCAACAATCACCCAGAGGTAAAGACTAGAATAAGAATTTGTCTGTGGGGCGATGCCAATCAGGATGCAAAGTAAACCCTGGATACGCCCACCACAGAATGAACAGAGGCTGGGGGTACCCAGCTTCTACTTAACACAGTACAAGACCTGTATATTAGAAAAACAATCCCAGCTATGCAGTGGTGGCACACGCCTTTAATCCCAGCACTTGTGAGGCAGAGGCAGGTGGATCTCTGTGAGTTTGAAGTCAGCCTGGTCTACGAAGCAAGATCCAGGGCAGCCAGAGCTGTTACAGAGAAATCCTGTCTCGACAAACAAAACAGAAAGAATAACAATCCTAAAGAAACACGTCAGTCTTCTGTCTTTCCTACTAATGTGACTGAAGCCCTAAAGCAACAGCCAGTCAGTATCCTCACGCACAGGTGTACCGCAGTGTTCCTGGCAGCACAAGGAAAATGCCCCTTACTCCAGGTACAAAGTGACAACACTGTCCACAACAACTTGGGCAGGCATTAGCTCTTACCATATTTAGAGATTCAGCACCACCATGGAGGATCAGTTCCCATTACTGGTAGAGGATGTGCCAGTCCACAGTCCCCTAAAAAGGAAACAGGACCAAGGGGTTCAGGAAGAACCAGGAACAGCACAGTGCTAGGACCCACCTGTGTCTTAGAAATATGGGAAAAACAAAATTAGAGGAAGGCAAACCAGTCTGAAGGCTGTAAAAGACAATGGGGATGGCAGAATGTGGTGATGTTAGAAGTTCTATGTTGTTCCTGGGAATATAAAACAGCCCCTCTGGAAAATGCACTGGCAATTCCTCAAAACGCCAAACAGAATCGGCATGCAGTCTGAAAGTTCTACTCCTATGCATTTACTCAGAAGAAAACACGTTCACTGCTCATGGTTATTCCTAAGAGCTAAAAGGAAGAGTCACCACAACACCCACAAACTGATGAGCAAAATGGGGAAAGTCCATGAAAGAACATTATCCATTCATAAAAGAATAATATTCTGATACATGCTACAACATGAAGGAACCTGTAGAACTAAGCTAAAAAAAAAATGCCAAACACAAAAGTCAACACCGTCTGGTTCTAGTTACGTGATGTATCTGGAACAGACAGAATGGACCAGCAGGCAGGGAGAATGTTGAGATCCAGCTGTGCCCTGCTTGTTCTAAGTCTATATTGTGTAAAATTCTGGTTCTTCAGGCTGTGCCCTGTCCTCAGAGTTCTCTATTTTACAAGCAGCTTTGGACTCCACCTTGAGTATGGAGGATGACTACGTACATGGTGGACATGGGAATCGTCCATCTGTGATGTGGGATTCCCTCTGTATATGTGTTGCTTTTATTGGCTAATGAATAAATCTTCCTTGGCCTACAGCAGGGCAGAATATAGCCAGGCTGGAAGAGATATAGAGAGAGAGTAGGCGGAGTCAGACGACATGTAGTTGCAGAAGCAGAAAGACTCCGGAATCTTACCAGTAGGCCACAGCCTCGTACTGATACACAGAATAATAGAAATGGGTTAATTCAAACAGTGATGTAATTAATATAATTTCTGCGTGATTCTTTGGGTCTGGGTGGCCGGGAAATGAATGAGCAGTCTCCAGCTACAATTTGTTCAGCACACCCACAGCACAGACTGATAAATGACTCTTCCTGGGAATAGAAAGGTTGCCATACTATAAATGTATCGGGTAGGAGCACATGGACATATTAAAATTTTGTCAGGAAACTAGGACCAACAACTTACTGGACATGCCAGACTAAGGAAAAGCACTGGCAACAGTGCCCACCAACCCATCATCTGGCCATTAGGTGTGGGCATCAGGGCTGACAGGCAGGCAATGCCCAGCTTTCCCAGGAGCTTCAGTTCAGCCATGTCCCAGCTGCTGACAGAACCTACCTAACTGCTGCTGCCTGTACTAGCTGCTCTCCTGTTTGTCCACCTGCCCATTTGACCATCTGGACCCAGGCCTGCCTTTTCCCCTCTGCAAACAGACTCACATCTGCAGCTCTGCTCTTAAACCCACAACCAGCAGCATTCTGGCTCACAGCAGCAGCAGCTTCCCCACAGGTGAACCACTCCTTACATTTCCATTGGCTTTCCTACTTTTCAGGACCTCCAAAACACCCCTCATACTCTGCTGAGGCCTCTTGCCCCTGGACAGCAATTCTGGAGACAGAGGGTGTCAGGGACACACACACAGAGAATTCACTCTCTGGACTCAGGGTACTTTGCCTGCATACCTACATACCAGAAGAAGACATTAGATCTCATTATAGATGCCTGTGAGCCACCATGTGGGGGCAGGGAATTGAACTCAGGACCTCTGCAAGAGCAGCTAGTGCTCTTAACCTCTGAGCCATCTCTCTAGCCCCGGATTCAGGGTACTTTGAATATTGCTTCCTCCAGGAAGAGAGTTCTCCTGTAAGTCTTGCTTTCTGCCTATAGGCTGAGAGAGGGTAGTAAAGTAACCAACACACAAGATTTTTACTTGTGCATGGCTAAAACCACAGTGATTTCCTAACAACCTGGACATTTCACATGCATGAAGTAGGAACTGGGGTGCTGCACCCAGTGTTTGTTTCCTCTTCTCTTCTGAAGAGGGGTGAAGGAGATTCTTGGCCAGAGGCATGTTCTTGTATAAAGATAGTCACCATCACAAACTGTGTAATCTGTAATGGGTAGCCTACAGTTAATATTAGGAACTAACACTAGAATCAAGAATCTGTGTTTACTTCAGTCAGGGTCATCAAAGAAAGTGGGGATATCTGGAAAACTGGTGCCACTGAAACTGCCATACCTTGTGAATTTATTGTTATTCTATTATCACTTATTACTTTATTACTGTTGTTGTTTTGGTGCTATGGAAAGACAAACATCTGCACCTATGTTTCTGACACAGTATGCTCAAAACAGAGAAGGGTTCTGTGGTTTGAGTGGTATTTATCCCCTCCAGAAGTCAAACTGAAGTCTGGTTCCCAATGTAACAGTGTTAAGAGACACAGAGCTGGACTGGAGAGTGGTTCAGCACTGAAGATCCCTTAGCTCTTACAGAATACACAAGCTCGGTTCCCAACACCCAAGTCAGGCAACTCACAACCATCTGTAAGTCCAACTCCAGTCAATGTAGCATCCTCTTCTAGCCTCCAGGGCCCCCTGCACTCATGGGTACATACACACACACACACACACACATAACTAGAGATAAGAAATCTTATGTCTGTGCATGCAGACCAACTAGTCTGGTGTACACAGCAGAGAATAAGAGACCTGGATTCCAAGACAAAGTGAAGAGCCAGTGATGACTCAGCCTGGATATGCACAAGCTTG
>NW_026067892.1:7613982-7663543 GCF_014885135.2 Alexandromys fortis | reverse complement strand
TTTTTTGGTTTTTTCGAGACAGGGTTTCTCTGTGGCTTTGGAGCCTGTCCTGGAACTAGCTCTGTAGACCAGGCTGGTCTCGAACTCACAGAGATCCGCCTGCCTCTGCCTCCCGAGTGCTGGGATTAAAGGTGTGCGCCACCATCGCCCGGCTATATAAGATATCTTATGAGACTCATTAAAACACCAGGTTTACTAGTTTCATATATCCTTATACACATAAGCCTGAAGATTAATTTTACATAAAATGTTTAATAATTTTACACGGAACAAAATTTCACAGTGCAGTCATCTCTGCACTCAAGAGTTTGGATTTGGGGGATTTTAATTTGGGGTGCTTAATTTATAATCATTTATCAAATTCCTAGCAGTTGCAATTGTTTTCTTTTTTTTTCAGTTGCATTTTTCTAAGAATAGCACATTAATCGCTTTAAATTCTCAAGTTTCCAAACCCCCACCACCACAAACACACACGCCCCCCCCTTTTTTTGGACAGGATCTCCCTCTATATTCCCTGAAAAATGGGCCTGGACTTGTTATGTAGACCAGGTTGTCTTGAACCCAGAGACCCATCTGCCTCTGCCTCCCTCCCCTCTCGAAGTCCATACTTCTCTGAAGTTCTGGGATTAAAAGCATGCACTATCACAGCAAGTCTCTTTAACTCTTTAAAGTACAGTTTCCATGGCCCAGGGCCACATTATGAAGAAAAATACTTTAAGCCCCTCATCGCTATCACCCAGTGATAAGCAATGAGGGGCCTACCGGGGTCAAGGAGCCTGGCAATCTTTTTGCATCAGGGGCAGGGGACGAAAGACAGAGTCTCACTATGCAGTTCTGACCGTCCTAGAACCCACTATGTAGACCAAGGTGGCCTTGAAAGCAGAGATCCAGAGTACAGCCACCCCAAATCTGAAAAAACCATTAAAAGTATTACTGTTCTTATTAAATTTAAAACATATTATAAATATATCGACAAGAGTTTGTGGGCCCCTAAAGGAGATCACTCTATTCTATTTCTAAACAAAGTAATCGCATAGAAGGAACCTTAGCTACATGGAGTTCAGCTGTCCACATTCATGACCTATAAGAAGTCAAGTCTTGTGCAGGGCGATGGTGCTTGCACGCCTATAATCCCAGCACTCGGGAGGCAGAGGCAGATGATCTTTGAGTTCGAGGCCAGCGTGGTCTACAGAGCGAGTTCCAGGGCAGCCAGGGCTACACAGAGAAACCCCGTCTCGAAAAGCCAAAAAAATTCAAGTCTTGAAGAGCTGAGCAGGCCCCAAATCCACAGGTGCAGAAACCGGGAGAGCCAGGTGAAGTCGATCTACCTGCTTCCTCGGAGCGGCTTGTCAGCGGAACAGCTGCAGCCGATGGAAGCCGCTCCGGGAATTTTAAAATCATTAAGAAAACCTTACGTCGGCGTCCGTTTCCACCCGCGTAAACCGCACTAATATCACACTCACCTCGCTGGGCTGCTGTGAAGGTGAGTGAAAGGACGCACAGAAAGGGATGGCTTCGCGCCGCTGTCACCGTGAGCCACCCGGCGCACCTCGGGCCGGCGGCGGGAGTCGCGCGGAGGAGCCGGCGTGTGCAGGAGGCCCGGTCCCGAGCCGGCGGGTCTCCAGTCTCGCTTCGGCCCCGCGCCGGTGAGGATGCGGAAAGCCGCGACCTTCTCGCGTGGTTTCGCCTCCTGGCGCTCACCGCAGCCGAGCTCACGCACACCCCGCGGCCGTCCGCAAACCTGACTCCCCGGAACTCGCTCGGCGTCTCCACGGCAACAGCCTGAGCACCCAGACTCCTGCGCGCCGCACGTTCAACAAGGAACACTCTCATTGGCTGGGATGCCGGCCTTGTCAGCCAATCGGCATGGGCGCTCGCGCCGTTGCAGGCTAAGCGGATTCGCAGGCGCCCTGGAGGCTGTGCTGTGTCTCTTTGATTCCCGCGCACGGCTACTGTTCTCGTGCAAGAGTCCTGAGCTCCTGCAAGACTTGCTTTTTTTTTTTTTTTTTTTTTTTTTAAATATACATTGGTGTGAAGGTGTCAGATCCCCTGGAACTGGAGTCACAGACAGGTGTGAGCTGCCATTTGAGTGCTGGGAATTGAACTCGGGTCTTTCTGGAAGAGCAGTTTGTGCTCTTAATCGCTAAGCCCATTTCTCCAGCCCCAATTGTTCTTTTTAAGACAGTGTCTTACACCGCAGTCCCAGCTACCCTCGAACTTGTGGCTGCTTCCCGTCTCGGGCTTCTGACGTTACTGGCCAACGCCATCACATACTACCCCTTGCAGCGTTTATAAAGCTAGAGTTTATAGACTAGGGCTCCCGCAGTCAATATAAGAAAGGCATTCCATGGGGGCTGGAGAGATGATCGCCCAGCGGTTGAGAGCGCTGGCTGCTCTTCCAGAGGACCTGAGTTCAATTCCCAACAACCACATGCTGGCTCACAACCTAATAGCCTCTTCTGGCATGCAGAGCACTCATACAGAAAATATAAATAAATTTTTTTAAAAAAAAAAGGCATTCCTAACAAAGACCCAGGGCAGGTGTCCTCAAGGTAATAGAAACGCAGAAAAACGCAGGCAGGACTAGATAGGGGAAGCTGGAACTTTCTCGGTCTGTTATATTGCCCTGGTCTGGAACTTGGTAATTTATACCAGGCTAACCTCAAACTCACAGATATGTGCCTGCCTTTGTCTCCCAAGACAGAGATTAGAGATATGTACTGAAAGACTTAGAAACCCAAATGGTTTAAAGCAAAAGGGCAGGGAGCAGACCCAGTTCAGAAAGGGGTATAGAGAAGTATTTCGGGTCTTGACTTGAAAAACCTCCCGTCCAAAGTCTCCTGATAAGGGCCCGCTATAGGAGAGGTTAGTCTCTTGAGAGTTAATAAAACGCTTGGGGGTGTGGGGGACACGCCTTCAATCCCAGCATTCAGGAGAGGTGAGCAGACCTCTGTGAGTTCAAGGCCAACTTAGTCTGCGAAGTGAGTTCCAGTACAGCTAAGGCTGTTCCACAGAGAAACTGCCTTGAAAAACAAAAACAAACAAAAAAACAACAGACAAAAAAAAAAACTAATAGCAGTAAGAATCATGCTAAATCATTCAATCCAATCAGTCCAGTACAAAGGAAAAAACGCACTATTAATATGACAGGAAATTAAAAATATATTATCAACTTTTACTTCAGAGAAGTATGGACTGTGAGAGGGGAAGGAGGGGTGGACAGAACACATAAATATTAAAATTACAGTATTAAAATTGTGTAAATAGTGGATCATGGTGGTGCAGACCTAAATGTGCGGAGGCTGGGACAGAAGGATCACTTCAAGTTCCTGGCCAGCCTGGTTTACACAGAAAATTCAGACAAGTCAGGGCTACATAAAAAGATCCTTTTTCAATATAGAGCATGAATTAAATGCTTATGGGATCCAATTTCCATCACTCCGGTTTTGAAAACTAGATTTGAGTAAAAACTTTGATAAAGACTCCATGCAGGGATGTGCAGGGCAAGGGTCCAAAGGGGGAAACATACCAGAGCCTCAAACAGAATAAAATTAACAGAAAGCAAAGACAGGAGCCACCTTGGGGTGGGGAGAATATTGGAGAAGGAGTGAGAGGCTAATCCACACACGCCAACATACAGTATCATTCACTGTGGTTGAATTGGTAGATTTAATATGGTCAGACCGTTGCCTTTTGGTCTGGCTGAAAGCACCATCCCTGGCTGTTATGTAACTATTCTCAAAATTGGAACATCCCCTCTTAGAGAGAAGGGTTGGCTCACAGGTCTCAGAAACTATATGAGGCTTGGTCAGCTTCTGAAACTTAGAAGATTCACAACCCTCCTTCTGTCCTGGTTAGCTGCATCTTGCTTTATTAACTTGACCTGCATATTGTTTTGCTTGTTAGCTTGACACAGCTAGAGTTATCTGAGAAGAGGAATCTCAACTGAGACCATGCCTCCCTCAGATTGGCATATAGGCAAGTCTATAAGTGATTTTCTTGGTTAATAATTGGTGAAGGAGGGCCCGGGCCACTGGGTAATGATCCAGCTAGGCAGGTGGTTGCAGGCTGTATAAGAAAGCAAGCTGAGGAAGCCATAGGCATCATGGTCTGTGCTTCAATTCTGGCCTCCAGGTTCCTGCCTTCAGTTTCTGCCCCGACTGTAAGGTAGAAGGTGAAATAAATCCTTTCCTCTCCAAGTTGCTTTTTGTCGTGTTTTTGTTTTTATCCCAGCAATAGAAAAGCAAACTGAGACACCTTCAGAAAGTTAGATGAGGTGATAACAACGACTAGGAAGAGGAGACTTCCGTGGCAGCCAGGCTGCCTGCACATCGTTCAGGGAGCTCTGGGAATACTGCTTTTTGAGTGGTCACGCACACTGGGTAGGCTTCTCGGTGTTGCATCTGCATTTGAGTCACTTGTGCTCTGGAAGCAAACCCCCACCCACACTCACGCAAGCCACTTTCTTTGGTCTGTCATTAGTGCGGGGTGAATAGACATCTATTAATGTCCCCCCAGGAAAGGTCATATGCCATCAGGTCTGTGACTATTAACATTCGACCTGTAAACATCTCTTAAGCTACTTCAGCCATCAGGATACCTGGGCAGAAGGACTGAGTGTAGAAACAACTGGACAGTAAGGCAGGAGGAATTCTGGGTCTACATTTTGTGAAAGGCTTCCGCCATGCTCAAGTAAGAACACAGCCAGGAAGGTTCTATTGGTAACTGATTTTAGCAACTATGTATACTCTACAGACTAAGATTCTCAAGTTGATGTTTCATTGGCACACACTATAATATAGATCATTAAATGTCTGCTCAGGAAAACAGTACCGAGCAGAGTTTGGGTCATGGCTGTCAACTGCATCAACATTTGGAAAAGCAACTGAGATGCAGAGATACTATAAGCCCTTCCCACTGGAAATACACAGGCAAGACAGGACGTGTAAATGAGTCAAGAAGGCATTTCTACAGGGTCTAAACTGATAATCAGGGAGCCTGCGTAAGTCTGCATGTATGTTGTGATTGTGAATCTTAGTTTTCTTGTGGGACTCCTAACCTTGAGAGCAGGGCTGTCTGACTCTTGCCTGCTTTGGGGACTCTTTTCCTCCTCCTGGGTTGCCTTGTCTAGCCTTAATATGAGGAGAGGTACCTAGTCTTATTGCAACTTGATATGCCCTGTTTGGTTGATATCCCTGGGAGGCCTGTCGTTTTCTGGATCAGAGGAGAGGGGCAGTAGCGGGGAGGAGAGGCAGGAGAGGAAACTGTGGTTGGGCTATAATACGTGAGACATGGCAATCATGTTCTTAGAGGGACCAGAGGAGGTCCCGAAAGCCCAGCCAGCCCTGTTCCCTGGCCATCACAGCACTCTGTGAAGACTGCATGCCCAGGGTCATCCAAACCAGAGTACAGGAACTTCAGGATGGCAAGGTGTTCAGAAAGTTCCAGGCAAGACTAACTAACTGCACCAGCCTAGAAGTAGCTACAGAGAACATAACTCTCCAGGCTGAGTCTCTCGCCTCCCCAGTCAAGTCAAAGCCATGAAAACAGGAAACATACCACTTCTATTATCAAATAAGCCCAATTTTCATAAGCCAAATCCACTGCCCGTGATGGCTCAGAATGCCAAGGAAGGAAGGGATGAGGTAAAGAACTCATGTTAAGCGAGTTCTCTTTGTTTGACATAGGAATGGGTAACAACCGCTGTCAGGTCACTAGCGTTTCTGCATGGAGCGGTACCTGAAACTGACATCTACCCACCCATGACTCTGCTAGGAGGTGTTTTGGGGAGGAGCATCCAGCTCACAGATGCTCTCAACCCTTTGTTCCAATTATAAGAAAGTTAACAGAGAGATGGCTCAGCGGTTAAGAGCACTGGCTGTTCTTTCAGAAGACAGGGGTCCAATTCCCAGCACTCACACAACAGCTCTCTTCTGTAAGTCCTGTCCCAGGGAATCTGACATCTCCTGGCCTCTGAGGTTACTGGGAAAGTAAATGGTACATAGACATACATGGAGTAAAACTCCCGTACACGAAAAGAAGGAAGAACGTTAACCACCTCATTTGCAGAGAGACAGACACTCTCGATGCCTGGCTTGGCTGCTAATGTGCCAAGGCTCGGACTCCATCTGAGCAGACACCCATAGGAAGACCTGCTGTTCATGATGCTACCACACGGTGGCAGTGTCGAGAACCCTCCCACCTGCTGCATCTGGGCTGGCGCGCCCCCATCTTTCAAGTGACTTTGAGAATGAGTCACAGTCCTAAGTCCTGTTTAGATGAAGGTTCACACCACATACCCCTTAAGGGGCATTACCCCAGTTCACCATAATAGCCATGCCACAGGGTTTTAAGCAAGTAACCTCCATCTCAAAGTCAGACAGCTTTACACTCTGTGGAAAACAAACACCAATCCGTGAAGCTGTGCAGAGAAAGCTTTCTCTCCCTGCCAGCTTTGGTGACCAGCTGTTTGCCAGGGAATGGGTGGAACTAGGTTCCCTTGGCCATTTTACCCAAAGCCTTAAGTTATTTCTCTGAAGACTGGTCACTGAGGAGCAACGGTAGCCAAACAAGAGGACAATACTCTTCCAAGAAACAGCTAAAGCTCTCTGCATTAGCCGTTTTTTCTCCATAAAATCTTCCACTTCCATACATTATTCAAATGTCTCTTTGCTTATTCCTAATGTGGATGTTTTTACACCTAATAACTGTTTAGGGAATAATGTCTATAGCCAACTGTGATTTCTATTTTTTTTTTCACTCACTTGAAAGTATTTCCAGGTAGCCCGTAAAAACATAAGGGACAGGACTAACTTCTGGAAGCTCAGGGGGCAAGGCACACGGGGAGACTGCCAGGGCTCCATACCTTGGTTTTAGCGCTGTGACACGGTGGTTAAGTTTGGCTGTCTCTGGCTTTTCAGGACCTGGTGTTCTAAAGCCCTAGATTTTTTTTTTTAAACAGGAAGCAGCATTCCCTGGGAGGTGTGCCTGTGCCCACCGTCACCATGACTTGCCCTGTGCCTGGTACAGCAACTCTGCAGACAACCAAAGGGCTTAGGACTATAGATCTGGAGGTATTAGTGGTCAGGGGCCTTCCTTGGTGCTGTGGCTTAGATATGGTAGGTAGGATGTCAACACTGGGGAAATGCAGTGGGAAGAGAAGGTACCGTGGCCATTCTCCAGCCATCTGGGGGGATATTTTCATCTCCATATGGTGCAGAGGAGGAAAGAAGCTGAGAGGGTAGGTGATTTGCCAAGGGTCGAACATCAATGCACTGGGCCACTCCATCATTTGATCTCAGGATGTCACAAAAGAAACAAAACCTCATGAAGGACTTGGATCCATTCCCACCATCTCCCCTAGAACAGACAGAGCTAGCAGCAATGCTACGGACCTCCTCACTCCCCTGGGGGTGAGAACATCCTCTTAGGTAACAAAAGGCCACTGCTACCTACTCTCTGGGAGTTCCTAGACTCTCTCATTCCTCTTCAAGAGGCTCACACCGCGCATCTGGTCAATGGCCTGAACACAGCATCTCGTTCACATAGTTGTTAGAATATGCTCTGTGAATTGGACTCTGTCCCGGAGGGGTTGTATGGTCTCAGCACAGGATACTGTCTCCATCAGCCGCATGCCCGGAGGCTGACTTTGTCTCCCATTATCCCCCACATCTATGGCCAATACTTCTGCAAACCCTACTGCTGGCACCATGTTCCACATCACTCAGCCAGCTGCCCTCACCTCACATTACACATCAGGAGCTACCTCACTCCAGCCTGGGAAGTGTGCTAAACTACAGGGAGCCCGAAGGGTCTCCAAGGCAGAGCCTTCAATGAGAGGCCCCAGCAGCACCACTCACAAACAGCAGGCCTAGGCAAGCACCACTGGAAACTAACTTTGAGCTTATGGGATAAAAAGCGTAACGTGAAGTTTCATCGGTGTCTAAAGATGAGGATAGCCAACCATCTAACCATGCAGGGGTATCTATGGGTTATAAGCAGTAAGCTCTGCACAGAACGTATGGAAAGGAAGAGACGGAGACTGCTTTGGGCTCCTCACTCCGTCTGTAGAGTCTGAAATACAAAGCCATGTAGATGGGAAGTGGGAATAGCAGCTCTTCCGTTCCTAGTGGAAGGAATCGCATCTCCGGACCTGGCATGGTAGCGGGTATTACATTCCCCGCATTTGGCATCAACAAGACTCAAGGAACACAGTGAAGCCCCCGGGATGATCCCTGAAATGCAGCCAGCCTCATTCTCCAGGCCCAGCTCAGCAGTCAACAGTGATAGCCCAGGCCAAGGTAAGGATTGTCTCTCCATCCCGCCGGACCAGCTGCTCTCACGTCCCCAGTGGTCTGCACACGGGTGTGGAAAGCAGGCCTTCCAAGTGTCTGCACCCCAGATTTTAGCAGACATGAAACAGCAGCCCCGTGAACAGGAAACACCCCATCCTTTGCCCTGATGACACCCTCGAGAGTGTCCAGGATGCCAAAGAGGGGTAACAGAAGCAGAGAAGCCATGTTGGGGTTACACTCTCTTCGTTTATTTGACCTCATATTTATTCATGAGACTGGAGAAGAAAAACCAAAGTGTGCAGTGAAGCCACAGACACATATACAAAGGAGGTATTCGGCAGTGGTGTCTACCGGCCACAAGTCTGCCAGGAAGCCTCTCTAGAGGGCTCTGGACAGGCTCAGCAGGCGCCCTGGATTCTTTGTTTCAATCATAGAAATGTCATGACAGTTCCTTTCTTTCCAATCTGCCAGGCCTCCAAGGGGATGAAGCGGATACATATCCTTCAGGAAGCAGAAAAAAAAAAAAAAGTCAACTCCTTGGCAAACTCCTCATCTGCCAAGGTCCCTGGCAGACATGCCAAGGTAAGAGCTCAGGCCAGCCCACATCAGCCTATAGGGTATTTTACCAGTCTGCCCACCCCAGCTAATGACCCTTGCACTGAGACAGTCAGGTGCATGATGATGGCTGGACATAGGCCCAGGACAGACATAAATGTACTTTGGTAAGTTTATTCTGTACATAGTTGCATATGTCAGGCTGTATAAGGGCTGAGAGGGACAGTCCTCCTCCTAACTTCAGACTCCTCTGGGCATGCTCCGGGCACAGATATTTTGTTTTTAACCAAAATCCAGCTCAAAGCCAGGCAAAGGTCAACCCTGAGTCAAATCTGTGGAATTTGAGTCATCAGAGATTTTTTTTTTTTTTTTGGTTTTTCGAGACAGGGTTTCTCTGTGGTTTTGGAGCCTGTCCTGGAACTAGCTTTTGTAGACCAGGCTGGTCTCGAACTCACAGAGATCCGCCTGCCTCTGCCTCCCAAGTGCTGGGATTAAAGGCATGCGCCACCACCGCCCGGCCAGAGATTTTTTTTTAAAGTGTCTAGTGATCGCCTGGCACCAGGGGGCGCCGTGCTCAGGGCTGACACTCTGTAAAGTTGGTCTAACGCAATTATCTACCTGATGAAGATACCAAATCTGCACAGAAGCACTTAAGGATCAAACGCGGTAATGGGTGTAGCAACCCTGGTATGTGCCGAGCTCAAGAGTGTTACAGTTAAAAAAGTATTTAACTGTCTCTAGGACTGAAGGATGGACTTTAAGCAGCCACCCCAAGCAGTCATTACTAACTTTCCTGAGCCAAAAGGACTCCATTCTGTAAGGTTCTTTCAAAATTTTACCCATAGTGCCTCACAGATATGGGCTAGGCTCAGGAATATGAGGCCCTAACCCTGCTTCAGAGTGTAAGGTGTTTTTGTTGTTGTTTGGGTTTTTTTTTTTTTTGGTTGGTTGGTTTTGGATTTTGTTTTTGAGAGAAGGAAAGGGGACACCTTCTAGTCAGAGAGGGAAGTTACTTGGCCTGACCCACTGCTTTTATGGAAGAGAAGGCTACAAATTGGAGGTGGTTCAAATCCAGATTTATCTGGGCTCTCTTAGCTGTGGCAGCCCTCAAATCAAGGTGTTTACAGCTACCTGGGCCAATGGTCTTGTAGCTAGCTACTTGGTGACTGTCCTGGAACCTTATCTTATCTAGTCCAAAGTTCTTTGCCTCAGGACATAACCAGATTCCCTGTGGAAAGGTTCTCCCTGAAGACCAGACACCCTGGTTCAGAGACAGGGCAGAGGCCATGGTGGTTCTCAGGGTACCTGACCACATTCTCAGTACACACACAGAAACACGGGGGTTTCCCAAGCCATCCTTACTCGGGGCTAACAGGGATGGCTGCAGGTCTTCGAAGGAATCAAAATCTTACAACTATTCTAAACACAGGCCCACCGTTCCAGGGCCTAAGGAGCAGATGCATCTCCTTGCTCTAGGTCCTGGAGTGCTTTCTGGAACCAGCAGATGTGCCCCATCCCCATCCAGCGGGCACGGGGTCAGAATCGCTCTGGCGGCTTAGCAGTCCCAGGTAAGTTCCCTTACTCGCCCTACACATACCGGTCCTGGTCCAGGGCCAGCTCCTTGGTGAGGAACTCGAAGAAGCGGGAGCTGTGGCTGCGGTTCTGCTCTGCCGTGCCCACAACGCCGATGGAAGAGACCAGAAGTTGGACGCAGGGCTCTGTGGATCCGTTCATCAATAAGGTCATGCCAGGCCGTAACGTCACACTCACGCGCTGCAAGGAGCATAAAAGTTTAAGTCCTAAAGCGTAGGCAGGCCGGGCTGGCGTCCCGGCAAGCCAAAGTCTTAAGGTGGGGGAGTCTGAGGGATGAGGATTTGGGGCACTGGTCTAGGAACCCTGGAAGTCAGAGACGTCTGGGTCACGCCTAGGAGGGGCAACCAGGAAGGGACCTGGGAAGGGAGGATGGGACACGCAAGGTCAGAGGTTAGCAGGCAGGTGGGGTCTCTGGTGATAAGAGTAAGGGTCATTGGGAAGTCTGACCCCTAGCCCACAACTTCCGCTCGCCCAGGGCTCCCCGACCCTAGCTCACGTCTTCGGGTTTGTCCAGGATGGCGGCGGTGGCCGAACACAGCCGCTTCTCTAGCCCTGCAGGTATGCGGCTAGCTGGCAAGTTCGTTTCCAACTCAATGAATGGCATGTTGGGGGGCGAGAGGGATCGCAAAGCCGCAACTGCGCAGAGAGCCGCCGGAGCCAGCAGAGGTTCCAGAAAAGGGGAGCGGGGCGGGGCGTTGAGAGGGGGCGCAGCTAAGCTTCTCATTGGCCGGGCAGCATCGGCAGTTCTGGATTGGCTACCCGGACTACGCCTCTTCTGCAATCACGTGTGCTGGCTCCAACTTACCTAACTCCCAGCTTTAGAGCCTTTGGCCCTCCCAGTCAGCAGAGGGCTCTGTTTCCCTCTGAGCGTCCCAGCGAAATGCCCACAACCCATATATTTCTGTAGACTTCACAGCGCCAGGCTGACTTAAAGTTTCTTGAATGATTATGATTATTTCAAATTCAATATAGGAATTACACTTCTTTTGAACAGTCTTGAGACCAGGTATCACCTGTGAGTGAGATGCGCTTGGGCAAGACCCTAGGACAAGGGCATCTCCAGTTGGACCTTAAACTACCTGGGTTTGTAGCCTCTTCTGTGAGTGATGAGAGGGTAGCAGAACCATTTAAAACAAGGCAATCTGGCCGGGCAGTGGTGGTGCACGCCTTTAATCCCAACATTCTCAGGAGGCAGAGGCAGGTGGCACTCTGAGTTCAAGGCCAGTCTGGTCTGAGGACCGAGTTTCAGAGAAACCCTGTCTTGAACGCCCCCCCCCAAAAAAAAAAACCCACAATAACACACACACACACACACTCAATCTAGGTGTACATACTAAAGGAAATGTAACGGGCTGGAGAGATAGCTCAGTGGTTAAGAGCACTGTCTGCTCTTCCAGAGGTCCTGAGTTCAATTCCCAGCAACCACGTGGTGGCTCCAAACCATCTGTGAAGAGATCTGGCGCCCTCCTCTGGCATGTGGGTATAAATGGAGGCAGAAAGTTGTATACATAATAAATAAATCTTGAAAAAAAATAAATAAAGGAAATGTAAGCAAATGGATTGAGAGACTCGACCATCACTCTTGTTGTTCTATTAGCAATTCATTTATTAGGTAACGCACAGACCAGAGGTCCTACAGCACAAGATTAAGTAGCCTGACAATTTGGAGTTAGAGACACTCAGAAGACAGCAGCCAGGGCAAGGAGACTTGGGACAAGCAGCACTGCTTGGCAGAATTTGGAAAGTCAGGACACTGTCAGAAACTTCCACCCTGCAAAGAACTTCATGAACCAACCCTATACCCTATTATGGCAGGCAGCATCACCCCAGAGGGAGAAGGACCCAGAGGACAAAGGCCTTCTGATCTGTGACAAGTGTTCAAGCCAGGGGTCATAGATCCTGCCTGCCAAAACAGAGGAAGGGAAGCACTGGGAACGAGGACCCAAAGGGGACACAAAGTGCCAAATGTCAAAAAATAAGGGAAGGGCATGGGGTGGGGAGCAACTGGAGAGCAGAAGAGGGGCCTGAAGTGAATGCAGCCAGAAAGGTGTGACATGGAGGGTGGGGCAAGCTTTACAGGTTCAATGGTTTGTAAAGTTTCAAAGCAAGTGTTTCCCCAGGGCTTTCCTGATGAGGAAAACTGATGAGGCCTAAAGGAAATTATGGACCAGAGAGAGACTCCACATCCTAGTGACAGCCGCGGGGACAGTCTGCCTCATCTCTTCACTTGCACAGCCCAGAGTTTCCCCTTGATGGCGCCACAGGTTTGGGCCACTCCCTCAATATAACAGACACTGCACCGAGAGCTTCAGTTTCTCCTTCAAGTCAGGGTCCATCAAAGGAGGCATGTCCTTGGCCTTCAGGACAACTGCGTGGGCTTCCTGGAAGAGGTTCTCCCCCACGGCAGCTTCCACGCGCTGACGCCAGGCATCCAGTTTGGGTCTGCTCTCGAAGATTTTGCAGCCAGCACTGACGGGCTGTGGGGAGAAGTCAAGTAGAGGAGGGGCTAAGTTCCACCATCTACAAAGGCAGCATGGCCTATTTCAGGACCGACCCCCCCCCCCCACGCGCATCCATGTGTGATGCGCCTCTCAATGCCCCTGTTGGAAGAAGTTATAAGGATTTACTTGGTAATGCTAAGAAACGTGATGGTCAAAAGCTCAATTGTAAATCAGGCATTTTATGCCATCCCCTCCCAAGGCTTAGGAAGGAAATACTGGGGAAGAAGTGGAAAGAATCTAAGAGCCGGCAGAAACGGGAATGGAATGGTGTAGCATTTGCATATTATCGGACCCACTAGCATCCTGTCTGGGAGAGACAAAGGACACTTGGGGTCTCACCCCTCTCTGAGGATAATAGTTGTTGAGAGAGGACATTTTCTTCCGTGGCCACTGGCAAGGCGCCACGCTTTTGTAAACAAATCCTCACCCATCCTCCAGTAAACAACCTTGATGAAACTCGCTGAAACAGACACACACACACACACACACACACACACACACACACACACCATGATAGTAGAATGGAAGCTAGTGAGAGACGAGGAGGGGACAAGAAACAGAAAGGGGTGAATCTGATCAAAATACATTATGTACATGTATGAAAGTCATAACAAAACTTATGTACAATTAATATATGCTAATAAAATATTTTAAAATTCACATTATAGATGAAGACTCAGGCTCACAGGGAAAAGTGACTTATCCAGGGCCCCACAGCCAGGAGTCAGCATGAGCAAGGGCTCCCCCCCAGGCCTCTCCATCGTCCAGCAGATGGCCCCAGTCCACAGCACTCACGTGCATCAGCTCTGTGATGGCCATCAGGTCAGCCACGGAGATATGGGATCCCGTAAGGAAGGCCTGGTCCCGCAGGAACTTGTCCTCCAGCATCTGCAGGCACCTGTCCAGTTCAGCCAAAGTGGATGCCAACGTCTCTGGGGGCACCGGCTGCCCCAGGAACTTAGGGAACATCATCTGGTGGACCGGCAAAAAGAAACATTTGGCTCTGCCCAACACTCATCTTTTGTCTCGCTCTTACCCTTTTTTTTTTTTTTTTTTTTTTGGTTTTTCGAGACAGGGTTTCTCTGTGGTTTTGGAACCTGTTCTGGAACNTTCGAGACAGGGTTTCTCTGTGGTTTTGGAACCTGTTCTGGAACTAGCTCTGTAGACCAGGCTGGTCTCGAACTCACAGAGATCCGCCTGCCTCTGCCTCCCGAGTGCTGGGATTAAAGGCGTGCGCCACCACCGCCCGGCTCGCTCTTACCCTTTTCCTGCAGCAAGTCATTCCTGGCTCTCAGGACCAAGACCTCAACACAAAGCCCTCCACGGTGTAGCAGCTGCCATCCTGTCCCTACTCCAGATCCCCTTTTATTCAAGTGGGACTTCTCAAGAGAGACGTGGTAGTTGATACACTGTGGAGGGAGTTTACTGGGCTAACGCCAGTACTCAGGAGTGCGTCTAGCATTAACCTATGACATTCCGTGATGGAATGCTAAGATCCCTAAGTTGAAAAGCTTAAAAATAACATTTAATTGAAAGTGTATTTGTTTGGGGTCTGGAGAGATGGCTCAGCGGTTAAGAGCAGTGACTGCTCTTCCAGAGGTCCTGAGTTCAATTCCCAGCAACCGCATGGTGGCTCACAACCATCTGTAATGAGATCTGGCGCCCTCTTCTGGCCTGCATGCATATATGCAGACAGAACACTGTATACATATAAATAAATAAATAAATATTAGGAAAAATTGCTTTAAAAAAGAAAATGTATTTGTTTTATCTATTTCTTTTGAGTGCATGCACACATGCTCTCACACACGCAAGTGCATGCCTCTCTCACCACACATGCTTGCGGGGGGGGGGGGGTCAGAAGGCAACTTGCAGGAACCGGTTCTTTCCTTCTACCATGCGGGTCACAGGAATTGGACTCGGGTTGTCAGGCTTGCCTGACACCCACTGCCTTTACACCACTGGCCCAAGAACTTTCACTTCAACCCGGAGCACCATCTCTGATGCAGCCTGAGAGGGGACCCTGCCCTTTGTCCTGTGGCTCACCTTCTGCCACATGGCCCTGCTGCAACAACTCCGGAGGGCTGTGTGCTGCCACGACAGGTACTCATCTACACGGGCTCGAGCCTGGAGGTCCTGAGGGTACCAGTGGTCAGGGGCCTTGTACTTCCTACTCAGATAGAGCAAGATGGCCACACTGGAGGAAAGCAGAGGGGAGGAGAACACGCCCTGGTCATTCTTAAGTCACCTTGGTCCATAGCCAGAGTGTCTTGTGCCTGAATTTCCAAGTGCCTTCTTAGCCAGCCTGGGAACCCTTTCAAACACAAGGGGGATGGGAATTCCCTGTTCAGGTTCTCCTGAGGCTCTTCCTGCCCACAGGAAAGGTCTACGTCTTTCCCTATCTCCCAATGCCCCCCCCAACTCCTTCACCTCAGCAGTGCCGGCCTCAGCCCTTCAGCCTGTACCCCTGCATGGTCCTTCTGGCAAGAGTACACTGCCCACATACCCGCACACCCACACTGGACGTTCCCACCTCTGCAGCAGGCCGCCCTCCTAACCCCTCACATGCAGCCACACCCCCGACCTGTGTCTCCTCCACCTGTCATGTCATTGCCACGCCTCCCTCCAAAATAAGAGTTCCATGCGGGCCCAGATTATGTTCTGCTCAAGCTCCAGGGACAGACAGTGGCCTGGTGCAGCATGCTGGGTGCTCGGCGGAAGGTGACTGAGTTCAACGGGTGAGCCTTTGGCTTCAAGGGAAGCAGCTCCCACTCCCCTGCCCCACCCCAGGATATGTGGTAGATGTGGTATTTGCAGAGCCTGGTACAGCTGCTCTTTGGCTCGGTCCATTCTTGGCACAGCCATATCTGATATGAACGGCAAAGGTGATAATGTCAGCTGCTTGACAAGCTGAGCCGCATGATGGTCCCTGCGCCACCTTTGCTTTTCCTCTCCACCTGCTGCGCACTTGGGGGACTTTTAATATTTGTACAATCTGGAAATATTGGATTGATGGAAAATTTCTTATGAATCATTTACATCTTCTCCCATGAATGCTGCTTCTCAGCTTCCCCCAGGACAGTCCTGAACACACTTTGAGGGAGATATCTTTATCTAATTGAAAGTCTTCCTCATGCCTTGAAGGTTGTGACGCACACAAAGGAGCCAGAGGTCTCTTTATGAGGCTACGAGACATTCTTGAAACATCTGTTCCTATACCTATGCAGAAACAAGATATTCAAAACAAAGTAAACTCAAAAAGGTCAACAAGATTCGGTGGGCTGGAGGAGTTGGCCACAGATCAGATTGTATATATATATGATGTGAAGAGGTTTATATATATTATATAGCTAAGGTTACCTCACTCATATTGATGGGCAAAGGATGAAGTAGAAAGACGATAAAAGAATCAGATGTCAGGACCTCCCTGTCTTAGAAAAGTTAGCACATGCAGAGCCACTGTGATGTCACATGACCAAGGAACAATGGAATGCCAGGACTAATCCTGGCATTTGACATACAGACAAATTCTATAAAGATATAAAATATAAACATTGTATTATTCCAGAATTTGAATAATAACTCTAGCAGCTTTGGTCTGAGAACTTTTCTTGGGCCCTCTGACCATTACGGGTTGATAATACACTGCTTGGGGACATGGCAGTATGCTCAGGCTGACTTGGAGATTTTCTTTTGGTCTAGTGTCCTTGTAGCCATAAAGGCTACCGGCCTGAGAACAGGCTGTCATAGCCTCTAGAGTCTTAAAAATTGGGTCATAGGGTTAACAAGTGTGATTTAAAATGATAACTGTTTATCAATGATGTCAAAACGAGGGAAAATGATCGGCAACGATAACTGTTCTGCCACTGCTTATTAATGACGACTAAAAGATGAGCAAAAGGAAGTGAGACAATGTGCAAAACCAAAAATGACACGACCTATGTTTTGGAACAACATGCATGTATCCCTGCCTACTAAGTCTGTATAAATAAAGAAGCACTCTGGCTGCCAGTCAGGCAGGCTGCAAGATTCTCCTGACCATCACGGCCTGGCTCACTTCCTTCCCTCACCAACTCCTTACCTCCCCTACTGGGACCTGTGTCTCTGCCAGGGATGCCCATCCTCTCTGTCCATCTCTCCTAAGACAAAACTAAGATGTGTTTGATTCCTCCCTCTGCTGCTCTCGCATCCTTTCATCAAGGATCTGGGAAGCAGCCTGTCCCCCTGCCCCCATACCCCTGGCTTAGTGTTTCCTCATCCAAAAATGCAGAGGGTGGCAGGCATAGCATGTCTTCAAAATCCCTACCTCAGCCCCGGGTACCTATCTGAGTTTCATCCAATCCTACCCCTGGGGCTGACACAGAAGCCACAGTCCAAGTTGTTGGCAGTGGGCTCAGACAGGTGGCCTGCCTCACACAGCTTGGCTGCAAGCCAGAAACACATTACCTCTCTGCCAAGACGAAGTCCCCATCCTTCAAAGCGGGCACCTTCCTCAATGGGTTCACCCGGGCAAAGTCATCAGTGTAGTGCTGGCCTGCAGAGAGACCAGAGAGTCAGGAAGAGGACTCCGGGGCTGTCTGTAGCCTTCCCCTCCACTCAGGCACCAGTTTTCCACACAAGGCCTCAGCGAAGAGGAAGCCACCGTGCTGGCCGGTGGATCACAGATATTGATCCTATCGCAAATCCATTTGCTTTCACCTCTGTGTCCACTTGGGTATGGGAAACGAGGCGGTTCTGTGCAGTTATGGCCTACAGTCACCCTAGGCAGACACCCAGTCTCATTCCCTGGGCTCTGAACCATCTTCCTATCCCAGGCAAGAACTTGGTGGGTTCTTCTGACCAGACCAGGTGACCTATGTCTACCCCAGAGCTCCAGCCCTCCCTCTTCTCAGTTCTCAGCTCAGAGTGGCTCTTGCCAGGGACAAGTGCCCCCCCCCCCCTTCAGCAACCTGGCCCCTAGCAGCTCAATTCTTCCTTTTCTGTGCCAAGCCTTCAAAGCTCCTCCCCACTTGGACCAAACTCCCAGACCAAACTCATTACCTCTCTTCTGATCACTGTGCCTAAGCCAGATCTGATGATACAAGGGGGGGTTGCCCAGTCAATATGAATTCCGTATGCAGGCATTGGTGAAGCCAGGAGTCTAGACTCATCTGTGGGCCTCTCTCTCTTTCCACTGAATGGATCCCATCACCTTGGTCCATCCTCCTTCTCCCAAACTGCCTATGTGCAGCCCCTGTCCTGCAGCCCAAGTTGAAAGTCCCAAAGACAGCCAGTGGGAGGACTCAGCAGAACAATTAAGTTCTAAATTCTCTGCCTGTCATTCCCCTACCCCACCCCACCCTGCGTGACCGTGTCCAGTTGTAGCCCTGCCTCCACTGAGTTCTGGCACAGGAGCTGTGTTTTGTTTTGTTTTGTTTCTCAGGCTAACCAGAGCAACATTCCAGCTCCAGTCAGAGTGCTGGCCTCTCCCACTGTCCTTTCACAGAACCCTCTAGCTGACAGGAAACACCCTGAAAACAAACTTCTAGAAGGGGAGGTGGCTTGCCCAGGCAAGCCTGTGATTCCAGCTACGTGGGAAACTGAAGGATTCCGGACTCAGGGCTTGAAAGGGCTAAGAGTGAGTGCAACGCCTGGACAACTCAGCAACTCTGTCTCAAAATGACAAGCACAGAGAGGGCTGGGAGTGTAGCTCAGTGGTGGCTACTGGTTTGGTCCCAGTAGCACGAGGGGCGCGCGCACACACACACACACACACACACACACACCATGGCAAGCAAGCCTGGCACTTGACTCTGGTGGGTAGGAGACACTCAAGAGTCCTAAGTGAAAGATCACACACCCAAGTAAACCAACTCTTTTCGGCCCCAGAATGCAGAAACGTGAGATGAGGATCCTCTGCATAGAAAATGAGTTAGTTCAACCTATTTTCTCCCGTGACAGGAGGTGGGATTTTCATACCCTGCCCCGCCCCACCACCAGAGCTTCCACGGCGCCTTAGCATATGGTATTTGGAAGGATGTTATTTACCAGGCAAAGGGTCTCTAAAAATTCACAGCTGAGAGGACTAGAGATGTAGGCTAGTCTTTCAGAGGACCGGCGTTCAGATCCCAGCGCCCACGACAGGTGGCTGACAATTATCTGTAACTCCGGGTGAGAAGGATTTAAAAAGCCCTCTTCTGGCCTTCCGGGGTACCCGTACACACACTGTATACATACATAAAACAAATAACTCTAAAAGAATCACAGCTTCTAACTGACACAACCGCTTCCTCACGGGAGCAGCAGGCGTTTCCTCTCCTGTTTGCACTCCTGGCCTGACCGCTCCCGGGCTACAATCGGCAGAGGTGCAGCGTACTCAAGGCTGCAGACTACCCAGCCCGCCGCCAACTCGGCTCACCTTTGAGCAACTCTATGGTACGCAGCTGGAAGGGGATGTTGTTCTTCTTGGCGAAGATGTAGACAGCACGGCAGGGCTGGGACATCAGGTCCAGGTAGAGCTCCAGGCCCATGGTGGAGGTTGTAGGAGCGGCCGCGGACAAACCTCAGAGACTGACTTTGGGGAACTGCCCCCCTGGAGACAGAGCTGGAAGCAGCTACAACGGCAAACAAGAACGGCTGCGTCCAGGCCCTCCGGGCGTCTAATCCTATACCCGAGCCAGATCGCAGCCTTTCCTCCCATTGGATGCTCATGAGAACTTTGGGCCAATCAGAGGCGGGCTGCGGGTTAGTTCTGCTTCGATCAACCTAACTGTATACCTGGGTGCTTCTCCTCGTACCTCCGTGTTTAGATAGAATGAGGAGCAGAGCGTACTAATGGGGAAAGGGACGCGAAGGGCATTTCCATCGCTGAATTTAGGGGCAAAAGTGTTGCTGCCCACAGTTCACTTTCTCTCCGTCCACTCAGGGAGAGGGCTGAGAGAGAGAGGAGTGGCTAAAGAGATCCTTCATGCGGAAAAGGAGAAAGTTCAACTGCCTTCCCCCCTCAGTTCCCCGGGCCCAGGACTCAGGATGGGGGTGATGTTTGGCCAAGTGTGCAAAGGCTGGGTCCACAGAAACGACCTGGCCCTCCCCATTATTATTTAATTCCAGCTAATCCTCTTCTAGAGGCTAAGGGGAGGGAGGATTGCAGATGTGCCCGGGATTGGATAAAACGTCTCCACCCAGTGCAAAAAGCGTTCAATAGCACTCACGGGCACATCTGACTACATTGGTTTTGCCTGGGAAACTCACCAGTATCTCAAATGACAATTTCGGAAAACGTGTCTTGGCAAGACAGTAGGTCACTGGGAAAGCTGAGAACAGCTTTATCTTCCTAGTCCTAAATGTTTCCTGTTAAGGGGAGACTTATCCCCCCCACCCGCCCCCAGCAAAGTGTCTTCTTGTCACAGTGGAAGCTAGACTGGGGGGAGGGGCCCCTTCTCCATTTTCCCATAGCTTTCCTTTGGAGCTTACTAGCTCACCACAAGTTGCCTTTGTCTACCCACCCACCCCCACCCCCACTATCCGGCCTCTCACAGCTCCTTCCGGGCTGCCTTCTAATCCACTCCTCCACCCCCAACAGCTAGACTGTGATCCCAGGATGCAATCTGAGCCCCACATTCCTGCTATCCGTTTGAGCATGACCTTTGACCAGGAGAGCTGATGTGGGCCTTTTCTCCTCTTGATCAATTCTGTCTGTAGGTCAGGAAAGGCTGATGATCTATGAAGGGGCATGTCCAAGAGATGGCCTGGCCAAGTGATGGATTTGCATGCCTGCAGCTAAGGCACCTGCCAATGGGATCCTCCAAGAGCCAGAAGTCTGAAGGGCATTTGTGATTTAGCGTGCTCTGTCTGTTGTTGTTTTGTTGTTGAGATACAGTCTCACACTGTATCCCAGGCTGGAATGGATCCTCAATGTGTAGCCCAGGCTGGCCTTGAACTCTCAGTGATTCTCTCACTCCACGCCTATCAGTGATTGCATTCTCGGCAGCTACGGGGTGGGGGTGGGGGGCGGGAGGACCTCAAAGCCTGGGAAATGGAGTTGTCTTTGGGAAAGATAACTGGACCCAAATAGAGGAAGGTCAAATAAACAACACGGAGAAGCTAAGGCTCAACTCGAGGCTAGGTTTATTATCCGAACTCAAAAAGTTAAAGCTAGCAATTTAGTCGTGGTCATGTGTGGCTATCGTGGAAAGAGGGTGAAGATGGAGCCTGGCCTAAGAACCGTTGTGCTGTGAGGCTTTGTGAAGGCCCATGGGCGGTGCAGGGAGGAGGGTCTGCCCTCACTGGATCATGGCCAGCACTCTAGACATCAGCTTCTGCTTTATGATGGGGTTGGCAGGAGGAGAGTCCTTAGCCTTCAGGATGACCTCATTGGCCTCACGGAAGAGCTCCTTTCCCACCGCTGCCTCAACTCGATGGTACCACGCAGCCAGCTTGGGATGCCCTTCAAGGACAGGGCAGCCGCCACCTATAGGCTTTAACAGGAAGAGAACAGAACGGGGGTGGGGGGTGAGCTTGTGGCTAAGTTTGGGTTGTTCACTTGACATACGTGGAAAAGAGAGCACTCCACGGAGGGACCATCTCCATCAGATTGGCTTCTAGGAATGCCCGCATGGCATCTTCTTGATTGTTGACTGGTGTGAGAGGGCCTAGCCCACCACGTATGGTGCCGCCCCTGGGAAGATGGGCTTGGGCCATATAAGAAAGTGAGCCGAGTGTGAGCCTGGGAGCAAGCCAGGTTGCTTCTGTGGTCTCTCTGTTTCAGTTCCTGCCTTCAGGCTCCTTCCTTCCTCCTACCCCGGTTTCCCTTGATGATGGACTATAACCTATAAACTGAAATATATTTTTTCTTTCTCAAGTAGTTTTGATTGGGGATGGGAAGCATGTTATTTCTCACAGGAAGCAAAAAGCAAACCAGAATGAAAACCGGTGACAGAAGGGGGGTGTTGCTGTGATGGTCTTGACCACGTTGTTTTTAGCGGGAGGGTTGTGGAAGCATTTGGAACTTTGAGCCAGAAAAGTCATCAAGTAGTCGGAGGTGAATGGGCTCTTCTATGGTGGTTTGGAAGAAACAAATGTTGAAAGAAATGCAGATGATGGAGACCAGGTTTGTAGGGTTTCAAAGAGAAGGTTGAGAATCCCTCAAAGACTTTATCAGGGCCACTAGGATGAGCTATTAAAAATCTGTGGCAGTGAAACATTGGGAAAAGGGATGCTGGTTAGCTAGCTAGGGATGCACATCAGGACAAGGGATGCTGGTTAGCTGGTTAGGGATGCACATTGGGACAATGGATGCTGGTTAGCTGGCTAGGGATGCACATCGGGACAAGGGATGCTGGTTAGCTGGGGTGAAAACTCAGCTGAAGTTAATAAGACCAGCATCGGCAGGCAACATCTGGGAAATATTTTCCTCAGTGTCAGCACACAGACGCTGTGGTCCAGGAGTGGGGTAGGCCAAGGATGCCTATCAAACTGGCAGCAGAATCTGGCAAATAACATGTAAGAGTCTCCCACATGGTACTGGATTTGAAGGCACGAAGGAGCCATTGAGAGCAGCTAAAGGTCGACACTGGATGAAGCCAGGAGAGGCCATTGGTGAAGTCTGCAGACTCAGCTTTAGGGAAAACCCCAGAATACTGGATCAGCCGGGACTATAAGGTGACCAAGGTCAGCGAGCGGCAGGTGTGATGTGAATCCAACCAGAGCCAACAAGACAAACTGTACGTTACAGACGGCAGAGCAGGGGAACTACAACGTGAAAGCCCTCTGGATCCCAGCAGATCGTGAGTCTCAGATGTCAGACACCGAACTGTTTATGCTATAGGATTTGGATTTTGCATTGGCCTGATTGTAACTATGCCCTTATTCTTCCCTTGGGAAGCAAGTTCCCTTGTGGAAAAAGAAATTATGTGTTGAAATATGAGCGGCAGGGCTGCGTCCCCAACACCCCGGCCGCTTGGCTAGCTCATGCCCGAAATAACAACACACAAACTGTATTCATTTAAGAACTGCTTGGCCCATGAACTCTAGCCCTTACAGGCTAATTCTCGCACCTGGACTAGCCCATTTCTAATAATGTGTGTAAGCACCCCAAGGTGCGCTTACCGGGAAGATTCTAGCCTATGTCCATCTTCATCGCGTGTGCCTCAGAGAGCAGAGCTATCGCGTCTACCCGGGAGAGCTGACCATGGCGTCTGTCTGGGAGCAGAGCAGAGTCTGACCTCACTTCCTCTTCCGCCCAGAATTCTATTCTGTTTCCTCCTCCCATCTATGCTCTAAGCTAAGGGCCAGCCAAGCAGTTTCTTTATTGCTCAGCCAATGAAATCAACAGATTGATATATGACACTCCCACATCAATTATGAAACTTGGTTTTGGATTTTACAGCATCCCACAGTTAAGAGACTGGATTTTTGTTTGTTTTTTTTTGAGACAGGGTTTCTCTGTGTCACCCTGGTTGTCCTGGAACTCACTCTGTAGACCAGGCTGACCTGAACTCAGAGATCCACCTGCCTCTGCCTCCCGAGTGCTGGGACTAAAGGCCTGTGCCACTACCACGTGGTGGTGAGATTTTGGATTTTTAAAGAGGAACGTGTACTTTTTAAACCATCGGGCATTTTAAGAGGCTATGGGACATTTAAAATTGTACTGTGCTTTGTGATCCTAGACCTTGGGGACAAAGAAATGGAAGATGACGGTTTAACAATGATGTGTTCACGTGTCAGGCAGACAAGGAGAACACTGCACTGGCTAATGTTTTCCCACGTGACACAAATGTAGATATACCAAGGAAGAGCAAATTTCCACTGAGCGATGGTCTCCATCAGACTGGCCTGTGGGGATGTCTGTGGGGTGCTTTCTTGATTGCTAACTGGGGTAGGAGGGCTCAGTACGCAGTGCATGGTGCCACGCCTGGGTGGTGGGCCTGAGCTGTGGAGCTGTATAAGAAAGGTAGCTGAGCAAACCACTCACTGGGCACAAGCCAGTAAGCAGCATCCCTCCATGATGTCTGCTTCCAGCTCCTGCCTTGGAGTATCTGCCTTGGCTTCCCTCCATGCTGCAGTGTAGCCAGTAAGCCACATGAACCCTTTCCTCCCAAAATGGTTTTTGGGTTAGTGTTTTAGACAGCAACAGAGGAGCAAACTAGAACAGCCAAGGACACACACAAATCTGGAAGGAGTCTCCGGAGACATAGGAACAGATCTCTAACTAGTGAAGGTTAGCAAAACCAGGACTTCTGTAACTAGCCAGCACTCCCTGTATCTTACGGGGTGGGGGTGGGCGGGGGGGGGCGCTCTTTTTACAGCACTCACATGCATCAGCTCTGTGATGGCGACCAGGTCAGCCAGGGAGATGTGGGGCCCAACAAGGAAGGCCTTGTCCTGGAGGAACGTGTCCTCGAGCACCTGTAGGTTCCCATCCAATTCCGCAAGTGTGGCTGCCAGAGTCTCAGGAGGAACCCGCTCACCCAGGAAAAGAGGGAACATCACCTGGTGGGTAGATAGGCAAAATAAGGAATTGGCGCCAGATGAGCCGTGGGAGCAGGAAGTCAAGTCTCCCAAGTCGGGAGCTGCCTTTTGGGCCTGTGCCCCTTCCTTTGGGACCTGTTCAGACCTGCATGGAAAGGTCACCCAAGTGATTCTTTTTGTTTAGAAATAAATAGTCCTGTTTCCACACCTCTGGTTGACTGGGCCTCAGAAAGAATCATTCTTTATGAATGACTGAAATGGGAACCTGAAAAAGAAATAGAACGAATTATTTTTGAGGAAAGAAGCTAGGTTAGGAACCACGGTCATGTGCCACACACTGTTGAGAAGAAGTGGTTCTTTTGTCTTACAAATATCACATGCTCTCACAACAGGAATAATGTGGGTCGGTTACTCAGACAGCCTCTTCATACAGCCGAGGGACAAGGTAAACATGAGATCATATGGAAGCACCAAAGACCCTCACTGAAGCAAACCCAAGCAGAAGAGCAATACTGAAGGTATCACAGTTCCCGGTCTCAAACTAACCTACAGAGCTACAGTAACAAAAACAGCACGGCACTGGTACAAAAGGAGCCGTATATGCCAATATATGCCAATGTATAAAATAGAGGACCCAGAAACAAACCCGCGTGGCTACAGTCTCCTAACTCCTAATGAAAGGGTTAAAAACATAGATAGGATAAAAAGCTACCACAACAAGCGTGCTTGTTGAGAAAAAGCAGATATCCATTTGTAAAAGGATGGAACTAGATTGATAACTTTTACCCTGTACAAGAATAAATTCAACATGGATCAAAGACATTGGCATAATGAGGAGTCAGAGTAAGAACAGAAATGTAGAATAAGAATATAGAAATAAAGAAACCTAAAGTTGTAGGCCTAGGAGAAGGAAAGCAAGCTGTCAGCAGCTTAAGGATTAACTATTAACAGTGGGTTAGTTTGCTTTTCGACCCACAGTTCTGTCTGCAAGGCTGAAGCGGCCCCCTGCAAACTGAGGGTCAGCTTTTAGATAACCCCCCGGCCACTCATGGCCAGCAATTGATATGAGCCGACTTAACCTTTCAGTGATCGGATGCAGCTGACTTTTCGGTTGTTCATTTTCCCATACCCTTCCCTGCTGCACAAAACTGGCAGTCAGGGGGGTGTAGAGCTTTGGTAAACACCAGCAGGAAGTGCCAGAGAGAAGCAACGGGTGAAATACAAACACTAGATCAACTGAAAACCCCTCAATGGAAATTGTAAAAAAGGCAATTTGTACCTGAGTTTTACCTCAAGACTGTAAAACTTCTTTTGTTCATGCCTAATTCCTGCTTCTTGCTATAAAAAGAGGAGCTCGGATACAGCCCATGGCCACAGGCATACAAGTCCATCTCTGGCTGCGGTCTCAGCCGGCTGATAAGCTTTTGTGTCCCATGGAGATTTGATTCCTTTCTTTTTCCTGGAATAAAGTTTGCTCCTGGTTTAGGGGATTTTGGTGGTCTGTCCCCCACCTTTGTGCAACCCCCGCAGACCCAACAATAAGACCTCAGACATTGAAACTGGCAGAGAAAAAGAAAAAAGATTCATAAGTAAAACACTTCAAGATATAGGCCTAGACAAGGACTTTCTGAGGACTCCTGTAGTATAAGAATAATCCTAAAAACTTGACAAAAGCAAAGCAAAGAAAACAATCACTGGAGCAGACAGACAGTCCACAGGATGGAAGAAAATCTGCCAGCTATACATCAGACAGAGTGTACAGCTTCTAGATTCTAAACTAATATAACGAACTGCAACAAGGAAACACTAAAAAATTCCAACCAACCAAGTGAACTGAGAATACAGCCCTCCAAAGAAGACCTTCAAAGGGAACACGCTTGAAAAGCAGAGCCTGCGGTTGGTCCCATATCCATGCCATACAGGCAGCACCAAGTGGACTCAGTGGGCAAAGCAAAAACAAACAAACAAAAAAGCACATGAGTTTGGTAGGAAAAAGTGTTGGGGTGGGGGGTGGGGTGGGGGAGGTATTAGAGAGGAGAAAATGGGGATGAATTTGATCAAAACACATTGTATGCATTTATAAAATTCTCAATAAAAAGGGAAAGAACAAAACAGGCTTTTCAACAGCCTTAGCACCCAGGAAATATAAACCTGCTTTGAGAGATTACTTCTCACTGCACTCAGAACAGCTAGCGCCAAAATAAACAAACAAACAAATAAGGAACTATGATAGGGTCTGGGGAGACAGCTCAGTTGGGAAAGTGATCGGCACATGAGCTTGAGAACCTGACCAGATACTCAGCACCCACATAAAAAAAGATGGGGGAGGGGGCTGGAGAGACGGCTCAGAGGTTAAGAGCATTGACTCTCTTCCTAGAGGTCCTGAGTTCAATTCCCAGCAACCACACGGTGGCTCACAACCATCTATAATGGGGTCTGGTGCCCTCTTCTGGCCTGCAGGCATATACACAGACAGAATATTGTATACATAAAAAAAGATAGGGGAGCTCCAGGTCCAGCGAGGGGCCCTGGCTCAGGACGTAGGTAGAGTCCCTAGGGGAAGACACTCTACCTACATGATCCCGCACATGTAATAAACACACACAAATGCGTCAAATGAATTAAAACAAAGAGAGGCTAAATGACCATAGATGCTGATGGGGATGTGGGAACGTAGCCTCTTACAGCCATTATGGAAGTCATTATGGAGGTACCTTAGAAAAGTAAAAACAGAACGATAAAAACAGAACTTAGGGAAATGGGAATAAGGAAAAACAGAGTGACGGGATATACATGACATGAACTGCCAAGCTTGATGAACTGGGTTCTGTCCCTAAGACCTACATGGTAGGAAACAGCCAGCTCCCAAAAGCTGTCCTCTGACGTCACACTTGCACCAAGGCACATACCACACTCCAGCGCACATGCGCATGTGCACACACGTACATGTGCACAAACAAAAGCCACAATAAACAGACAAATATGTAAGTTTTAAGAGTGGGGGTAGGGGATCAGCAAGGGTAGAGAAGGAAGACAAGGGAGAGGAGTGGAGGAGCAGGTGAGTCAAAGCAAGCAGTATGGGAAGGCCAGAATAAAAGGCCAGCCTGGTCTACAAGAGCTAGCTCCAGGACAGGCTCCAAAAGCTACAGAGAAACCCTGTCTCAAAAAACCAAAAAAAAAAAAAAAAACAAAAACAAAAACAAAAACAAAAACAAAAAAAAAAGCCATCCCTTTGTGCACAGGTGAATGGCCAGGCTGGTCACATAAGTTCCAGGATTGAACTTTGAACTGATAGAATCAGCTAGATAAGGAAGTTTAATATAAGCCTTACCGTTATTGCCCCACTATGAGTATTAATCCATAAAATTGATTTTCCCCTGTAGCTTAATCATACAAAACAGCTAATAGCTGAAATGTCATGGAGTCTTGTGAGACATATTTTATTTGACCTAAACTAGAGGTTTGGCTTTGTTTTTATCTTGAGACAGAGCCTCGTGTAGCCCATGCTATGAATATAGATGAGGTTGGCCCTTGAACGCCAGGTCCTTCTGTTTCTCCCTGCCTCTGCCTCCCAAAAACTTGGTCGGGTGTGCGCCACCACCACACTCAGCTCCAAACTGGGGTCCCTTTGCGCCACCAGAAGATAATTTATTTTCAGCTTCTGATGTCCAGTTTTGTGACTCTTGTGTAACCTTCCTAAGAAATTGTCTCCTCCCCTGCCTCTCTTTTTTTTGAGACTGTGATGGAGGAAGGTAATTGGTTAATTATAATAAACCAACTGCTTGGCCTCATAGCTTAGAACATAGATGGGAGGAGGAAACAGAATAGAATTCTGGGCGGAAGAGGAAGTGAGGTCAGACTCTGCTCTGCTCCCGGAGAGACCCGACAGCTCTGCTCTCTGGAGCAGAGACACCAGGATGGACGGAGGCTAGACTCTTCCCGGTAGAATGGACGGAGGCTAGAATCTTCCCGGTAAGCGCACCTTGGGGTGCTTACACAGATGATTAGAAATGGGCTAAATTAATATGTGAGAATTAGCCTAGAAGAGGCTAGATAGAAATGGGTCAAGCAGTTAAATGAATACAGTTTGTGTGTTGTTATTTCGGGCATGAGCTAGCCAAGCGGCCGGGGTGTTGGGGACGCAGCCCCGCCGCTTCCTATTTCAACAAGACTGTCATACTATGTAGCCCATGCTATGCCCACAGTCTTCCTGCCTCCACCTCTCAAGTGCTGGGATTGCAGCCGGCACCATCACCAAACTCAGCTAAAACCATCTTTGGAATTATCTCCACTGGACCAAGACAAAGTCTTGAACATTGAGTCTGGAAGGACGGTACACTCAGCAATATTACTGGCAAAGTGGTTTTCTGTAGCCTCCACAGTGTCTAATTTCAAACAACTCATTTATTTATTTATTGGTTTTTCGAGACAGGTAGCTATGGAGCCTGTCCTGAAACTTGCTATGTAGACCATGCTAGCCTCGAACTCACAGAGATCCACCTGCCTCTGCCTCCCGAGTGCTGGGATTAAAGGCGTGTTCCACCACTACCTGGCCAATTCAAAATCTTAATTGTTGAGAGCTGTACTGATCCACCCCAGGCTTTCTCAGAGGCCCCAATGAAAGAACAAAAGGAACCTAGTTTTGTGTCTTGCCCAGGAGCAGACTTAGCAAGGCCAGTTTGGGGCTGGGGATCTCGAAGGAGTTAAGGTTTCAGTTCCTGGGAACTTGGCTTTTCCCCACGAAGAGACTGGAGTTATGTGTCCCAAGGCCGCTATGTACTTGGTCTGCAATGCTGTTGACACATCCTGTGTTCCCTTTGTGCAACATCTCTTGATTAGCCTCCTGCTGGCTCCATCTCATCGCGTGACAGTTTCTGCTGACTCTGCTCTGTTTCGCCCCCAGAAACATTCATACTCCTTAATAAGCTTGCTTGGCAGAAAAGACAGCTTGTTCAGGACCTCACGACCCCAGCTTTCCTGTCTGTCTTCTTTACTTCCTCATCTCCTGGCCAACTCCCACTTAGAACTGTCACTGAAGAATGACTGGTCCAGGCCACTCAATAGCCAAATCCACAGGCAGCTAAATGGCATCGAACACTCTCCCAAAAGGAGCGGAAGGAGCCAGGCTCACAGTGCAGGGATACAACCATCACGATGGGAAGGCCGTGGCAGCAGGAGCTCCAGGGAATGGTCATATCGTGTCTACATAGAGGGATGGATGTGCTCAGCTCATATTCGCTCTCCCCCTCCTCACAATCTTTTGAAGATTTTATTTTTATTTTTTGTGTGCGAGTGTTTTCTCCACATCTAGGTCTGGGCACCATATATATCTCTAGTGCCCACAGAAGACACAAGAGGAAATCCATTAAATTCTCTGGGACTGCAACAGCCATATGGGTGCCTGGAACCGAACCTGGGGCCTTTGGAAGAGCAGCCAGTGCTCTTGAGCTTTTGCTTTGGGCTCCATTTTCTCTTTTTTAGCACAATCCCAGCAGGAAACGGCGCTGCCCACAGTGAAGGGGTCTTCTCATCTCAATCAACCTAATCAAAACAATCCCCCAGATGTTCCCAGATGTTCTTCTCTCAGAGGATTCTAGACCCTATCAAGTTGACAACCAAGATTAACCATCGTAACAGCTAACGAAACTTTTACACAATGGCCATTCGTGATTTTTTGTTTGTTTTGTTTTGTTTGTTTTGGTCTCCACTGGAGGGAGGAAACCACTTTGCTTCTGTAACATTCCCAAATCACAAACAACTCCAAAAGTGTACTTACTTCCTATGTAGAGGTTAGAAATTTTCCTTTAACTTGTCAGGCTGAAGAGGAAATGGGCACTGTCTCTCAGGCCTGGATCATTAACGCCAAGAGGTTGCTTCAAAGCCTGACAAGGCATGGGCTCCATTGTAACTGGCCTAAGACCAATCAATACAGTCAATCCTGAAGGGAATCAACAGCGATCTGTTAAAGCCTTAACCTCTGGCTTTAGGGGGAGAGGAAAGAGGGCGGCAGCATGAAGGCGGTTACAAGAGGATAACGTGGACACCAGGCAGGGTTGAGATGCAAGCCCAGCACCTGGGAAGCAAGAGTTCTTGCTTCTCTGGAATCGATTATGGGTCACATTTTCCTGGATAGCCTGGGCTACATAGAGCTAAGTGCTGAGGATAGTATAGCTCAGCATGAGCACATGAATAAGGATTACAGGCTTCTGCCACTATATCCAGCTCACGAAGGCTCCTTTTTCACAGCCTCTGCCAACTTCAATTCGTTTGACTTTGAGATCAGCAACTCCATTTTCCACAGGATGTATTTCAGTGTACAAAGCTATGTATGCTCATGTTGCCACATAACTATCACTGCCATCTGTCTCCACCTTGGTTCCCATTAAATGCTAACTCCCGGTTCTGAGCAGGGTGACCTCACTTTCCTCCCCTGGCTCCCTTTAGAGCTCTCACTAAGATATCTGTTGAGGATGCCCTCTGAAAGGGTTTATTAAATATATGGAATTTCTTTCTTCCTTTCTTTCTAGTGTGCGTACGTGTGTGTGTGTGTGTGTGTGTGTGTGTGTGTGTGTGTGTGGTGGGGGGGGTTTCAGGAGAGTGTTTCTCCCTATAGCTTTGGAGCCTGTCCTGGAACTCGCTTTGTAGACCAGGCTGGCCTCAAACTCACAGAGATCCCCCTGCCTCTGCCTCCTGAGTGCTGGGATTAAAGGAGTGAGCCACCACCGCCTGGCTAAATATATGGAATTTCTAAAAATGAAAAATACTTAAATACTTATCTCCAAAAAATAAGACAGTGGAAAATAGCAGACCTGAAAGGAAGAACTTGATGTTGCCTGAGCGCTTCTCACCCCTGCATCATCAGTCTGCTTTCTACTCTTTCTAAATGTGCTTTGGCGTTTTGCCTGTGTGTATGTCTGTGCGACTGTGTTGGATCCCCTGGAACAGGAGTTATAGACAGTTGTGAGCTCTCCTGTGGGTCCTGGGAACTGAACTCAGGACCTCTGCAAAAGCAGCCAGTGCTCTTATATGGTTTAATTCCCAGCACTCACATGGCCGCTCACAACTGTCTGTAATTCCAGTTCCAGGGGATCCGATACCCATGGCAAAACACTAATGTGCATAAAATAAAAATAAATACATCATTAAAAATAATAAAATAAATGTCTCAAGTAAAGATGGTCTTGAATAACAACCTGGGCACAACAGGATTAGTTAAACTAGAGGCGAGACACTGGGAAATACCAAACTGAAAATGAGTTGCTGTAGTCTGAGTCTCTTTGGGGTGACATCTTTACTTCCTTCCCTTCCCCCACATTTCCAGTCTCACCTTATGCCACAGGGCCCGGAGGCAGCTTCTCCGAAGGGCTGTATGCTGCCATGCCATGTACTCATCCACACGAGCACGGGCCTGCAGGTCTTGGGGGTACCAGTGGTCAGGAACCTTATACTTGTGTGTCAGGTAGAGCAGGATGGCCACACTGTGTAAGCAGAGGAGCAAGGCGGCTAGTCAAATGCCACTGGGTTGACTCAATGCCCAGTACTTTCATTTTTTTTTAAATTTAATTTTATTTTTTGGATTTTTTGAGACAGGGTTTCTCTGTAGCTTTTGGTTCCTGTCCTGGAACTAGCTCTTGTAGACCAGGCTGGCCTCGAACTCACAGAGATCCACCTGTCTCTGTTCCCGAGTGCTGGGATTAAAGGCGTGCATCACCACCGCCTGGCTTTCATTTTTTAAAGATATATCTGATGTGGGAGTGTCATATATCAATCTGTTGATTTCATTGGTTAAGCAATAAAGAAACTCCTTGGCCCTGATAGGTTAGAACATAGGTGGGAGGAGTAAACAGAATAGGATGCTGGGGGGAAGAGGAAGTGAGCTCAGACTTGACAGCTCTGCTCTCTGGAGCAGAGGCCCTGCTTCGCTCTCCTGGGCATACGCGATGAAGCTCCGACCCAGGATGGACATAGGCTAGAATCATCCCGGTAAGCGCACCTAGCGGTGCTACATATATGATAAGAAATGGGCTAAATTAGTATGTTAGAATTAGCCTAGAAGAGACTAGATAGAAATGGGCCAAGCAATGTTTAAATGAATACAGTTTGTGTGTTGTTATTTCGGGCATAAGCTAGCCAGGCAGCTGGGGTGCTGGGGACGCAGCCCCGCCGCACTTATTACTACATATATCTATATCTATGTATGTGTGTGTATGTGAGTACTTTGTCCACATGTTTGCCTGCATTCCAGAGAAGGCATGCAATCTCATTACAGATGGTTGTGATGCCACGTAGTTTGTTGCGGATTAAACTCAGACCCTCTAGAAGAGTAGCCAATGCTATGAACTGCCGAGCAATCTCTCCAGCCCCTACCTTTTCTAATTTTTCTAACAATTTGCCAGTCTGAGCCTCTTTTTCAGAACATGGAAAGTAGGTTCAGAAAATGGAAGAGCCTTGTTCCGCAGGGATACCCAGTTCTTAGTATCAGAATTGAATCTTGTCTTCCTGAGGTCAACGCTCAAGACAATTCTACCACCAGGCAAAATCTCACCACTGAGTGTGTCCCATCAAGGGTTGAGTTCCTGAGTACAGGACCCCACAGCTTACTGGAGAAGAAGCATCCAAAGCAGAGCTTTGAGGAAACTTGGTTTGGTTTTATTCTACGTCCACTCTCATCCTTCAGCCATCAGACAGCCTCAGATGTTCTGATAGTCCCAAAAGGCTCTCACAGTTCTCCCTTTGTTCTTTGAGACAGCCTAGGCTAACCTCAAACCCCAAATCCTCTTGCTTCACCCTCTGGGTGGTGGGCATGAGTCATATACCTGGCCCTCTGTTCCTTGTGGTACTCCTTATGGTAAGGGTCAGGTTGGTTCATTAAAATCTTCCTCAGACACTTGAGGTACTGTAAGATCCCGGAACCACAACACAGAGAAGACTGCCTGGAACTCTCTTCCTGCCTTGGGTTATGCCGGCTACTGTGAAGATGGACTCTAAAGGACACTTGAAGACAGGCCAGTTGTGGTCATATGAAAATTCCCAGCCACGCTGCCTGGAAGAAGTTTAGACCAACTGAGTCATTTAGAAAGGGAACTCTCAGCAGTCCTGATCCAGCCACAGAAGAAGCAAGATGTGACTGCCTCGCTGAAAAAGGTACCGAGGCATGTGGGTAGCACAGATAAGAATAATGGACTAATATAAGTTATAAAAGTTAATAAGAGGCCTAAGATAATGAGCCAATCAGTTTATAACTAATGTAGACCTCTATGTGATTTCTTTGGGACTTAATGACTGCAGGAACTGGGCAGGACAGAAAACTCAGTCAACAAATGGCACCCACGTGGACAGCTGCATACCCATAAAGCGTGACAAAGCTTGGGAAGTAATTCTAGACATAAAATAATAGAGTTAAGCACAGCTTATTGATAGCAGCATTTTCTCAGGTGGGCTCTGTTTGCTAGAGGCAAGTGCTCTCATTTAAGAGATGCTTCCAGACTCAGCTTTAGCTGTAAAAACCTTGCAGCTCTTTTAAGAGGCCCTGCCATGAAACATTTAAATGGTGTTGATGAGAGCTGACTGCGTGCTTTTTGGTTTTCAGCCATACCAGGAAAAAAGCTGCACCATTTTAAAATGCTGGCTCTCTGGGCCGTCCTGCCAGTGCAAACTCTGAGTCTTTCAGGTAGGAGGTCCAGCTACAGAGCATTTGAGTGTGGTTTGTGAGCAGACTGCTGCAGCCTGCTTGCTGGCAGGGACCTTGAAACGCCATAGAGTTGTGGCAATAAACATGGCTACAGCTGGTACCTGTGCCATGAGGCCAGAATCTCAGAAAGCTAAGGAATGGTGGTGTCTTTGTTGGACTATGTTGATCATGAGACACCAGAAATGAGCTCAAAAGCATATACTCTAGATTCCCCTTGCTAAGGGACAGGTGACTTCTGTGACAAAAGAGACAGAACTGAGAAAAAGGTTTAGCTTCTCTGAAGAGGGATGTTGCACCGTCTTGGGACATGCCAGGATATAAAAAACATCTTCATCTCATAAGGGAGCCCCAGGGACCTGAGTACTTGAGAGTCCAGGAAGCCCCGATGCTACAGGCCCTGTTTACACCAGCTGGGCTAGAGAATAGCACCCATGGTGGGGTAAGTGTCCCACCTTCCCTGACCCAGGGTATTTTAATCAACAACTACAGCCTGGTACAGAAGTCAAGTAGATGTATTATCTTCCTCAAAATCAGCTCAGTGAACTTGGGCAGTGGGTAGGCAGGGTCCTGGGTTCCAGCACCCACCCTGTAGGATATGAGGCACAGCAGCCCTTGGCCTCTAAGGCAAAGGTTCTCAACTGCAGGTGTGGCCCCATTTGGGGTATAATGACCCTTTCATGGGGGTTGCCTAAGACCATTGTAAACATCAGGTATTTACATTATTATTCATAATAATAATATAATAAACAATATATTTTATATACATTATATACATTATAGATTTTAATATAATTATTTAAATTATATAATTAAATTAAATAATTATATAATTATTTAAATATTTAAAATTATATAAATTACAATTATGAAGTAGCAATGAAAATAATGTTATGGTTGGGGGGTCACCACAGCATGAGGAACTGTATTAAAGGACCACGGCTTAGAAAGGTTGAGAACCATTGCTCTAGGGAGTTTAGGTTCCAAGTGTGTGTCTGCATGAGTTTGCATGCACACAGACACTATGAGGGCAGTGGATCCCCAGACCTGGAGCTATGAATGGCTGTGAGCTGCCTCTTATGGGTGCTGGAATCAAATCCAGGTCCTCTGCAAGAGCGGTGGGTGCTCTTAAGCACTGGGCCATCGCACTGAGCCGGCCCTCCTGCTCCAGCTCTGTAGTTTATAACATAGAGTGTTACAACAGGCTGATTCCAGTAAAGCATGGCAAAAGCCCCCAGGGCCCCGTTACCTCTCGCCCAAGGTGAAGTCATTGTCCTTCATGGCTGGTACCTTCAACATGGGGTTCACCTGGGCAAATGCATCGCTGAGGTGCTCACCTGCAGATAATCCAGTGTAAGGGGGACGGGAGTAGAACACTGGGCCTCTGACAGCATGGGCCAAGGCTCTAGGACGCCAAACACTAAGTTCATGGTTCTCTTGGAACTAGGCTGCAGGCTGATGGGAGCTAGATGGGAAGTACAGGCAGGACTGCCTTGAGAGGAGAGTGCACTGCCCCTGCCCTTGATACAAACGGACTTCACACTCTGTTGACAGGTCCTCCAGGGACTTGCCCTGAGACAGCCCTGCAAAGTGTCCCCTGAAACCCTGGTCTCTGCTTGAACTAGCCTAGATTCATTTTCTTCCTGTTGATGCAGCCAGATGAACGTCTCTACGATTATGTCTTTGCTGCTCAGCCCAACAGACCTCAGTGGTTCCCACTCCCTTGGATCAGATGGAGGGCTTTCACCCCCCCCTTTCTTTTCCTGCTGGAAATCTGTCTCCCTCTGCACCCTTATTTTTGACAGCCAACTTGAGCCAACTTTGTCGGTCCCCCAACCCACAACACCCTACATCAGACTCTGCAGTGGCAGCGCCCGGGGGGCGGGGAGGTGAAGTGTCAGACGGAAAGACAAGCCGTGAGACAGCATGCGGATGCCACAGCAACTTAAGCAACGCCATTCTGCTACAACCCTGTTTGCTGGGTTTGGGGCTCCCTCAAAGGCCAGCAGGGAGGAGGCTACGCCCAGGACCTATTGAAACCGAATAGCGTGCCGACCGGGCCGTCTATCCACGGAACAGCAGAGTTTGCGGGGTCTCCCTGGTGGCTCTTTTCTCACTTGGTCTCTAAACCAGAAAAAAACCTAGGAAGGGGGCGGTGCAGAAAGGAATCCCCTAAGCTGGGCTGGCCTCCCCCATCTCTCAGCTCTCCAAAGCCGAGGCCCTGCCCACCCTTGCGCAGATCCACCGTTTGCATCTGGAACGGGATGCCGTTTTTCTTGGCGAAGATATAAATAGCGCGACAGGGCTGGGACAGCAGGTCTAGATAGAGCTCCAAGACCATGGCACAGGCGGCAGGAACCAATTCCGTAACTGGCCAAACTCTGAAAACAAAACCCGGGCTCGACGTCTGAGGTTGTGTCCAGGCTTAGTGTGGCCACGCCTCCATTGGGCGGATCCTGAAATCTGGCCCTTCTTTCTAAGGCATAACCGACCTGAGTTTGTGTTCCAAGAGAAAGGCACCAGAGTCTAGCATGGGTGAGACAGAAATGGCTGCTGACCTCTCCTGAGAGGGCAGAGGGAGTGCACAGGGGGGCGGCACCTAGTCCTTCTGTGACTGGTTTATTTGATGGCAAAATTTCTTCAAAGGCATCCTCGCCCTGTCTAGCATGTTGGAATTTCCAATCGTTCCTGGTTCCCAAATGGGAAAACTAAGGTATTGCTTGATAGACACAAAAACTCTACCCCAGTAGGTTCCTCCTAGGCCTACAAACCAAAGATACGATGCCAGCAAGCAGCAAAGGTTCTGGCTATGCCAAGTGTGCCGTGGTCCCTAGTGACATTCCCATCGGAGCCTTGGCCTTCCACAAGGTTAGCCTTCTGTTCTTGAGAGCGCCGGGATCTCCATTCCTCGAGCATCTTAGCCCCCTTTGGACTGTGACAGCAAAGTGCCCTGGACATAGATTTTGAACAGGGCAGACTCCGTGTCTAGCGAAGGCTAGCTCTCTGCTTTACAGTGGACAAGTCTTTGCTACCCGCACACACAGTGGAAGGAACACACAGGTCCCTTTCATGAGAAGTAGAATCCCCAGATCTAATAATCACTTTGCCCCCAAGGCCCCACCTTTTAATACTATTTCCAGCAAATTAATTTAGGGGTAGCATCACTATTCAAACAGTCACACTGGATTTGTGTCTTCCTTCCTTTCAGCCTCAGTTTCTCCATCTTTAAAATGACTATAGCCCTTGAAAGCCCAGCACTCTGGGCTCCTCTGCTGAGCCATAAACCCTTGGCCTGCACCTTGTTGTTAAAGGACAACCCCCTCCCCAGAGCCCACCTCCTAACTGATTGGAAGCAAAGAATGTCCTTTGGGTGGCCTGCCCATACTTAGCTTATCATAACTAACTCCCCCATTTCCCCCTTCACAAGCACCGATGACAGGAACCAATCTTGGGTCCTGCTTGCTCCTGGTTTTAAGGAGGCATGGAACTATTTAAATTAATAAATCTATTAATTGACAACTCTGGACCTAGTATATTAACAGGCACTATGGGTAGTTATCTTGTGCCCCATTTCAGGGAGTTTGTCCCTTGTCTCAATCTTTCAGCCCGTTTTGGGCAGGGAGCATGGAACAACGTGTTCCTTTCCGCAACTAGTTCAAGCTGACATTGGGGCGTTGTTATCCGGGCCCAAGTAGGTTGAAGGGTTAGCCAAAAGTAGGGAGGAAATTCAGGCAATGGGGCACTCATCAGACTTTGTTGAAGGGACAGGAAGAATTCATGTTCATATCAGCTGGACTGTCCACATCAGCTTTCAGGAAGTCCAGGGCTCGCCGCCATTCAGAGCAGGTTGTAGTCAGCAGCTGATGCTTAGATGAGTCTGCCAGCCAAGTGGAAGCCTATTGAGATAAGTTCAAACTAGGAACAGAAGTTAAAATCTATTTACTTAAAGAAAAACTCACATTGCGGAAAAAGAGCAGATAACAGCTATCTGTAAACAGAAGGAGTAGACTCATACCTTTGGGCCCTAGCAAAAACTACAGATTTTGGTTAGATAATGTATATTTTTCTGCTGTCCAGAGAACCACGTATGGTTTGGACAGAGATGTCTTTGGCCTGATGAGAAACACCTTTTTTTTAATACTCTATCATTTTAATTATATTTATTTATTTATTAAATATTTCTGTCTCTTCCCCACCACCGCCTCCCCTTTCCTTCCCCCTCCTCCAATCAAATCCCCCTCCCTCATCAGCCCAAAGAGCAATCAGGGTTCCCTGCCCTGATCAGGAGATGAAAGGAGACAGAGACAGAGACAGAGACCCACATTGGAGCACCGGACTGAAATCTCAAGGTCCAAATCAGGAGCAGAAGGAGAGAGAGAACGAGCAAGGAACTCAGGACCGCGAGGGGTGCACCCACACACTGAGACAATGGGGATGTTCTATCGGGAACTCACCAAGGACAGCTGGCCTGGGTATGAAAAAGCCTGGGATAAAACCGGACTCACTGAACATAGCGGACAATGAGGACTACTGAGAACTCAAGAACAATGGCAACAGGTTTTTGATCCTACTGCACGTACTGGCTTTGTGGGAGCCTAGGCAGTTTGGATGCTCACCTTACTAGACCTGGATGGAGGTGGGTGGTCCTTGGACTTCCCACAGGGCAGGGAACCCTGAGAAACACCTTTAAGTTCATATTTAAATGGCAACCAGAATAGATCTAAAATCTTGAGCTTGTGACCCATACAGTAAATAGTCACTGCTCTATCAGTTTATTAGAACTACCATGGAGGGGGGGGGGGCAAATTAGAAACATTTTTTATATCTTCTTAAGTCATTGTTTAGACCCTCAAAGCTTTTGAACTTTTATACTTTCAGACCTTAAAGCATTTTTTTAAATGAGCTAACAAGCTGGCTGTTCTGATCCCTGTGAGTACCAGGCACACATACAGTACACAGATATACACGCAGGCAAAACACCAATTCACACAAAATAAAATAATTTGTTTTTAACATGGGCCTTAAAATTCTGAGTCTCTTCTTTGTTCTTGAGTTTACTAATGAGACTGGAGACGTCATGGCTCTGCATGGACTCCCCACGATTCCTAGTAACACTTCTTTCCTGGCTTTTAATTATTTAATTGGCAGAGAAAATGACCCATTCCTGCACCACTATCGCTTTATGGGATCCTCTGAGAGTTCTCAAGGTCAATACTTTGCAAGTCAAATCCAAGAGGGATCTGAGAAAACAACCATCAACGTGCCAATGTCTTTCTTGAGATATACGTGACAGGGGGTGTCCCTTTGCATGGCTAGCATGGATGAATGCCCGAGCTGACTTTCCTCATTTCTCCTCTTCTCTACGTTAGTTTCTTTTCTTGGGAAGATAACTGGATGAAGTCACCCTCCCTGTAAGAGACGGGCAGCTTTTGTTGGAGATATCACAGGCTCAAACAATAACCCTTGTGACTAATATCCTTTCTACACATATATGCTCCTAAACTCCCTTGATCCTTCTGCTCCTTGACCTGAAATTGGCTTAACCACTGGGAGACGTGACCTTGAGGACCTCGTTGCCTTGTTTGGGCCTCTTGACCCATCATGCCCCCTCAGTAGCTTAATCATTGAGCTTATGAATGGAAAGGAATCAGGGACATTTCTGATAGGCAGCCAGCCATCTCTTTCACTTGCTGTGTGAGGTCCCTGGGGCCCAACTCCCACTAGTCTGGCACGCAGTTACACAATGATCTTTCTAAAGTCAGATAATCTATGAGTCATATCCTGTTCAAGCCAGATAACACAAGAAAAAGTCCCTCTCTTGAGAGGTTGGTCCTCATAGCTCTTGTGCAATCATTGCACAAAACGGTAGGAAGAAGTTACTTTTCTTTGTAACACAGGTATCTTGAACACAAGCAAAAATATTAGGAATGGGAACCAGGGGCCATAATAAGTATGGTTCAATCCCACCATCTGGGAATAATTGTTGAGGGGCACTGCTGGACATCACATCCAGGGATGTGGGATTCCCCTCTGTATGCTGTGAATATGATTATTACCTTTGGTTAATGAAGAAGCTGTTTCAGCCAATGACTTACACAGTAAAACCAGGTGGGAAATCTGAACAGAGATATAGGCAGAGTCAAGGAAACACCATGTAGCTGCCAAAGGAGAAAGACACCAGCCAGAACCTTACTGGTAGACCACAGCTTCATGGTGATACACAGAATAATAGAAATGGGTCAGTTTAAGATGTAAGAGTTAGCTAGAAGTATGCTTAAGCTGTTGGCCAAACAATGTTGTAATTAATATAGTTTCTGTGTTATTATTCGGGTCTGGGTGGCCAGGAAACTAACGAGCAGTCTCTGGCTACCATCCGGCACTACACATGAACTCCATGAAAGAAAACTGATATTGGGTGGTTTGAGCTCAGTTGGAGAAGCCACCACATCCCAGAAGCTCAGTGTATTTACTGTATACAGCTGAACAAGGAGACAGGTTCAGGTAATCTTGGTGGATCAGGCTCTGTATGTGGAGGCTTCAGGCCGTAAGCATCTGGGTGGGAAAAGCTGTAGTGGGCATCCTTGCATGGACTGTCACCTTTCAGTCTTAGGCCAGATGAGGCTTTGTCACCTTTCTGAGCTCACCAGGGTATGGGGGAGGGAAGGGAGAGTCCCTGTGAGCCTGAGACTTTGGTCCTCTGATAAGGCTAACTCATGTCAACAACATACACCCACCCAGGAGTTCACAGCCTCATGCCTTCCCCTGCTCCCCACACTGGATTATGTCAGCACCACCATTCCCAGACTGGGGACGCCCCTCTGGGTAGAGGAAGGAGAGGGAAAAGGAGAATGGCGTAGCTTCCACCCAAAGTCTCCTGTGTTACTCTTATTAACAGATAGAACGAGTTGATCCTAGACTTGACATTCTGCTATCCTGCCTCCTGAAAACCGTGGGATAAATCAGACCAACAGGGTTTCTGAGACCCTCCCAAACTCACATGATCGTGGAAAATCATGGAAAATTGGCTGCCTTCCAGCGTTTTATGGACGGCGGGTCCTACATAGGCAGGGTAAAATTAACGGGGCAAAATGCAGGTGCAACTGATGTGCGAAGGCCACAAGACGTTACAGTCTTCTCCCTTCTTTGTCATCACTAATGAGGGGAAACAGGATTGCAGAAACCCTGGTCCCGCTCAGGAAAAGAAGCCCCTCGTCCCCAACAGGCCAATCCTTCCAGTGCTGACAGAGGGGCGGATAAAGGCAGGTGCCCTAACCTGTATTAAGAACCAGACTTTAAAGAAAAAAAAATATTTGGGGCTGGAGAGATGGCTTGGCGGTTAAGAGCATTGCCTCCTCTTCCAGAGGCCCTGAGTTCGGTTCCTGGCAACCACTTGGTGGCTCAGAGCCATCTGTGGTGGGGGTCTGGTGCCCTCTTCTGGCCTGCGGGCATACACACAGATGGAATATTGTATGCATAATAAATAAATATTTTAAAAAAAGAAAAAGAAAAAAATATTTGATGCTTTGTGTCCTCCGGCCTGGCCTAAAGTGAGATTACAGGGTGAAAAGTAGCCTTTAATGAGAAAATACTAACCAAAGATTATAGTATCCTAAATCTTGATCTCCTTGTAAGAAAGAAGGTAGCTATTAAGTTTTCAGAGTGTCTGCTTTCATAGGCATAACTAACTGATGTGGGCACAGGACGTACTTGCTGTTTGAATGCTCCCAATCCAAACACTCTAAAGAGGAAGAACACTTTCTGTCACTTGGCAGTCCCAAAGCATGAGTCCCCGGATAAGACTCATCCAGAAGACTCTACGAAAATGATAAGGACACTTTGGGTCCCCTTGAGCATCACTGAGCTCAGCAGCACCAGAGAATTCCATCTCTCTCCTCCGATCCTTTGAAAAGTTAAGCTCTAACTGCCTCTGCTTTGGCAAAGGGATAGGTTACACTGGTAAATTGCCAGGTGCCATTGGATCTCACTGAGAAGCTGACTCTGGAGATGGGATTGGGTCCTCCCACTTCCCAGCCAAGCATGTCCATTTCAAAGTGTCCTCCAAAGTCTCTGCCCTGAGTCAGGATGGCCCCAGGAGAAAGGGGTGGAGAACAGCTCTGGGATAAACCTCGTGTCCTTGAGAACAGCTTAGAAGCAAATTGTTTCCAACAGTGGGCACTATTCTTATCTCATGATACTAAGATGCTCTAGTGGAGACAACTAATGGGATGCTCATTGCCAGGGAAGACACAGTCTCTGACTAAAAATCTCTCAATCAGTCGCGCCAATATGGTATTTTATTTATTTATATATTTATTAGATTTATTCATTCATTATGTATACAATGTTTGGCTGCATTTGTGCCTACACACCAGAAGAGGGCACCAGATCTCATTACAGATGGTTGTGAGCCGCCATGTGGTTGCTGGGAATTGAACTCAGGACCTCTGGAAGGAAAGTCAGTGAGTGCTCTTAACCTCTGAGCCATCTCTCCATTCCCAATATGGTATTTTAACAGGGATTTCTCAGGTGATTTCTACTGGAAGAGGTCTTAAACATCAATTTGATGATATTTTGCTGTATATCTTCTCGCTTTCTCTGTATTCTGCTTACTTTCAACCAAAATGAAAAGCACAGAACTGGAGAGGTAACACAGAGGATAAGAGCTTTGATACTTTTGCAGATAATCTGGGTTTGATGGATAGCACCCACACAGTGGCTCACAACCATCCATAACTCCGTCTTCCAGGGATTAGATGATCTCATCTGACCTCTGAGAGCCCCGGGCATACATGTTTTGTACATACACACATGCAGACAAAATACTCATTGGTGACGGAAGTTACAAAATAATCCCACACTGGATCAGAATTATGTATAATAAAGAGTTATTTATTTAGGGTGGACTCACAAATCACTGTCCTAGATCACAGTTCTCTACATGAATGAGGAGCAGGAACCAAATCTAGCAGCCGGAAGTGAGAGCCGGAAGCAAGAGAGCAAGCACACACTTTACAGCTACATTTATAGTATAAGAGATCATGCCCAAGGGGCTGAAATCTTACAGGCTATTGGTTGAAGGAGCTCCCACAGCACCTCCCCCTTTTTGTTTAAATAAGAGAGTTCCAAACCCAATATAAAACTATGTATGCTAGGAACAGATATCAAGAATAAAGTTAGAATTACAACCAGCATAAAAAAAATATTAAGCAAGGAACATGTGATAAATGTTTCAATAATTATCTTATTCTAAGGAGTCTAAGTCTTGTATTATAAATAAATTGGCCAAGCCATGAGAGGAAAATAACTATGACTATCTAGTCTTCAATCCCATCAAAGACCTGAGAAGAAAAATAATAGTACCTGAGTAAGCAGGAAGTGCAATCAAGCAACTTCCAAAATGTGCAACAAATGACAGAGATAACTGGCTACCTAGGCAATCACCCAAAGTTCTTCTGTATCATTGGAGCATCCATCTTCAGCCTACAGGACCATAGTATCTAGCAGACTTTTCCACAAAGCAGGAAATTTCAAAGACAGTTTTGCCTATATTGGCAGTTTGTCAGTAACTTTCTTTTGTGTTCTGCAGAATGTCTTACAGACTCTTTCATGAAGCAGGAACCCCAAAGAACCATCTCACCTTCTTTAGGCAAGTTTAGCAGTCATCTCTTCATGGTCCTGCATGTCCAGCTCACATTGCATAAGATCAAGCAGTCTAGGCAAGAGCAATTTTTTGCCCAAATGACTAGTAAACTCCATAAGGAGTAACCTATATTTCTTAATTATGCACTACATTTTTAAATGATCTGATACCTTAATCAAGAACAGAAATACACATATAACAAAATTGACCTGAAATTTGTATCAACAGATCAAGATCCATACCAATGCAAATTATTCATATCTATAGCATACCCCCCTTTAAATGTAAACAAACATTTATAAACAATATTTGGGGATTTAGGCATAGTTTTCTTCAAACTGCTTCCTGTTTTTTGTTGGGAGAAGTATTTTTGGGGGTGCTCACAGCAATTGTTCGGGGGTTCTTGATCCATCAAACCATATTAGTCTGGAATTAATCCACAGGTTCTCATCTTCTGTGGAAACAAAAGCTGACCCTCTTTTCCAATGACAAATCCTTACACCCAAATTCTGAAGTCAAGATACCCTTATGTTGGTTTAACTTAGCAATCCATACAATGAAATGTCATTCATTATGTAGCTCTTTAATAGTCAAAAAAATTCAAGGAAAACACAATAATATACATAATCCATACTCTCTATGTATATTACATCTTTACATGGCTTATTTTTCTTACTCTATTACTTTTTCTACAAGTTTAATATTTATTTTATTATCTCTATTCCTTTAGCCTATGATTGTCTGTACTCTTTTATATTAAATTTACTGCCTCTATACTCTTTTTCTTCTCTCTCCCAAGCCTATGTACATTTTGAACACACACTGTGTCTCATTTCGAGTTATTTCTTGTCTGGATCTGTCCTATTGTGTGTCTGTAATTATTTTCTGACCAGAAGTGCCTTTTTAAATTGCTAAGCAGGCATGTCTAGGGCCTCTGAGAGCTGTGTACATGGCCCAATTTACAGGCACACAGTGGGTCTATGTTACGAAGAAGAAGTTGTAGCTCTCTGCTCACAAACCCCGTTTAAATGCTCCACAGCCAGACCTCCTGAAAGAGTCAGAGCCATTTGTGCTGGTGAACCAGGAAGCCATTGTTTTTTAAAGAAGCCGTGCAGTTTTCACTGCACCTCTCTTAATGCAGCTGCAGCGCCCCTGCTCGCTGTGAGCTTATGCAGGAAAAAAAAATTGTGGCTACCAAAAGCCATGCTCAACTCTGCTCTTCTGTGTCTAGAATTCCAAAATTTTTCCCTCTTCTCTCTAACTACACTTCCAGAGCCGCTGAGATCCATCTTCTAGGACCACTGAGATGAACTGAAGCCAATCATGTAGGGTTGCCTTAGTACTTGAAGCCCACGTTTTCACCATTTCCCTGACAAAAGGTGCATGTAGCCCATAAAAACTATTGCTTGTTTTAATTCATTTTTTAAAAAATATTTATTTATTTATTTATTTATTTATTTATTTATTTATTTATTAAGCATACAATGTACTGCTGGCAAGGAAGACACCAGGTCTCATTATAGATGGTTGTGAGCCACCATGTGGTTGCTGGGAATTGAACTCGGGACCTCTGGAAGAGCAGCCAGTGCTCTTACCCTCTGAGCCATCTCTCCAGCCCTTGTTTTCATTCTTTTAAATCACTCATGTGTACTGGTTCCCATGCATATTCTCTGACTACCTTAGGGTACTTTGTGCCAGATGGGCTTTCTGAAGAAATTCCTGGCTATACAATTAAAACTCTGGGTAAGTCATCCCAAGGTCTGGCCTGTACTGATGAGGCTAAATCATGTCCTTGCATCTTCTGTCCCTGCTCATCAATTTCAATAAATTGCTCAATCTTTTTAAGTATTTTTACTACTGCCTTTTGTAAATAAAGGTCGCAACTCCTGTCCAGTGTTCTGTTCTAATGCCCTCACTGAGGAGTCCATGGTATGAACCTTGTCTGGTAAATATAATGTCTCATCCTTGGGCACAATTTGATTGTGTGAATATTACCTTCCTTGAGAGATATATCTTATCCATTAATCTATGATGACTTTTCAACAGATTCCCAATTGTTAAATTCTTTTTTTAAAGTTTTTATGATTTATTTATCTTTATTTTATGTGCATTGGTGTGAAGGTGTCAGATCCCCTGGAACTGGATTTTCAGACAGTTGTGAGCTGCCATTTGGGTGCTGGGAATTGAACCAGGGTCCTCTGGAAGAGCAGTCAGTGCTCTTAACTGCTGAGCCATCTCTCCAGCCCCCAATTGTTAAATTCAACACCACAAATTCTTTCAGATAATTCTGTCAGATTGATGCTATCCCTCTCCGTAGTATTGATGTTCTCAAATAGCTCTCCATTATTAGTCTGTAAAGTGCCTCATTCTTGGCCCTGTTATTGAACCATTTTTAATGAGATAACATTGAAAAAAAAAAACCCTAATTCCTAGAATCAAATAAGGGGATGTAGAAGGAAAATCACATAAGCCTTGCAGAATACCTTCTATAGTATAAGCAAAATAATTATTGAACTCCTGGATGGTTGTGTTATCAGTGATTCTTGTAGTGTTTCAGATAGTACCTGTTGTAAGGCAATTACAATGAATTGGAGCAGGTGTAATAATTGTTAGTGGCCAGCAGGTGTTGCAGTTTGCAGGCACATGGCCGAGAGACACTAGCAGCAGTGAACAGCACGTGTTGCTTATTTACATACTGAATATTTTATGCTTTAACAAATTAAGAGCAGCTATTAAGGCAATCAAACGATTCTGAGAGGTGGAGCCCAGGATAAAGAGAAAACCCAAAGTTTTCCATCAGTGTGAGTTGTGGACTATGTGCACCACTGGGATCACAGGCAGCAGTGATCCAGAATTTCTCCTACCGGAATTTTAATGCAGAGGATGAATATTATCTTAGAATTGATCCATTTATTTATTTATTTATTTATTTTGAGACAGGATTTCTTTGTAGCTTTGGGGCCTGTCCTAGAACTAGCTCTTGTAGACCAGGCTGGCCTCAAACTCACAGAGATTCATCTGCCTCTGCCTCCCAAGTGCTGGGATGAAAGGCATGTACCACCACTGCCCAGCTTAGAATGGATCTTTTTACCATATAACCAAGTAAAAAAATAAAAACTTATGTGGAGGGCTGGAGAGATGGCTCAGAGGTTAAGAGCACTGACTGCTCTTCCAGAGGTCCTGAGTTCAATTCCCAGAAACCACATGATGGCTCACAACCATCTGTAATGAGATCTGGCACCCTCTTCTGGTGTGTAGGAAGCAGAATGTTGTACACATAATAAATAAATTAATTTAAAAAAAAAAGAAAAAAAACTTATGTGGAAAAAGTCACTGAATTAATTATAAAAGGTAAATTGAGACTTTGTCAATTAGTAGGTATAGACCCTGCTCCCTATCTCAGCCCTATATGTTCCTGCCTGATGCAAGAGAGATCCTGCTTTGACAGACTCCTGAATCAGTGTGTGTTTCTCTCTGGTGGCCCAGGGAGGTCTGGGTCGTCAACACTCACCCCAGGGAGAGACAGCTGGCAGGATCAGCTCTGCCTCAGCCCTACCTGCTGGAGAAGCCGGCACTGCCCAGATAAGATGATAGGACATCAAGACCTCTGCCCAAGTGAACTCAACAGCACCTAGCGACACCCAAGAGAGACAAGCCCACTATTGTTTCTTCCCCTCCCCCTCCAGAAGCCATTGAAGAGGGACTCACGCTGTGCACCCAGCCACTCCGACTGTTGCCAATGTGCCTGAATGCACATCTTTGGTTCATATCCTAAAGTTGTGCCTTAGAGACCAAAGGAAAAACAGGGAGGAACTTGAGGCACAGATGCTCTTGTGAGCCCACTGAGAGATCCTAAAGCACTTTGAATTAAACGTTTTGGAAGTGTCCTGTGATCTGGCTCCTCCAGTTTCTCTGCTCAGGTCACATATACTAAGGACTCCTGGCTTCTCTTCGTACCTTTGTCCAGGTACAGACTTCCTTTTCTCCCTGCACCTGGCTGTTATACGGACGGAACTATTGATATGCTTTTGGGTTGTCCTAGTAGTTAGGTCCCAAGTGCCCCCACCCCAAAATGGCAGAAATGCTGACGATGTACTAAACAGAAGGACTTTGATTGGGTAAACAGAAGCCTGAAGTCAGGTTACTGTTTACCAGGAACCTACTCTGATCTATTCCCAAAAGTTCAAAAGTCAAGGCAAAGGTTGAGCTAGGGCATCTAACTCCAGGTCAATCCCAACTTTGGAGTATTAAAGACTCCAAAGTTGTTGGTGGTCACAAAATCCGATTGTTCTTCTGATGTTTTGCTTCTGTCTGAGCCTGAGCCCCACCCCCATCCCCGGCAGCAGCCAAAGAGATTACTGCAGCAGTCTGATCCCCAATAAATCACAGGGAGAAGTCCAGTTCGGTGGTTTCAGTGTGTCCTCTACAATAAAGTACACTGGAGAGGTGCCTCCTGCTTCATCTGACAACCCCACTTTTTAGGAAGTCAAATATGGTTGTCATCCATGAAAAATTTCATACCCCAATACAATAAATCATATCAGGCCAAATTAATAGTCCAGGCTTAATGAGCCAAGCATTCCTGGTGGTCCCAGGGCAAAAGCAGAACCCAGGAGGTTGAGCACGTGGCCGGTCAGGGACAGTTTATATAGCCTGTAGGAATGGTCTTGAGCATCTCAGGGGAGGAGTTGCTGATGGCGGACTTTCTCAGAGGCAAGGTCTGGAAAGGGTGGAATGGGGCTGGGTGGAGCTTCCCAACATCTCAGACTCCCTGAGTGACAGTTCAGGTGACCTGTTCTGAGGGGGAATAATAAAAAAAGGCAGTAGAGACAGAAAAATAGTTCAGGGCAGGGGCCCAAAAACGTCTTTGAGTCTCTCCAAGAAATGCCAGAGGGAGCTCTAGGCTCTTATTGCCTACTGAATGAGCACACCTGCCTATGTGATAAAAGCTCAAACCCAGTCCCAAACACAAATCCCTTTGGTGAACATGAAAAATCTCTAGATTTTCATGATAAAAATGGGTTGGAGCTATTCCCTAATTTCAGGCCATCTCCTACATACTCTTATGGATCCTGCTAAAGACAGTTCTTCAGATGCAGTTGGTGGAGATAAAGATGGAATCTACTTCGGGTCCGAGACATGCTCCTGACTCCTCCTTGAAGGGTTAATCCAGTGGCGCAGGTCAGAGCTCTGGCTAGGAGGCCCACCCCATGGAAGGCAAGTTTCCCCCCAAATAGAATGTGCTTTTCTTTCCAGAATTCTCACCCCCTGCTGCAGCCCCGACCAGATGAGGCACCATGAGATTCAGCTGAGTCTGGGTCCACCCACTTTTCTGGGGCCTGACTATTTTCTTTTCTTCGCTTCTTTTTTTCCATAGGATGCTAGTCACAGTCTAAGGATGCTTTCAAACTTCCTGGCTAGTGCTCTGGGCTCTTCATGACGCCTTTTCTAAAGTCACCCTCCTGCTGGTGTGACTCCCTGCCACCAAGTGTCTGTCCTCCGTGCCACCTAGTCTCAAGCACTGAGGCATTTGTTCTTCTCCATTCTCCTCCTTCCTTCCAGGCAGCAGCGAGACTTAGGGCAAACCCACCCTGGGGGTTTCTTTTTAAACTCTAATAAATGGTCCCAAGGCTTCTGTCCGAGTCTATCCTTTGTCCTTGGTCTTTTTTCATGACCATTCTTTTTTTAAAAAATATTTATTTATTATGTATACAATGTTCTGTCTGTATCCCTGCAGGCCAGAAGAGGGCACCAGACCTCATTACAGATGGTTGTGAGCCACCATGTGGTTGCTGGGAATTGAACTCAGGACCTTTGGAAGAGCAGGCAATGCTCTTAACCG
>NW_026067892.1:7536681-7611913 GCF_014885135.2 Alexandromys fortis | reverse complement strand
AAAAAAAAAAAAAAAAAAAAAAAAAAAAAAAAAAAAAAAAAACAAGGATAAAAAGATTTGAAATGATTGAGGAAATTATTGGAGCTGGTGAACAGGGAAAGAAGGCACAAGGACAACATCACCAGTGGCAGTCAGAATTGGATTACCCAGGGTTTTAGTGTCCTACCCTGTAATTTACTTTGACAAAGCATCAACTTCTAAAGGCACAAAGGGAGCCAAAGAAGGTAGATGGATGCCAATAGGAATGAAAGATCTAAAAGAAATTAAGCAAGCTATTGTAACTTATGGCTTGCATTCTGCATTTGATAAGGAGATGATAAAGACCTGGGCTTCTAACATCAAGGCAACCTCCCCTCATGGCATTTTTCAGTTAGTTTCAGCAGTCCTGGGTGATGGACCTTCCTTGATGTTTAGTATTTATTTCAGAGAGGAATTCAAACATATGGAACGACAGGGAAAAGCTAAAGGTCTTGAGATTTTCCAAGATCAACTTCTTGGTGAAGGCCTGTATGCGGACCCACAGGTTCAACCTCTTTACAACGAAGAAATCTTGTCCCTATGCCACAAAGCAGCCTTGAATGCTTGGGACAGGATCTGGGAACCAGGAAAAGGATAGAATCATATACCAGGGTTAGGCAGGGACAGAAAGAACCCTTTACTGACTTTTTACAGAGATTAATTAAGGCTGTACAAATAGGAGTAACAGACCCAGAAGCTAGACAAATAATTTTTGAAACTCTGGCTTTTGAAAATGCAAACTTAGAATGCAAAAAGATAATTAGTCCTTGAAGGTCTAGATCAGCACCTGTGGATAAATAGATTCAGCAAACTATGAATGTTGAGACGTTTGACTGTAATGATGAATTTGGGGTAGGAGAAGTGATTTCTAAAGCAAAGAGGAGACATAAAACTGCCAAACATTTCAAATGTGGTAAAATAGGACATCTGAGAAGGGATTGTAGGCAAGGAATTTCTAGGAATAATGTCTCCTCTGGGAATGGCAAAAGTAGGAAACCTTGGCCTTCAGGTATATGTAAAGGTGTGGTAAAGGTCAACATTGGACCAATGAATGCAGGTCAACAACAGACAGACAAGGCAGCCCGATACCACTGGGAAACTCCTTGAGGGGCCTCTTGCAGACCCCGAAGCCAAAAGTGACCCAGTCATTCCCAGTGACAGTGGAGAATGTGTCTCACCAAGAAAATTAAAAAATCCAATGCCTGCTGTAAAAAGCAATACTGGTCTGAATGATGGGTAAAATGTGGAGGATGAGGCAAAACAAAATCCAGTAGGAAAGAGAAAACATATATTTTGGCAGACTTCTATTAACGATCAAGGACCAAAGCTAAGAGTTTGTATAAATGGCATTTTTATTGAAGGCTTATTAGACACAGGTGCGGATGTAAGTATCATTACTCCAGAATCTTGGCATCTGAATTGGCCTCTTCAAGAAGTAGATGTTCAGTTCCTGGGAATTGGAACCCTATCTCATGTAAAACAAAGCACGAGATGGGTTGAATGCACAGGGCCTGAAGGGCAAATAGGAAGACTAAGGCCATATATAGCCAATATTGCAATGAATTTGTGGGGTCATGACCTGTTGCAGCAATGGAATACCCAGATTAACATTCCTGCAGCCCATAAAACTTAGGTTTCTGAGGAAAATATTAGAAGATATTATTATAGATGATGGACACCAGCCATTTGGGCTGTACAAGAACACAAAGCAATTGATAAACCTTCAGAGGTACCAACAGCCCTACCTTTAAAATGGTTAACTGAGAAACCAATATGGGTTAAGCAGTGGCCTCTACCTGAGGAAAAGTTGCAGGCCTTAGAACACCTGGTACAAGAGAAACTAGATGCTTGACATATAGAAGAATCTACTACCCTTGGAATTCTCCTGTATTTGTTGTTAACAAGAAATCTGGAAAATGGAGAATGGTGACAGATCTCAGAGCTATAAACAAGGTTATTCAACCTATGGGCCCTCTACAATCTGGAATTCCTCTGCCTTCTCTGTTAACAAAGGGATGGCCTCTCATGGTTATTGATTTAAAGGATTTTTTTTCACTATGTCTTTACAAGAAAAGGATAGAGAAAAAATTGCCTTCACAGTGACTACTTATAATAATTCTCAGCCTACTAGGAGATATCCTATCCTCCCACAGAGGATGCTCAATAGTCCCACATTGTGCCAATATTTTGTAAGTCAGCCATTGGAAATAATTTGTAAGCAATTTCCTAAGTCAATAATCTGCCATTACATGGATGACATTTTGTTATCTGATTCAAATATAGATACTTTAGAAAGGATGTTTGAATAAGTAAATACAGTTTTGTTTAAATGGGGAATACAAATTGCTCCTGAAAAGATTCAAAGAGGAGATTTTGTTAATTACCTAGGTTACAGAATAAGTTTACAGAAAATTAGAACACAAACGGCACAAATTAGGAGAGACCAATTACGGACTCTTAATGACTTTCAAAGATTGTTAGGAGACATTTCAGTCTACAACCGGCTGTTGAGATAACACCTGATCTAATAATTCATTTAAACACAACCTTAGATGGTGATAAAGATTTGAATAGTCCCAGAGAATTAACAGTGAAGTAGAAAAGGAACTGACAATGGTTGAAGAAAAATTAGAGGAGGCACATGTGGATAGGGTGAATCCAAATCTTAGTTGTATTCTAGTAATATTGCCTTCCAGAATTTCTCCTATGGGAATTTTAATGCAGAGGGAAGATATTATTTTATAATGGATCTTTATACTACATAAACCAAGTAAAAAATTAAAAACTTATGTGGACAAATTCTCTGAAGTAATTATAAAAGGTAATTTGAGACTCGTCAACTAGTAGGTATAGACCCAGCAGAAATTATAGTGCCTTTCACTACTGATGAAATAAAAAAGTTATGGGAAGACAATGAACCATGGCAAAGAGCTTGTGCTAATTTTTTGGGAGAAATAAATAACAACTATTCCAAAAGTGATAGACTTAACCTTATAAAGAGAGCTTCTTGGATTCTTCTCTGAATTATACGTGATGCTCCAATAACTGGAGTCTGTACATTTTGTACTGATGCAAATAAATAAGGGAAAGCAGATTACAAATCAGAAGAATTAAGTAAGGTGGAACAAAGCCCTTATAATTCTGCCCAGAAGGCAGAATTATATGCCAATCTTATGGTGCTAAGGGATTTTAAAGAACCTTTTAATATAGTTACTGATTCACAATATGCAGAAAGAGTTATCTTGCATGCTGAAACCACTGAATTTATACCAGATGATACAGAATTGACTTCATTGTTTATCCAGGTGCAAGACATAATCAGGAATAGGCTTTGTCCTATGTATATCACACACATCCTATCCCATATGTGTCTGCCAGGTCCTCTAGCACAAGGTAATGCAGAAATTGATCAATTATTGATTGGAAGTGTGTTGCAGGCCTCAGAATTTCAGAAAAAAGCATCACATCAATAGCAAAGGTTTAAAGAAAGAGTTTTCTATTACATGGCAACAAGCTAAGGAGATTATAAAGAGATGCCCTACTTGCTCTTTCTATAATCAAACACCATTGCCTGCAGGAAGTAGCCCAAAGGGTACTCAAAGGAAATAAAATCTGGCAGATGGATGTGTTCCACTTTATGGAATCTGGTAAATTAAAATATGTACACCACACCATAGACACATATTCAGGTTTTCAATGGGCAACTGCCTTAAACTCAGAAAAGGCTGACTTGGTAATCACACATTTATTGGAAGTTATGGTCATCATGGGTATACCTGCACAAATAAAGACAGACAATGGTCTGGCATATGTATCTAAAAAAATGAAATTTTTTTGCTTATTATAATATAAAGCACATTACAGGTATGCCAAACAATCCTACAGGTCAGGCAGTTATAGAAAGATCAAATCATACAACAAAGGATATGCTGAATAAACAGAAAGAGATGGAAAATACCCCCAGAAGTAGATTACATAATGCTTTGTTAATCTTGAATTTTCTTAACGCTAATGAGAAAGGAACAACAGCAGCAGAGAAGCATTGGATAATGGAAAGAACTTCTGAATTGAATCAACCAGTATATTTCAAGGATGTGTTGACCTCACAATGGAAACCAGGAGATGTATTATGTTGGGGAAGGGGTTTTGCTAATGTTTCCACAGGAGAAGAAAAATTATGGATACCATCCAAATTAACAAAGATTCACTTTAAAAAGGAGAAACCTATTGAAACAGAGAAATAACAGCTCATCCACAATGGTGACAACCATACTGGTGGTAAGGAAAGCCATATAGAGTTTGGGCAGGGTTCTGCTCTCATCTTTTCAGGAAAATACACATCATCAAAAATTCAAGAGACCCTGGATGTTTGAATGCTGACAGAAGAAAAAATAATTATCCACTAAGGAGCATCTAGAAAACAGAATATGGTTTATGAATCCAGGTATGGGTTACACTTACATTTACACACACACACACACACACACACACACACACACACACATATATATATATATATATATATATATATATATATATATATATATGAACCCTGGATTTTACCAGACCTGATTCTGATATGGCAATAGAACATTTCCAGGAACCTGTAAGAGAACTGGAACAGATTTTATAGCAAAAGACTATTAGGTTAAGAGTTATGAACATTTTAGAAGGCAATTAAAGGAAATTGGGAACTCTGAACCTCTGAAGATGGTTAATCCTGGACTATGAAGCCTGTTAAACAGCAGTACCTTGAGTTGTCAAGTGCCTTTACACAAATATGGGAGGAATAAATGAGCAAAAAATGAGACAGCTTTTTGCTATGCCAGCAATCCCAAATCCTCTCCTTGGTCCTTGGAGGACACCAGCCTTAGCTGCTGAGTACGAGAGGCCCAAAGATTTCTTTCTGTGTGGGGAAGATTTTGTCTACCTGTCTGGGAAGGATGAGGAGATCGATTTCCCGGGTGAAGCATCCAGGAAACTGGAGAGGTAAAATGCCACTTCTTTTGCTTCTGTGTGGGTGATTTTGCCAAACCCAGAGGCAAGGTGCAAGGTCTTCTGTCTTCTTGGAGGAGCTGAGGGTGTTGCAAGAGCTGGCATATCTCTGTGTTAGAAGCTCTTGTTGTTAAAATGCCACGATCTCAGATTTGTAAAGGCACTTGAGAACCAGGTACCATTACCTGTTGTTTCAAATTGAGCATATAAGCTTAAATGCCCTGTGGGAGTGGTTCTGACCCTCCCCTGGGGAGGGGTCAGGACCTGGCATGCTGGGATTTGGAGTCCAGACCAAAACAACTCTTAGGCCAGGGGGCTGGGGTGGTGTTCCCAACTTAACATCACAGATACCATTGTTACTGCCTGTGGGATTGTTAACTTGTCTGTATGCCTGTATAAATTGAAAGCCCCTTTTTAATGCCTTATGCCTGATACCCTCATGCCCTCTTTTTACCCTTTTCTACCTTTATCCCCCTTTTTAAAACTCCCCTTATACCCTTACGCCCTTACTTTTTTACCCTTTGTCTTATGCCCTCACACCCTTGCCCCTTTTAACCCCTTTTTATCCTCATGCCTTATGCCTTGTCCCTTATATCTGATACTTTGACCTTAAGGCTTATGCCTTAAGTTCTTATGCTCATCTTCCCATAAGTAATAAAGAAATTTGCAGGAAAAATGTGCCTAAGCCAGTCAGTTTGTTCTGCCTCTCAGATCCCATTCCCAAGCCAGTCTTTCCTTGACTTAGAAGTCCTGTTCTGACCCCCGAGAGAGTGCTGAGACCAGTGCTCAGTAGCTTCTGATAACAAGCAGCCCATAGAGCGAGACTGAGCCTGGTTTGGCCTTTTGAAACTTCAAAGCCCATCTCTAAGAACACTGAAATCACAAAGGTAATGCCATCCTGTCCCAGGGTTGTTTTGTGCCTCGCTTTTCGGTCATCTACCCCAACAGCCACGTTCACCTTGGCAATGCTTCTGGGACAGTCAACCTTGACCGTGGTCCAAGCACGTTATGTCGTGTCTGGAAGACACCACCGAGCCTTGCAAAGAAAGCAGATGTTACTAGGCAACTCTAAATCCCTCTCTAGTAGGCCCCATCTCAGACACTGATGTAATTATTGTAACAATCTGTCCTGTCCCTAAGAGACAAGCCTTAAGGAGCTGGAGCAATGGCTCAGTGGTTAAGATCACTGACTGTTCTTCCAGAGGTCCTGAGTTCAATTCTCAGCAACCACATGGTGGCTCACAACCACCTATAATGAGATCTGGTGCCCTCTTCTGGCCTACAGGCAGGATACTGTATAAATAAGTAAATAAATATTTAAAAAAGAGAGAGAGAGAGAGAGAGAGAGAGACAAGCCTTGCCCACTGCCTCCCCCATCCGCCAAGGCAAGCTGATCTTCCTTTATAAGAATTGCTGTGGTCATGATGTCTCTTCACAGCAATAGAACAATGACTGAGACAGTGCCCGTGTGTCTTTTCACAAACCCTTACCCATGTTTCTGTAAACAACCCTAAGGGAGCTCACAATTACATACTACTCCAGGTCCAGGAGATCTAACATCCTCTTCCAGCCTCTGTGGATACCTGCATACACATGGCACATGCTCAGATAAACAAGAAAACATCTTAGGAAGGTGAGATGAAGTCAAGCCAATGCTGTGGAATAGTCCTGTACTCTGTGTGAATATATGTCTCTATAATTGGTTCAATAAACAAGCTGACTGGCCAATAGCAGAACAGGATAAAATTAGGTGGGAAAGTCAAACTGAGAATGATTGGATGAGAAAGGGCAGAGTTAGAGGAGTCACCAGCCAGTAGCAGAGGAAGCAGGAGATGAATGTCCTATTCTATTAAAGGTACATGCCACAGAGCAGAACATATATAAGAAATATGGGTTAACTTAAAATGCAAGAGCTAGTTAGTACAATTACTATAAGTCTCTGTGTAGTAATTTGGAAGTGGCTCCCAGAATGGGAGAACTCTGCCTACAAGCCACCATCCTAGCAAGACCAAATTCCTTACTGGAATAACAATCTCGTGGTGGCAAAACAAGACTGAGCCTCTTGGGTACTGTATTTCTTTACTTATGGGATACCTGAGGCCCAGGTTAAGCTCTATGCCTGTGGGCACATGGAAAGGTGAGATCTGGAATCCAATGCACATTTTCATCCCACTGGCAGGCTTCTTGAGGACCAGCGGTGGGGAGGGGGTCCGCTGATGCAAATTATCCCAATCAGACCAAACCAGACCAAATTAGAAGATGCCCAGGTTTAATGGATGGCAGCGGCCTCCAGAAAAACACAGAGAGAGAAAGAGGAGAATCAGAACGACCACTGAAGAGGGAAAAGGGGAGACCACGTGTTAATTCTTTGGGAGGCAGTTTAAATAGCCTGTGGGAGTGGTCTTGACCCTTCCTGTGAGGGGTCACCGTTTGGCAGCCTTTCTTGGAGGTGGAGTTTGGACTGAGGCAACTCCCAGGGGAGGTGGCTCAAAATGGATGCCAGGGGTTGGAGTGAAGCCCCCAACTAAGCATTTCAGACTCTTTGTATAAAGGGGTGTTAGGAAGCTGAGGTGACACTTTTAACTAAACAGGTAGGTGCTCCTACAGAGACCATCTGCTGAGGTTGGATGGCTTCGTCTTTTGCTTTCCCCCTTGTTTTTCAGCTAACATTTTTGCTGTTGAACCTGGGGCTTGCCATTTCTGCTGAACTGGCTACTTAGTGAGCTCTGGGGATGGTACTTGTACCTGGTTTTAGTGTGGGTGGTAGAAATGTGAGCTAAGACAGTGAAGTAGTTTGAATGTAATTGGCTCCCTTGAGCTCACAGCGAGTGGCACTATTAGGAGATGTGACTTGTTGGAGGAAGTGTGTCATTGTGTGGGTGGGCTTTGCAATTTCCTGTGCTCAAGATACCACCCAGTGTCACAGTGCACTTCCTGTTGCCTTTTGATGGAGATGTAGCCAACACCATGTCTGCCTGCATACCACTAGGTCCCACCATGATGATAATGGATTGAACCCCTGACAATGTAAACCACCACCCCAATTAAATGTTTTCATTTATAAGAGTTGCTATGGTCATGGTGTCTCTTCACAGCAACAGAAACCCTAACTAAGATAGGCAGAAGCACTTTACCCTCTGAGTCATCTCCCCAGCCTCTTATATTCTTTTTAGAAACCAAGAAGACTTGTGATGATCACCTCCTCCCATACCATTCTCTTTGCTCACACCTACTGTCCTCATAACAGCATTGGTGACTGTTCCAGGTTTTTTTTTTTTAATTAGGTAAAGGAAGAGAGTGTTTCTTAGTGTCTTCCCTAAGGGAAGAGACTCAGAAGGCAGAGACAGCCAGACCCTGCAGAATGAACAGCCTCTGAGGTCACTTATATGTCTTCAGAAATTCACCAATCCTGGTCTTGACCATGGGGTCCAGCGTCGAGCAGTCCCAGCTGGGTAACTTCACCAGTCGGTCATGAGCCTCCCAGAAGAGGGCAGAACCAATGGCTAACTCCACCCGCATCCGCCATTCGGCAAGTTTGGAGCTGATGAAGACGTTGTGGTCACCCCCAATCGGCTACGGGTAAACAAAAGGAAGATGTGATCAGCATCAGCACCAGCTGCACTCAGGTCTTCTGTAGCCTCAAGGGTTATCTGTATCTGCCTCTGCAAAAAAGGGATGAGTTTGGGGCTGGAGAGATGGCTCAGAGGGTAAGAGGCCCCGAGTTCAATTCTCAGCAACCACATGGTGGTGGCTCACAACCTCCTTGCCAGCAGTACATTGTATGCTTAATAAATAAATCTTTTTTTAAAAAAGGGGGGGATGAGTCTTTCTTGGCAAGTGTCAAAACTATACCATCAATGTGAAACAGGCACTGAGGGTCCTGGTCAAAGATGGTGACTCCTGACCCGGGTGACTCCCATTTCTCATTTCAGGAAGGAATGGAACTTAATCGCTTCCTTCCCCAGTGTTGGATCTCCTTCTGTGATCAGATCAGGAGCAGTAAGAAGAGGCAGGCTCAGCACACCACCTGCTTAGGGGTTAGCTGCTTCATTAAGAAATATGCACCCCGGGGTTGTTTTGTCACATGTCCTTAATCCTCACACTTGGAAGGCGGGCAATCTCTGTGAGTTTGAGGCCAGCCTGCTTGGTGCAGGCCAGAATGGTTTTCCTTGAGCTGTTCCACATCACACATTGGCCGAGGACTAAAGTTGCTACTTTGAGTCCTGGCTAGAAACTATGCTGGCCATGGGCTGGGCATGTGACTCAGCAGACAGAGGACTTACATAGCATGCACAAAGCACTGGGCTCAGTGTCCAGCACACTACAAACGGGACATTGTGTTTGTTATATACCTGTAATCCCCACACTGGAGAGGTGGTAGCAGGAGTATCAAAAGTTCAAGGTCTTTACAACTAAATAGCCAGTTTGAGGCTAGCCTGAGACACTGAGAGCTAAGGCTAGCTTAAGAAAGGAAGTAAGGGAGGAAGAAAAGGACAATGGGAGTGTCTAAACTGGCTAGCCTGCATACACCAGCTAGCTCGCATGGACTGAGCATACATGTAAACCACATGAAAACCCTGCGCCTCCTACAAGTTTTCCTCCAATGCACAGTGCTCTCCACTGCTCAGACCCAGAACTGGGAGCGCTGTCTTAATGCTCCTGCCTCTGGAGCTCTGGAAAAGAGACAACCGGGAAAGAGACACCGGGAATCTCCATATACTTCCTGGCAAGTCCAGCAGGAAGAGCTGGTGTCTGGGAACTTAGCTGGTATATCATGGTTTTCTCTGCATCCCTGGCTCTCCCTCTGGCTTCTCTCCATGCCATGGAATTTTGTCAATTTCCACGATCAAGATGTCCCTAGATGGGCTGGAGAGATGGCTCAGTGGTTAAGAGCACTGCCTGCTCTTCCAAAGGTCCTGAGTTCAATTCCCGGCAACCACATGGTGGCTCACAACCATCTGTAATGAGGTCTGGTGCCCCCTTCTGGCCTGCAGACATACACACAGACAGAATATTGTATACATAATAAATAAATATTAAAAAAAAAGATGTTCCTAGATCCAGAACCTCTGATTCTTTCCTGTCACTTCCAGGTGGGTCCAGGCACCCCGACCTGACTCCCACATCTGTCTCTCTTGGTCTATTCCCCAGACTCCAGTCCCTGGTCACAGAAAACACCTTCCCTCTCCCCATACCTGCATCATCTCCACCAGGGCCACCAAGTCAGCCAGGGAGATGTGGTCTCCAATGATAAACATCTTGTCCTGCAGAAACTTCTCCTCAAATTGCTGTAGGTTTCTCCTCACCTCATCGACTGCCTGGTCCACCTTCTCAGCAGGAACCTCCTCACCCGTGATCATCGGGATTAGCAACTGGGCAGGGAGGGAAGTGGACGGTGGAAAGGCAATATTCCAGCCCATTCCCCCTGCCGGGCTTTGGTATCCCTGTCTGTTAGGTAGAGCTTGGACACTTCCAAGGATGTAAATTTCACCTTTTGGACCATTTTCAAGGGGCAGTTACCAAGGGCCATGTGTTCAGATGGATTTGGAGGCCGGGAGAGCAGAGAGTCCCATGCTTTGAGTGAGTCTCACTCACCAAAGGTTGATGAGTTTGGGAATCCAGTCCTCTTGGTGACATGATAGGGGCCGGAATCTTTAAAACCTGCAGTCTAACTACGGGTACTGACTTCAGAAGGGATCGAGGTGGACACAGCCAGTACTCAAGAGAGCAAGCTGTTATGGAAAAGCAAGCCCTCCGCTGGCTCTGATTCCCTGTCTTAGCAGGTGATCCTGGCTAGCACCTGATTCCACTGTGATAGCATCTGCTCCGGGGCCCTCTTCAGAGCTGGTGCCATGCTGTTAGACTTCCTGCTTCCAAAACTGTGTGCTGACTAAACCTCTTTTCAGGCTGGAGAGATGGCTCAGCGGTTAAGAGCACTGACTGCTCTTCCAGAGGTTCTGAGTTCAATTCCCAGCAACCACACGGCGGCTCACAGCTATGTATAATGAGATCTGGTGCCCTCTTCTGGCCTGCAAGCATACATGCAGGCAGAATGTTGTATACATAATAAATAAATAAATAAATAAATAAATAAATAAATAAATCTAAAATAAAATAAAAAAATAAACCTCTTTTCTTCACAAGTTACCCGGCCTGGAGCATTTTATCATAGCAATGGAAAATGAGCTAAAAACACAAGCAGAAACTAGAAGTCGGAATATGTGTGCTGGTTGTCACCTTTTAAGTTTACTGGCATTCTCTAACTTAGAACCAAGTTTCATGAGTCCTGTCTTGACCCTTTCTAGTTGCCATTTGCCTTTGCCAAGTTTTGTCCCACTTAGTTCATCCCACAATCTCTGAGAGGTAGGCAGACATGGGACCCTGGAAAAAGAGGCTCAGTCAGCAGAACCAGGCCTGGACTTCAGGCTGTCTGATTGTTTTGTTTCCCTGTTCCCGAGCCCCAGGCCGGGCCACTCACCTTGATCCACAGTATCTTGCTCATGGGCAGCTGAATGGCTGTATGCTGCCAGGCCATGAACTCGTCCACACGGGCGCGCATGTGTAGGTCTGGTGGGTACCAGTGGGAAGGTGCGCTGTACTTGCGGCATAGGTAGAAGAGGATGGCCACACTACAGAAAGGGCGAGTCGGGGCACTGCTTGTACCTTCTGAAAGCCCCGACACCACCCCAACATGGCCTTCAACCACAGGCAGGCCCTAGGTGCTAAATTCTGGCAGGAGGAGGAGGAACCCAAAAGGTTCCTCTGGGAAGTCTACCCCAAGCTGTTATGTCAGACCAATAGTCAGCAAGACATGGGGCACTGAAGGGCGCTCAGGAGTTGATGAATGGCATAAGAAAGGGTAATGCCTCCCTCCTTCCCCCTCCCCCCCAACAAATCACCAGGCAGTGGTGGTGCACTTTAATCCCAGTGCTTGGGAGGCAGAGGCAAGCAGATCTCTGTAACTTCGAGTTCAGCCTGGTCTACAGAGCAAGTTTCAGGACTACACAGAGAAACCCTTTCTTGGAGAGAAAGAGAGGGGGCAAAGAATGTTGAGATTCCAGAGGGAATGGGGACATCTGGGAACTGCTGAACGGAACACGTGGCTGGTGGGATGATTGCCATGGTGGGAAGAGGACTGCCAGAGACACTTAATTCTTTTTTACCTAGTTTAGTTTTTGTGGATGAGTGTTTTGCCTGTGTGTATGTCTGTGAACCTCTTGTGTGTCTGGTGCCCTCACAGGCTGGAAGACATTTGATCCCCCAAAACTAGAGTTACAGACTATGAAACACTCCGTGAGAGCTGGGAGCCTGGGTCCTCTAGAGAATGGTTAGGGATCTTAGCTGTGGAGCCTTCCCTCCAGTCCCAAGACTTTAAGGTTCTGAGGGATGAGAGGATATAGCCCTCTAGTTAGAAGAGATAGGATAAGTCTCAGGCAAGCCAAGATGGTGGCTCACCCAATAACCCATCAAAAGGTATTGGTCTCGTGGGGATGGGTGTGGGATGGGGTGGTGGGGACCAAAGGATACAGGGCAGAGGTTAGACCAGAGCTTTGCAGGAAGGGATGGCCCAGGCTTGCTATTGGACAGTTAGTGTATGTAGGAAATGCCACAGGATGAAAGAGCACACAAAGAGGCCAATCAGAAACAAACTGAAATCAAACAACCGGAGTTGAGATGGTTTCCAAGTCCCACTAAAGCTCAGAACGACAGTGCATTCCCACCAGGGGAATTTTAGGAGGTGGGACAACTCAGGGTGATGGGATTGCAAGGGCAGATTGATTCATGCATGGTTAAAATGATTAATAGGTGACCAGGTTGACACAGGTGGTTGAGTTCTGTAAGCACACACACAGATGCTCTCCCTCCCCAGCTCACTTGTTTGCTCACCGTGTTGTAATCTCTCTGTTACTAGGACCCAAAGGGAAGGCAGACACTAGGCCAGGTACCAGTTCCACTCTCCTGGGCTTTACAGCCTTTAGAACCACGAGTGGAAGTCAACCTTCTGCTCTTTAGAATCTCCCATGCTGCCCAATTCAGCCACAGCAACCCCAAACCGACTAAGCAGGACTTGAGAGGGACTGCTGTGGAGGCTCAGTGGTCAAGAGCACTTGGGGCTCTCCTGGAGGACCCTGGTCTGGTTCCTAGCCCTGACATGGTGACTCGCAGCCATCCGTAACTCTGGTTCCAGGAGATCTCATGAGCTCTTCTGGCCTCCGGGGCACCAGACATGCACTCAGTGCACATACACACATATAGGAAAAATACTCATGTATGTAAATGTGGGGACTTGAACATGAGCTGGCTAAGGGTAGAATCTGGGAAGGCTTGGTAATTTCATCCATTGTCATAATGGTATTGGGTGATGTATGTGTTAGAGTCTTTGTTTCTTAGTGGGATATTTCTAAGCACTCGTGGGTAAAGTGATGGAAGGTGTGGAAGGAGGAAAAACAGAGGGAGGTGTCGATGAGGCAAAGTGGATAGCCCCAGAAGCCAGGAGATGGATGTGTGAGGTTTGCTGAAAATCCCAGGACTTGGGATATAGAGACAGCCTTGTCTACATAGTGAGTTCTAGGCCAGTCAAGTGTACATTAATCTTTCCTCGTCTCAGGAAATAAATAAACAAACAAATTAATAAATGCTGGCAGGCAGATCTGTTCCCACTGAATCTCCCAGGAGGAGCAGAGACGGGATCTTACCTTTCACACAAGACGAACTTTCCGTCTCTGAGGCTGGGGACCTTCCTCAGGGGGTTGATTTCGATGTATTCCTTGCTATGGTGGTGACCTGAGGGGGCAGGGAGGGTCTGGGGCTTTGAGGACCCCCCAAGAGAAAGAGAACTTGGGCTTCTAGAGACAAAAGGGGGAATCTGAGGCCTCAAGAACCCCATAGCTTGCCCCAGATCATGGGGAAAGCAGAGATATTGCCGAGGCCAGGGTTAGGAAAGATCCCCCTCTCCTTGTGACCCCCTTTGCCAGGGATCAAACCATCCCTTTGGCTCCCAGGAGCTAGAAGTTCAGTCTTCACCCAAGGCCTAAAATTACAACCTCAGCCCTAGGGACCTAAGTGCGGCCTTCGGTCTTATCACCGCTCACTCACTCTTGTTTCCCCTTTGAAGGGATTGGGCCACTGAACCATGAAGCTTGCAGAACCCTGCCAACGCACCCAAGGTCCCTTGATATCTACAGAGAACTCCACAGCAAGCGGGACCACTAACCCCTCCTGACCCTCCTGTTTGCAAGAGGAAACCCATTGGGAATCCACCACACCGCGTCCATTTCTGCAGCTCCCACGTCTACTGCACAGTCTCCCGCTCTCTCTCCTCAGTGTCTTGGATCTTGATCCACCCATCCCCATGGGGGATGAGGGTCTGTGCAACCTTGAGTGCATTCGTTTTTCATGTTCCTGTCATTTATCTCCTCCTTCTTTTCCTTCTTTATTTGTGTGTATGTGTGTGTGTGTGTGTGCGCGTGCGCATGCACACGCATAACCTGAGTATCAAACCAAGGGTCTTATTTGTGGCATGCTAATCAAGTGCTTTATCACTGAGCCACAGTCCTAATCCCAGAGCAGATTTGAACACTGAGAGAGGATGGGCATAGACTGGGGGAGGGTGGGCACAGACTGGGGGAGAGTGGGCACAGACTGGAGGAGGGTGGGCACAAACTGGGGGAGAGTGGGCACAGACTTGAGGAAGGTGGGTACAGACTGAGGAAGAGTGGACACAGACTGAGTATCATATGCTCTGTCCCATGGTAATGGGTGTGTCCTGCGTCAGCCTGGTTAGTGGGTGCTACAGATAACAAGATGTGAGACCTCTAGAGGTGATGGCCAAAGCTCTGGCTCATAGTCTGAGGCTGGCCTAGCAGCCCTCCTTCCTGACCCCCAAAGATCCTATTCACCCCAACAGGGAGATTGCTGTTCATGGTGGCCGGCAAAGGTTAGGCTAGATAGGGACAAGGCCTGAGTACCTTGACATCTCTTTCACCTGTTTCCCTTGCTGACCTTTGACCCTCAGAAGCACTCTCACCAGGCACCCTGGGAGTACCTCAGGACCAGGCTTCCTGGCAGCACTGAGGACTGACCTTTTAGGAGATCCACAAATTGGAAGTCAAAGGGGATGCCATTCTTCTTGGCAAAGATGTAGACGGCGCGGCAAGGTGCTGACAGCAAGTCCATATACAGCTCCAGGCCCATGTTGGGATGTTTGCCAAGCCCACAGCTGCAGTGGGTGGAGCACAGACCTGGGCCAGTGCCTAGCCTGAGCACCCAGGTCTAGGCCCTCTCCCACCTGAGCTGAGAGCCCTGCATTCTGGAACTTACATCCCTTGATGTTCTCATGAGGCCAGGGGACCTGGAATTCTTACAATAGCAAAGATTCTGAGACTCAGGGGTGTCGAGGGGACTTCCCAGAGGGCTGGGACAGGTTCCTATTGAGCCTGTGCTCTGTGGCTCAGCCCCACAGATGTCTGTCTGAGAAAAGGCTCACATCTGAGAGCATCCCCGGGGCCAGGCCTTCTCTGAAGAATAGGGTGAAAGGGAACTTATAGGTCCAGGATAAAAAAAAGACAAGGACTGAGTTTGCACGGCCTGACGTAAAGACTAGGCTGTCCGAGGGTAAATCTACTCTGAAATGTGGTTGGGAAAGAAATGGAAAAAGGTAGGTGCTTCATCTTGGATTTTGAATGACCTCTGAAGGCCATGCGTTAAAGGTGGTAGTGGGAGCTTTAAAAGGTGGGGCCTGTAAAGCTGGTACTATAGCCCAGGGGTAGCGTGCATATAGAAAGCCTAGGCTCCACCCCTAGAACAAAGATGATAAAGAAAGGTGAGTCCTGGCAGAAGGCATTAACACACTGAGAACAAGTTCTTGAAGGGATAGAAGGTGTTGGCTCATTGGAGGACATTTTCTTGAGGGGGACTGTAGAATGGAAGTCTCATCTTTCTTCTTTTTCTTCCTGGTCATGAGGTCGCAGTTCTCTCTGCCATATGCACTTCCTCACCGTGTCTAACACCCCCACCCCCAGAGACCTGAAAGCAATAGGTCCTCCCAGTCATGGCTCTAACTCTTTAAAATCTTGAAACCAAATAATCTCTCTTTCCTTTAAAAAAATCCGCGCAGCTGTGGAAGAAGGTCACTAGAAATGCCTGCTGAGGCCACAGTGTGGCTTTGGGCTTTACGGCTTTATTAGTTAATTTCCTCTTTGCTGCAGTAAAATACTTGGCCAGACAAGATACGGAAGGAAAGATTTATTCAGTCTCATGCTCTATCACGGTGGAAAGCCATAGGGGGAAGGGTCTTGAGGCAGCAGGTCATATCGAATCTGGGGTCAGGAACAAGAGGGTGGTGAATGCTGTTGCTCGCATTTCTTTTCTTGCTATCTGGGAACCAACCCCAAAGAATGATGCGCTCCCCCCCCCCCCGCGCGCGCGCGCACACACACACCTGTATCCCCTGGTGGAATGCACTCAGGCAGTACCCTGGCCAGCCCAGGGTCCTGTGGCTGCTACTTCACCAAGTAGCCAGTTCCGAGATGCAAAAAGTTCCCTTTAAGAGACAAACTGCGCCCATTCTTGCTCTTCCCGCTGTACTTCTGAAGAGGGAAGCTGCTCTCTGCCTCTCTCTCTTTCTCTCAGTCTGTCTCTCTTCCCTCCCCACTCCCTTTATCACAATAAAACGCCCACTTAAGCTCTGTCTGTCCGTCCCTCGCCCACATGCCAAGGTCCCTCTCACGCAGAATCCTATCACTTCCCACTTTAGTGAACCCAGTCAAGACACGCCCTCACAGGCATGGCCAGAGACATGCCTCCGAGGTGACTTAGACCTTGTCACGTTGACAATAACAATGATCTTGGAAGATGCCCTGTCTTTCTAGGCCTCGTTTCCACAGGACAGTGTGAGGCTGAGGATCAGGAGAGAGCTCAGCGCATGTTTGTAACAGACAGTATCATGCAGGGCAGAAAGCAAGCTTCTTCCCCTTAGCGAAGCCACTGCAACAGCTTCTGTGCCCGCAGAGGGTCGTGCCACGCCTAATGGATCCCGTGGGTCTAGAATATTAACTTGTGGAGCTCCCAGCATCACCTTCTATGGGCCTAACAGCCAGCTGAGGTCAAGCTTTGGAGAGGTGACAGCCCACGGCTGCTAGCAGGCAGGCATGAAGGCCTCTCTTACTTTGATTCCAGGAACACCATCACACCTTCCAGGGAAACCTGCTCAGGCCACTGTTGTGTGATATTTTGTTTGTGTTCTGACAAATAAAGCTTGCCTGGAGGTCAGAAGGCAGAGCTAGCCACTGATTAACAATTGGCTGCTCCCGGTCCTCTGATCTTCCAGGTTTTTAACCCGATATCTGACTCCTGGTTTTTCTTAAGATTAATTAGATTAACGAGTCAGACCATTAGCCTAATTGCTGTGGGCCTGAGTCAGCCCTCTCAGTAGCTACTGGAGTATCACCCAAGACCCTCAGTGGGAGGGGCAGGACACACTTGGCCAGGAGGATAAAATATCTCATCCAGGATCCTCACAAGCCTCCTTGACCTACTCTACCTGTCCTCCTTGATGCCAACAGTTAGTGCTGCCCACTGGGGCTCAATGTCTATAAGGCTTCTGAAGATTTCTGGAGGAAAGAGTACTGTGATGGATTGATGATGTCTGTCCGGGGCAATGGGAGGGAGAAGCTATATATACCAATTGGTACCCTCCATTATTGGCAGTCCTGGCTCCTGCCCCAGTCTGCAAGACAGAATTGAGATGACTTACTTTGTACAAGTGGATGCTATTGGCAGGCAACATGATGATGATATTGAATGCAGTGATGGATTGATGATGTCTGTCCGGGGCAATGGAAGAGAGAAACTATATATACCAATTGGTACCTTCCATTACTGCAGCCCTGGCTCCTGCCCCAGTCTGCAGGGCAAAGTTGGGGAGGTATAGAAGATGGCTGTGCTGTGGTCAGCTAGAGTAGCTATTTTTCTTGTTTTGTTTGTTTTTGAGACAGGGTCTCATTCTGTGGTACTGACTGACCTGAAACTTGCTATGTAGACCAGACTGACCTCAGATTCATAGAGATTCCTACTTCTGCCTCTCCGTCCCACCAAGTGCTGGTGCTACATGTATGTGCTGCCACCTGCCTTAGTTGGGTTTGTTTTGTTTTGTGTTGCTGGAAAAAATGTTTATAAAAGCATATTAAAGAAGGAGAGGTTGGGTCTGGAGAGATGGCTCAGCAGTTAAGAACACTGGCTGTTCTTACAGAAATCCCGAGTTCAGTTCCCAGCAACCACATGGTGGCTCACAGCCATCTGTAGTGAGATCTGGTGCCCTCTTCTGGCCTACAGGGATACATGCAGGCAGGACACTCTGTGCATAATAAATAAATGAATTAATTTAAAAGAAAGAGAGAGGTCAATTCTGGCTCACAGGTGGAGCGCAAAGGCCATCAAAATGGAGAAGGCATGGAGGTAAGGCAGGGGGAGAAGGCATGGAGGTAAGGCAGAGGGAGGATGAGCTGCTGGTCTCATCCCATCCCCAGCCAGGGAGCAGAGGTCAGCCCTCACATTTGTACATGCTTCTTTACACGCTGTCCTGGACTCTGTCCGATGGCATGAAATCCCCCGTATTTAGAAAATCCCTTCCCAGACTCACCCAGAACTGTGTCTTCCACATGATTCTAAATTCAGTCAAGTTGACAATCAAGATTAACCACCAAGGGCTCAGATGATGACTGATGACTCAGAGGTTATGAGCCCTGCCTGCTCTTCCAGAGGTCCTGAGTTCAGTTCCCAGCAACCACATGGTGGCTCACAGCCATCTGTAATGAGATCTGGTGTCTTCTTCTGGCCTGCAAGAAGAACAGATTATACTTAATAAATAAATAAACCTAGGGGGAATATTTTGAAAAACGAAATATTTACCGACAAACAGGGAGTTGGGAATCTTTCTGAGCCAATCTTTGGCTCACACCCTAACATTTAACCAGCTTCTCCAAAGCTTTGCCTTTAGGAGAGGGACACCAAAGCTGTATTCTGTCTGCGCAGCATCCTTACTGCTCCACCTCCACACACTGCTGGGACATGTTCCCCTCTACTCCTCTCTAGCTCCACATTTCCACCCTCTCCACCTGCAGCAGCCCTGGTCTGCCCTCTATGGGGGCCTCACTCCTTCCAGCTAGCAGCCCCATTCCAGACAGGGGAAGCAGCCCTGCCCTGTGGAGGACTACAGTGTGGGAATGTGACATTGAAAAGTGGTCACCTAGCCCCTCTGTGCGGTAGTCTTTCTGTGTGCTCACGGTCACACTCTGTGCGTCTATTTTGGCTGGGACACTTCTGTTGCATTGTGGAGGGCTGGGCTGTGTGTGGGCAAAGTCTCAGAAAATGGGTGCAAAGGGAGCCAGGGCTTGGCACCCACACTGGAACGTGTTGATCGAGTAGCATGTGGGGTTGGCCACAAGCCAGAGTCATCTAGGCTTTCCTGGACTCCTAGTCAAGACCTCCCAGGAAATGAGCAGGGCCCCATTCTGAAACCTGAGGAAGGGAGACTCATTCTCTGGTCCACACCTTTTTGGCCTGTTGAAAGACCCCTAGTGTGGGGAGACTCTCACTCAAGTCTCAGGATAACACGACCTCCCCCCCCCCCAGGAACTCAAGAGAGACCGTCCTTGCTGCAATCACACGAGGTTTATTGACAGGAACCAGAGCGCTGGGGCCGAAACTCATTTCCCACGAAGGGGTAGAATTCAACCCCAAGTAGCTGGGAGAAGGGGTATTTAAGGGAAGAAACCATAACCCAATAATCCAAAGGGGGTAGGAAGGACGTCATTGGAAAATTCTGAAAATACCAGTGATCACTGAAAAATTCCGAAAAGACCAGTGATAATCACAAGGGGATAACTCCCTGTTTCTCAAGATTATAACCTAACTTTATCTTCAGCTAGTTCCTGAAGCAGAGTCACTGAACTGGCTAATCTAGAATTTTGATTCTTCTCTCCCTGCTTAGATTTTTTGCTCTATTTTTTCTGCTAGAGGGGTTTGGGTTTTTCTGGGTCTTTCACTGTGAAAATGGGCTGTAATGCCTTCCCCATGCTTTTCACGGGATCCGAAGCCTACTAGAGGGTAGGACTTTGGGAGATGGACATGCCCCCCAACACACACATTCACATGATGATGTGGGGATGACACCATCCATGGTTTCAGGAACAGCTCATGCCTTGGCTGGGTGAGTGAACACGCCACTTACGCCTTTTGTCACTCTGACAGTGACAAGCAAGGTCACTGTCCTGGCTAGTTTTATGTCAACTTGATACAAGCTAGAGTCATCAGAGGGGACAGAGCCTCAGCTGAGAAAATGCCTCCATAAGATCAGGATGTAGGCAAGCCTGTAGGGCGTTTTCTTAAGCAGTGATTGATGAGGGAGAGCCCAGCCCATGGTGGGTGGGGCCATCCCTGGCCTGGTGGTCCTGGGTTCTATAAGAAAGCAGGCTGGGCAAGTAGTAAGCAGCCCCTCCATGGCCTCTGCATCAGCTCCTGCCTCCAGGTTTCTGCCTTTCTTGAGTTCCTGACTTCCTTTGATGATGAACTGTGCTGTGGAAGTGTGAGCTAAATAAACCCTTTCCTCCACAACTTGCCTTTTGGTCATTGTGTTCCATCACAGCAATAAAAACCCTCAGAGAGTCACTGTGGCTTCTGCCCCTGGAATGAGGAACCAGGACACAGGTGAAGGGTTGAATCTTTGCCAGGTCCTTGGTTCTCTTCAAGAATAAGCTCTGCTCTGTACACAATCGCCTGGCTGGTCCACAGTGGAGAAGCATGCCTGGACTAGGAGCCAGAGATGGCCCAGAGCCCAGGCAAACAGAATCTGCCTTGCGAAAGCAGGCAGGACCAAGAGAGCAAGGGGTCTCACCACTGCCTGGCAGTGGGAATCTAGGCCCTGATCTGGCATGTTCAGATGTAGAAACCCCTGGCCCATATTGCCTTTGGACACAGCAGCCCCATCCCATGCTGGTGGCCCGGTAGACTTGAGATTTGTCACAGTCCTGTGAACGAATGGAGCATGGACAGATAGCTCAGCAGGAAAGCAAAATGGAGCAACTGGGCTAAGCGCAGGGGAACCGAGAGGTGATTTGTTGATGTCACCCCTCCATTCAACAGTGAGTCTTGGAGACAAAAATCAATGGTCTGGAGGCTGGGCGATGGTGGCGCATGCCTTTAATCCCAGCACTCGGGAGGCAGAGACAGGCGGATCTCTGTGAGTTTGAGACCAGCCTGGTCTACAGAGCTAGTTCCAGGACAGGCTCCAAAGCCACAGAGAAACCCTGTCTCGAAAAACCAAAAATAAAAAAAAAAAAAAAAAAAAAAATCAATGGTCTGGTCTACATGTCAAGAGTCACACGGAAGGAAGGCACTAGATAAAAGTCAGGGTTCTTTTGTGTTAGCATATCAGGCAGCTGGGCTTAACTGTTGTCACAAGGAGAGGGACAGTACTCAGCTATGTGTGGTTTGAATAAAAATGGGCTCCAAAGGCCCATAGGGAGTGTACTATTAGGAGGTCTGGTCTTATTGGGGAAGGGCTGGCCTTGTTGGGGGAAGTGTGTCACTGGGGGTGGGCTTTGAGGTCTCAGATGCTCAAGCCATGCCCAGTGTGGCATTTTCTTCTTACTGCCTGCCATTCTGGATGTGGATATAGAACTCTCAGCTCTTTCCCTAGCACCAAGTCTGCCTGCACACCACCATGCTTCCCGTGACGACATGGGACTAAATCTCTGAAACGGTAAGCCCGTCCCAGTGAAATGCTTTCCTTTCTAAGAGTTGCCATGGTCATGGTGTCTCTTCACAGCAATAGAAACTCTAACTAAGACAAGATCTATGTGCTGGAGAGGAGTTTAGTTTTCTTTTAGGGAGGAGAGACCAACTTGACACAAGCTAGGGTCATGTGGGAAGACAGAACCTTAACTGAGAAAACGCTTCAATTGGATTGACCTGCACACAAGTAAGTCTGTGGGTTACTATCTTGATTGATGATTGATGTGGGAGGGCATGTTCTTCTGGGCAAGGGGTCCTGGGTAATATAAGAAAGCAAACTGAGCAAGCCATGAGGGGGGCAAAACAGTAAGCTGTGTATCTCCATGACCTCTGCTTCCATTCTAGAGTCCAGATTCCTGCCTTTTAATTCCTGGCCTTTCTGAATAATGGACTATGAGTTGTATGATGAAATAAACTCTTTCCTCCCCAAGCTTCTTTTGGCCATCATCTTTATCACAGCAACAGAAAGCAAACTAGGATTAGTTGCAGGGTCACAGCCTGTGTGGTTATTCAACTCTGGAGTGAGCTGTGTGGGAGGGTGGCCTGATTTCTGGAGAGAGAACTACGTAAAGACTCTGTGATCAAAAGGTCCCCAGCACAGCTGTCCCAACAGCACGTCACAGCTGCCCTCCTATTCTTCAGATGCTTAACAAAGGGGAGGTTTGCATCCCTTAGCCCTCCTGAGGCCCCGGACAGGGAACAGTTGCAAGATTTGAGGGGACCACTGACCGCCAGGGATAGAAAAAAAACCTGAGAGTCAGCCTAAGAAGGGCAAGAGCAAAGAAGGCTGGCACGGCTGCTCTGAACTCGGTTGGGGTTACCTAGTGACCTGCAAGGGGACTCGGGGAATTGTGATCAGGGTGACCTGTCTGCCCAGCTCTCTTTAGAGGCAGCCAGCACCGGTCAGCGGGTGATGGGAAGATGAACACAATCTGGGCTCCTCACCTGTGCCTCTCAATGCCCGTGCCGTTATATCTTTCCCCCATACCTGTCCTCATAAGACATTTTTTTAAAAAAATGACGTAGTTACCATGCCAACCTGCACCCTTCTCCATACAGAAGCAGACCCAGTGGATCACTCTCTGGTATTTATCATTAATGATGAACTGGGGCGTAGCAATGGCCTTGAAGACCCTCAGACGCTAGTCTCCTCCTTCTTTGAGGAGCTACAAACAATGATAGTTCATGGATTGTCCAGTCCTCTGCTGTTCCCACCCCCTACAACCTGAACCACAGTCTAGCAGCAGTCAGGGCCTATCCCTGACTCACACACCCAGGCCCCTCCCCATTGCGTGGGAACCAATGCCTTTTCCATAGTACTTACATCTGTTTACAGATGATATTGGGTCCTAATCCTCTTGGGTTCACCCCTGGCCCTTGTAAAGTGGCGAGGGGGTGGGGGTGCGGAGAAACTGTTTGCAAGTCTTACATGGATGAACAATTCTCTTTAATTCTGTTGTGGGGATCTGGGGGTACAGGTATTTGAGTCCTCTCCAGCTGACATGAGTTTGAAAGACTTTGAGGCACCTTAACACTACTGCACCCCCCTTCCTGGGAACCAGGCCCTTAGCATTAGGAGGCACCTAAGCATTACTGCACCCCCCTTCCTGGGAACCAGGCCCTTAGCATTAGGAGGCACCTAAGCATTACTGCACCCCCCTTCCTAAGAACCAGGACCCTGGTAACCAACCACGCGTGCACGGGAGCTTTGAGTACTTTCCATCCCCACTGTAGTCTTTCTTCAATAGACCCGGACCCTGGAACTGGGGTGAGATGACCTGCAGGTGTTCCTCCTTCTAACTGCCATAACAGTGATCAAGTAGAGTTAGCTGACCATTGTATGAACTAGTCAAAATAGTTGACAAATGATTTTTGGACTTTCCCTTTGATTCTGTACTACCCCCTCCCTGATTTTATGGTTTTTTTTTCCTTTAAAAGAGCTTGTAATAGACAAAGCAGGCATCCTTCTCCTCTTGAGGCTGAGGGACCTCTGCGTGGCAGAATAAAAATTTCTCTTGCTATTGCATCAACCGTGCTGTGAGTGTCTCTTGGGGCGACCTCCTCCTTGGTGGGGCTTTAGGGCCCAACAAGTTAAGTCATGCATTTGGGTAGCATTTTGTATGGGCAGAGTTGAGACCTCTATGAGACAGGCCCCTGAAGGCTGCAACATCTGCAGCAGCATTCTCATGGGAAAGGAAGCCAGGGAGGTTTTGGTGTCCTCTGAAATGTTGAATATACATGGGATTTTGTCTACCTTCTAAGAGTGATCTGAGTTGTCATCAAGGCAGAAATAGTATTAAGCATCCAATCTGATACAGGCATAGGGTAAGTGTGGCAGAAGGTTCACCACGTAAGAGCTGTCTGAATGGAGGTTGCAGGGTTCTGGGACCTCTTATGGAGCAATATATATGGCCATTGTTTCCTTATACTGAGCGGATCCCCCACAAGGGGGAATTTTGGTAATCTTTGTCTTGGTCCCCCCTGCAGGGAAAACTACAAAGGCAGCCCCATTCTTACCGCCATTTGTGCAAACAGTGGACGCTTGGGGCAGGAGTCTAGAAGAAAAGACTAAGGGGACTCTCCAGTGTAGTTCTTGATATAGCTTCACTAACCGGGACTTCCCAAAGTGGGTGTCCAGGGTCCCCAGAAATCCCTCCAGAGAAAGGCTCAATTGAGAACAATATCTGGCTGCCCATTCTAAATCCTTAATTTTGAATGGAATTATTAATTTAGAGGGATCTTTTCCATAATGTCGGAGGGAAGTGTCCCTGATTTTTATGATCATATCAGCTATTTGATCGATTAAAGAGTACACTCTGGGAGTGCCCCCCCCAGGTGGTGTGTACCCATTCTAGTGGTTGTGACTGCAGAACAAGGGCAGCCAGATGGTTCTTTTCCTTAATAATATCCAGCCTTGGATTGGAATGTTAGGATTATATCTCTCCAAAGAGTTGATGGAGCTCATTGATGAGTTCAGCGAGTGCCTGATGGACTTCAGGGGACAAGGAAATGATCTCATAAGGTTGCCCCCCTTTTAGGAGATCTTATAACACATCTAGTCTCCCAGCCTCTACAGGCAACCAGGACCTTACCTAGTTCATTTCTCCCAGTATCTTTTGTAACCCCGATAAAGTGAGAGACCCAGGCAGGATTAATTGGGATCCATTCACTTTGGCTTGAGTGAGTGTTAACTGGGATCCCAGTATATGAAATGGGGGTACCTTTTGTATTTTGTTTGGAGCTATTTTAAAGTCATGTTGTTGGAGGATATCAACAATAGTGGTTACCCAGGGAGTTACCCTGATTCCTCCAAATGCCCAATGATTAGATCATCCATATAAACATATAGGAGGGTATTATCTTTGTCAAAATAAGGAGAGAGGATACTATACGAATATTGTTGGCAAAAGGCCAGACCATTGGCCATCCCCTGTGGGAGAAGAGCCCATTCATCTCTCTTATCAGGTCAAGAGGAGTTAACTGTAGGAATGGAAAAGGTGAACTTTTTGCAATCTTTCTCATGAAGAGGGATTGAGAAGAAGCAGTCCTTTAGATCAATTACAGTGAGGTGAAACTGGGAGGGGACTGGGACCCAAGGTAAGCCCCTTAAAGGGGCCCCTACTAGCTCCATACAGGCACTGATTGCTTGTAGATCCTGTAACATTCTCCAGGTCCCATAGGCTTAAGTATCACAAACATAGGGCTGTTCCAAGGGCTCATCGAGGGCCTTATCTGTCCTTCTTTAAGCAGATTTCTGGTGATTTCCTTGAGTATCTTAAATTTAAGTTCAGGCAATGGCCACTGCTCCACCCATACCCATTTACCAGGTGCCCACCTAATTGGGGGGACCCTGAGGGCAATGGCCTCTACTTTTGAGGGTGAATCCAGGTGATGGGGGTCTGCCTGATGACACCTTGCTCAGTTTTATCATCATAAAAGGTTAGGTGGTCAGTGGTAATAACAGCATCCTTTTGTCCTAACAAATCTTGTCCCAGGAGGTTTGCAGACAACCCTGGAGGATCAGAGTCCTAAACTTTCCTTAGTCTCCATCGGCCCCACCCAAGTGTATATTCATTTCCTTCTGGCAAGGAAGGAGCCCCCTTATTTGTCCCATTCCCCTCTCCCATTTTATCCTCTCCAGGGTGGCTGGGGGCATAAGGCCACTCCTCGTTCCAGACAATATCTACTTTCCTTTTATGTCTTTGCCTCTGTCTGCTGTATTCCTTCCCCCTGAAACCGCTCTTCAGTAAATTGCACCCATTTTTGATCTTTCTCCTTGTCTGTCTCATTTTCTCCCATTCTTTTGGTTAATTGGTTACTTTTGGATTCTTCAGATCATGTTTGGATTCTTTAGACTGTTGGGGGAAGTAGAACAAGAGGGGAAAACATGCCTTAAGGGCCTGTAACAGTTGGATAGAATCCCAATGGTGGGAGTATATTAAAGTGTTTTTCCCTTTCTCTGGCCAGAGTCTCCACCTGGTTCCACGTGTCCCATGAGAAAAGATTCCCGGCGGGTACCCAGGGGCCAGGGTAATTATATCCTCCCATGCCTGGATCACATTGTGGTCTGACAATTCCAGGCCTCGGGAGAGTAGCATATCTCAACACTTTAAGTGCTGGGTCATTTTTGTGTGAAGTTGTATTACCCATCGTGGGGTCCCACTCACCTTGACGACTGCTTTGCCCAGGGACCAATTGCTCCACCTTCCGGCACCAGTTGCCGGGCCTCCTTAGCCTTCTTATTCCCCAGGGAAAGGTGAGTGCCCTATCTGCCCATTCTGCAGTTTCATGACGCAGGACAATCAGATGCCATAGGGAGTCAAGTCAAAGCAAGAACTCAGTTTATTACTGTGAGCGTCAGCTTATACAGGTTAAGTGACATCATGTGATGTGGGGGTACCTCCAGCCAATGAGAGACAGCCAAGCCCTTCCTCTGGCTGGAGGGGTGTCTACCTAGATTTTACTGTCTCATCCTTACTGGGTAGCTTTAACTATCCCTCAAACTCAAGCCAGGTTTTTCTCTGTCCTACAGCCTCTAGGTATAGATTCTGAGATAATTTTGGCCCAACAATTTTCCTTTTCAGATCTTTGATGTGTTAAAGACAAGATAGTCATAGCTACTTTCCTCCCATAACTTAGCTAAGGCATTTTAGTACAAGACTTAGACTCCTCGGGGTAGGACAACTATTGGAATATTCTCTATAATTTGCTAATTGCCTTGGACTGGACATTTAGCATGTGCTTCTTGCTTAATGTTCATATTGGTTGTAGTTCTATTTTTGTGTGTTTTTTCCTTTTTCCTGGACAATACTTGATATTTGTTTTTTTTTTTTTGTATGTAGTTTTGTATTAGATTAAAAACCCATTTGTTTAGACAAAAGGGGGAGGTGTGAAAATTCATTCAGCCAATAGCAATAGCCCCTAACATCCTTATGCCCAAAGAGTCTGGAATGTTTGGGTCCAGGCTTAACCCCAGCCCCTGGCATCCATGTATCCAAGGAGTCTAAAATATTTGGGTTTAAAGTTCCATCCCAAGACCCCTCCTCTGGGAGTTGCCTCAGTCCAGACTCCACCCCCAAAAAAGCTTGCCAAACGGTGACCCCTCCCCAGAGAGGCTCAAGACCACTCCCATAGGCTATTTAAACTGCCCCCCAGTTGGAATCTTCCTTCTCTGTCTCCATCCCTGGGGGGCTGGAAGGCCACAAGGGAGCGCTGGCATCCATTAAACCTGGGCCTTTTCTAATTCGGTTTGATTTGGTCTGATTTTGATTATTGATTGGATTATTGATTGGTCTGATTTGGATTACTTTTGAGTTGCCGGAGATTTACTGATCCATAAAAACTTTTCAATACCCTGTTTTCAAAAACCCAAAACAGCCAACCAAATCAATCCATCAAACAAACATAAAAATTTCCAGAAAAGCCAGGCAGGGTGAGTCTCCCCTGGAGTCCTAGCTGTTCAGGAGAATAAGGGAAGAGAATCAATGGAGCCCAAGAGTTTGAGATCTGCCTGGGCAACATACCAAGATCCTCCAGTGTCCAAAAATAAAAAAGGAAATAAAACTGGAAATAAACTCCTAGGGAAGCATTTTGGTTCCCCATGTTGGCCACAGGCCACAGCTATTCTAAAAGATTCAGATAAAGTCAGTGACCATCACTGTGGAAGATGCCACATATGAAAGTGTGTGTGGGGTGTGTGTGTGTGTGTGTGTGTGTGTGTGTGTGTGACTACTCCCTCAGTCATGGCTCGCAGCCTTCCAGATTTCATGGACTGATGGAGGAGATGCAGCTTTCTACGGGGCAGCTGGTACTTAAACAGTTCTGCCTTAAGGCAAGGTTCCTAGCAGCCTGCGACAAAACTACTCATGGGATAGGGGTTCCCTTCTTCCCTCCAGCAGGAACCGAGGACTGGGAGCAGAGCGCACGTCCAGCCCACAGCATTCTCCGGGGCTCGGTACTGAAAAGCGGTGTTTGGTTATTTCCCGCTCCGGGTGACACTAAAGTTCTGGGCTGGATCTCTAGCTCCACAACTCCTTAGAGCCAAGAGCTTCTGCCCGAAGGCGCGCTCCCTTTTCTGTGCAAAGTCCACCGAAGCAGCTCCCTCCCCTAAGGTCAACAGGCGTCATTTGTGTAGGAGGGGGGACGTGTCAGGCTTGGCCCACTGAGACTGAGCTGGACACCTTATTAGCGAAATCGCCTGCACTTGCTAGTGCTGGTTTTGCCGACTATCCGCACCATCCGCGCCGCTGCCGCCATGGGTTTGGAGCTCTACCTCGACCTCCTGTCGCAACCCTGCCGTGCCGTCTACATCTTCGCCAAGAAGAACGGCATCCCCTTCCAGCTGAACGCCGTGGATTTACTCAAAGGTTGGCCTGAGCCTGGCGCCCATCTTCGCCTAGAGCATGTCAGCACTTCACTCTGTAATGGGTACAGTCCCCCCATCATGTCATCGCCCAGTGCCCTCACCAGGGAATGCCCTATTTGGAGTGGCCCCTCTGAACCTGAATTCTGCTCTGACAAGGACAGGGTGATACTTTCTGCCCTGGGATGTAGGGGAGAAAACGAAAGATTTGCAGAGTTCCTGCTTTGAAGGTATGTGACATTTAGATTAACAAAACCCCCGGAGATTTTGCAGGGAAGAGACTGTTACACTCAGATGGACAAAGTCCCTCAAAAACAGCAAGGAGTTCCATTTGTAAAAGCAAAGAGCCTTGATTTTATGTAAGTTTGCAAACTCCGTCTCTCTGCATGTCCAACATATTGGAATAAACAGAGAACACCCCGACCTCTGTTGAGTTGGGTTTTTATAGTAGTAAAGGTGGGGATGAGGGGTTTCTGAGGTTCAGGACCCCTGATTGGCTGGCATTTGTCTAGGGGTGTCTTGGTGAGTGTGTGCTGGCAGGTGATCCTATCTACAGTGGTTGGAATGTTAGGCATTTCTTTGGATGGTCTGTTCTTGGGTGGTGCTCGGGTAATCCAGTTTATGATCCTTCCTGCAACCAGGTATTGCTTCAGGGTAAACTAATAAGACTCAGGCCTCCTTAAAACTTCTCGATGGCTGAGTCCTACTCTGGCAGGTGATAATGGTTGTTGGAAGTAAAGAACTTCCTTTGGGTGGTCTTTCTATTTAGCTTATCATGGCTGGCTCCTACAGAAACACATAGCTGAACCACCTCTGTGCCGCTGGTCCCAGTCCAGGCATTGGTCGCTGTAGCCTTGTCTGGTTCCAAAGAGAGAGGGGAAATACAGAGGTACTGCCTGAGTCCTAGAAGACATTTTTTGGCTTCTTCCTTCCCAGGGCAACACGTGAGCGAGCAATTCTTGCAGTTGAACTGCCAGCGGAAAGTTCCTGTCCTCAAAGACGGAAATTTCGTGTTGACCGAAAGGTGCAGCTGGAAATAAACCCAGAGCGCATGCTACCTCCTCTGTGGGTTGGGATGAGGTGGCGGGGATTGGGGACGGGGTGTGGGGTGTGGGGGAACTTAGCCTGACTGATACCCACCCCAGACTGTGAGGGGATGTGGCTAGAGCAGACAGTCTGAATGAGGCCAAGATGACTGGGGGCTGATCCAGTATATCCCAGTCTCTGTCCGTTTCTTCTGCTGGACTCTCCCCCTCCCCCCCCCGCCCCCATCTTTCAGACCTCGCCACCATGACTGAGGAGTATTGAAAGGTGACAATGGGGACGTTTGTCCAGGGATACACGAAATGGAGACTCAATAATGAAGGCTAGAAGGAGTTTCTCCTGACTTCCCAGAAGTCCCCTGTCTAATCTGCTAAAGGCTTGGCCCTGGGGATCAGGTCTCCAGGTGCTGGCTGGTTCTCCCACTAGTCTAATGACAAAAGCTCTGGAGGAGCTCTTGCTGTGTGTGTGTGTGTGTGTGTGTGTGTGTGTGTGTGTGTGTGTGTGTGTGTGTGTTGGGGGGAGGAGGTAGGTTCCATGCGCAGCCCCGCAGAGAAGAAAGATTGAGCAGAGAGAGATAATAGGTGAGGAGACTAGAAGAAAGTACTTCAAATGGGAGACTCCCCCGGGGTCCCACCGAAGAATGGGAAAACAGCCAAGGTCCTTACAGCCCCTCTTCCCACGGTCCCCAGCTCAGCCATCCTGATGTACCTGAGTTCCAAGTACCAGGTGGCGGACCACTGGTACCCAGCTGACCTGCAAGCCCGTGCCCGCGTCCATGAGTATCTAGGCTGGCATGCTGATAACGTCCGTGGCATCTTTGGAGTGCCCCTGTGGACCAAGGTGTGCAGGGTTCTCTGGGGAGGGATCGGACCTGGTAAGAGTCAAGGTTACATACGGAGCACTTCTGCTGCTCGGTCAGGTGTTGGGGCCACTCATTGGGACCCAGATCCCAGAGGAGAAAGTGGAACGGAACCGAAAGAATATGTTCGAGTCTCTGCAGCGTCTGGAGGAAAAGTTCTTTGGGAATGGGACCTTCCTTGCTGGCCATCAGGTGACGCTGGCTGATCTCATGTGTCTGGAGGAGCTGATGCAGGTACGAGACCAGTGAGTGGAAGAGTAGCTAAGGGCAGGACCCTTCTTCTTGCCACTTCCATAAGTCAGAAGCACTGTGACCTGGGAAAAGCCAGAATCACAGAGCAGACCCTGAGTGACTTGTTCCCTGCCGGGGTGGGAGGCAGCTTCTGGCTACCATCAGGTCTTGGAATGGATCACACTGCCCTGGACCTCCCATGGGGCTGTGTCCATCACGCCTGTGCTGAGTAGCCAGCAACGGGGTCTCATTGGCTCTCCAGCTCCCACATTTTTGTCCCTGCAGCCGGTGGCTCTTGGCTATAATCTGTTTGAGGGACGGCCACAACTGATAGCATGGCGAGTGCGGGTGGAGGAGTTCTTGGGTGCCGATCTGTGTCAGCAGGCCCTTGGCCGCATCCTGAGCATCCGGAAACAGGCAGCCAAAAACGCACTACCTGTACCCTATCCAGAGGTCCAGTCCAGAATGATGCTTCGAATTGCTAGGATTCCCTGAGTTCTAACTAGCAATAAAGCTTCATGTGGTTTCTTGGCTCTTTATATCTTTTCTACTTGCCCCAATCCTTCTTCTGGCTCCCTTTCTATCTCTGGGAGGGGCTTTGCACAAAAGGGACACCAGATATCCTTAGATGCTTCTCTTGAGGTACCAATAGGAGACCAAAATCAATATGCTAAAAACCAGCAATGCAAAGAAAAATAACCCATTCAAGAGTTGGCACATACATGTATTTTATTACAATAAAAAGTGATTTTATTTACATTGTCCTATAAAATGTACAGAATAAAAATCATGTCTCAGTAAACATTATGGGTAATCAAAGCAAAGTCACAGATAACAAATCCATATAAAATTATTACATAAGCAAAGAGATGATAAACAACAACCCATTCAGAGATATAGATGATTTTTTCCAAGACTTGGTCTTTGAAGTATAGACCACAAAAGATTTCTTTGGGCAAATATTCCTATCTTCCCAGAGAGCTTCCCAGTAACAACAAACAGTAGGGTTTATCGTCATTGTTAAGCAAACCCATGTGTGTCTGTAGGATTGAGCTCACAGCAGAAAGGATTTAATGTAAAGAATTAAGAGGTCGATCAGATGGATCAGTCTGTCAGGGTACTCATAGCCAATATTGATAACTTGTATTCAATTCCCAGAACCCAAACAGTGGGAGGAGAGAAACAACTGCTTCAAATTGTCCTTTGATTCCCACAAGTGTGTCTTGGCATTCCTGTAAATGTAAAATGTGTTGGGGCAAAATTGTCTCAGGACCTATACCTAGAGGCCAGTAGGACAGAGAAAGGCCTGGCTCAAGTTTGAGGGATAGTAAAAGCTACCCAATGAGGATGAGACAGCAAAATCTACGTAGACACCCCTCCAGCCAGAGGGAGGGCTTGGCTGTCTCTCATTGGCTGGAGGTACCCCCACATCACATGATGTCACTTATAAGCTGATGCTCACAGTAACAAACTGAGTTCCTGCTTTGAATCCCTATAGAATCTGATTGTCCTGCATCATGGGGCTGCAGAACTGACTGTCCTGCTTAGTGGGACTGTGGAATGGGCAGAGAATGCACTCACCTTTCCCTGGGGAATAAGGAGACTAAGGAGGCCGAGCAGAAAATAATATTACCTGAGTAAGCAGGAAGTGCAAGAAAGTAACTTCCAAACAGTGTAAGAAATGATAGAGACAGCTGGCTACCTAGGCAATCACCTAAAGGCTCATTTGCAATGCTGTGACAACCAACTTTGGCAAAGTAGAGTATCTCACAGACCATTTTCAGAGGCAGGAAGATTTGGAAGACTGTTCTACCTTGTCTTGGCGAGATTTGGCAGTCGTTTTTGTTTGTATCTTGCTTGTCCAGTTTGAACAGAGTGTATTTTGTCAGTAGTCAAGGCAAGGGCAGTTCTTTGCTCAAAGGCCAGTTTTGCCGAGAAGAAAACAAGCTCCAAGTGGAGTGTCTTTGGTTCCCAACATTTTCTTGGGAATAGATTGGTACTTCCAGCAGCAGTTGTGTCAACAGAATCCCAAATTATTTAAATGTCATAGTCTACAGTTCTTTGAAGTGTTTGAAGAGTACCCATCTACATAAAGTACGGTCTCTGTGCATCTAGACAGCCTGATTAGCCTAACTAAAAGTATGACAAATATGGGTGACTATTGACCTATAATTTTTAATACCTATATAGCTTAAATACTAAGGCTTAACATTATAAAATTAAACAATAATCTTTAAACAGATATGCAGTAAATGAGGACATGACCTCAAAATATAAACTATATAAATATCTTGATCAGAGGCAGAAATGTATGAAAAATATGATAAATATATCCTAAAACTGTATCAATATACAAATTATCTTAAGTAGATGTAGAAACATGCATGCATATACAATATGATAAAATAACTTTACATATGTAACAAATATTATAAACAGAAATAAGAGCATATTCAATATAACAAGTATAATTTGAATTTGTATCAATATACAAATTATCTTATACAGGAGTATAAAGCTAATTTTACATATGTATCAATATATAAGAATCTATACCAATGTAAATTGTCTATAACTAATAGTTTATAAGTAGATAACATTAATCTACCTATTATCCCATTCCATTCCCTTTTTATTCTTTCCCAAAAGAGATCCCTGAGCCTACTTCATTTCTATCCCCAACCCCATACAACTTATAACCAACCCCTAACAGATGACAATTGTCCCTAACCCTAAGGACAAATTTTATTGGGAGAGGGGATGCTGGGTTTTTTTTTTTTTTTAATTACTTTCAGCTGTCATGGAGGTGATGTTATTTCTAAGGGATCTTGCAAAAACTAAAATGATGGTAAAGTCTCAAGATTACTGTCTGAAGCCGGGCGGTGGTGGCGCACGCCTTTAATCCCAGCACTCAGGAGGCAGAGGCAGGCGGATCTCTGTGAGTTCCAGGACAGGCTCCAAAGCCACAGAGAAACCCTGTCTCGAAAAAAAAAAAAAAAAAAAAGATTACTGTCTGGTTCAAATGTAGACAGTCTCTGAGTAGTCTGTAGGGTTTTTTTTTTTTTTAAGCTCTTATTTGAAGTTTTAGCCAGAATGTTGTAAGAAGGTGGATCATCTCAGCTAGCCACGTTGGAATCATCTTGAGCAGTTTGTAGCCCAAAATCAATCTTTGAGCGGTGTTTATTGGCTTAATGGCATCATATGAATCAGGTGGAATTATTGTTGTGAGGCTGCATCTTCTTTTTGCAGACTTCAGAGATTACTGTAGAAAATGTCTTGTTTACTGTGGAAAACTTAAACATTATTTATATCAAAACAGAAAGTTTGAATTTCAATAGACATTAGAGAAAGGTACTATAGAGACAAATATAGGTATGAGGAGAAGTAGAATTTTTGAAAGCAGAGTTTTGATAACCTCAGTCTCTAGATTTTTTATCTTCCTTTTGACCCACACAAGGTGGTTCTCCTGATAGGAGACAGAAACTCTGAATTAAAGTCCACAAGACTTTAATGTTTTTATTATTGTGTATGTATGACTCGTGTGTGGGTGTGCCACTGCACACCCGTGGAGGACGTGTTTCCACTGTGAGTTCCAGGGACTAAACTCGGGATGTCAGACTTGCACATATGCACAAGAAACCCTCCTTACACATGGAGCCATCTTGCCAATCTTGCTTTGGGTCTTTTTGATGTTAATGTTCTTGTTGTTGCTTTTTTACAGCAGGGGTATTCTATGTAGCCTAAGGTTAGCCTCCAACTCACAGTGGTCCTCCTGCCTCATCCTCCCAAGTATGGAGATCACAGACACGCATCACCACAATCAATGTCTCTTGTCTTAGAAACACCAGAAACACATTTTTGTTCTCAGTTGCCCTCATCTTCGACTGACATTTTTTGATATCAGATGTAGCAGGTTTGATTTCTAAGTAATTTTTAAAATTTGTAGATGTGTTTGTACATGTGCCATGGTGCACACTGAAGGTCAGAGAACAACTTGTGAAGGACAGTTCTTTCTTTTAATTTTACTGATTTTTATTGAGCTCTACATTTTTCTCTACTCCCTTCCCTGCCTCTCCCCTCCTCTTTAACCCTCTCCTAAGGTCCCCATGCTCCCAATTTACTGCCTCTCAGCAGTAATGCTCCCCACTCCCCTGGGAACCAAGGACCTAACAGGGACTGAAATTTTGGGAACTTTCCATCTCCCTGAGTCCTTGTGAGTGTTCTCCAAATAGAGCTCCGTTCCTGAAATTGGGACAAGATAACCCACAGATGTCCACAGATGTTTTGACTCAGTCCCTGGGAAAGGGTTAAAGTAACCCTCAAATGTTCCCTCTTACCTCACCTGATCTGGCAACCGCTCTCCAGCCAATTATTGGTAGTAGCCCTTTGGATAAGCCAATCATAATAGTTAAAGAACAATCCCCAGACTCCCCCCTTGTTTCTGTGGCTTTTTTGCTTTAAAAGTAGCCTGTACCAGCTAGTCAGGATTTTTTTTTTTGGCTTCTCAAATGCTGAAAGACCCTGTTGTGACAGAATTAATAAAAATCCTCATGCTTTTATATCAACTGCGGTGCGAGAGTGGTCCCTTGGGTCAACTCCTCCTCAGTTATTGTACTCCAGGGTCCAACAAGTCCCAGCACCTGAGATGCAGAGTGAATTCAAGGCCAGCCTGGTCTACACAGTGAGTTCCAGGCCAACCAGTGCGACACAGTAAGACCCTGTGTTGGGGGCCAGCCTTGACAAAAATACCCTCTTCCAGAGTGGAGAAGTGGTGGTTTAGAAATATAGTAAAGAACGCGAAGATGCAAATGAAAACAATAAAACGCAAAACATATAGGATAGTATCTGGAGGGAATTTCAGTGAGTACTGAAAAATTTCCCATGTTTAATTTCCAACTGGCTAATATACCCCTGACCCCAAAAGGTAGCCGTAAGACAAAAGACTGTATTAACATACAAATTCAAAGTCACAGCCTTACATTCATTGCTCACACCCTAGACCCCTGCCTTAGACCAACCAAACACTCTGTAGGCAACCCACTCCTTGGGTGGAATCCCAAGTTATTTCCATAAAGGGAACTGGAACTTAGTTGGATCCTTAGACTTTTTTTTTTTTTTTTCCAGGAGCCCAGGGTCTGGCAACTTGCCCACACCTGTTGACAATAGCCTTGAGAGAGCTGAACTCTGATTGACAACTAAGTGGGACCTTTGTTTGAGTTAGAAGTACAATAACCTAGAATGAACTAAAAACAAGTCCCAAACTCTCTGACCTTTGGCCTCTTTTGGCCTCCAGAACCCTATCTCAAAAAGAATTAAAAAGCAAAACAAACAAACAAAAACTGAGTTTGAACAGGTACCCTGCATAGGTGGACAAGCTTTTTCTAGAATATGTGGGTTACTTAGTGAGATTTCCAGTGGCGGATGTGAGCTACCTCCTTATGTGTTACTAGTCGGGGAGGCCCCAACCCAAGCTATGTCTTTAGACTTGGCTGCTCACCAGAACTAGAACTTCCTGAGGGCACGCATGTTGGCTGCAGGAAATAAAAAGTCAAGCTGGAACTAACCTAAAAACATCTTCCTTCTTGGCTACTTTGCTTAGGGGGGTGGGGGTTGTTGCTGTTATTGTTTTGTTTTTGGTTCTTTGAGACAGGGTCTATCTATGTAGCCCTGGCTGTCCTGGAAGTGTCTGTATAGACCAAGCTGGTCTCAAACTCACAGGATCCTCTTGCCTCTGCCTCTGAGTACTGAGATTGAAGGTGTGCCCTACTACCCCTGGGCTCTGGCTAGGTTTCCTTAATTTTTATCTTTTTGATTGTTATTGTTACATAGGTGTGTATGTATATACGTGTGTGTACAAATATATATAAACCTGCTATTTTGTTGTTTGTATGTATAGATTTTCAAGGCTGACAATTCTGCATTGGGAGCGCATCCCTCGGGGAGGCTAATTCTTCTCCCTGGAGTCTTAGCTGCCTTTAGTCCTTTGTATAGTGGTGGGACACTAACATGCCCATCAACATTAACATGCCTATCGACATTGCCGTTGATCTAGTCTTTTTCACAGCAGACGCCGTAGTACTCTGGCTTGAGTATATATACTCTAAATGCTCATTACAACGGACTGCAAACTGCCCCGTAGTGTGAACATTGAGCCAGGTTCATCTCCCAGCACATAGATGCACCTCGGAGACCAGGGCAAACACAAATCACGAAACCAGCTACAAGAATTGTGAACACATGTTCACGCTAAACACCAAATCCCCCCCCCACACACACACACACACCACCACGAACTTTGAGAGGTACCAGGAGCTGCACCCGGAGCTCCCTACTTCAGCTGACCACCCCGCGAGGGGCGTTCTGGGAACTGCAACATTTCTTCCCCCACCCCCCACACCCGCTTAACCCCTAGAGTCCACCACGAAACGCAAAGGCGTGCTGGGAAGACGGGTTTTCGAAAGTGGTCAGCCTCACTCTGCGGTGCTGGGGAGGAGGGGCTGCATGCTGGTTGCCTCGGCAACTGCTCACGTGGGCAACGGGCGTGAGCGGATCGGTTAGGGACAGTAAACTAGAGACCACAGTCTCTAGCGGCCGCTGCTTCTCCGGTTGGGAAGGTTGCTTAGGGAAAAGAGGGAACAGAGGGAGGGAAGGAAGCTGGTCGATCGCGGAAGGCTGGGGATGAAGGATTTCAGCTGAGCCTGCACCTCCGGTCTTTCCTGGGATCCTGGTCTCGGGCTGGGTCCTTTGCTAGATCGTTGGAAATGGAAAAAGGGATTAGGGAAAGCACTGGCAAAGCTTAAGCGGTGCTCAGCCTCCTCCCCCAGAGCAGTAAACAGTGTTTTTTGGCAGCCCAGTTTTTTTTTTTTTTTTTTTTTTAATGTGCGTAATGGAATCGGGAAAGAACAGAAAGGGGGTTAAAGAAGAAAATAGGCCAAAAAAAAAAAAAAAGTGGAATTTACCCCTAGGAAGGAGGGTGAAAATGGCTAGATGCCAATGGGAGATAGAAAGACACCATTGAAAGCCCAGTCTAGAACGACACTCGGGGCTTTTGAATTGTACCCTCGGCTCTACCGGAAGCCCTCCGATCCGACTATGGAGCTTGACAGCCCCTGCCCGTGGTGTTCATGCTTGTACATCTTTTATCAGGGCACCTTGGTGAGCCAGCCATGCAGTTAGGTGAATGTGTCTTGCTGGGAACACCCTAACAGAAGCCACTGAGCTCCTCGAGTTTTCTAAGGTTGCTTTGTCACCCGCCAAATAATCATTGTTATTCCCTTCGGTGTTTCAGAAACCTACTGACATACTGAGAGCGGTTTAGTCTCTGATTTGGGGGACAGTTCCCACTCCCAGGGTCTGAGAACCACTGTGGAGAGAAGCGGCTTGAAGGCATCTTGTAGTCACAACCTGCTGCTACCATGTTCCCAAGAGGGATTCAACAGCTTGGGGGGGCGGGGGGGGGGCCGGTATCTATACCCGTACTTGCCAAAGTGCCCTTAATCCGTGCTCCTAGATTTGAACCAAGGGTCTGTCATTTACTAGTTGCATAATCTTGGGCAAGTCATTTCAGCTCTCTCCTGCTTGTGCAGAGCCAAGACAAATGTCTTAGGAACCAAGACATTTCTGTTTGTTCTCAGGGGTGACAGCTGATGTTGGGGACAGGGAAGGATACCGCGGATCTGAGAGTTATTTTTCTTTTGGCCACCAATTTAGAGCACATCATGTCATGTCATGCTTGGTCACCTTCCTGTCATACTGTCACCTGACCACTGGTCTCCGTTTCCTCGTGTATGCCTGGAGGATAATGATTCATAAGAACCAGGGTGCTTCGGGAGAGTTACATCATTTTCACAATTGAAATGTAGATAAGTAGATATTCTCGTAGAAAGCAGCACACAGTGAGTGTGGTGTTGGGACCCAGCCTTCAATGTTGAGGGCTGAGTGAAGAATCTTGGGTGTGGGAGTCATGAGCAAAAATGAGGCTGAAGAGAAGAGAAAAATCAGAGCGCTCAACATCTGTAACAATTTTTTTTTCTTCACACCTGCTCAACAGGTTAATTTGTATGCTAACGACACACTGATTAAAAACCTACAAGCAATCCCTATAGGTGTTGGGCCTGTGTTAGGTTTTTGTCCTTGACAAATCGGCAGGCACTGGGGGGGAGAGGGGGGAGGTCATGCCCTGAGCTCTTGGTTGAATTGTCTTTTGCTGGACATAATATTTGAGTAAGATGGTGTCACTGCCGTTTGTATGGCTTGTGAACTCTCGCAGGGGCAAGTTCTCACAATTGTGAGTGTTGTCCTAAAAAAATGTGGTTAAGGCATTCCGATCTCCCTTGCCCCACAAAGCTGACTCAAATTGGGCCCTTCGGTCTTGATGCAAAATAGATTTGATGACTTGTCTGCTCTTGATCACCAGGGAGGCTTTCATGATCCAGGTGTAATGGAGGCAAGATAGCAATTTGGGATTTGGCCAACTTGCCTACTAGAACAGCTGCAAGCATTGCTATACCGTTGACAGAGGTCTCTCATCTAGTGAATGAAAGGGGGGTTGCTACAGTAGCCATTTATAGGTGTGGCCATGCCAGAAAATTGAGCCGCATAGCTTCCGCTCGTGTCTGTTAGCCCACGGGAGGAGGACTCGTCCTTTGATGCTGTTGGTTTCAATGAGATCATCCCGAGCAGCTTCGCTTTGCTGCTCTATCAATAAAAGCAAAGGACGGCCAGAAAGATTCTCTAATTTATAATCTTTATCACAAAAAGTTATTCCTGCATGGATAACCAAGTCGTAGAGTGGAGGAGATGTCTTTGGGCAGGGGAGGAAGAAAAACCAGGCACTTAACTGCTATTGTGCCTTGCTAATAATTGATGCACCATTTGGGGGCAGCCTACAGGTGGAGCTGATGTAGAGCGATCCCTGCTTTGTCCCATGGAGCCAAGAGCAGGGCAGGTAATTTGAGAGATCCTTTTCTTCGTCCAACATTTTTAAAATAAAGGCTTAGAAATCACATATTTTAAAAAAGCTGAAACATTCCAGGGAGGAAAAAACATCAGACATTTCTATAATATGTCAGACACATTTTGAATATCTCTTTCTGATGTTCTTCTTTGGGGCGGGGGGGGGGGGGAAGGGGAGGCCATATAGACGATTTGATAACTCTTAGCTGTGTCAGTGATTTCGTAGTATTTCCTGCAGTGAACAGAGAGAAAATTCTGGCTTTTTTCCTTGACAGTAGGTATATCCTTGTAGCTACTTGTGCAAGTAGGTAACTCCAGTAATGTAATAGGAACGGTGACCACAAAGTACACAGCTGCCATGCTGTGTCACCTTCAATACTGTCTCATCCCCTGGGTGCCTGGAGGATTATGATCTGTAAGAAGTAAGAGGACAGAGGACTTCAAAGGACATAGATGCTCCACTAAGGCCACACAAAATGTTCCCTCCATTTTACCTTCCCCCACAGCCACTCGTAACAGGATGGGGGGTGAGTGACAGAGAGTGTGCAATGGACAAACATCAGGCCAACAATGACCTGTCAAAACACCTGTAATTGTTCCCAAGGACACAGCAAGAGCGTTGCTAGGGCTCCTCCCTCCCAAGGCAAATGGGGGCCCGGAAGTTAAGCTCTAGTCACTGTGGCTCAGGAGATCAACCTTTCTTGTATCAGTGTGGGACTTCACAGTCCATACGCCTCTAAACAGTGTGAGACTGGCTTACTGTTCATTTTGGCTAACACACTGTTTACACACAAACGGCTTGTCCCGCTCCTCCCAACCTCACTGGCACCTGTACACACATCCCTGACAGGAACATGGCTCTTCTGACAAATCTGTCCCACCCTCTCTTGAACATATAGAACTGGTCAACTGAACTTGGGACCACAGGTCCTTGGAAGGGTGACAGATGGAAGCCAAGGAATGCCTTGGAGCACCCCATGCAAGCTGCTACGGTTCCATGTCTTAAAGCGTGGCTTTGTATAGGACTGTTTCAAAGAGTTGCTGAAGATTCTCTGCAAAAAGGATGTCCAGGAAGGGAGAGCTTGATAGTAAAAGAGTAGAGGGGAAAGAGAAGCAGGAGGAAGGTGCTTAACTCCTGCTTGGTCCGTGGTTCTCTGCGGGTCTTGTCCCTGCTACTATGTCCCTTCCCTTGCTATGAGAGGCCTTCTATTCACGAATGGGCCTCAATTTCACCTTTAAAAGTGGGGCTGCCTATTCCTTCCTCACAAAGTCATTGTGAAGGTAGATTGACACGAGGTCTAACAAGTCTGGGGGCAGTGCTAGGAAATTAGGAGAGGCCATTCGAGTGGGGGAATTCCTCATGACTCTGTTGGTCAAAGCATAGCTGGGTGTTTGGGGCTTGTGGTCTGGTCTTAAGTCATTACTCGCTTCTGACCCTTAAATAAACGGAGGATCCTGGTCCATGCAGCCTCACGTGTCTATAGAGACCAGCTTAGGAGTCAGATGCCCTGAGCTCAGTCATCAGGTGCCTAGAAGGGTAATGGGCAGCTTTTTCTGAGGACCACTGGGCAAAGAACCAGCAGAAGCAGGACCCCGATGTCACCCCAGCAAAGACCGTCAAAAAGCTGACAGGGAAGCTGGCGGGGATGAGAAAGAGAGAGTCCTACTCCGCAGAGAACTTAAGGTCTCTAAACTGGGGACCAATAACGCCTAACCTGCGTCCTGTCGTACTAGCTGCTTGGGCCACAGGCTCACAAAGAGCTGGATGAGGGGAGACCTGGGCAGGGCTGGTGACAGCTGGTGCTGGCTTTTGCGTCCCCCTTCTTGCTTTCCACGGCCTTCACTATCAGAACATGTTCTTCCAGAATGGGCAGGCAGTAGGCACTTGAAAATGGTTTCCTGATGATAGTTTAGGGCTTGTATCCAGAAGAGAAAATGGGTATCAGGGAGTCCTGGTTCAGGTCTGCCAGAAATCAGGAGAGCTGAAACCCCAGCTGAGTGCAGCACTTGGGGATGAAGGCGGGAGGCGGGGAGGGGCTTCACAAGTTGGCCGCCTTGCTCTGCTTCAGCCCAGTGTGGAGAAGGCACCATGTGGGCTGTCTGTTAAGACAGGACCCAGAAGCGCTAAAGGACCCGGAAGCGCGGAACTGACACTACCCACTTCTTGAAAACTCAAGCGTCATTCACATTGGTGTCACTCACTGAGCGGAGTTGGGTCGGTGTAGGGATTGAAAAGTTTTCTGGGCAGTCTCAACTCTTCCCCACAGAGCGGAGGCTGCCCCATAAGGCTCCTGCTTAGGGGTTCCTAAACAGTTAGGATTCTTCCCACCTGGGCCTTGGAATAGGTTAGAAGCCCATGTTATTTGTAAGAGCACCTTGAACCAAATCTCCCCTTGTTTGATGCCCCTAAATTAGGTCCAATCTCAAAGTCTAAATAATTTGGCTCAGAGTTCTACAAAGACGTGAAATTGTAATAATTACCACAATACAATAAAAACAGTTAGCATAGAAGTGTCCTCCCTATCTCATAAATTTCCCAGGCTGAAATTCAGGTCAAAAAAAAAAAAAAAAGACAAATGTCATTCCTTTATAGGTTAAAGCCCAAAGAAATGAAAAACGAAAGTATTTTATTGGCAAAATATTAATTGTACAAAGTAATGGGTTTTGTTGTGACATTTTCATACATGTGTCTAATGTACTTGTTCGTCCTATTCGTCCTCTCTTACCTCACAGTTGGTTCCCTTCTGGTTCCCAATACCTCACCCCTTCGCTGTCATGTCCCTTTCTTAAAACCTAGACTCCACATAGGAAGCAAAAGTTTTAAGGTAGAAGGACTGAAAAGTTCAAAAAGAGCCCAGGGGTCTGTTAAAGAGCAGGGGACCACTTCCTCACTGGCCACTGACCAGTGGAAAGGTTATTAGGTTACTCCTGCAGTGTGGGGTCCTTCTGCCCGAGGTGCTCTCCAGAGGCAGTGTACAGCAAACAGTTTCTAGGATGATCCTGGGACTCCTCCCACTCAGCACACAGAAAACCCCCCATCTCTAGCTGCTGGACTTCTCCGGAAACCCATCCCCAGACACCTTTTTTTGAGGTGCCAAGACCTCTCAGCAGGAGTGCTCTGGTCATTGAGCTGGAGGCAAGTTGATAAGGAAGAGAGACAGGACCTCACGGAGCAGCTTCTCCCCCAAGTGCTCTGTACCCTTGCTGTGCTCCTGGGGCTGCCCTGGAGATAGCTGGATCAACTGTCACCGAAATATTTGAAATCTCATATTTCCATCCCCACCCATCTGCATACCTGTCAGGTTTCTTCAACCCTGAGAGAAATTCTCCTCCAGCCTAGAAGGCTCAGCACGGCTCTGGACCCTGGCTGTCGTCCACTTGGAATGGTCCTGGTCTTTTGAGATTGCTGTTGGTGCAACACAGTTCAAACTGCCTAAGGAAATCTCTCCCCCTATGCTTCCTCAGACTGCCTAGGCGTGAGCAGCGTCTCCCGAATGACTCAGCTGCTCTTCAGCGTTAGTGGTCGCTCCTGGCGGAAAGCCGGAAAGCCTCGACCCCTTTCCCACAGGGCAGACCATCACTGGTGATCTCAATGTTTTCCCTGTTCTCACTTGCTCCTTGCTTGCTAACCCAAGCGCATGCCCTTTTATGGCATATTCCTCTAGATTTTGTCTCTTGGGGTCTCCCATGGTGACAGACGGCAAAACCAATCAATCCTGCTTGGTCTCAGATTCTGGTCTTCCTCCAGGAGGTAGCAGCCATTGGTCATCCAGGGTCCAGGGTCAGCTCTCTCCTCAATGGGTCTGCTGTCCTCCCAAGTTGTCTTTGCAGGGCCTGCCTCAAGACACAGCCCATACATTTAAAAAAAGCTATGACCTTAGGGTCTCAAGCAATCCACTGCTGCTCTAACACATCCCAAATCTTCTGAAGGGTTAATGATGCCCTTCCGTCCTTGAGTCTCCAGGTCAGTTGTAGAATGACTTCCGGTTCTCACTGGGTCCCTGGCTGGACTGGTCGCCAGCTCAAGGGTGTTCTGACACACCTCTGTCAGCTTCTGCTTCTCCTCCTGTCTCTCACATGGGCTCTGGGCTCGTCCATCCTTGTCCAGTCTTTTAACCCCCTCACCTCTGGCCTGCCTGCCTCCTGAGCCCTCATCTCTAAAGCTCTTCCTCCGCCCTCACTGCCTCACTTCAGATAAGAAGGCTGCAGCATGTTTTCTCCTGGGCCTCGCAAGTAAGCGAGCGTTCACCAGAGACGGCTGCTCCAGACGAGCAAATTTTTCATACGGCCTCTCTGCAAACTCGGGATCTGCATTGATAGCATTAAGTTATTTTCCTACCTCAAGCCAAGAAAATAGCATATTCTCTGAAGGGCCCCGATTCCTTTTAATGCCGTGGTTCACTGATGGACAAAGCCCCGACTTTCATGGCTCGAGTCAAAATTGAGGGAACTCACAAGTCCCTGAACAGGCGACCAACTCAGAATGTCTAAAGAATCAGGAGGGACCCGGTTCCAGCAGGAACTTTTGGGAATGTTGCAGGGAAGCTCCTCAGCGTGCTTCAGACTCTTTGCCCTTGCTTTTTTTTTTTTTTAATTAATTTATTTATTTATTAAAGATTTCTGACTCTTTGCCCTTGAAAGTCTGCCCTGACAGCAGGCTTGCCTGAGAACAGGGGCAGCAAGCCTTGCTGGAAAGGGGGCTCCACCTGCATCTAGCCCGAACCTCTGTTGGCCTCTACTGTGCTGCTGTGGGGTGGGGGGAGCTTAATCTCCTGTGTTCACCTGACCTTGCAGCCCAGGCTTGCTGACAACTGACCTACCAAAGCTCTAAGCTACCAATGTCACATTCCCGAAGGACCCTGCTTGTAGGAAGAGGGTGGAACATCCCCCACACAAGGGCTCTAGTTAAAAGCCAACCACCACACAACCCCAGAAGTACTGTGGGAAACTGGCAAGCGCAGAGCCTATTGGGCTCCCATGAAGCCCATTTTGTATACACAAGCACCCCCAAAACCCTAAGTTTTCCCCAAGGATTTCTCTGCTGAACTTAGCGTCAGTGAACGAGATGTTAGGTTTGAAGGGGCCTAAAATATCCCTTTTGTCCAGTTAGTCTTGGGCCTCATCCACAGTTCTAATGGCACATGCCAGAATGCAGGTACCACAAAGCAGGCTGTTGGCTTTCCTTTTCCAGGGGAGATGCAAACAAGTGACTGTTCACCTCAGACGGCACCAGTGACAGACTAAAGTCATTATTCACGGAAGTGCAACTCAGAGAATGAGTTTATTGGGCTTACGAACAGAGCAGAGGTGGAAGGTAATTCACAGGGTAGTGAGTGACCCTCAAACAGCTACGACATTCCTTCAGCATTCCGCCCCATGACGGATGAAGAATTTATGGGAGCTGTGTCCCCCTTAAGGTTAACCCAATTTGTAGGTACTCTAGCGTGGCCCACTGTCACTTAATCTAGGGCAGAGCAGGAGCAAGAATTGCTGCAATCCTGGGTAAGGGTTCTATGACCCTCCCCTCCTTCCTCCTCCTAGGGAGTTCTGGGTAGCTCCATTACCATTATAATAATAATGGTAATGGCTATGGCGGTAGTCTGCTCAATTTGTTGACACGGATATCAGAGTCAAGGTAATTTCTACTCCAAGACAGCAACGTTATGCCTAGAGAGGAAAAGACAGACAATGTGGCCTGTGCCCAGCAGGGTCAGACTGGGTAGTTCAGGGAGGGGTACAGAAAGGGACTCTTTGTTATGGCTGTAATAAAGTATCCTAACAACAAAACCAAAACTCAAGGAAGAGAGGATTTCTTTTGGTTCACAGTCTATCATGGGGAGGGGGGGGGGGAGTCCTGCCAGCAGGTGCTTCAGGCAGCTTGGTCAAATTGTATCCACAGTCAAGAAGCAAAGAATGATGAATGTCTGTACTGGCTTGCTTCTCTACCGTCCAGGACCTAATTTCACTATTAGGGTGGCTCTTCCTGCCTCGACCTAATCAAAAGAGTCCTTCATAGGCTTGCCCACAGGCTAATGCATCAAAACAATTCCTCGCAAATGTACCTAGATGCTCACCTCCTACATTATTCCAGAGCCTGCCAAACTGGCAGTCAACACTAGTCATGGCAGGGACTTTGGCTGTGCGTGTGTGTGTGTGGGGGGGTGTCTTCAGGGATAACAGCACCTTAGAGACAAAGATGAGGACAGTAGTCCCTCCCAGTCCCTCAGGAACTGCGGTAGTGGAAGCTCAGGGAGCCTGAGGATGGCATAGGGAGATGGGCCAGAAACCAGAAAGTCCTAGGGCTGTGAAAGTGCTGGGCAGTCCTTCTGCATGGTACAATAGCCAAGGAACTACCTTTACCTTGGTGCCTATGTCATGAAATATGGCATATAAAAAACTACAGTTCACGGGCTGGAGAGATGGCTCAGCGGTTAAGAGCATTGCCTGCTCTTCCAAAGGTCTTGAGTTCAATTCCCGGCAACCACATGGTGGCTCACAACCATCTGTAAAGAGGTCTGGTGCCCTCTTCTGGCCTGCAGACATGCACACAGACAGAATATTGTATACATAATAAATAAATAAATAAATATTAAAAAAATACAGTTCAACAAATACAGAACAGGTATTCATAAGAACAGTGAAGGGAAAAAAATAGCATATAGGCTGGGCTTGGCATGCACATTTATTCTCAGCACTAGGGAGTAAGAGAGATCTCTGAGCTTGAGGACAGCCAGGGCTACATACATAGTGAGACCCTGTCACAGACACAGACACACACCAAACACACACACACACACACGGATAGGTAACACTACCATATGATTGTTTAGGTGGCCAGTTCCATCACACACACCCTCATCAGTGGTCCACTGGCCTCTTACGACAGTTATCCTATTCAGTTGGTATTATTCTTTTAAAAGCGGGTGGGTGTGTAGACGAACACAGGATAGACGAGACACGCGGCTCCCACGTGGGTGCACTTTAATGGGGGGGAGGGGGACACGATAAGGGATGGGTGTGCAAGACACACAAGGGTAAAAGGGCAAGAGAGAGCGAGACCTCGTGGAAGCTCGCTTTTTAACGGGAAGTGCAAGGTTATCTGGGAGAAATGACCTGCACTTGTGCACGCACGCGTGCGCAGGTATCCGTAATCCAGGAGGAGTCTGGGAGCTGTAGTTTCCAAAAGGAACAGCAGTTGGTACATAGAGAATGAAGCTAACACAGACTTGCCCTTCCCAGTGAGCTTAGGAGAAAAAGCCTATGGCTGACTGTGGTGTGTTATGGCCCTGAGGTGGGATGGAGAGTATCAGGAAAGACAACGCCTGGAGCGGATTCTCATGAGGCAAGATGGCTCAGAGAGTTGAGAGAATTAGCTGCTGTGTGCATGACAGGGACCTGAAGGAAAGGGGGAGCATTCTGAGAAATCCTATGAACAAAGAACGTCTCCCTATTTTCACAGGTTTTGAGGGGCCTGCAGTAGGTTCCACAGCATGTGATTTAGTCTGGCTTAACCTACACGCCAAGGAATGAGGTGCTTGGGAGTCCCACAAATGTATAAGTTACTCTTGGAGCTGGGGGGGTGGGCTGGGCTTGTTTCTCCCCACTCCTCGCCTCCCCAGGCCTGAGTGTGAGGCTAGCAATGTTCACAGAAGGGGCCTGTCAGCTGCCCAGGAGGAGTCTGATTCCTGAGGGGCAGCTAGAGGGGCTGAGATTTGGCATCCATGTGGAGTACCCTTTCCTAGCTCCCCCTAGCTTTCTTGTTTTCCCACCTGCACACAGACCTCTACACAGCGTAGCTTGGGGTTGCCTGCTTTTGAACTTTGAATGAATGGGATTATGTTGCCTGTATATGTTTTTTTTTATATCATATTTTGTCTGCGTCACAACATCCATAGCCAGGTCACCCAAGTGCCTGCATCTTGTTCATCTCACTGCTGTGCACAAGTTCATGAATGCACGCACCACAATCTGTCCAGTATCCTTCCTGGTAGATACCTAGGTTCGTTCCAGAAACCAATTCCTCTAGTGTTTATATACCTACAAGTGGGCATTCCTTATGACCAGCAAACACGCTGGCGGCTTGTAGAGGATCTTTTGATGGGTTTCTTTCGGGTCGGCTGTGTCCTTTGCCCATCCCTATATGGTTGTTGCATTAGGTTTCTGTAACAGACAAAAATACCTGAAATAGAGCTGGAGAGATGGCTCAGTGGTTAAGAGCATTGCCTGCTCTTCCAAAGGTCATGAGTTCAAGTCCCAGCAACCACATGGTGGCTCACAACCATTTGTAATGGGGTCTGGTGCCCTCTTCTGGCCAGCAGGCATACACACAGACAGAATATTGTAAACATAATAAATAAATAAATAAACAAATAAATAAATAAATATTTAAAAAAAAATACCTGAAATAGGAACATAAGGGAAGAGGCTTTGATGGCACAGCTCCTGAAGTTCCCATGCCACCCGTGGTCCCGCAGTTCCAGAGAGTTCAGATGCTTTGGTTTGTGGCATTGTGATGAGTCTGTGGCAGAGCAAACTGGTCCACCTCTTGGTGACTGGGAAGCAGAAAGGAAGGAGCAGGGAGTCCCAAGGGGTCAAGAGCATGTCCCTCAGGTCATCCACAAGACCATAAGTCCTAAAAGGTCTACCATTTCCCCACCACCACAGACAACCAAGCCTTCAACACATGACCTCAGGGAGGACATTGAAGATCCAAATCATAACAATTAATTGTCTGCCCCGCCTGCGGGTAAGGAGACTTTAGAGGGCAAGTGGGAATGGGATGGGACAAGAGTCACAAGAGATGGAGACACGACAGGATTCTGATCAAGTCCTGCTTATTCAAGGGAATAACGCAGGTAAATACAGGGTAAGGAAACGAGGAACTTCTCCTTGTGTATATGGGTAACTAGGCAACTTACTAGGCAACAAGTTCTTCGCGTGTATATGGGTAACTAAACAACTTCCTAGGCCACCTAACCATGGTCTAACTGTCAGGCAGAATGCAGCAAAGTCAGGATGTTCAGAACACAGAAACAATGGAGCAATAACTCCTTGCAGAGTTAGTATTTGACAGATCAGAACAGCAGGAGAAGCCAAGCACAACAGGGTGGGTGAACTGATCCAGGGAGCAGTAAATCTCCCACAATTGTCTATTAGCAATTTGTTGTTTATATATTCTTGATGAGGCCTCCAGTCACTCATGAATTGCAAAGGCCAGCAGGCCTTTTTATTCTAATTCTGCAGTTAGTTTTCTCAGCAATATAGTCTTCCTATATCTCATCTAATAAGCCATCAAGATGCTATTCTCTTGACTGACCTTTTAAGTCTTCTCGGTCTGGGCTCTTTTTGGTTTTCGAGACAGAGTTTCTCTATGTAAGAGTCCTGGCTGTCCTGTAACTCGCTCGTAGACCAGGCTGGCCTCGAATTCACAGAGATCCTCCTGCCTCTGCCCCCCCAGTGCTGGGATTAAAGGCGTGCTCCACTACTATCAGGCTCTATATGGTTGATAGAAAGTTGATTTATTTTTCGTAGATAAGGAATTCAATTTCTCTCCCCTTGTAGCAGGTGCCCAGGCCTCCTAGTTGAATAATGCTTCCTTTCATAGTTTCTGAAGTGATTTGGGAGGAGGGACACACACGGTGTGCGTGTTGGCTCTTCTTACACTCCCGTGGGTCTTAGTGCCGCCTGCTCGCCTCTTGAGTCAAGAGGCATATTTGATTCTCCTTTGCACCAACCTCATTATTTCCTGGGTACCAATCCCACATTTTATTTGGGTTATGGAGCTTTATAACCTGCCTTAACACTGAGAACACAAGTCCTCTTAGCTTGTTCTCTTTCAGGAACAATTTGGCTCTTCTTGGTCATTTGGAATCTCATAAATGTTAGAATCAGGTTGTCAATCTACGGTGTTTTTTTTTTTTTTCAAAAGCAAAAAACCAGATTTGGTTTAATATGGCAACAACAAAAAACAAACCCAAGCACTACACACTAACAACATAATATAACCCAGGAAAGGGGGCATGCAGAGGCTACAGTCATAAGCTAAATCTTTACAGGGGACCACAGAACTGCCTATGACCCCGTTGTGGCAGTGGCAGTACAAGCAAGTACTATATCTGGAGATGCCAATTCCCACCCCAGCAAAACCTTATTTTCATACAATAGTAAAAGGCATAGTCACTTAAGAGTATGCAGTCCTCACAATGAAGAAGTGGACCTGTTGCGTTTTGGTAGCTTCACTGACTTTTTTTCCAAGCTGCTGGTACTACAGTAACAACCACCAAACAAGGTCTCATGGCTTCTGGCTGATGCGGGCACCTTCAAGGGCACAGATGTGAATTTCCATCAGTCTCAGTCTTGGCTGCAGTTCCGTACTTCATTCCACAGGAGTAGGTAATGACAACAGCTACCCACACCTGAGATTCCCTTTATCCTTGGAGGCTCTTATTTAGGACCCTGTTCCTGTGAACACACGTTGTCCTCCAGGTGTGGGGTAGAAAGATGCAGGCTGGCAACAGGAGAGGGCAATCACTTTCCCCTTCTCAGGTGCCCAGGCTCGTCCAGTGTGGAACTGCAGCTGAACCCAACCACTTGAGTCTGCAGGAAGGCTTCTCCTGTGGACCACACACCACAGTTCCCCTGTGGGAGCAAAGCATGGGTCTCGGGTGTTGTAATGGACTGCAGGGCCTCGTTCTTCCTAGCATTGGCTACAATTCTGGCCCAAGACGCCAACACTGCCTCAGAGGCAGTTGTCGTCACAACGGTCATGCTGACTTCTCCACAGAGGACAGGAGGTTCAGTAAGGGCAGGCATCTGCTCCTCAGGTACAGGGACCACTTCAAGAGGAACTATATCACCTGAGGACAAGGCTCTTGTTCCTCCTCCATCTCTGTTTTTACTCTTTTCCAACATGTCTTCACCCTGGCCTCTTTTGGTGTGTCAGGAATGTTCTCTAAATCAGCTGGCCTTTGCTTCTCAGCTTCGCCTTCTTGTACCATGCCTGCAAAAACATCTCGGTGAATCGGGTTCACTGGGGGCAGATGATCCGGTAGGGGAGGAACTGGTACCTTCCTAGGAGTGGGTTTTGGAATCTCAACACCTCGTGCTTTCTAGTTTGATTTACAATCGTCCTCTTTTGGTATCTTTTTTGGTCTTTTCTGCATTGCAGGGGGCTTTGCAAAGGATGTGCTCAGTTGGCTAGACATCTTGTGCTGTTCAACTGTTACATACACTGTATATGACTGCCATGGTGAACTCTCAAGGGGCATCATTTGTTGTCTGACTTATGAAACAGGGAAGCAATGGTTGGGGGAAATGAGGGAGCCAACAGGAAAAGCAGGCTTGTTGGCAACACAATTTTACTCATATTGCTAGGAGATTCCTTTTTTAAAAATTCTATCTTTCAGGACAGGGTTTCTCTGTGTAATGGCCCTGGCTCTCCTGAAACTCACTCTCTTCAGGCTGGCCTCAAACTCAGAGTTCCACCAGCCTCTGTCTCCGAGTGCTGGGATTAAAGGCGTGCACAACTTGTGAGTCCCCAGCGAGGCTATTTTAAGGAAAGAAAAATGTTCTAATTGCAATCTTAGCACTTGGGCAGCAAATGTAGGAGGATCACCATGAGCCTCAGGCCAAGTTTAGCAGACAGAGCAAAACCAAAAGCACAAGATGAGATACAAACAAAGCAATAGGAAGAAAGTGACAAAGGCAACAGAAAACGAGTTGACTTTGGGGGGAAGAAACCTGTCTCTTTCTCCACTGGTAACTCTTACCCCAAAGATTGCTTTCCCTCAGTCCTTGGTTCAAATTCCACTTCAATTCTTATACCTTACTCCCTCAGTCTCAGTTCAAGTATTACTTTGTTGGAATCCCTTTCCAGCTAAATCAACCACATACTGCCTCATTTCTACCTGCCAATTTCAGCTTTCTATGAGGTTCTTTCTGTGAGCTGACACCATCTGATTTTGAACTCCACAAGAGTGAGGTCTCTTTCCCTTTCATTGCTGACACTCAATAATAAACATCCAACAATTTAATTATGGGAACAAAGAAACTACAGAAAAATAGCTAAATACAGAAAAACTAAAAGATAACAGACTAAGCACAGTCCTTGTCTTCACTTCATCTTCATATAACTTGACAAGCACTACTCTATTTTCAACCTGGACGACAAAAAGCTAAAAGCTCACTAAAGTTTAGAGGTGATGATGGTTTGTGCTTTTATCTCAGGCTCAGGGATATCCAGGCAGAAGCAGGTGGTTCTCTCAGTTTCTGGGCAGCCAGGGCTACAGAAACCCCATTTCAAAACAAAAAGAAGCTGGGCTATGGTGGCACACGCCTTTAATGCCAACACTCAGGAGGCAGAGGCACGTGGATCTCTTTGAGACCACCCTGGTCTACAAAGCAAGTTCCAGGACAGAGTCCAAAGCTAGAGAAACCAGGCCTTAAAAAATCAAAAAAGAGAAAAAGAAAAGGCAGACCAATCTACTTCAAGACCCAGATATACCACTCTTGGGCATATACTCAAAGGATGCTCAATCATACCATAAGGACACTTACACTTGCTCAACTCTGTTCAAAGCAGCTTTATTTGTACTAGCCGGAACCTGGAAGCAACCTAGATGTCCCTCAACTGAGGAATGGATGAATAAGGTCTGGTACATTTACGTAACAGAGTATAACTCAACTATTAAAAACAAGGACACCATCCCGAGTGAGGTAACTCAGACTGAGAAAGATAAAATATCATATGTACTCAGTAGTGGTTACCAGCTATAAAAATAAAAGATAACGGGCTGGAGAGATGGCTCAGAGGTTAAGAGCACTGACTGCTCTTCCAGAGGTCCTGAGTTCAAGTCCCAGCAACCACATGGTGGCACACAACCATCTATGAGATCTGGTGCCCTCTTCTGGCCTGTAGGTGTATATGCAGGCAGAACGCCATATGTGTAATAAATAAATTAAAAAAAAATAAATAAAAAAAAAATAAAAGATAACTATGCTACAATCCACAGACCCAGAGAGACTAGATAACACAGAGGGTTCACGGGGAGATGCCCAGATCTCTTTGGGAAGGGAGATGAGAAGCGATTTCGTGAGTGAACTGAGGGCGGATGAGGACAGGAACGTGAGTGATCATGGACAGAGGGGAAGAGTACTGAAAGAGACTCCTGGAAGCGGGAACATTTCGGGGACAGGTAAAAACCTAGCGCAAGGAAATCTCACCAGATGACCCCAGCTAAGACAGTCCTAGCAATAACACTGAACTGGCCATCTCCTGTGACCAGGCAAGGCTTCAAGTGGAGGGAGTGGGACACCAACCCAGCCACATAAACTTCGACGGACAGCCTGTGCATTTGCTGGGATAATGGTGGTCCCTAGAGACTGAGGGAATGACCAACTAATGACTAGTCTATCCTAAAATCCATGCCAGGAGAGTGAGCCCACCTGGACACTGCCTGGAACACCAGGACCCACAGGCTGAATCACCCAGAGACCAAAAATAGAACCAGACATGGCTGGTGATGAAAAAAAGCCAATGTATTCTGCTATACACATAGATTGGTGCCTAGCCCAGTTGTCATCGGAGAGGCTTCTTCTAGCAACTATTGGAAACATATGCAGACCCACAGCCAAACATTAGGAGTTCAGGAATCCTAGCCGGGTGGTCATGGCACACACTTTTAATCCCAGCACTCGGAAGCAGAGGCAGGCAGATTTCATTGACAAGGCCCAAGTGAGTTCCAGGAAAGACAGGACTGCTACACAGAGAAACTCTCCTTGCTTCCAGCATCCTCCATCTTCGAATTAGATGAAACCGCCAAAAGAAAATTCTTCCATCTTCCTAATGACCTCTGGCCTCAGGCAGCTTTTAGAAATCTCCTCCTACTTCCTGTTGCATCACTGCCCCCTTCCATTCCCCAAACTCCTGACCCCGCCCCCAAATATTTGTGGTGCTACCAAATATTTGTGGTGCTAAAGTCTGACCTTGGCTGATAAATAAAATCAGTACTGTATTCTTTTTTTAAAAAAATTATTAGTATTAGTATAATGTAGAACTTTAAGCTGAGGCCTCTCAACAGTAATGCTCCCCACTCCCCTGGGAATCAAGGACCTAACAACTGCACATGCACGGACTGAAATGTTGGGAACTTTCCATCTCCCTGAGTCCTTGTGAGTGTTCTCCAAATAGAGCTCCGTTCCTGAAATTGGGGCAAGATAACCCTTAAGATGTTGACTCAGTTCCTGGTGTTTTGACTCATTCCCTGGGAAAGGGGCAAAGTAACCCTCAGATGTTCCCTCTTACCTCATCTGATCTGGCAACCGCTCTCCAGCCAATTATTGGTAGTAGCCCTTTAAATAAGCCTATCATAATAGTTAAAGAACAACCCCAGACTTTCCCCTTGTTTCTGTGGCTTTTTGCTTTAAAAGTAGCCTGCACCAGCTATTCAGGGTCTTTCTGGGTTCTCGAATGCTGAAAGACCCTGTCATGACAGAATTAAAAAAAATCCTCATGCTTTTATATCAACTGTGGTATGAGAGATGGTCTCTTGGGGCAACTCTTCCTGGTAGTTGGACTCCAGGGTCCAACAATTTATTATTATTATTATTATTATTATTATTATTATTATTATTATTGCAGGGTTTTCCTGTCTCCCAGACTGGCCTGAAACTCACTTATGTAGCCCAGAATCCCAAGCTGTACTCCAATCTACATTTTTAAAAAAGGCTTTGGGTAGGCTCAGCACTCAGGAGCCGGAGGCAGGCAGACTTGGGGTGTTGTAGGCTCTAGCACTCAGGAGCCGGAGGCAGGCAGACTTGGGGTGCCAGTTGTTTGTGATGACCTTGGGGTATCAATTTTTTCTCCGTAGGGCTTTTCTTGGACTCGTGGCTGTAGTAAGTCAGGGCGACCTATACTTCTTCCTCCCTTGATTCTGTCCCTTCCTCGCATCTCATCTTCCTTATATGATTGAAGTCATATTCTATTCGGTACCCATGATGTCATGTTTTACTCTGGGAACCGTCTGCTTCTGTGTTTGCGTGTCTGAGTCCTAGTCCATGTGCTCTCACCAGGCCTGTCCCTCTACTCACTCTCCTCTGGCCTTTACTTATTTTTAGAATTTAAAAACACATTTTAATACACATTCCCTATATTTTAAACATTTAAGCTAATTTATAATTAAACTATATAAATAGAGGCTCTTAAAAATTCTTCCCTAGAGTGGATAAAGTTAAGTTCCCAGAGAATCAATAAAGAATTACTGTAACATGAAGGGTCCTGTTTGTTGGGTTTTTCTGTCCCACCCTGTACCCCACAACTGTTTAGCCCCAAAGAAAATCACACATAGGTTTCCATAAATTATAAGCTGATTGGCCCATTGGCTCTAGCCTCTCACTGGCTAACTCTCACATCTTGATTAACCCATTTTTCTGATCTATGTTAGCCATGTGGCTCAGTACCTTTTTCAGTAGGGCAGATCACATCCTGCTGCTTCAGTGATCTGGGCAGGAGTAGGAGAAGTCAACTTCCTCCTTCCCAGAATTCTCCTGTTCTCATTACATCATTTCTACTTCCAGTCTGGTTTTCCGGCCTATACTTCCTGCCTGGTCAATCAGCGTTTATTTATAACATGATTGACAGAATACAGACAATCCTCCCACACCAAATTACACTATTAAAAAAATAAATTCTGGCCTGGCGGTGGTGGTGCACGCCTTTAATCCCAGCACTCAGGAGGCAGAGGCAGGCGGATCTCTGTGAGTTCGAGGCCAGCCTGGTCTACAAGAGCTAGTTCCAGGGCAGGCTCCAAAACCACAGAGAAACCCTGTCTTGAAAAACCAAAAAAAATTAATTAATAAATAAATAAATAAATTCTGCCATGATCGCTATTCTCTACAATGTCAGCACAAAAATAATCCTGTCAATGCTCAGTTATATCCACAGAGGGATCCTAAACACTGCATTCTCTTCCTTCCTTGGCTGTGTTTTCTTGTTTTGCCTAGAAACAGTTCACTGAGAAGTTACCTCATCTTATCATTCCTGGAAATATCTCTATCCTAGTTGGTTTTTTGTTTTGTTTTTTTTCTTTAGCACATAACATTCATTCATGCTTTGTGGCAAGAGGAGGAGTTCTGTAAGTAGATAGCTGTAAACAGCTAAGGGTGTTTGTTTGTTTGAAACAGGGTTTCTCTGTGTAGCCCTGGCTGTCCTGGAATCCTGGAACTTGCTCTACACTTATAGAGATCCACCTGCCTCTGCCTCCTGAGTGCTAGGATTAAATGTATGCATCACCATTGCCTAGTTGGTTCTCTCTCTCTCTCTCTCTCTCTCCTCTCTCCTCTCTCTCTCTCAATGAGTTTTTTTGAAACTGAAGTTACAGACAGTTGTGAGCTGCTGTGTGTGTGCTGGGAATTGAACCCAGGACCTCTGGAAGAGCAGTCAGTGTTCTTAACCGCCAAACCATCTTTTCAGCCCACATGCCTCTTTTTATAGGGCTTCCATGCCTTGTTTATTCTTGTTGGACCAAGGGATATCTGTTAGACTGCATGAAGAAGGGAGGGGAATGATTTCTGCTACCCCTTGCCTGGCTGCTTTGGCTAGCCTTCTCTCTTTAGCCTGGCTCCGGTAGTTGGATGCTCAGAACAACATCAGCTGAGTACCATCAGAGCCACACTGTGCATGAGCAGATTTCTTCATATTTGTCCCAAAGCTGTGCGCCACTTGGAAAAGTCTGCTTCTTTCACAGACTCTGAGCTTCCACATCCCCGTCCCCCGAGTTGGGAATGGGATCAGGATAGGAAGCCAAGTGGGTTGTCACCTGTGTGACACAGTGAAATTAGTAACAGGGAGTCACTCCCTGTTCCCACACAGTGCAGGGTCCAGCAGGCAGGAGAGCGTTCTTTGGAGGGGAAATGCGCTACCACCCTCAAGGGATGACCCCAATAGCGGCTGCATGGCTTCCCAAGTTAGGGGCTCGAGGCGCAACGCTCTCCTGGATAGAGGTTTCAACATTAGAATGAAGAACAGTTTGCCTCTCAGTCACTGACAAGTGCTCTTGAGGGAAGCTTGGAGACCACTGCTTAGAGACAACTGTAAGGAAAATTATTAGAAAAACAACTTTCTCTTGAGCCCCAGGGCCCTGGCAGAGAGGAACATCTGATCTGGCAGCCTGTCTTTTTCCCACACAACACTGTTGACTTCCTTACCTGCAGTTTCCTTTAAGATCCAACCGTGGGGATGGCCTGTGTTGTAAGCAGAATAGGAAAGAAGAGCTGGAACAGAGTGAACTCACTTCCTTCTGGGCAAGAAGGAAAGGGGCTGGTTGTAGAATCAAGAGTCCCTGCTTGCAGAATGATTTCCCCTGGAGAAATGCTACACAACTCCAAAGAATTCCACCTGGGGGCTGGAGAGATGGCTTAGAGGTTAAGAGCACTGGTTGCTCTGCCAGAGGTCCTGAGTTCAATTCCCAACAACTACAGGTTATATCACAACCATCCATAATGAGATCTGGTGCCCTCTTCTGGCCCGCAGGCATATGTGCAGGCAGAACACTATACACACAATCTTTTAAAAAGCCCTGATTTTACATAGCTTTTTTGGATGGGCTGGGCTTACTCTCCAAAAGGTCCAAGAGCCAATGAATGAAGCTCACCACAGGAGAGCATGTGGCCATGAAATAAAAGGTTGGAATACCTCTGAGCCAGACCAGCTCTTCGGAGAAGACAGACTACCAAGGCAGGAGGTCTCAGCCCTAGGCCAGCTTTGCCATGTATCACCACTGCCTCTTTGTTCCCTGTGGCATCTAAGCATTGGCCAGCTGCTTTATTTACATGAGACAGAGCTGCAGCCCCTGTACCTGTTGAAATAGGAGCGGCGGCGGGGCTGCGTCCCCAACACCCTGGCCGCTTGGCTAGCTCATGCCCGAAATAACAACACACAAACTGTATTCATTTAAAGAACTGCTTGGCCCATGAACTCTAGCCCTTACATGCTAATTCTCGCACCTGGACTAGCCCATTTCTAATGATGTGTGTAAGCACCCCAAGGTGCGCTTACCGGGAAGATTCTAGCCTAAGTCCATCGTGGGTCTCAGCTTCATGCGTCTGCCTCAGAGCGCAGAGCTATCGCATCTACCCGGGAGAGCTGAGCATGGCGTCTCTGCTCCAGCAGAGCTGTCCCGTCTCTCCGGAAGCAGAGCAGAGTCTGACCTCACTTCCTCTTCCGCCCAGAATTCTATTCTGTTTACTCCTCCCATCTATGTTCCAAGCCATGAGGCCAAGCAGCTGGTTTATTATAACTTAACCAATGAAATCAACAGATTGATATATGACACTCCCACATCATGTACCCTCATAGGCCAGCAGGGGCATTTTAGAAAAACAGAACCCGAAAGGTGAGCATTCAATAGGTGGGGGTGGGGAGGCAATGAGGGAAAATGAAGACAGCAGGGAGCAGTGAAAAGGGGGGTCTGAGATGGAGTGAGAGTGATGTCTGAGCTGGAAAGACCCCAAAGGGGTGACAGAAAACTTTATGACAGCTCTTTATGACCAAGATGGCACCAAGGCAGGGAGACAAACTAGCTCTGCCTGTCGTAACTCCAGGGTGACTGATAAGGAGAACAGAGTTCAGAAGTTGACCTAAAGACTAAAGAAGGGATTAATTTGGGATAAAAGTAATGCTTGGTGCATGGGGATTTACCAAACGGCAAGGGATATGGGTGGCATCCAAAATAGTAGACGGGAGAGCCATATGTCCCACAATGAGGAGTTCTAGACAGCAAGTGTAAATAATCCAGACAAAATTAAGTCCTAAATGGACCAATGGAGGAGAGGTTTGTTTTCCATTTAGAGTTAATCAGGGAAAACCCTGATTGGCAGAAACCCTGAGGAATGGTGGTGGTGGCATGCCTACAGAGTCCACACACAGTCAAAAGGCCAATGGAAATCTCAGAAAATAGATGCAATTAGCCAAGACCTAGGTCCTTGGACGGATAAAGAACTTCTTTTGTTGTTGTTGTTTTTGTTTGTTTGTTTTTGTTTTCTGAGACAGGGTTTCTCTAGCTTTTGGAGCCTATCCTGAAACTAGCTCTTGTAGATTAGTCTGGTCTCAATCTCACAGAGATTCGACTGTCTTTGCCTTCTAAGTGCTGGGATTAAAGTCCTGCACCACCACCCCAATACAAGGGTCCAGCAAGTCAAAGAAAGGTTCTGACAAATCTACCTTGGCAAAATAAAATTCGGATTATTTAACAATGGCTACTCATGTACCACTGAAACTCCCACCCCAGCTGGCCAAGCGTTGAGTTTTACGTGCCTGTCCATCTAGACCCAGAGCAAACGCAAACCTGGTTTCAGAGTGTCCTCTAGTGGTGAAGTGGCAGAGGTGGCTGCATACTACACAGGGCGAAGATAAAACCATTCTTGGAAAGATACATTTGTGCCCACGCACGCACTACCTTGTTCTTATCAGGTATTTTTCTGGTCACAGCCAACACATGGTGGGAATGCTGGCCTATTTTGCTGCTGTCTGGTACAAAGAAGATCTAAACACCTTGCTAAAAAATGTTAACTCTGGACGAGTCTTAATATGCTATTTGTGCAGAAATCTGGAGTTGGGTGGGTGTGAGGGTGGTAGTGGTATGTTTAAGCTTAAGCCTTCTCTGGAGAGATCTGAGATAAGGGTCACCCTGGGGTGGGAGGGAGATGACATAAGAGAACCTTTTCTCTGGGGCCCCTTGGCACCCAAATTTTGGCCACATGTTACCTAACATAAAAAAGGAAGTGTGCCAGAAATGAGCCCCTGACACATTATCTAACCCCTTAGTGGTCAATCTAAACACATGTATATATGAGCAATACTAAAGGGACTCATCGGGTTGTATTTATAAATTTATGGATATATTTGTATATGTAAGTCCCTTGAGGCACGCGAGTGGTCAAGCCCCTCCCCTGAGGACTTCCAACAACAGCTAGGTTCCACTCACAGAACATTCTAACTGCCCTAACAGATGGACCCAGCACCCACTCTACGGAGAAGCCCAAGCTCTGGTCTTGAAATCCCACTAATCCCCACTCTGGAACTATCCACCCTAGAAAGCTCTGTTCCCCACCCCGAAATGCTACATAAACCCTGTTTCTGCTCAGTTCTGAGCAGAAGCAGCCACCTTCCTGGGGTTTTCCCCTCACAATAAATCTATTGTGTGAGATTTGTTATATACAGTGTGGATTTGGCTCCTGACTGCCAGGATACCATTCTCTTCAGAGCTGTAACACTTAATATTGCATGTATATGCAGAGTATGTATATGTATAATATATACACACAGAATACTTATGTATGTATATAATAGCTAAAAGGCCCTGAATTTGGGGGGTAACATGGGAGGAGTTGAAGGGGTTGATGAAAATACTCATAGATGAAATTCTCAATAATAAAAAATTTAGAGGGGTAAATATACAAAAGAACAGGTTGTTAGGGACACAAGAACCAAGGCCTCATTGGTAACTTGGAGTCCTGTTGAAATCAAAACAGGTTGCTAGGCACACAAGAAGGAGGCCTTTGCGATTTGGAATCTGGCTATGACTTTAGTTAATGTCACAGGAAGTTGGTGATTGTGAGCACAGACTCCATGTTCAGCAGATGGAGGGCACCAGGGCTTCAGAACGGGGGAAGGGGGGGTGTTCAGAGCCAGCTCTTGTCTCCCTTCACCCTCGCTGCTGAGGTAAGGCTTAAGGCGGTGGTGAGATCCATTGGCTGGTCTGTTTCGATCCTGTCCCTCTCCTGGTCCTGGGACTTACCCAGTTATACATACAGGTTTTGTGCTGTTTCCTGAGGATGGACGGGGTGCGGGGACAGCACTGAACTGGCCACAGGAGTGAGGACTCGAGGTCAGTGACCTAGAGTCTCTGCGGCACCAGACACACAAGGAAATCAATGGAGGAACTAGGATTTCTCCAGGCACTCCCATGCGGAGAGCCAGGAGAGACCTGCCCCCTCCTGGAAAGTCTGTACTATAACCGGCCTTCCGGCTGACCCTGCCTCCAAAAACTGTCTTAGCCTTTGATTCCTCTTTACTAAGGGAGATGAAACCCTGGTACAAGAAAGCCAAAGCAAAACTCAAAAACCTTCTCCCTCATATTAATTTGGCCAAAACTGTAAATAAATCCATTTTCCTTCGCCAACTGGTTTCCTAAACTTGCTATAATACAAAGAAACTAAGGTGGAGGGTTATGAACCTAGGTGTACCCAAATTTAAAACAAAACAAAGAATAACAAAAACTTCGGGAACACCTTTAAACTCTCCCAATAATTGAGGTATTGCTTTGGGAGCTCCAGGCTGCTTCGTTTCTAACTTCTGCTCTGAAGGCTGTGAGGCAGACTGGTTATGCTACCTGCCAGCTTCAGAGAGCGGGGGGGGGGGGGGGGGGGGGGGGACGGGACACGGGACCCTTCAGCATGGGGGCCAGCAGGTGTAGTGTGTTGGCTCCTGAAGATCCATTTCAGCCACTGTCTCCGGGCCTGTCCACTGCATCCGCTAATGTACCTTGATGTCGTGAAGCCCTCTAAGATGTCCTACCACACACGTCATCTCCCACTGCACATCAGGGCTGGCACAGCACAAATGGAGGGCTTTCACAATTTATCAAGACCTGAGTACAGGCACAGGCCACCTGCAATGTCAAATGTTCTTGTCCATCTTCAGGATTGGGCGAATAGGGGAAAAAAAGATGGTGAACTCCTTCATTTCACAGATGGGGGAAACTGAGGCCCAAAGCAGGGCCAAAACCAGGGAGATCTGACTTCCAAAAGAAACTGGCTGGTGAGGATTGGGGGGTGGGATAGGGTGGTGGCTCCTAAGGTATGAGTTCTGGAGAAGGGATGGGTGGGGGTCTCTGAGATGCAGTTGTGCCTGAAAGGAGAGTAGGGGTGGAGGAGGGAGTTTCTGGGAGTCTGCACTGCTGGACAAGGCCTGAAAGGTCCCAGGGCAGCAGCCCAGAAGACCAGAGCAAGAAGGAGGCCCTGAAAATGCACAGCCCATCTAAGAGGCTTGGGCCAAGACAGAGGCATTTGTGAGTGTCCTCGAAACCAGGATATGCCGCCAGTGGTCCTGAGCAATTCCATGGGGCACACAAGGAACAGCACTTGGAAAGGTACAAGATTTGCCAGAGTTGGTCAGCTGTGGCAAACAGTGACTGTGGGCACAGGTGGGGGTCACCTCATTAGATGCCATGGCCCTATGGAACAATGAGAGGAGAACAGAGGGCATTCTCTGCCCAACTTCCCCCATCCAACCTGGAGGATTGAGGTATCATTGGGAAAGCTGGCTGGCCCCTGAGCGTTGGTTTTGAGAAGGAACTGGCCTCATTCAGTGGGTAATGAAGGATCATGCTTTGGAGAAAGGGGCTGGTCAGGGATGACTGGGGTGAGGGAGGGAGACAGAAGCAGTTGCCTCAGCAACCCATTAAACTGACAAGAAATGCGGAGAGTTGAAGTCCAGTGCCTCCATAACCAGGGTGTAACCCCTTTGTAGATGCTCCCACTGAGCACAAATCCCTAACACTGAGGTTTTTATTTTTGAGGTGGGTGGCTCTTCTGGCTCATGTGATCTCCCCGCCCCAGAACCCCACATTCACACAGCAGGTGTTCAGCTTGCCTCCTCTGCCATAGAGATCTCAATTTTAGGTTCACACATGGCCCCTAGGCCAGAGTCCCCCACAGAAACCTTAACTTTAGGCTCACAAGCAGCCTTTAGGCCAAAGCCCTCGCTGAGGAAATGGAGCCAGCAGTGACACTGTGAAGAACCTCAGGGTCAGTGTCCTCATCTGTGAAATGAGGGAGTCAGACTAGAGCTGGGGAGGCCTGAGCCCCTCTGTGTAGAGCAGAAGGCGCCGGGTGCAGCAAGACAGGAGATTAGCAGAAAAAAGAGGTTCTGAGGTTGGGCACTCAGGAGTCTGTGGAAGGCCCAACCTCAAGCCCAACCCTGTGGTTAAGAGGATGTGGCAAAGGCCCGGATTGAGGATGGAAGCCTGCCACACAAGAGTACTCAGATTCCAGAGGGCAGCCCCAGATTGTCCCTAAGATTGCAGCAAGGACATGCCTTGCCTCCCAGTAAGGAGGCAGGCAGGCAGGTATGGCATGCCTTCATGAATGCAGAATGAAACAAAGAAAATCAGAAGGCCCCTCATGGTGTTAGTAAGCTAGGAAGGGTCTTGCTTTGGGAACCTCTAGGGATGGCTGGCCTCCACACTGAGAAGGCGCCTATATTCATGATTCAGTCTCATGAGCTTTGATTCTTTCTAAACAAACCCCCTGCCGGCCCTACTTCTGTCCTGATCTAGTGGCGGGAGCAATGATATGTCTGGTATGGGGTTCCCCTTCTTCCAGGGTAAAGACTCCATTCTGCTAACGATGGAATACAAAGGGCAAGGATCCTGGCAGTCATGCCCAGAAGGACTCTGTACCTACACTAGGCTTTAGGTCTCTGCACACAGGGAGACCTCTGTCAGTTGTCAGACTCAGACAGGTAAGCTCCTCACTCCCAGTCAGACGTCTGTTTCTGTTCCCAGGCAGGGTCCCTCAGAATCCAAAAGCAAATTCGAATTCCTTGGGATTCTTACAAAAAGAAAAAAAAAAACCCACATTTTATCTAGAATGTTCATACCTGGACAAGAGGCTGAGAGCATGGGATCTGGGACCAGCAGTCCGCTGAAGTTCCTTTTCCTAAATCTGAGAAATGGGGTACATCAAGTCCCTCTCTATGTTGTTACAGACTTCTCTGGAGGGGAGTCAATGTGGGCGGGGTGGCAGCCCTGGCTGTCCTGGAACTAAGAGATGCCTGCCTGCAGACCTGCAGAGTGCTGGGATTAAAGGAACATGAGGCCACCACCACACAGGGTCAGCCTCTTCAGGGAAGATTCAAGCCAGCCCTGACAGATTAATCTCAGCGGGGTCTCCTTAACTGGAAGGCTTCACACTAGGGAACAGCGAATTCCTTCAGGAGAAGCAGCAGGTTCTTATGGCCCAAGCTGGGATCCCGCCTACCCCACCTATTGTGGGGCTAAATCATACTGGACCTTCACCAATGATTTTGTTTAATGAAAACGCCCTGAGGGCCAGTACCTTTTCTACCCTAATGTTAATGATAAAGAGAAGGCAGGTACTCCCTCCACTCTCGTGCTTCTCAAGGAACTGCTGGAGGAGGGGGGCGGGGAGCTGCCTGTTCCCCCTGAGCACAACACAGGCAATGAGTTGGGGAGTGTGGCCCAGGGAGAATTTTGTATCTTGGCTACCTCTCCCACCAACATGCCTAAACTGTCCCAAAGTTCCAGAACAAGTAACTATCCAGATCGAGAAACTGGAACCCTTGGCTTAGCGCCGTGATTCGTGGGGAGGAAAGTTGGGCCGAGAAGAAAGGTGCGGGCCCAGCTACCCACTCTGCTCGAGTAATCCCCTCTTCAATGAAAGCACATTACAAGAGCCGTTTACTATTGCGGTAAGAACATTCGGGATTCCCGCCCGGAGCAAGTAACTTATTTCAGGAAGCAACTCCTGCTTGGGAAGCTTTGACACGGGTCTGAGGTCCCTGGTGATAAGTCAACCCCTTTTAGAGGTAAGGCCAGCATAGGAAAGCCTGGACAAAGGGGCATCTAAACCACGGTTTTTGAGAGAGGCACTGGACAACTCTGAGCCTGCCATCCCACCCTACCCTACCTTTGCAACCTGGCTTCATTCAACGGCCCCGCCCTGCACCAATCCCTCTGCAAACCAAGGAAGCAGAAGCAACCGTGGTCTCTAAACCATTTATTTCTCCCGGTCGGAGAGTGGGCATTGCTACGTGTGGACGAAAACAGAACGCTGCGTGCAGCAAGGCTCCAAGAACAGCGGTGCAGGTAAGTTATTAGGTCAGCACTCAGGCGAAGGTGGAACCGTTCCAGCCCACGTTGGCTGCGCTCATGTCGTAATAGTTGATGTAGATCCTGCGAGAATGAAAGCCCGACTCAGCCAAACACGCGGTCTCGGCGAGCGTGACGGTGCCCTCTGGACTGTCCCCGCCTCCCGCCGACCTCCCAGCTCCCCTCACCCATCATCCCCACGCACCGGTCAGGGCTGATGTGCAGGCGATCAGCCAGCAGGCCGCACAGCAACTTGCTGTAGGTGCGGTTCTGCGCGCCGCCGATCTTGCCGATGCTGTGCAGACTGCATAGGGCGCAGGGGTCGCTAGAGCCGCTAAAAGTCATTAGCTGGTCCGGGACCACGTGCACTGCGATGTACTGTGGGGCGGAGGGGGGGATGGACACGCGGTTAGCCTGCCTGAAAGACTACGGGCCACAGGACTCCGAGAGAGCTCCAACCGCCACCCGCCGGCCCGCCTTGGCTCTCAACCCCATTCTTCCTCTACCCGGCGGACGGTTCCACCCCACTCCCTTCCTGTACCCTCCCTGCAAACCTGTGCCGGCTTGCCGGTGGCCTGCGCCAGCTGCTGGGTGAGCTCAGAGAGAAGCCCCTCTGGCACTGAGGCGCGGGGAACGTTGGTGTTCACGGTGAACATCGGCATCGTGGCAGAAGGATTTGCACGCGGGGATTAGAGGAGGGTGAAAGGCGGGATGTGGCCCAAACCAGGGACCTGAGCTACGTGACCCAGCTCAGTACCGCCCCAAGCTGGTTACGGCTCCTCCCCTAGCTCCGCCTCCGATGACGTCAGGCTACGTCCCAAAAGGGACGCAACTGCGCTTCTGCGTACTCCTACTGCTGGCCTTGGTGAGCTTTGGTGCTCCAGGAAGCGCCTTTGGCTCTTTGTTTCCTAAGATAGAAACGAAGAATGCATCATTTAGTAAACTAGGCGGCAAGGACTTGATTCTAGCGATTAGCTTTGTCGAGTCATCCCTGGTAGGTGCTACAGATGAACTGTACGACTTGAGCAAGTTCAGGCCTGAGAAATTTCTGTTCCACGTAGAGAAAAACTTCAGCCCTTGATGTGTGCTGTTGTTAGGTAGTCATGTTGGCTTTCTCTGTCCTGCCAATGGGCCAGGAATGACCGACTCCAGTGAATACGATTTAACCTCAAATAATGAGCCAAAAGCGTGGTGGCTTGTGCTTGGAGAAAAAACAATCCTTACTCGCCTTGGAAACTTCCTCTGAGCTTGTGGAATTGGCAGACGTGTGAATCCCTTACTGGTCTCTGTTCTCCTGTTGTACCAGCTGTTATTCTTTTTTTAAAAATGCTGCAAGTTCCCCGCGGCAGTAGGCAGCAGAAATGCTGTAGGTCCCAAATAGTGGTGGCAGGCAGCGGGCTCCTGGAGCAGCCAGTCCCAGGCAGAAATAGCTGCCGGTCTCAGAGCGATGGCCTGAGCGGTGGTGGCCGGCCATGTGGCGGCAGACAGCAGGCCCTGGGAGCAGCCAGTCCCAGGCAGAGACGGCTGCTGGTCCCTGAGCAGTGGCTGGTCCCAGGCAGGGAGACACATGGCGGGCGGGCAGAAGACAGAAACATGGATAGACACGACATGCAGGGTGAGGTTTATTCAGGGAGTTATGGAGGAGGAAGGGTGAAGGGGGGGAGGACAGAGAGAGAGGGAGAGAGAAGAGGGGAAAGAGACAGAGAAGTGGGGAGAGAGGCAGAAGCGAAGCTGCCTCTCCGAGAGGAAGATGGAAAAGAGAGCGAACTCTGGCCGGAAGCTGAAGATCAGCCTGCCTCGGCGGTGGGGGAGTGGGCGTGGCTTGTCTCTTAAAAGGACCAGCTGTCAGCCTTCCCTCCCCTGGCACAGTGCCACCTTCAACCCAGCCACTTTCAACTAAGACTTTTTGTGTGTCCTGAGCCTCCCCGGACATGTGTCCGCAAGGCCTACAATCCGACACGTGTAGGTCCTCGTAGATGGGGAAGGAGGCAGAATGGAGTCGCCATCCAGTTACTTCCCTGCATCCTTGCTCTGTTGCACAAGAGGGAAGATGCTTGCATAAGGAAAAGGTTTTGAGTCAAAGGTACCAGTTGGGCTCCTCCAAGCCTTAAGGTATAATGCTAAACTAGGCGATCGTCGGCCCTCAGGGGAAGCACTGCTCAAGTTAAGTACCTCAGAGCTACCCTCATCTAAGCCCTTGGTAGACTTTGTATAATTTTCTCACTAACAAGCCAGACATCTGGCAGATGCCCAGGAAATGTCACTGGGATTCTGGGTCTCCCTTTGTTTCCCTAGTTCTTTTTGGTTTGTTAAAATTTTTGCAGCAAGGCAAAAGCATGCAGCGTAGGGGATAGCAGCATTGTCTTGTGACTTCAGGGTTTGTATTTCGCTCAGAAATGGAGACACTTGTGCCCCTGTTTGGCTACCAGACTATTGAAACAATGGTTCCCAAGGAAATGGAGTTTCCTCAGGAGTCTCAAGCTAGAGAACGAGGAAGGCCAAAGGCTGGAGGAACTTGTCTCCCTGAACGCGAGTTCAGACAGCTCTGAAGATTTGTCAGAAGCCTCTACAGAAGGAACTTGAGCTGAGACGATGCTGCTAAGGAGAATCACACCTTGACCAGGGTCGCTTAGCCGTGCACGCCTGTTGCCCTCTAGTTATGCCTAGACTTCATATCACAGGACCTGGAAGATGAACTTGAGGTGAGGATCATTGGATGCCTTAAGGTTTCTGTTGCTGCGAAGAGACACCATGACCATGGCAGCTCTTAGAAAAGAGAACATATAAGTGGGGATGGCTTATAGTTCAGGGGTTTCACCCGTTCTTGTCATGGCAGGAAGCATGGTGGCAAGTAGGGCAGGCGTGGTGCTGGAGACGGAGCTGAGAGCTCTCCGTCTGGAATTCTACATTCTGGAAACAGGAAGAGAACTGGCCTGAGCTGAGACCTCGCAGCCCAGTCCCTAGTGATGGATCTCCTCCAACAAGGCCACACCTCCTCCAAGGCCACACCTCCTAATAGTGCCACTCCCAGTGGGCCTGTGGGGGCCTCTTTATTCAAACCACCGCACTGGGCTTCTTTCATTTGTTGTTCTTCCCAGTGTGGACACACTGAAATAAACCTCCCTTCTCTGTTTTTCTTCATTGTCTTTTTAACTGGACTAATGAGGATGTGGCCAAGGGTAGGATACCAGGCTGCCAGGGGGCATTGATGGTAAAATGGACAAGTCTGAGCCAGCAGGGGTCCGAGGTTTCCTCATTCCAAGGTCCCTCTGGTCTTGGGTGCAGGGGGTCCTTGACTTTAGCTCCCCCCCTCCCCGGTTCTTAGGAGGACATTTGATATGTGGATAATTGTCAACAGTTATCTGCCAATGGGAGCTCTTGGGAAGGCTGTGAAGTCCCCTGCGTGTGTCTTCCTTTCTCTCTCTGGTAGCTTTAGCCTCTTGTCCCCTTGGTTTGTCCTTTAGGTATCAGTTACAGAATTTGCTATACTTTTTTTTTTTTTTCATTTTGGTTTTTGGCTTTTCAAGACAGGGCTTTGTGTGACTTTGTGTAACTGTCCTGGAATTCTCTCTGTAGGCCAGGCTGGTCTTGAACTCAGAGTTCTACCTGTCTCTGCCACCCAAACTCTGGGGTTAAAGGTATGAACCACCACTGCCCAGCTAGAACTTAACTACTATACTTAACAGGTTATGGGTGTTAGGTTTTGGAGCTAAGGGCTAATTGCCTTAGCATAAGCCTTTTTCTCATGACTTTTTCAGACATGACAAGTGCCCTATTGGGAGCCAATCTGTGGTTCTGGAACCCCTTAACTCCCCAGACTCCCCAGATGCCTAGATTCCAGAGGAATAGCAAGTACCACGATTCTCATTTCCCCGAGAAAGTTTACAGGCCAGGGTACCAGACCCAAGACATCAAAGGGCAGGCTACCAGGGACAGCTCATCACCCCCACTCACATAACAGATACACCTTAACTAAATGTTCCTTTCCTTCTCCATATCCTCAGGGCCACACACTCCTTTCCCGGAATCGGGGACAGCCTGACTACAGGCCTGTCATGAAACAGCAAGAGTCCAAACCACAGTGGGTGAGGGGCAGACAGAATTCACATTGGGAGTTTTATTAGAGGAAGGGAAGGGAAGGGAGAAGGGAGAGGGGAGAGAGGAAGGGATTGCAGAGTGGCCTCATGAGAAGAGAGGAGAGGAAGCAACAGATGCAGAGAGAAGAGGAAGAAAAGGAGGAAGTAGGCTGAGTTCTGCCTTTTAAAGGAACAGGGTACTGCCTGCCAGGCACACAGGGGTAAGTACTCTGCCAAGTCCCCAGTGGCCATGTGCGCCTGGATACTGACCACCTGTGTATGGACTTCCAAAACCGACCATCTTGGAAATCTGTAAGAAGGGGAATTCCCGCCCCCCCCCATGTAGATTTGAACTCAGATTTCCCATAATGTTTCCATGGCATTAATAACTCTATAACTAAAAATGCCATTGCTTCATTGTCCCCCTTGAGTCCCAAACCCAGTAACTTTCTCCTCCTTCCAAATTTATGTGTCTTATGTACACCACATTATGCCTAGGACGCTGACAGCTCAGAGAGCATCAGATACACTAACTGGAGTTACTGAGGGTTGTGAACCACAATATGGGTGCTGCAAATTGACCGCAGGTGCTCAGCAAGAGCAACAAATGCTCTAAACACTAAGCCATCTCTCCAGCCCCCAAGGGACTTTCAGTCAGTGGAATTGTCAGATTCCAGTGACAATATTTTGCAATTTACCTCTAAAGTCAGGAACAGATTAAGGAATCTGTCCCAGAGAAGGATTTAACATTTAAAGATATACTTTTGGGGACTGGAGAAATGATTCAGAGGTTAAGAGCTCTTCACTGTTCTTCCAGAGGTCCTGAGTTCAATTCCCAGCAACCACATGGTGTCCCACAACCACCTGTAATGATCTGGTGCCCTTTTCTGGTGTGCAGGCAGAAATGCAGGCAGGACACTGTATACATAATGAATACATCTTTTAAAAGTTTTTTTGGCACCCTTGAAAACACAAGAAGGGAGCTTACCTGAGTCTAACTAAAGAAAAGGTTTTATTGGCACCCTTGAAAACACAGGAAGGAAGATTACCTGAATCTGACTACTTGTATCCCATTAAAATCCCCAGGGATGTGAAGACAGTTGTCATGGTAATAGCACTTCATAGCTCCTTAAGTACATTCCCTCCAAGGTTCATGAGATGTTCATGCTTACATCTGAACATGTGCACATTTGAAAGACCCTCGAAGAGGGTCTCTCTGGAAGAGACCTCCCCGACGCCAAGGAACAGGCCGAGACCGAGACCGCACGAATGCAAATCGCAAGAGGTTTATTGGGTAAACACAGGTACCTGCGGGCGGCAAAGTCTTTCGGAAAACTTGCGCGCCTGCCGGCTGGGAGGAGGAGGGCAGCAAAAAGCAAGTTTTACAGAAGCAGAAAAGCATGGTTATCGGTCGNGGGGGGGGGGGGGGGGGGGGGGGCATGAATGGTTCTCCTCTCCCAGCATGGATGTCTGGCAATAGGTATCTTGTTCTTATAGGTATCCTGTTTTTCAGCCATCCTGCTTTGTGTCCTATCTTTGTAGACATCCTGTTTTCCTAAGCAAATGGGATGTTCTCATGAGAGCAGGCTAGCTGCTGATCCTGAGAATCTTTCAAGCAAACAGGACGTTCTCCCGGGGAGCATGCTAGCTGCGGGTTCTGAGGAGGGGGTCTGTAGGGTCTTTCACATCAAGGAACATCAGTTACTAACGACACTATGACACCTCACTCAGCACCACACAGCCTGGATCCTGATACACCCTAGATCATAGGCAGCCACTCCCTGTCAAACCTCCTACTTTAAAATGAAGGAGCGGGAATAGGCTTGAATTCTCTGACCTTTGGTCAGGGTGGAATGGATCCACCTCTACGGGCCATCTTAACGTCCAAAACCCTATAAGTAACCACACTCTAGGTCAGAGTTTCTTGTTTGTAGCCATACCTGTTGTCAACAACTTTGAAAGGGTAAAAATAAGCCCAACCTCTCTGACCTTTAGTCCAGGTGGACTGGACTCACATCCGTGTGCCCCCACATCCCCCTCCCCAGCTCTGCCCCTCTGGACTTTCATAAGGAAAGAATTTCTCAAATCAGTTCCCATCACAGTCCTTCACCATAGCCCCATACGTTCATGGGGTGTGCAATGGCTTGAATGCTGAATGTTCCCCCAAAAGTCCTGTGTTAAAGGCTTGGTCACCAGGGTATGGCTAGTGAGAGGCCCTGCGGTAGAGGTGGAGACTTTAGGGGAGGTGGTGACTACACAGCAGGCATGTCCTTTAAGGGGACTGTGAAACCCCAGGTTCCTCCTCTCTCACGGGCTTCCTGTTTACTAATGGAGCAGTTTAGTGCATTGGCTGCTCTGTTCTCCAGCTGGGACTGAAACTTCCAGAAGCAGCGGGTGGTACTTTTTATAAGCGAATCGCCTTAAGTATTTCTCCACAGCAACAGGAAACTGACTCTTGCAGTCTCTGGGAGATAGGTTGGGAAGAGGTGGGCGGGACCTCATCCTGGATGCTTACCTCTGTCCAGGCTCTTGTGACTACCACGGCAGCAGGTTCTCATCTCAGGCCCACTCCCCCAGGTCGCACATGTCACCTACGGAGCCTGTGGGGAAACAGGACTGGAAAGTGCCCCACTGCCTACACATGGCAAAAGCTGACTGCCATAAGGTTTGGCTGGGCAAGGCCTTACACGTAGTATTTGAAGACTGTTTCAAGGAAGTGTAAGGAACCGGTAAACAGACAGGTCTCTCAGAACCTGGCCCAGTGCCTCTGTGTTTCTGCTCACCAGAGCCTCTGGCCAATGGCAGGAGAGATTACATAATCACACAGACAGACTCTCTCTCTCTCTCTCTCTCTCTCTCTCTCTCTCTCTCTGTACATGACATTCAGCTGCCTTTCTCAGGAGTTTGCTCAGTCCATTCATAAACAGAGCGGGAAGGGTAACAAGAACAGAAGACACATGGACTCTAAGCAGGTACTGCCTAGTAAGCCTGCTAGCCTACAAGACTATGTCAAGCAACTTCTGTTACAGTGGCCAAATACCCGGAGAATCAACTCCAGCTAATTAATGGAGAGCAGCTGAGCTCTGCTGGATGCCTGCCACGGGGGATGAGACAGCAATCTGTGTCCCTGAAACAGGCTCAGGGGCTGAATCAGAATGCTCCGTTTCTTTCTTTCATCTAGGCGGCCAGGGATCAACAAATGTTTAGACAACTGTTGCCTTCTTCTTTTTACAGGGAGACTCCCAATTTTGTTGGGAACTGTACCCCTACTCCCACACTATTTAGATGTGTACCCCAATAATGTAACTTAGCGCTGGGGGGAGTTCTAATCACGATGCTACTACTATGCTTTAAATATCTGTGTCCTCATGAAAATCTGTGTTGAAACCTCAGCGTAACGGCATGAGAAAGTGGGGCCTTCGAGAGTACATAAAGCCATGGGGGGGGGGGGCTGGAGAGATGGCTCAGAGGTTAAGAGCATTGCCTGCTCTTCCAAAGGTCCTGAGTTCAATTCCCAGCAACCATATGGTGGCTCACAACCATCTGTAATGAGGTCTGGTGCCCTCTTCTGGCCTGCAGGGATACAGACAGAACATTGTATACATAATAAATATTTGAGAAAAAAAAAGCCATGGGGGCTCAGCCTCATTGGCAGGAAAGGGCTGGAGGCAATTAGATCCTTTGTGCCCTTTGCTTATTTATTTGGTGTTAGGGGGATTAAACCTAGGGCTCCACGCTGTGCTACTGAGCTGTGTCCCTAACTGCTTTATTCCTCTTGTTATGTCACCCTGCGCCAGGTGAGGATGCAGTACCCATGGGGATGTAGTACTCGCCCTTTGTGCCATTTGAGCACATGGCCATCAGGTACCATCTTGGAAGCAGAAAGGGTAGTTCTCACCAAGCACTGAATCTGCCAGGGCCTCGGGTTTTGACTCCTTAGCCTCTAGAATAATGAGAAAATAAATCTATCTGTTACGCCCAGGTTGTGGAGCTTCCCAAAAACCAACAAGGAGACCGAGTTTTGTATGTAAAAGCAAAGAGCCTTTATTCTTATTCAAGTTTGAACTTGGACTCTCCGTGTACCTAAATGGCTCTATGAGTCCGAGGTTCTGGGAGGCTGTGTCTGGGAAGGCTCTTGGGAGTGGTAGTCCCTTGCAGTCACGGTTCTGAGTCCGTAAATTCAACTATGTGTAGACTGGATGTGTAGAGAAAAAAATCGTGCTTGTGCTGAGCGGGAACACTTTCTGTCGTTACTTCTATAATAACTATTCACACAGCACTCAGTGTTATTAGGGTATGATAAGGAATATAAAGCTGTTTGAAAGTCTACAAGCGAACACGTGCAGACTCTATGCAAAAATCATTGAAGGGACTGGGGCAGGTAACAGTTTCAGGTTTCACACGATGTCCTGAAGCCAATCTCCTGCGGATACCTGAAAACAGCTTATTTTATCAGAGTATTGCTTCCTGACCTTCTTAGCTGTTCAGACTGGGAGCTGGGCTCACAGAGATAAAAATGTCTTGGCATAGCCCCAGGCCCTGCTCAGGCTGCATGCAGGTCATTCAGCTTCCATAGAGTGCCACACTTCTGAACCTGCCTCTTCAAGCTGATGACTGGAAGCCATGTTAGGAAAGACTGTACATGGAGAAAACCTGAACATCCTTTTGGTTTGAGACAAAGTATTAATCTTGGATTTTCCTACAAGAAGTGATGGAGGGTGGTTGATTCAGGTGTTGGGCAAGTCTCTCCTGCAGTGGTCCCTATACCTGTTGCCATGGCTCCCCTTGAATAAAGTCGTCCTTAGTGATGGCTTAATGGCTGTCATTGACTTTCTTCCTTTCTTTCTTTCTTTCTTTCTTTCTTTCTTTCTTTCTTTCTTTCTTTCTTTCTCCTTTTGACAGGGTTTCTCTGTGTAAATGTGGAGCCTGTCCTGGAATTTGCTCTGTAGACCAGGCTGGCCTCAAACGCACAGAGCTCCGCCTGCCTCTGCCTCCCTAGTGCTGGGATCAAAGGCGTGCGCCACCACCACCCAGCTCTTATTTTCTTTAATAGAATATTTTCTTTAATGACATCCAAGAGAGTCTCAGATTTGAGAGCTGATGATGGCTCATGAGAGGCAAGGACAGAATCAGACTGGGGTCTGCCATGGAGAAGATCCCGCCTCAGTCTGTTGAGTCTATAGTGAAGCCAGCATGCCAGTAAATGCTTGTGGGAAGAGCGAGTCAATAAATGGCCATATCCTGTGATCCTAGCACTGGGGAACTGGAGAGGCAGAGTGGAGGCAAGAGGGCATTGCGTTCGAGACAGTCTAGGATACACAGCAAGGCTCCATCTCAAAACACAAACAAGCTGGATGTGGCAGTGCATACTTGGGGTGGGGACTGAGGCATCAGGAGGATCAGGGGTTCAAGGTCTTCACATAAAGATCAAGGTCAGCCTGGACTACGTGATCTTGATCAGAGGCGACAAGGGTAGCTGGGCCTATTGTCCATCAGGCCTTCCATGTGCTGACTCAGCAGAACATGGGGCGGGAGTGGGGGTGTATGTAGCCATTAGGGGAGCTGCACCATACTGCTAGGCCCCTCCACACATCATAATCAATGCACAGTTACATTACAGCCACACAAAAGAGGCTCACATACATTGGCAAACAGGACCTGCAAGTTAAATTCACAACAGGGCAGCCACGATTAAGCCCTTAACAGTTTCCACCTCATTAAAAGAACAGTTTCATTCTTTCAAGGCCAAGTGTTGGTGATGTGAACTGGAGCTCCCAGAAGAAAGGGGGGTTGGGTGTTAAAGATTCTACTAGGCATACCTGGGCGGTAGTGGTGCACACCTTTAATCCAAGCACTCGGGAGGCAGAGGCAGGCAGATCTCTGTGAGTCTGAGACTAGCCTGGTCTACAGAGCAAGTTCCAGGACAGGTTCCAAAGCTAAACAGAGAAACCCTGTCTTGAAAACAAACAAAAAGATTCTACAAGGCCAAATGACTGAACTTGGAGATTATGGGGGTAAAACCTTGCAAACCAGAGCCGAATTACCTTGGGCTCTCGTAGCCCCTCTGAGAGCCGCCATTGTCTACTCCATTTTAAAATGTGTTCTTGGCAGACTACTAGCTTTCAACAGTCCAAAACCTTCGACTGTACCAGCTACTGATGTAGGAGTGTCATATTAATCTGTTGATTTCATTGGCTGAGCAATAAAGAAACTGCTTGGCTGGCCCTCATAGGTTAAAGCATAGATGGGAGGAGAAAACAGAATAGAATTCTGGGCGGAAGAGGAAGTGAGGTCAGACTCAACAGCTCTGCTCTCTGGAGCAGAGACACCATGATGGACGGAGGCTAGAATCTTCCTGGTAAGCACACCTTGGGGTGCTTACACACATCATTAGAAATGGGCTAGTCCAGGTGCGAGAATTAGCCTGTAAGGGTTAGAGTTCATGGGCCAAGCAGTTCTTAAATGAATACAGTTTGTGTGTTGTTATTTCGGGCATGAGCTAGCCAAGCGGCCG
>NW_026067892.1:7475959-7534251 GCF_014885135.2 Alexandromys fortis | reverse complement strand
GTGAGGTCAGACTCTGCTCTGCTCCCGGAGACTCAACAGCTCTGCTCTCTGGAGCAGAGACACCATGATGGACGGAGGCTAGAATCTTCCCGGTAAGCACACCTTGGGGTGCTTACACACATCATTAGAAATGGGCTAGTCCAGGTGCGAGAATTAGTCTGTAAGGGTTAGAGTTCATGGGCCAAGCAGTTCTTAAATGAATACAGTTTGTGTGTTGTTATTTCGGGCATGAGCTAGCCAAGCGGCCAGGGTGTTGGGGACGCAGCCCTGCCGCAGCTCTTATTTCAACAAGCTACTATCAGGAGACTACAGCAGGATTCCCCCACTTTGCTATAACCCCCGGCCAGTAGCCCCCCAGATACTATCAGGAAGACTACAGCAGGATTTCCCCACTTTGCTAGAACCCCTCAGCCTGCAGCCCACCACAGTAAGTACTTTGCTCTATTATTTTCTTTGTTCTGCAACTAATAAAGCCTCCTGTAAGCACATTCATAGTGGAACATGGTATTTGTGCACACCTAAATCTGTGTTCCCGGACCACATTACTCATATTTGGCTGCAGAATAAACTATCCCCAACTCCTTCTGAGGTGAAGGCTGTGGTTCTCTGTCAACAGTGGGGACTGGCTGAAATTACTGCTGCTCCACTGACCATGAAAACATCAGTTGGTACAGCAACACAAGAGAGAAGTCTGGGTGTTGCAAATAGCTCTAGACCAGCCAGCCCAACAGTGTTTGGTTTGCCTGGGAGAAATGGTTGTTCCTACATTCAAAAAATCTCCAGAAATGAGCGCTGTTTGCAGTGTAGGAAAGCTGGGAACAACTTGGATGTTAATCATCCAGCAAAAGGAAGAAAGAAATCTTGGTGCATGCTAGAATAACCCCTGCTGCACTAGAGGGAGAGTGGGTGGAATGATCATGTTCACATATGCGAGAATAAATGTCATTTTCAGGGAAATTAAAGTCGGAAACCAGGCACTGTGGCATGCTTCATAAACCCGAGCAGTGGAGAGGTGGAGGCAAGAGTTCAAGGTCAGCCTAGATTATAGAGACCTTGATTCACAAAAACAGTCAAAGAAAAATGGGGAAGAGGTGGTTGGGGAAAAGGAGGTTGTGGGAGGAGGAGGGAAACAGCTATGACATCTGCTGTTGAGAACACTCACATTGTTGTAAGAACACACACACACACACACACACGAAGTGGAGGGGCAGGCAGAAACAGGTGTCATAGTCCCTTCAGCCAATCACTGCTACAGGGTTCTCCCTCAGATGTTTTTTGGGCACTGGGAACCCAGCCCACAGCGTTAGGGGGTCTAATGTGTGCAAGTCCTCTTTCTTCAGCCTCTCTCTAGGTAGAGTTCCAGGTTTGGCCTCAAACATTAACCGACAACTAACGGGAGGGGGGGTGGTGAAGGAGGGGTGGTGCACGGGTGGGGATGTTGGAGTCACGGCTGTCTTTTTAGCAGCCTGGCGCTCACTTCAGCTCTTTGGTTTCTAATCCTCAACGATCCACACGTGGGTGGCTCTGCCTTTGGGTTAGAGAAAACCTTGAGGTTAAGCACGTGCCCGCACCGCCTACCGCTGGTCAGAAAATCAGAACTGGTCTTACCCAAACGCCAAGTCCAGCCCGGAAACCCAACAGGCTCTGTTTAAAGCAGAGGCCAAATCCAGCTAGGAACAGGGTGTCCAAAGAACACCTACACACCCACACCGACACGTTCCCAGCCCTCGGCTTCCGGGATTGGACTGGGTATTTTTACCCAGGGAGAAGGTTGAGAGTGAGATCTGCCCGTGGAACACCAGCTGCTCCTGGCACCTCCTACACGCGGGGGGCGGGGTCACGCTCTGTCCGAGCTGTGGAAAACCAGAACTCCCTCTGCTGAAACTATCTGATCGGACACTTTTACATCTCAGGGAGAATTGTTTATTGAGACCGACAGTACTCAAGATAGCCTGCTTTGCCTGAGCAAGCTATTAAGAGAAATAAACCAGTTTATAAGTAAACAAAAGAGCGACCACATATCTCTCAAGCCCTGCGTGTACCCTCTCGTACAGCGGTATGGACTTCACCAAAGCCCAGAGCCCACTCCTGTAAAAGCCCCGACAGGCTCCCTCCCCTTCTCACAACTTCCTTCTGGTGGGGCAAGTCTCTGACCCTTGCTGCCGTGCTAATCCAGGCAGGTTCATCTGCTGAGGTCAGATTTTGGTCTCTTTCCTGCCTTTTGCTCCTTTATTCTTTGTTCCTAAATCAAACAGAAGAACTGAAGCCAGAGGGGACACAGAAGAACAGTAGAAGGGCAGCTGTATTAAAGGCAATCCCCTCTCCCGGGTCCCCGTTGGAGCGCACCTGCTCTTCTGCACTTCCGGGTGTCCTAGACTGGGAACCACCCAGGCCGGTCACAGGAGCTTAGCCAGGAGCCGCCTCAGGTCAGCTCTGCACCTCCCTGGCTCCATCCCGTCCAGACTTAACTCTGAGGATTTCCCACATGGCACAGACACTCTTGTCACCAGAGGGCGACAGACTACATATTCTGAGAAGCCACACTTAAGTCTATGTGTCTGTGTGCGGGAGGGGTTGTGGGTGTGAGTGTGTGTGTGTGTGACATTATGTGTGTGGAAGTCATTGACAATAGGACAGCTTCTGGGAGCTGATTTCCCCCTCCAGCAGGTGGGTTATAGGATGAAACTCAGGGCAGCAGGCTTGGCAGCAAGCACGTTTACCTGCTGCGTCACCTCAGGTGCCCACATTAATTTTTAAAAAGGGTATGTCTTTGTTGTTTTTTTTTTATTAATTACTTTTAAATTTTTTTCTTTCGTTATTTCTTCTCTCTCTCTCTCTCTCTCTCTCTCTCTCTCTCTCTCTCTCTCTCTCTCTCTCTCTCTCTCTCTCTCTCTCTCTTAGTTTTTCAAGACAGGGTTTCTCTGTATAACAGCCCTAGCTGTCCTGTAACTAACTCTGTTGACCAGGCTGGCCTCGAATTTACAGAGATCTGCCTACCTCTGACTCTCAAGTGCTGGGATTAAAGGCGTAAAGGCGTGCACTACCACTACCCAGCTATAAATTTTTTACTTTCATTTTATATGCATAGGTATTTGCCATGGGTGTTGGGTCCCCTGGAACTGCAGTTACAGACAGTCCCCTGGAAGAGCAGTCAATGCTCCTAACCTTTGAGCCATCTCTTCAGCCCCTGTCTTTGTTCTTTTTTTTTTTTTAATTATTTATTTATTTATTATGTATACAATATTCTGTCTGTGTGTATGTCTGCAGGCCAGAAGAGGGCACCAGACCTCATTCCAGATGGTTGTGAGCCACCATGTGGTTGCTGGGAATTGAACTCAGGACCTTTGGAAGAGCAGGCAATGCTCTTAACCACTGAGCCATCTCTCCAGCCCCTCTTTTTTTTTTTTTTTAAATTTATCTTGTCTTAAAATTCCTAATCCAATTCAGAAAAAAAAATTTAAGATTATTTTTGTTTCCTGCAAATAGTGTTTAGCCTGGGTCGGTGTGCACCACACGCATGCCTTCAGAGTCAAGAAGAGGGCAGAGCATCTCCTGGAACTGGAGCTGCAGATGCCTGTGAACTCTGTGAGTCCTAGAATCAGGGGCCCTGAGTCCTCTGAGAGAACAGCAAGTGGTCCTAATCACCAAACCATCTCTCTAGCCATTCAGAAACATTTTAAAACTTAATATGTAAAGTAACTTGTTCTTGCTCATTATACATTATAAGATTCTTGAAAAACACTCCTAGTCCAGCACCTAGAATTCCAATGAGGCCTCTTTGGGCTCTGGAATTTGGCCACTTAAAAAACAAACAGCTGGGCGGTGGTGGTGCACAACTTTAGTTCTAGCACTTGGGAGACAGAGGCAGGTGGATCTCTGAATTTGTGGCCAGCCTGGTCTACAGGGAGAGTTCCAGAACAACCAGGGGTACACTGAGGAAACCCTGTTTTGAAAACAAGACAAAACAAAACAACTAACTCTCCAAAGTATATTAAACACACACACACACACACACACAAGATAATGATTACCAATGCCTTAGTCATTGGAAACTGACTTGTTTTGAACAATTTGGATAAGAAAAGTCAGCTCAGGGCTGGAGAGATGGCTCAGAGGTTAAGAGCACTGACTGCTCTTCTAGAGGTCCTGAGTTCAATTCCCAGCAACCACATGGTGACTCACAGCCATCTGTAATGAGATCTGGTGCCCTCTTCTGGCATGTAAGCATACATGAAAGAAATGTTATATACATAATAAATAAATAAGTCTTTAAAAAAAAAAAAAGAAAAAGGAAAAGTCAGCCCAAACTGTTTGGGTTGCCTAGCAGGAATTGCTGCCTTCAAGGCAGGCCCAAGTCTGATTTTGCTATAGGACTTCTCAGAGTCTTCCAAGCCCCATGGTAACATGTCCATTATCTGTAATTTGAGTCCATCAGAGTTGATATGATTGATTGCTGTAGTTAGGTCCTATATTGTGAGGCATTCAGCCACATATCTAAGCATAGATGATCATTAGGATAAACTATGCTGTGACAGAAAATATGCTGTTATAATAAATTGGCCATTATATCTATGAACTTGCCATATTTTGACATTGCTAATATTGATAGCAACATAGTAATACAGTTGGTTGGAGTCCCTTAATTCTTGATTTTTCTTAGAAGGAAGTTCTGTTGCTCTCAGCCCCAGGCGTCTTAATCTAAAACAGAAATGCCCTAGGCTGCGCACGGTGGCCCACGCCTGCAGTCCCAGCATCTGGAAGGCGAAGGCAAGAAAACTGTCAGGGGCTCAGGGTGGCCCCATCTACATGGTGAGCTATAGACAAAGATATATCGTGAGACTAGAATACAACTGCTTCAAAAGGGGGATGGGGCAGTGAGACGACTCAATGGGTAAAGACACTTGGTGAGCAAGCCTGACACCCACCCAAATTCAAGTCCCAGATCCCAGGCAAAAGTGGAAGAAAAGAACCAACTCCACAAACTTATCCTCTGACCTCAACCCACGGGCCATAGCAGGTGCATACACACATACAGACACAAACATACAGCACACATTGGTAAGAACAATCAATTGATTACATAGGCTGTTAAGGTTGCTCAGTGGGCTGTCATGCAAGCCTAATGACCTGGGTTCGGTCCCCAGAACTGCTACTGGGAGGACAGAACTGATTCTAGAGAGTTGTCCTCTGGCATCTGCACCATGGCACGGGCATTCGCTATGTGTGTGTGTGCTGGGATTCCAGGCAGGTGCCCCCATGCCTGGGTTCTTAGACACTTTTTAATTTCAGCTAAAGTAGGCTGCCCACATCGCCTCTCTAGCTCAGCTGAGTGTGTCTAGACAACCGTGTGTTCATAACATTTCTAAACAAAAAGAGGCAGAGGTGGCAGTGAGCAGGAGAGGAGTTAGGTGATGGGTGAGCGGCGGATGAAAGCCTCTGAATGCTAACGAACACATGTTCCGATCCAACTGCTCTCATGGGAACACTCCAAAACTAGTGTCCTTAGAGAGGGATTGCTAGCAACCAGCCCCACACAGGCCAGTGGCCACAGGCCAGACCAAACAGGAGATCCAGGCCCCAGAAAGCTTGCAGCTGTGGAGAAGTGGCCATTCACACTGAAGTGAGACTTCCCAGTGGTCTGGCTGCTTTGGGGTCACCATACACCAGGAAGTAGCCCCTCCCCCATGCTCTGTAATGGGAACTCTGGTAGCTCCTATTTGGGCCTGCCATTGGTGCCTATCTGGGAGAAAGAGACATTTATCCACATATCCCTGGAAAAGTTCGTGCAATATGATTGGGGTTCAGGGTTCTGAGGCCGTCCCCACTTCAGCCTTCTCTGTTTGCCCCCCCCTAAAGGCGATGCAGGGGACCACCTTTACCTTTAAGCACGGCAGGCCAGCCACGGGGCTGACTGCGGTGATATCAATGGGGCTCCATGCTGTCTCCATCCTGACCTTAGTTTGCTCACCTGGAAAAGAGGGACATTATGAACTGACTGGCCCCGGGCACAGACGTTATAGGTCTCTATGTGTGCCAGTACCAAGCCTTCTGTGAACACCACGTTCTGCTGGTGCTACACTCTTCTCAAGCTGGGGACCAATGCGTGTTAGACAGCTGCTCGTCAGCTCAGTCCAGGCTGGAGATAGGGGTGGCCGAGACCTGGGGCTGCTCCGAACCCAAAGTCAAACTTCCTCTCATCCCTGGAGCTGGCACGTGTTCACTCAAGTTCTGAATCTTATTTTCCACGTAATGGCTGAAGACAAAGAATGAAAATAAACTCAACCCTACAACTGAGGGTCACCTCTTGGCTGTTCTTTGATATTCGAGGACTAAGCAATGGGGCTGATTGCAGAGGGGGAGATTTGAAGCCAGAATGAGAAGGAGAAATGTGGCTGGGCTGTGGTGGTGCATGTCTTTAATCCTAACACTTGGGAAGTAGAAGCAGGTGGATCTCTGCGAGTTCCAGACCAGCCTGAAACTACATAGTGAGTTCCAGATAGTCAGGAGTAAAGCAGAGAGAGCCTCTCAAAACAAAAGAGAATCAAAAAACAAAACAAAGAAAGAAAGAAAGAAAGGAAGGAAGGAAGGAAGGAAGGAAGGAAGAAAGAAAGGAAAGAAGGAAGGAAGGAAGGAAGGAAGGAAGGAAGGAAGGAAGGAAGAAAGGAAAGAAGGAAGGAAGGAAGGAAGNAGGAAGGAAGAAAGAAAGGAAAGAAGGAAGGAAGGAAGGAAGGAAGGAAGGAAGGAAGGAAGGAAGAAAGGAAAGAAGGAAGGAAGGAAGGAAGGAAGGAAGGAAGGAAGGAAGGAAGGAAGGAAGGAAGGAAGGAAGGAAGGAAGACTGTCTGAAGTGACACTAGCCCACTAGAGCACATGACTCTGGCTAGTGCCTTGCCCTTCTCCCCCATTCCCTCTACCTTGCTAACAACCCTTAGTTACATTCCTCAAGCTAGCCCCAAGGTCTATTCTCTTATTTGGCCACTTCCTCCTTCTGAGGTCCAGCTGACAAAGTATTGAAGTCCAGCATCAAAGCCCCTAATTTAATTTGGCTTACCTAATTAACATGCCCAATTAAAATGAAGCACCTCATCCTGGCCTGGGATTTCCCCTTGTACCTTCATAAACTGCCGTTTTCCTATGTGCCATGTCTGTCTCCTCTATATCTGGAGGCAATCCCTTGTCCTCTGGGACAAATACCCCTGCCCCCTTTTCCTTGTTCCCTTCCCCTTCTCCCTTGTTCTCTTTGTCTCTTATTCCCTGCTCTCTGTTCCTCTGGGGCAAATAAATCTTCTGTGTGCTGAGAACTTGGTCTTGGGGGTCCTGAGCCGATACCGTTCCTTTCAATGTCCACTGTGGGCTGTTCTAAAACTGCGGCCAAGTTTACATTTGGAGGTGAGGTAGGGTACAGGGTCGTGGGATGGCAGTTACACCAGTGTCTGAGGTCTTAAAGCCTACAGTCTCTTAGCAGACTCCCCAAAAAGAGGAGAGAAGGGAAATGGCCAATCCTCTGAGGCTGGGGGACACCCCATCTGTCAAATGTGTGGGATTAAAGCAGGATAGAAAGATAGAGAAAATTAAAGGGACATTGAAAAAAAGGGTGAGCCCCTCGGGCTGGAATCTGACAAAAAACTTTTCACAGCTTGTCAGAATTATTGAATAAATAATGTTTACTATGAGAGTGGTCATGAGCCGGTAGTGGTGGCGCACGCCGGTAGGATTTGCTGAAGGAGGCAGAGGCAGGAGGATCACGAGAGTGGTCACGGACATAAGAGACAATATTTTTAGAAAAAAAATTTATTCACTGGGCGGTGGTGTTGTATGCCTTTAATCCCAACACTCAGGAGGCAGGTTCGAGTTCGAGGCCAGCCTGGTCTACAGAGCAAGTTCCAGGACAGAGAAACCCTGTCTGAAAAAAAAATGTATTCATGTATTTTATGTATCTGTCTTCATGCACACCAGAAGAAGGAGTCTGATCCCCTTACAGGTGGTTGTGAGCCACCATGTGGGTGCTGAGAATTGAACTCAGGACCTTTGGAATAGCAGTCAAATGCTCTTAACCACTGAACCATGTCTCCAGCCCCAATAATATAACTTTTATATAGAGATTTTATGTTTCAAATAAGGATGTTAAATTGCAGCAACTTCGTGATTCACTGGTGTATAGGCCTTCCTCACCTCCCTTCCTGTGAATGCACAATTTTTAAGCATCTCATTGGAAACCCCATCCACAGAAAAGGCATGTCTTAACCCCCTTGAGTAACCTTTGTGACTCGTGGTGTTTTTGTCTTGTTTTAGTTTCAAATAACACTGACTGGGCACACAATCTCTCTCTCTTTTTGTCTCTCTCTCTCTCTCTCTCTCTCTCTCTCTCTCTCTCTCTCTCACACACACACACACACACACACACACACACAGAGAGCTGAGGATAACCTTGACCTCCCGACCTTGGGCCTCCATGGTGACCCATATAGGTCTATCTTATTTGATTGCAATCCTATCCAAGAAACCTGGAGGGCTATCCTATAATCCCAACTGGGAAAAGGAGGCAAGAGAGGAAGGAGTCTCCTAGCAACCATTGGGAACGCAGCCTGAGAGCCGCTGAAATCTCTATCTGACTACAGCTAAGACACCGAAGCACAGCTTTCTTGCGGAGCCTGTGCCTATGCTTGGGCATGTCTCATCCTTTTCCTCAGCCCCTTTCTATCAACTCCTGTTCTGAAGCTGCACCCACGTCTAAGAGTCTACAAGGCTGACTGATTAGCACGGCTATGATTGTGGCGATCTGGGGTATTGCCGACCTGCAGCCAAGTTATCTTGGGCTATCTTTCGCCCATCTCTGCGTCTGACCTAACAATATTGTATGATAGGTCATTTTTGTGGGGTAATAGCCTCAGGTTATGAGGGACTGAGTCAGGCAGTACCAGGCAATAGCCACTAGCCATAAAGAATAGTTTAGCACTGGCCGATGGATCTGCTCCACCCATGGAAACAATAATGCCTGGGTATAGAAAACAACCCACCCTGCTTCCAGTCAAACTAAAAATTAGCTGTACTGTCTGGAAGCTGCCCATGTATGTATACACACCTGTCCCACAGCGCCTCTAAGTGTGCTCAGCCTTCATCCTGCAGAAGGACTAAGGCTTCTCAATGTTCCAATAAAGCAGTCTCAGCCTGTTGAGAACCAATCCGCCTGCTTCTCTGCCTCATTTTTCTTATGTCTGGTATCGAGACCTGGGACTCTTTTAGGGTCCTCTGGGCAGAGTCCTCCTTCTCCCTTCCTTGGGGTCATTCCTACAGCAGCATGCATCCCTACATAAGGCTCCTCACTATATAGGCTAAACAGCCACCAGGTCAACCTGACACCTTTGGTCTTTTGTGGCCTCTGCCTCCATCAGTAGTGCCTTCAATTAATGCTTGCTGGCTTCCAGCCACACTGGTAGGAGAGAGCATATCCTAAAGAGAGATACTTATACCCGTTACAGGCATAGATCAGGGTCTGGAGGATACCTACTGCGATTTCCATGTCTTTTCCATGAGGGTGGTTGATTGACCACACAAACTTTTGTGTGACATGTCCTGATCCAATCTTGACTTTGTCGGTTCAGTCCACCAAGCAAGGAGTCTTATGGTGGGAGACAAAAACCTAAAAAAAAAAAAAATCTTTGCTTTAAGCTGCCAGGCTTTTGTCTCAGGTCAGGAGGGTGAGGAAGAAGTCGGCTGTCTTGGAAGCTGGCCACATTTATTCCCTGGCCATGGCCCTCTCCCTAGCTGCCTGCCTAATGAGGAGCCGGTCACACTCCCAGTCTCTGACTTCTCAGTGTGTCTGCTGCGTGCGTGTGTTTCCTCCCCTCTAATAAACACCGTTGTAAACTGTTGATTCTATCTGCAGTGTTTGAGATTTCCTGCCTTTTAATTCTTTAGCTGCAAGAGAAAACAAACCCAATTAAGATCCCTAGACTAAGACAGGCAGTGGTGGCGCACCCCTTTAATCCCAGCACTCGGGAGGCAGAGGCAGGCGAATCTCAGTAAGTTTGAGGCCAGCCTGGTCTACAAGAACTAGTTCCAGGACAGGCTGCAAAGCTACAGAGAAGCCTTGTGTCAAACAAACAAACAAACAACCCTAGACTACATCAGACCACCCACCCAGTGGTCCTTATGGAGGTATTTTCTCAATTAAGATTCTGTTTTCCCAGCTTTGTCTCTAGCTGGTGTCAAGTTGACACAGAACTAGCCAGCACAGGGTGTTTGCATAGGCTATTCCTTCGCCTACCTATCCTACCCAGAGCCCATACGTTCCTGGAAAGTCTGGATCCAGCAACCAGGCCCAGAGGGCTGCCATGAAGGTCTAGCCCAGCCTGAGGTCTAGGCCTAACCCAGCCCACTTGAACTGTAGGCTGCCTTTTCACACTGGCCTTGAGTGCAGCTGCTGTGCAGTTTCAGAATTTGGTACTAAAAATACTCCATGGCCTAGCCGGGCCAACAAGGGATCTAGCCATGTGTGGGTGGGGTTACTTAGAGCTGTGATGGAGGCTCACTTACAGGTAGGTCCAGTACACTCAAATCCTGAGAAAAGGTGGCCCTCTGATGGACAGGAGGGACCTCTGGGAGTGGGGACATTGTCATCACCTCCCTGGCTCTTCACAGGACCTCCAGGATAAGTGGCCATGTGGGACACTTCTATCATTTTAGCTACTTGGGAGTCAGGGGAGACAGGGATTGAGTTTGAATCCAGTAGTTTTGAGGGTAGCCCTGGCAAATAGTGCCCAACACTGTTTCACTAGTGTCTCTAGGTCCCTAGGACCCGGGGTTTACAGAGCTTGTCCTCACCAGTGACTCTCCAGGTAGAGTTTACCAAATTGGCCAGAGGTGTCTGCTTCAAGCAGACCAAGGAGGCAGGCCTGGAACCTGCCTCTGCCTCCTGAGTGCGGGATTAAAGGCGTGTGATTTTTGCTAGGCATGGTGTCACACACATTTAAGTTCTTCTGGGTGGACTTGCTAAGGGGGATATAGTAATTCTGTGCTTTAAGTTTTATTTAAATAAAATGAAATAATTATTATTTTGGTTTTCTGAGGTAGGATTTTGTCGTGTAGCTCAGGTATCATGACCTAGAACTCACTATTCTGACTCCAGTTTCTCAGTGCTGAGATTTTAGGACCATTTGATAACTTTATATTCATCTATTTAGAGATAGGGTTTCACTATGCAAGCCTGGCTTGCTTAGAACTCTCTATGTTAACAAGACTGGTCTTGACCACAGAGATCTGCACTAACGTCACTGTTTCCCACAGTGGCTATTGGAATATAAATCCCCACAAACCCACAGGCAGATCTTTTCATACCTTGACAGCACTTGTCAATGTTTTGTTTATGTAACCTTCTACTGAGCACAGGGATCTTTTAGAAGTGACAATTAAATGTCACCTTCTCATCTAGGCTTCCCGAGTCACCTTATTTACCACGGAGGTCCATCTGGTATTATTTTCCAAGGTGCTGTTCTAGACAGCACTAGGTTGCTATAGTATTGAACCGGCTGGACCATGATGGAGAGTGTCTTTGTTGCCTACAGGATCCCCAGCGTTTATCAAAATATCCAACACACAGTAGGTCCTCAATAAATGGTTGGTTCATGACGTTTTTCTCTCCTACCAAAATTTCAAGTCGCTCTCCCTTCTGCTTTTTGACTCCAGCCTGGCTCAGAAGCCTGGGCTATGTCCTCCCTACAGCACACACTCAGGAAGATCACGACAGGAGTCCGCACACCTTAGCTGGACTCAACTTGTTAGGGTCCTGTGGGTGAAATGGGCCTGGGTTCTCAGAAGCTAACGGGGGCGTCACCAGCCAGCCGGAGGTCTGCCTGCGGTGGTCCAGCATCTCCCGCAGCCCCTAGCGGGTCTCTTTGCGCCTCTTTTCATAGCCCCGCCCCCATGGCGATCTCGTGGGTCCTTGCTATTGGTCCATCTTTAGATGCTGTCAAGCGACCATTTCTGACTGGCCGCAAAACCTCTCACGCCTCTACCGTAGCCACAACAACCGCCATGTGCTCTACCGTGGGACTTCCTCATTGGCTAGCAGCCTCGCTGCACCTGGCCTTCCCGCTTCCTCTTCCCATTGGCTGCCCAGGCCGAGGCTCGGCCCTGCCGACGCCGATTGGCTAGCGTGGGGCGAGGCGGGGCTTGGGGCGGGTTAAGAGCGCGGCGTCGGTGGCGCGCGCGCCTGGCATTTTCGATGGCCGGGCAGGGGCTGGCGGCGGGCTTCTTGCAGGTGCCCGCGGTGACGCGCGCCTACACCACGGCCTGCGTCCTGACCACCGCCGCAGTGGTGAGCGGGCCGACTGGGCGGGCGTGGCGGCGCCATGGTTACAGTCCCTGGCCGGCCCGAGGGGGTTAGGGAGGTCGCCGGTTTCTGGCGTCTTACACGCTCCCCGTCCCACAGCAGCTGGAACTCCTCAGCCCCTTCCAGCTCTACTTCAACCCGCACCTGGTGTTCCGGAAGTTCCAGGTGAGGTGGCCCCCGACCCTGGCACCTGTCAGCCAGGCCCTGGCCCTCCAGCCCCGCGCCTCACCGCCACCCCACCTCTTCGCAGGTCTGGAGGCTCATCACAACATTCCTCTTCTTCGGGCCCCTGGGATTCGGCTTCTTCTTCAACATGCTCTTCGTGTATCCTGGGCCACGGGGGTGGGGTAGTGAGGTCGGGTTTGGGGGGGGTGGGAGGGGACGACAACGACGGTGTGCTGTACTAGGAGCGGGGAAACTGAGGCCCAGTCAACGTGGCACTTCCTATACCAGTGCTGCAGGTTCCGCTACTGCCGCATGCTGGAGGAGGGCTCCTTCCGCGGTCGCAAGGCCGACTTCGTCTTCATGTTTCTCTTTGGTGGTGTTCTTATGACTGTATCCTTCCCGTAGTATCAGTATTATTGGGCCTCTGTCTAGCCTGCCGTGTCCCTAGGGTCTGACATGAAGTGCTCAGGCCGGGAGGGACAAACATTCAGGACCTAGCAACCATGTAGCCTAGATGCCCTAGCTAGACCTTCAGTGCCCCTGCAGAGCACAACAGGGACTAGGACAGACTGGTAGAATACTGAGGCTCTGAAACATGAAGAGCCAGAAGAAACCTGCAGAAGCCTGATGGAGATGGGTACCCAGAGCCACAGACAGGAAGTTCTGCTCGATATGGAATAGACCAGGGATATGAGGAAACCCCTTTAAAAAGCCAGAGAAGCACTATGGGCAGCAGACCGCCCCAGGTTGCCTTGACACTGGCCCAGCTGCTGGGATTCCTGGGCAGCCTCTTTTTCCTGGGACAGGCCCTCATGGCCATGCTGGTCTATGTATGGAGCCGGCGCAGCCCTCAGGTGAGGGTCAACTTCTTCGGCTTACTCAACTTCCAGGCGCCATTCCTGCCCTGGGCCCTCATGGGCTTCTCCATGCTGCTGGGCAACTCCGTCCTCACAGACCTGCTAGGTGAGCCTGTCCACCCTTCCCACTCACCTCAAGTCAGCTGCTCCCATACACACATCCCGTCCCCCTGCACCTGACCTCTCTCTTGTGCACCTCCCAATTTCCTCTTCCTGTCCTAACTCCTGTTCTGTTCTTAATGCCCCTCAAACAGTCCAGCTGGCCCACAGGATTTGCATCTGTGGTTGACCCACAGACACCAGAGTTGGTCCTGTCTGGGGGTGGTTACAGTTTCTGCTTCCTAGCTCCTATTCCCCCAGTGTTCTTAGGCCCCTAGTCCCTCCCCAGGTACCATCCATTTTGGGGTCCCTTCATACCTTTCAAAGCCAGTTCTGATCTTACCCTGAACTAGCAGATAACAGGGCTATACTGGGCTGTGAAAGATGGCTTTTGCCAGCCTTTGGCTCTCTTGTAGGGATTGTTGTGGGCCACATCTACTACTTCCTAGAAGATGTCTTTCCCAACCAGCCTGGAGGCAAGAGACTGCTGCTGACTCCAGGCTTCCTGTGAGTGTCGGACAACTGCTTTCCCTCCCACAGGTGGCAATCTACCCACCCACCAGGGAACTTGTGTTTACTGCAGCTCAGTATAGTTGTCCCCTCCCCGCAGGAAACTACTACTAGACGACCCTCAAGAGGACCCCAATTACCTGCCCCTTCCAGAAGAGCAACCAGAGCCCTAACTGCAGCCCCTGGAGCAGTAAACCCACTTAGCAGCGTGAGGCTTCTGTCAGGGCTACCTTCTACAGCCAAGCAACCCATCTAGGCTGGGCCCACCAACAGGCTTGGGAGCTCAGCCAGCAACACCCTACACTCCTGTGTCACCTATCTCTCTGCTCAACTTGTAGGTGGTAGGACATGGGGCCCAGGCCCAGAGAGGGTGAAGACTGTCTGCAGATGCCCAGCAGAGCTCCGGACTAACTACAGACCCACAGGTCCCATCCTCATGCTGCCAGTGCCTTGATGGAGCACCAGGAACAAGTCTTAAACACCCAGGATCATGCCCAGTCTCCAGGTATCCTGCCTGGGGTGTCTGTAGGCTGATGTCCATTCTCCTAGCCTCTCTGTCCTCATTTAAAGCAAGCAAGTCTTCACGTTCTTCTCTGGCTGGTGACCCAGCAGAGAACAAGTTTGGTCCTTTGCCACTCTAGTGAGCCCAGGACCTGGAGCTCCATTGTAGCAGCACCCTGTGTAGAGCAGAGGTAGTTCTGAGATGTTCTGTTTACTGAAGGCCTGCGAGTCCTTCCTACCCTCACCTCCTCTCAAATGAGGGTGTCGATGTGGCCAGTTTTCCTTGTGCTCCATTGGGGCTTACTCCTGGATACCCAAGAGCATGGGAATTCCCCAAACCACTCTTTGTTATTTCTATGGTAACAAAAATGTTTTCTATCAAGTCTGACTCAAGTTTGTAGTGAAACCTGGTGGGGCCGAAGTTGTGTTGCTGTGTGGGGTGTAGGTGCTTAAAGCAGGCAGGGTCTAGGGTGTGGGGAGAGGAACAGAACACTCCCTAGGAGCACCTGCTGAGAGGGTAACAGCAGACCCTACTACTGTAGCTGGGTGCCGGGATCACTGTCTTCAATCACAACTTGTATGCCCAGTTTGCCAAGCAGAGCCTGGCTTACTGCAGACCCATACGTCACCTTAATGGATTCTATGTCCATTCTATACCATACCACAAACCATGGACAAAGGGAATGAGTAGCTTATCAAAAGCACAGCTTGGGGTAGGGGTAGAGGGCTGTACCTCTTCTCCACATACTGCCAACTCTGAAGGATGGCACACAGCTGCTGGCTATTTCCCTACTCCTCGTAACAGGTGGGAAAGGAGAAGCTGGTCCAGGCCACAATGGAGATGGGTTACTAGAACTCTGATATAGAAGACTTCTTGTTTGCGTACTAGTGATGTCATGCCCAGGCACTGCCCATGCATGACCAAGTCCTCTAGAAGGGACTCTAGAGCAGTAAGGTCTCCCTAGCTGGCAGCAGCCTGTCTGGATGCACCAGGACCAAGGCCAGCAAAGGCACGTGACACATTTCTGTCAACCTCTACAAAGACTTGCTGAGCACAGAGTGTCACAGGGAAGCTGGAAGGCCCAAGAAGGAACTGAGTGGGCTCTGCTTTGGTGTCCTTATGGCTGGCCGCAGACACCTAGTGATCTCCACTCATTACCTGAGAATCTGAGGGCAAGAAGGGAAGGACTGGCCCATCAACCTTGGCCACACCACTCCCACCCACACAGGTTCTGCTTCACATTTTTATACTATCAACACCAAAGAAACTGAATTTGTTACTTTTTATTTAAAAAGTGTTGCTAGCCCTGTCTGAGGCTCCTATACAAAAACAAAACACAACCCAAAAGAGGCTGCCTCCTGACTAGACTTTGGGGGACAGTGCTGGAGCTTAGCAAATGGAATGTGTGCTGAAGGAAGGCACCTGGGAGGCCCTACCCCATTCCTCAGGATGGTACCAGCTGTCCCTTTGCCTCTCTCCTTACCACAGAGGAAGGAAAGGCAGTCTTTTGAGATGCTCCGTGGAAGTTGAGCATGAATGATGACTTCATCACCAGGCTGGGGCAGTGTTGGCGAGACGCCTCATTCGCCTGAAGTAGAAGAACCAGGTGGTCAGCTGGGGCTGGTCACAGCTCTGGGTGGCCACCTCCTAGGTTTGTTATTTTTCTAGAGTAGTTAGGTATGGGGCCCATCTAGCAGGAATGGTCTCCAGCCTTTTCTTGACCTTGCCAGTCGGCTGCACAGGCCCTGGTTATCTCTATAGAAACGCTGAGACCTGCTAAGGGATGCTGTTCTCTTCAAGGAAATGCACCCTGGGGCCTGATACCCACAGAAACTTCCTCTTAAAACTAGGTTCTTGGGGAGATAATCCCTGCCTCTGCCAGGGAAGACAGGTGCCTGTGGGTGTACCTTGTGTTCCGGTCTTGATCCCGGATCTTCTTCTCCATCTCTGCATCCGTCAATGTCTCCAGTAGGGGGCACCACTGGTCAGCATCTCCAGTATTTCGGATGGCAATCTCGACTGTGGGAAGTGGGTTCTCACTGAGGGAAGGGAAACAGAGAGAGAGAACAAGGGCACGTTAACAGAATGGCAGCTTGGAAGTCCCCCAGAAACCACTGCTTTCTACCCTGCCATCCCTTAGCAGATGGCCAGGGCACAGCAGGAAGGTCTACTTCCTTGTCCTAGCTCTCCCCCACAGCAATGCTGATGGGCAGCTGAGGGATGACTTTTGTCACTGAGCCTCAAGCATGATGCCAGGACGTGTCCAACAGAAACAGTACTACTTACAGCCCAGACAGCCTCCCTTCAAAGCTGATTCTCCTCGTAAGAACTGGGGAGCTGCTGGCTATGGAGGTGGTTTCTTTGGACAAAATAGTGTCTCGGGTACAGATGACTGATAAAGACTATAGCCAGACCTGTCTACCCAACACTGTCCAGGGCCAGTACCCACCAAGACCCACTGATCAGGGAAATACCAGGAACACCAAAGAGAAAGGTACGGAGAGTTGTAAAAGGACTTCTCCAGAGGCCCTGACCTCCTCACAGAAGGCCACTGGGCTGGCCTCTCAACTGTTCTTTATACATCTATCGCTTGGCTTACTTCATGGGGTTCACACTAAGCCCTGAAGAAGCCAGCCTAATTGCTTTGAGACAGGCATCTGGTTGGCAGAGAACCGAGCCTAGAAATGGTATCTCCAGGCTTAGAGCCCTTTAGAGACCACCTGGACTCCACCCTAAAGTGGGAGGGGTCATCTGTTCAAGCCTCTTGCCAAATAGGCACAAGGTGGGAACAAAATGGGATGAAGGCTGCGAGGGCACAAGTACTGGGGGATGGGGGTGACTATGTTGTTCTGCACCTTGCTTTCCAAGCTGGTAAGAGGAAGCTAAGGAGGTACCCAATGTGCACAGCAAGGCTCTAAGCAGGTCCCCTCCTCTTCCCCATCACACTGGCCTCCCTACTCTACTCACAGTCCTCATCAGGTGTGCCTACCCGCTGTCCTGCAACACCTTCTAGCTCTGGAAAAGGAGACGACAGAGCCCAAGTCATACAGGGCAGATGAAAATGGGATAAACAGCTGACTGGGATGTTTTGGTCTGTCTAAAATATGGGAGCCTCGTGTACTGTTGGGAGGCTTAACATTAAAGCAGCCAACATTCATTGCAGAGGCCTCTTCCAAGCCAGACAGGTCCTTACATGGCCTCTCTTGGGCTTCAGGGACAGTGGACTTCACAAAAGCAAACCAGATTTGATAGCAGAGTGGCAATTCTTCATCACTGCACCAAGTCAGTACAGGCCAAACCTGGCATCTGAGAACACCCTAGCCCGAGTCAGAAAGGCTGGGCTAGGGCCAATTCTTGGCATAAAGGTTTCAGGGACCTTTAGCCTGGATCAAGGCCAGAGTATGGGTAAAGCTGGCTTCTTGGCAGACACGGGTCTGACTACCAAAGCTTAGCTGACATCTATACTCACAGGCCCCACAGAACCTGGAAGCCCAAACTCCTGCTGGTGATTTAAGAGGCCAGGGACCAGTCAGCCCCCACCCTGGGGTCCCAGGGCCAGCCTCAGCAGCTTCATTTGGAAATCCAGGAACAGCCCAGGCAGACTCATCCTCATCTCCAGATCAGCTCCCTTGGGAGGGCAGATTTGAAAGGCGCCAAACCCAAGCAGAAGGAAGCAAAACATGTTTTTCTCTGAATTTAAAGAAAAGCTGGCAAACAGGCCCAGAGTCCTTTTGTTTACCTCCTTGACTCTGGCACACCATGGATTTGTTCAAAACTAGAACTACTAGGGCTGACCATGGAGGGTGGGCACAGAGCCAACACTAGCTGCCTCAGCTCTGTGGGACACGCAAGCAGAGCTGCTGCCTTGAGTCCCATGGCTGTGAGCCGGTATCCTTTATTCCAAGGGGATTCCTACTCATGAACTCTGAGGCCAGGAAGGAGCCTGGTCATTCTCCAGCCACACTAATCCCATGCAAGGGCTGCCAGAAAGCAATGGTGAGAGGAAAGACTGACACTAGTGGAGGGTACTTAGTTTATTTCTGATGTACGGTGGTGGTGGTTGTTTTTTTATAAGACAGGGTCTCTCTGTGTAGTCCTGGCTGTCCTAGAACTCAATGTATAGACCAGGCTGACCTCAAACTCAGAGAGCCACCTGCTTCTACCTCTCAAATGCTAGGATTAAAGGTATGCGCCACCATGCCAGACCTAGATGTAGGACTTTGTTTTCTGTGATGTACAGACAAGCTGAGAAGTTGTTACCATCTCCTCACTATAAAGAAGAGAACAGGGACATAAGAAAGAAATGACCTGCCTAAGGCCACTTAACTGGGGGGAAAGGAAACCAATTCTACACTCACCCTTAAGTTTATAAGCCATAGCAGCCATGCCCCTTAGGGCATGATTAGAGACCCACAGTGGTTTTTTTCCCCCGCCCCCGAGACAAGGTGTCTCTGTGGCTTTGGAGACTGTCCTGGAACTTGCTCTTGTTGACCAGGCTGGCCTCAAACTCACAGAGATCCACCTGCCTCTGCCTCCAGATTGCTGGGATTAAAGGCATGCACCACCATCACCCAGCTAGGCAATGCTGTCTTAAAAGTGACACATACACACGAATGTTTACTGGCATACATATATATGAGTGTGTGTGTGTGTAGCAACCAACTAAAAAAACCAGATGAACTAGACTGTTATTTTATTTAATCAAAATAACAACTTTTGTGCTGCAAAGGACACTATCAATAGTGAGGCAACTCAGAAGATGGGGGAAATATTTACAAATCATACCTGCTAAGAAATGTGTGCCCATACTATATAGAAACTTTCAAATCAGTAAGAAGAGCCAGTTAAAATATAGGCTAGTGAGAAGGCTGTGTGATGACCTGAGTTCATGCATGGTGGAAAGAAAGAACTGACTCCTAAGTTGTCCTCTGTCCTCACACATGTGCACATACCCCTCCCCCAAAATAAACTGGGGTAAAGTAAATGGCCTGAACAAGACATTTTCAAAGAGCTACGCACATACACACAAAGGACCAATCAATGAAAAGATACTCACTAGGAAACACAACTCTAGCCTATAATCATTTAACACTCACCAGGACAACTACAGTCAGCATGGCAAAACAGCCCTGGCCAGCATGATGAGCCTGTACCCACACAGCTGGTGGTTCAGTAGGATGCTGCAGTCACCATAAAAAACAACTCAGCAGCTCCTCAGATGGCAAGTGTGACAGCAGATCATATAATCCAGGCTCGTAGAAGGCTGGGTCAGAAGCACTGTCATGAATTATATACTAGAGGCTACCCTGGGCTACAAAGTAAGATCCTGCCTCAATCAAACAGCTACCATATAATACAAGATACTGCTACTGGGTGGAGAGCCGGGAGAACTGACAAGAGTGGTTAAACACAAACACAAAATGTCCTTAGCATTATTTACCATAGCCAAAAGGTAGAAACAACCCACAGCAGAATAGACACGTTGAATGTATATATTTAACCAATGGAATATTATTCAGCTATAAGACTGGAGTTTTGATAACATAGATGACCCCTGAACACATTATTCTATGAAAGTAGTCATCATAAGGCTACACAGTGCCAGCTGGGCTTTGTGGCCGGACCCTGGCTCCACAGAATGAAACCAACCAAACCAAACACTCATATAAGAAGGCCAGGCATGATGACTCAGACCTATAATTCCTCATTTGGAAGAAAGGTAAAATATAAAGATCCTGCCTGAGCTACAGAATAAGTTCACTGCCAGCAACTCAGTGTGAGCCTACTTCAAAATCAAAAAGTAAAATGACACCAGACCTTTATCTTAGGACTTAGGAGGCAGAAACAGGTAGATCTCTGAGTTTGAGACCACCCTAGTCTACAAGCACGTTCCAGGACAGCCTTAGGTTCAACCTCCGGTAATCCAAAAATTAAACAAATTTTTAAAGTAAATCAAGTGGTGTGGTGTGAACTGTCTCTCAATGGGTTGTTATAAAAATAAAACCCAGGCTGGGCTGGCTGGCGGGGTTCTACTAGGACACCTACCCACATCTAACAAGCGTGCACACCTAACCAGTCCGAGTGGGTTCCAGCAGTTCCCCTACCTAACTGCTGATGCTACACCAGCAAAGAAGCATGTTTCTCTGTCCCTCACTTAGGCTCAGCTGCCAAGCCCTCTGACTGAGCACACAATCCTGGCAGGCCTGCGGGTATAAGCAGCCCCAGGGGGCAGACACAGTGACTTGGAGAGGGTTGTCCAAACATCTGCTCTACTCCTCCTGCCGCAGCCAGATCTCACCCAGTCAGCTTCACCTTGGGCTCTGTATTCACCCCCAGTCACTGGGTATGTGAGGAGTCAAAGCACATTGGCAGCCACACATATCTTTTTCCTGGGCCAGACAGAATGCTGTTCGCTGGCCCCTGGCTTTGGAGCATAGAGACAGGCTCAGGAGAAGTTATTGGTAATTTTGCTGTAGGCATTTCTCCTAAGAGCAGCAAGCTCCCTGGTGCCTAACCTAGCTCTATTCCTCATCAAACCCATTTCCCCATATCTGTTGTAGCCCCTCTTAAAAAAATTTTATTTTTTTGTCTGCTTTATGGAAATTTTGAGTATGCCTCCATTTATGTATGTGTACCAGGTACACACAGAGTCCAGAAGAGGGCGCCAGATCCCCTGAAACAAGTTACAGATGGTTGTGAGTCACCCTGTGGGAGCTGGCAATCACCCTGGTCCTCTTAACCACTGAGCCGTCCCTACAGTCCTTGTCATAGCCCTTCTGTCCTCATTCTGGTTCTGAGATGTTTGTGTTTCTCTAATTCAGTTCTGCACTCCAGGAGCCTGGAGCCCCTTACCAGTTTGTCACTCTCCCTCCCCATGCTTCTTGTTCCTGCCCTGGTTTTTTCAGGTCTTCTAATGATTGTGCTCACACATATGCCCTGTGACCAGCAGCTCTCTCCTACTCTGTGGACACAACCAAAGACCAGGGACCATGGGATGGGTACAGAAGGGGATGGGACATGGACATGCAGAGAATGGCAGACTGGCTGGAAGCAATTTATGTGCTTCCAACATGAAGTGACAGAGGTTTAGAACTTAAGACTTGTTTTAAGGGGTCATGGAACTCAATGCTTGTCCCATTCTGTACATGGCAGAAACCAGGCCAGTGCTCCTACGAGGAGGCCCTGAAAGTACAGTAGGGACAACAATCATTTTCTTGTGGTAAGTGGTTAAGAAATGCCTGGTTCCACATAGGCACGGGGCAAGGTGATGCTGTGCTCAGAATGCAGGAAGCATCAGGAGTTCCAACTGTTCCTGTCCTCTGGATTTTTATACTCTGATTCTCAGCTAGATCTCTTGCAGTGTGGGGAGCATCCCAGCTGCCCAGATGGTATAAGACACAGGACAGGTGTTCAGAGCTCGTCAGGCCCGCTTGGCTGGGAAGATAAAACAGCCCTGTCTAATCCCGAAAACAATGCTTGGGACATATTTCAGGCATTCAGACAAGTCCCAGTGGAAGGGACATTCATTTGCTCAAATATCTACCAGGGTGGCTCTACATTTTTATCCCCAAGGATTTGAAATCTGAACTCAGAACTAAGGACCGCAGCAGAGTCAGGCCCTTCCTGTCCTCACCTGAGAATTCACACAATGATCCCTGAGTCCTTACATAACACTACTCATGACTTCTAGGGGGCTTGCTGGGGGGGGGGGGGCACAGGAGAACTGCAAGTGGCCAGGAATTTATCAAGCGGAAGCCACCTGGGGTCTGATAATGTAAATGCTGCTAAGTGTTGGCAACAGAAGAAAATGATGGCAGCAGGAGCCATCATGAGCAAAAAGTTGCATCTCTCAAGCCCTGACCATAGCACTTGGCTGCCACACAGCACTGTGAAGGCCAACACCTGCTTCTGCTGAAGCAGCCAGCGGCCAGCTGTATGCAGTTTCAAACTAGGTTCCCACTCACTACTGATTGTGGACGGGGCCTCTGTGTCAGTGTCATGCCCAGGACCCGTACGGTGTTACCGGGCATCATAGGACCTCAGATTTACTCCAGGGAACAAAACGGCCCTACACTGGCTCTGAGGCCTGCTGGCCTTGGCTTCATACAGGGTGAGTGGACATGTTGGCGGCACCCATGAGTAGGCTTCCTGGAGGAATGGGGAGACATGGGACAGACAGCAAGACTAGAAAACAAAGCTGATGGCCAATGAGCTACTGGAGGAGCGACAGCAACTCAGGTGCCTGCTTAGCACATCAAGGGCTCATGCCCTTCCCTCTCCAAACACTTTTATTAGTTTATGTGTTTGGGCATGCTCCCTGCATGCACATCTGCATACCTCTTATGTGTTTGGGTGTGTTGCCTGCATGCATGCCTGCATACCCCTTATTCCTGCTGCTCAGAGAACAGTGGATCCCTGTGGAGCTGAAGCTACCTCTCTCCAGCCCCTTTTCTCTTGCTCAATGAAGCTTATTCTTGGGAAACTTAGCTTTATCTGGCAAACCTAGCTGAGTCCAAAAACTATTAACAAACTCCCTGAATTGCCATGTCTTTGCCAAAAGCCCTTTGTTCTTGCTTTTGCTAAGCATTCCAGTTCCCGGTGAAGTCTTTTCTTCCAATGTAGGCGAGAAAGTAGACAAAAATGTGAGAGCAGAGGGGAGGTTACCTTACCTAAAGGCGTAGGTCTTCTGGTGCCAGCTCAGCTGTCCGCGGATGCTGTATGCAATAGTGGTGACAAACTCCCCGCCCAAACCCAGCTCCGAACACAGCTTCAGGGCAAACTTCTCTGGGGAGTTCTCCTTCTCTGACATGTCCCATTCAAACTGGTCCACCAGGGAGATGTTTCCCACATGGATGTTCAGCTGTGGCCAGAACCAATAAGCACAAGTGAGGGCAACCCAGGAATGCATGAGGAGGAGATAAGCCATTCTCAATTGCCAGGTTGCAGTGAATTCTGCCCATAATTCAGGAACTAAGAGCCAAGGCTGGCCTCACATACCTCCCAGGTTGTCACTAGACACTGAGGTTCTGGGCACCTGATCCCACCTTAGCCTGACTTCCCATGTCTCTTGTATCTCATGCTGACCTAGCGTCTTCTTTGTCCTTTACATCTGTGGCAATTGATCTTTACGCAGCTATGCAGGCCACACAGAACTCGGATTACATGCCACTCTTCAGATACTATCCCTGAGTCTGTTTTAAGTCGTTGTCTGTACCCTACTGTCACTGATTACAATCATGTTGCTAAGTAGCCCACACCTGCCCTATCTACTCCTAACCCCTTAAAGAGATACACTTATTCCCAGACACCAGCTCCATTCATCGCGGCACACACATACTAATAACAGTGGAAGAAAATTCAGCACAGCAAGACACAAGCATCACAGCACACAAACTAATAATAAAGCTAAAAATGCGGGGTGGTGGTGGCACCCACCTTTAATCCCAGCACTCAGAAGGCAGAGACAGGTGGATCTCTATGAGTTCAAGGCCAGCCTGGTGTACAGAGCTAGTTCCAGGACAGCCAGGGCTACACAGAGAAACTGTGTCTTGAAAAAACAAAAACAACAACAAAAAAGTAATAATAAAACAAAATAAACAAAGTTAAAAAAATTCAGCACAGTAAGATATTTTGCACCCATTAGGATAACTGTTATTTAAAAAGGAAGTAAGGGAGGAATGAAGGAAAGGAAGGAGGGAGGGAGCTAATAACGACTTTTGGTGACTACAGGGAGATACTGTAACTTTGTGCACTGCTGGTGGGAATGTAAACCAGAACAGCTGTTGTGCAAGCCTACAAACTATTAAAGGACGGCTGAGTGACCTGGCAATGTCACCTTGTGAGCATAAACACCAAACAGCTGAAAGCAGGAATACAGACAGGTGTATTTCTGGCCCAGCACAAGAATATCACATTGATGTCGCACATGTCACTGTGGGTTCTCCTACCCTGCCACCAGCTGCTTTCACCTTCTAACTCTGGGACCAGCTCAGCGCCCGGCAAACACAGCAGCACTAGCTGCCCTACCCACAATGTGACACTTTCCTCGAAAACTCAGCCCTCCCTCTCCTGAGGACACAGTCAGGTTGTCCCTGAATGATGCCTTCCCCAGAAACCACATACCACCAAGGAACCCTGACCGACTTCCAGCGAGGGCTGGGTCCACTTTGCACCTACCTTGATGATGACGCGCTGGTCAGATTGGTCCTCTAGGATGCTGTCTGTGGGGTAGGACTCAATCTGCTGCCTAATGGCGGAGGCGATAGCTGGCACAAAAGTCAGCGGGTTCAAATCCAGGTCATCACAGAGGATTTCAGAAAACATCTCAGGGGTCATTAGCTTCTCTGAAATCAGAAAATGCAACCATGCCAACCTATTTTTAGTGCTTCAATTTATGGTGCTCACACCTGTCCTGGCTTCTCCAATCTCTTCCTTCTTTGTCAACCTCCCCTCAGGCTGATGTGGATGACTGGGCAACTGAACCTGGCCTTCCCAGATACTCAGAGCAGCAGAGGAGGAAGCATCCTTTCCCTTCTAGCCCACACAGTGCAGACATTTGCCCCTGGGGAATCTTCCCGTGGCTCACAGCCTATGAAAGCAGGTGTGCTCTCAGAACCAAACCTGGGCAGTCCGATCCAGGACATGTCCATCAACACAAGGATCCCTCTACTGTTCTTTTGCAGCCACACCCCCTTGCCTCCTACTCCTCCTCTGTGATATCTGCTTCTAAGACTTGAGCACTTGAAGCACTGGAACCAGACCTTATGTAACTTTGGGAGTAACTCTTTTCTAGTAGGAAACATTCTTCAGAGAAGCTAACCATGTGGTGAAAATCTTTAACCCCAGCAGATGGGAGGCAGACACAGATGGATTGCTATGATTTAGAGGCTAGCCTGGTCTACATAGTGAATTCCAAGCCAGCCAGGGCTACATTCTGTCTCAAAAACAACAAAAAAAGTACCCAACCAAACAATCAACAAGAAAATCTTCAGAGATCCACGCAGGCTGTTTATATTCACATCAGCATTCTTCGGGGGGGGGGGGGGGGGGCACAGGGTTTTGAAGGGGGGGGGGGGAGAGGGTCTTGGGGTGGGGGGGGGGGGGGGGGGGAGGTCACATTTTATTTAAGTATTTATCCCCTGAAGGCCATCTAGGCTTCTAGTTTCTGGCTCTGCCGCACATTCACATGCAGGTTTCTGTGTGAACTTCTCTGGAACACATGTCCTCCGCTGCAGCTCTCACTCGTCCAGAAGTCACATGTTCAGGTTTTGCAGTTTCTCAGCGCAGGCTGGACATTCATATTTCCACAAGTATAAGGGACTCACTTCTTCCACTTCACTACTGCTGTCACTAGTTTTAATTTGCACACCTTAAATGGCTGATGAAGCAGAACCTTTCCAAAGTTTACTCCCATCTGTGTATCTTTGTGTCTTCTGTCCCCATTCTAGAGTACTTTTTCAGATTTATTCTTATGTGTGTGGTCATTTTGTCTGCATACGTGTCTGTGTACCACTTACATGCCTGTTGCCTGTAGAGACCAGAAGGCATTGGATTCCCTTGAAATGGAATTATAGACAATTGTGAGCTTGAACCTGGGTCCTCTGGAAGAGCAGCCAGTGCTCTTAACCTCTGTGCCACCTCTCTAACTGCGTCCTTATTTTAATTAAATTGTTTACTTTTTTTGAGTTTTTACAATTTGTTCTTTCACAATTTCATACAAATACTTTAAAGTACCTTGATCATATTCCATTCCCTGCTCTCTTTCTTTTAGAGACAGGGGTTCCTAGCTGGCCTGTAAATTGCTCTGTAAACCCTGAGCTCAGAGATCAGCCTGCTTCTGCCATCTGGGTGCTGGGATTAGAGGCATGCACCTCCACATCTGTCTGTCTTTTCACCCTTCTGATAGAGTTTTTTGAAGAGTCAAGTTTTGAAAGGTCCAGGTTTTGGTATTTTCTGCTCTAGATTGTGCTGCTGGTGTCAAGGGATTCTCTGTCTAGCCCTAAATATCCAAGACTTTTTCTTACACTTTCCTCAACAAGTTTCATGGTTTTGTGTTTTATATACATTAAGCCTGTGATTCTGGAGTTTAGTATTAGGTGTAAGTTTATTAACTTTGTATACTGAAGGGTTCCAGCATCATTTTGTCAAAGGACCATCTTCCCTCCAGTCAACTGCACCTGCATCTCTTCTGTCTCAGAAGGGGCGAGGGGAGAAGCACGAGGGCACATGTGGCCTTGCGACGTTAGAGACAAAGCAGAGGGTAAGCTGTGGGGAGGCACTGGGCTGGGGCTGAGCACTGGAACTACACATGCTTGCCATGCCAACCCCGTAGAGCAGTGGCTCTCAACCGTCCTAATGCCGCGGCCCTTTAATACAGTTCTTTATGTTGTAGTGACTCCCAACCAAAAAACTACTTTCGTAGAGACTTCATAACTGTAATTTTGCTACTGTTATGAATTGTAATGTCAGTATCTGATATGCAGGACATCTGATACACAACCGCTGCTCCAGAGCTAACCGTCTCACAGGAGGAAGGTAGAGGAAGGTAGAACCTGAAATTCACATACTATTGTCACTGCTAGTGTTTTATGTTTGGCTTTTGTGTTGTGCTTATTTTTTTTGTTAGCGCCTAGGCTGATCATGATTGTGTGATCCTCTTGCTTTACTTCCCAAGTCCCAGGATTACAGGTACATGACACAGTACCTGATTTTAGAAATGCATTTTTTTTTAATTTTTTGAGACAGAGTTTCTCTGTAGCAATGTCTTGGAACTCACTATGTAGACCAGGCTGGTCTAAAAATCACAGAGATCTGCCTGCCTCTGCCTCCCGGTGCAGAGATTAAGGATATGAGGTCACCACCTCAAACATAAAACAGTGTTTCCCCATGGCTTTTTCAAATACCCTAAGTGTTGTTGATCCCTCCTCCTCCCTCCACCTGTTTTTTCCATGCGGATATTTTTTCTGTCTACATTTTATATTGTTGACCAGATCAAGCCAGCCATTAAAGTCCTCACGACCACACATTATTTATTTATTGACAGTTGGAAGCATAAGGTAGCACCTATTTCTTGAAAACAGGAAGCTTAAGGTAGAGCAGCCAGGCAAGGCCTTTTCTGATAGTGAGTGTCCACTCTTGTGCGGGTCTCACTACTGCAAAGGCAGACGGTCACTAAGTGGCCCTCATGCTCCTCTGAATAACTTCACTTCTACTCTGCCATGAGCTGAAGCAGCATGAGGCCTCGGCAGAAGAAAACCTTACTTAGCAGCTGAACCTTGAATTTCCCAGCTTTCAGGCACACACACCAGAGTGAACGGTTTATATTTACTTCTAAATTGCCCAGGTTTCGGGTACCCTGTTATAGCAAAAGAAAGCCAACTAAGGTACACTCCCAGTCCACAAGGAATGGTGCATAGTGGCAGACCCAGAATGAACCCAGAGTTTGCAGCCTTAAGGACCAGGCCACAAAGCTTCAAATGTCAAGTCAAGACTCTGCCTGGCAGGCAGCTGATTGGAAAGTGGGCCATTTTCATATGAGGCCCAGGCAAAACCGACTATCCACCTACCATTCATGTTCCAGGTAAAGGCATCACGTAGTTTCTGCCCATCGATCTCCATGTCCAACCGGATGGGCACTAGCACTTCAGGCTGAGATGCATTCTCATGGATCACAGCTGGATCATGGTCATCAAAGCTGCAGGGGAAACCATAGCTGGCAGTAAGGGCTCCTGTAGTGGCATCTCATTTGTATTTAAATAAATAAACCTTGCCTGAGGATCAGAAAAATCAAACAGCCACAATGGCAGCCTTACAGATCAGGCAGCAATGACACACACTTTTTTTTTTTTTTTTTTTTTTGCCTCTGCCTCCCTAGTGCTGGGATTAAAGGCGTGTACTACCAATGCCCAGCTGACACACACCTTTAATCCCAGTAGCCACCTGAGTTTGCCACAGAAACCAGGCGGTAGTGGTACATGCCCTTAATTCCAGCACTAGAGAGGAATATAAGACGGGAAGAGACAGCTCTCAGTCTCAGTCTCATTCTGAGATTCCTGGAGGCAGGATCGCCATTTTGGACTGAGGCAGAGGTAAGAGCCAGTGGCTGGCTGCTTTGCTTTTCTGACTGTCAGGTGAATCCCAATTTCTGTCTCTGAGTTTTTATTAATGGTGCATCAGGCTCCAGGTTTCCTTACACCTAGGTCACCATGGACAGTTTCTAGCTTCCCTTGGCACTGTAGTTACTCTAAGTGGTTGCAGGGAAAGGCCATTCCTTAGAGGCATTTGTCACCTAACACAGAGGCAGCACAGAAGACGTTATCAGGGTCTCAAGGCGAGTCTAACAGGACTGCAAATAAATAAAACGACAAACTCAAACATGTCTATGGTTAAGGTCTACAACAAGGCGGGGCAGTGCACTTCATGAATGAAGGAAGAGCCAGGAAGCTGCTGCCCTAGAAAGAAAAAAACCTAGACATGCTAGCAAGGCCTAGTAGCTCCTGACTGTAATCCTGATGTGGGAGCCCCTCTGTGTGCTGTGATTATCATTAATGAATAAAGAAATTGCCTTGGCCTGTTGATAGGGCAGAACTTAGGTAGACAGGGGCAGAGAGACTGGACTGAATGCTGGGAGGAAGAAGGCAGAGTCAAGGAGATGTCATGGAGCCGCCAGAGTCAGACATGTTGAATCTTTGCCGGTAAGCCACTGTCACGTGGCGATATACAGATTAATAGAAATGGGTTAAATTAATATAAGAGTTAGCCAATAAGGAGCTAGAGCTAATGGGCCAAGCAGTATTTTAATTCATACAATTCCTGTGTGATTATTTTGGTTCTGGGCGGCTGGGACAAACAAGTAGCCTCCTCCTACATAATCCCAGCACTTGGGAAGCTGAGGCAGAATTGTGAGGAGTCTGAGGTCACTGTGGGACACAGAGTTAGACCCTGTCTCAAAACAACAAAAACTACCCCCTTCTCCTTAAGACTCAGCAAACATCTCAGAAGAGGAGTGGTAAAACACTAAGGCCATAGGTCAAAGCTTAACGACCCTCTGATGGGAGCAATGCCCTGTGTACACATTGATTTTGGCCTATGAACCTCTTTCAGACTCCTGACGTCCAGAACTGGGAGAGAATAAATCTGCACTGCTATAGGTCACTACAGTGCTTTGTGTCAGCAGCCACAGAGAACTGACAGAGTGGGAGTCACATGGACAACACCTGAAACACCCGAGACTGGCTGTGGGCATTAGATGAACCACACAGCAGGGAAAGGCCTAGGGACTGTGTCCCCAAGAACTACACTGAGGTGCTAGAAAAGGGGCAAAACGTGAGAGAACAGAGCAGGGAGCCATGGAGGATGGGAAAGCCAAGGTGATGTCTTGGAAGTGAGAGAACAGCATCCAAGGCAGGGTAGCATTTGTAAGAATACAGGTCACTGACCAGCGCCTCTCTGGAAGGGAGACTAAAGGACACAGAGGACGAAGGGGAGCTCTGTGCAGAGCCCAAGCACTGCAGCGCTCACTCACCACAAGGGGAAGGTTCTCTTCTTGTCCCGACCCATGCGGTTCCTGTTGATGGTGGTAGAACATGGCACAGCGTCCAGATGGTGGGAGCTGTTGGGCAGGGTGGGTACCCACTGGCTGTTCCTCTTGGCCTTCTGTTCCCTGGAGAGACAGAGAAAGAGATTAACCCCTTCCGACCAGGAGTCAGGTTCTGCTCCCTTGAACTCTACTCATGCTCAGTGGGCACTACTGTGCCCCTGGCAGGCTCCAAGCTCCTGTGGAGGACGGACATCTGGGCATTTCTTACACTGTGAGACTCCTCTTGGCACCTAGCGGTACCTATGTGAGAAGAAGGGTGCAAAAGTATTAGATACAGGGCAGGGCATAGTAGTGAAGCCTTTAATCCCAGCACTCAGGAGGGAGAGGCAGGTGGATCTCTTTTGAGTTCCAGGACAGCCAGAGTTAGATAGTAAGACCCAGTCTCAAAACTAGACAAATAAACTGAACAGTGGTGGTGCAGTCCTTTAATCCCAATCCCAGCACTTGGGAGGCAGAGGCAGACGAATCTCTCTGAGTTTGAGGCCAGCCTGGTCTACAGAATGAGTTCCAGGCTCCAAAACTAGAGAAACCTTATCTTGAAAAAACAAAAAGAAGAAAAAAAATAAGGCAGACAAACCAACAAAGAGAGGTTATCAGATAGCCAGGCACACGCTGGCCCTAACCATGGCCATGATGCACTGCACCACATGCTAGACATGGCTCGCACAGAAACACATCCATCATTAGGGAAAGGAGAGTACGACAGACTTTCCACAATGCCCTGGAAAGGGGAGTCAGATGCTGAATCAGGGTTCAACAGCACAGGAGACTTGATATGACTAGGTCAAACTGACTACTCTAATCCCCTCCTTGCCCCAGCCTCAAAAGATGGCAGCAGGAGTAAGACAATGTGTCCTGTGAAGGGCTCCAATTAGAGCTTTTCTTGAGTTCTTTGCCCAGCTGCTGGCTAAGAGACCCTAAATGCCCAAAAGGGATTAATGTGATTGATTTCTTAGGCGATGTCTTGATATGTTGTTGCCTTGGCTGGCCCTGACTTCCTTGGTTCAAATTAAGCCTTTTGAGGAGCTGGACTACAAATCCGGCTAGTTTAGATTTTAGACATGCTAGCCATTCTAAAATGCACGGAGACAAGGCTTCTGGTCTCTAAACTCACAGAACCATAGCAGTAAGGAAAATGGATTGATAAATATACTCTAAAAATAGCACTGGAGATAGTCAACTAACCCATGCAACATGAAAAACTCTTTTCCCAAACTCCAAGTTACTCTTACTATTGGGAAAATTCCCAAAGCTATTTCACACTGAGGATCCGATCCACTGGGAGTTAGACAATGGAGGACCCTGGGGTTCCACAGTGCTCATTTGTCTCCCCTAGAAAGACCATGGCTAGTAGACAGGGGAGTCACGGGGTGCTGCCCACATGTTAGTTAGCTTTAGCTGTCTATTTGACAAAACATAGAAGCACAAGGGGGGAGTTTCAATGAGGAACCTATCCAGGCTGGCCTGTGGGCATTTTGTAGGGAATGGTCTTGATAGTTGACCTGGGAAGACCCAGTCCATTGTGGGCAGCACCACTCCCTGGGCTTGGCATCCTGAATTGTATGAAAAATGAAGAAGTTAGCTGAGCTGGGTGTAGTGGTACACACCTTTAATCCTAGCCCTCGGGAGGCAGAGGGAGATAAAACCAGGGCTACAGAGTGAAACCCTGCCTCAATAAATAAATAAATATTTTAAAAAGTAATAATAAAAAAGAAGAAAGAAAGGAAAAAAACAAGTTAGTGACGCAAGCAGGCAGGCTGGGTACGTGTTTCTCTTTGCCCTTGACTACGGGCAGTGAAGTGACTGGCTGTCTGAGATTCTCCCTGACTGTACCTCAATGGTGAACTATACCTGAATTGAACTTCTTTTGAGCTGCCTTCTGTCGGTATTTTACCACAGCAGCAACAATGAAACTAGAACCCTCATCCTCACAGCCCAACACTGCTGCACACACAGCTCCTGCAGGAACTGTCCACTAGTGTTCAAAGTGAGGCCAACAGCACTTTCTAAGAAAGGTCAGGACTTTGTCTTTGGGGGCACAGTATGTAACTGTAACCTTTATTCAGAAGAAGAAAAACACCAGGGCCACTTAACACCTTTAATGCAAAGGTCAAGGGCTGGGGAAGGGAATGAAGCACAGTGCCGGGCTTGACCCAGTTTGGCCAGACCTTACGAAGTCTGCAGCACTGCAAGCCTGCCTCCGACCTTAATGTCTGCTTTCACCTTTGAGACCTGGACCACAGCCCGGCACTGGGCACCAGTTTCCATCTCAGCCTCTGTGGACAAATGGTTCATGAGAGTGTGAAATTTTAAGAAGCAAATTCCTAAGCCCCACTCAGATAAGTGAGCCCTCTGGAGAGGGCTGGCTGTCTCTGCACCTTCCAGACAATTCCAGTGCAGCTAGGCTTGTTCTCTGGAAACTGCAGGTCTTCACTATTTACATCTTCTGTGCTGACGCATCCCCTTTACCCTCAAATCCTGTCCTATCTCTTCCTGCTCTCACTAAAAGAACTTCCCAAGAATCCTAAGAGGGGACAGACTACCCAGTGACAGGGCAGGTAGGTTGCCAGACCCAATGTCAGGCTGACTGAGCAGTGCAGCTGCTTCCTTCAAACTCTGGACACCCCTATCCCTGTTGTTTTGGCTTCCAAGGAGTCTACTCCCTCAGCTGGTCCTCATATGACACAATCAAGAAATTGTTTACCACTGGATAAAGGGTTCCCAGCTGACATGTGCAAACATAAAAGTGTCATCCAGATGTACATAATTTCCCTCTGTGACTTCCTGGGAAGGCCTACTTATCCTTATGTTCTTACCACATCCCCTGGGAACACAAGAATCTGCTGAGTACACGTCTACAGCGCCCACCAGCCTGGATGCATGCCATCCTCTCTGGGGGCTCAGGGGGACCAGAAAAGCAATCTAACAAGGAAGATCAAGAAAAATCCAGATGGAAATGATTTTCCACAGCCACATCACTCTAAACAATACCTTCCTCCCTCACTACTCTCTGGGTTTTGGCCATTAACCTCCGTTTCTTTCCTCTCTCCATTTTCTGATAAGGTCTCACTATGGAGCCCAGGCAAGCCTTTAAATTGAATTTTTAAAATGACACGAGTAACTGGGGATACAGCTCAGGGGTAGAACATGTTTTAGCAAAGAGGCACCAGGCTCCATTCTCCACTCCACCTCCAAGAGAACAAGATTACAGAAGGCAAACATTCTTCCTGTGTTTGTATATAAGCCTCTTGTATCTAGTTATCTGTACACTACGGTCAGGGGTGTAGCTCAGGGGCAGATACAGCTCAAGGAGTCCTGGGTTCAACTCCTGGCACCACTGTACCCCTCACCAAATCCATGGAGTTTTCAGTTCACTTTTAAGTCGAGATGAGTAGACACTACATACAACACAGTAAATTTTTAATTATTTGTCATTTTGCTGCCACAATTCCTTGCATAGAAGTTCTGCTATAGGCGCTGGAGTCCACTGATCTGAACACATGTGAACATGGAGGGAACAGAATTTACAGAGCTGTCCCCCAACCTCCACATGCACGCCATGCCACACATGTGTAACTTCTCCAGCCCTACAACAATCCATCTTTAAAAAGTTACTCTTAAGAAATAACTGTTAAGCCGGGCGGTGGTGGCACACGCCTTTAATCCCAGCACTCGGGAGGCAGAGGCAGGCGGATCTCTGTGAGTTCGAGGCCAGCCTGGGCTACAAGAGCTAGTTCCAGGGCAGGAACCAAAAAGCTACAGAGAAACCCTGTCTCGAAAATCAAAAAAAAAAGCATGTCTCCCGGGAGGCAGAGGCAGGCGGATCTCTGTGAGTTCGAGGCCAGCCTGGGCTACAAGAGCTAGTTCCAGGGCAGGAACCAAAAAGCTACAGAGAAACCCTGTCTTGAAAAACAGAAAAGAAAAGAAAAGAAAAGAAAAGAAAAGAAAAGAAAAGAAAAGAAAAGAAAAGAAAAGGAAAGGAAAGGAAAGGAAAGAAAAGAAAAGAAAGAGCAATAGCCTGCTCTTGGGATCCTGACAGGCTATGTCCTCAGCTGTAGCCACTAAAAGCACCTCCTGTCAGGGAGGTCAAGAAGCGTACCTGAGGTAGGTGGGGGGCTCCGTGCTGATGGACACAGCCTTGTACTTCTCATCGTTGCCATCCAGAATCTCTTCCACCTCTGATGCTTTCAGCAGCGTCACGCTGGTGGCGAGGGTGGTGTATCCATGATCTGTGAGCAAAGAGACCCCACTGTGGTCATCCCGCAGCAGTGGGGACAAGCAGCCAACCAACTTGAAACAGCACATGAGATCCTCACATGCAGGAGGTGGGGAAAGCAAGGTGTCAAAACTCACTACTGCTGAGTGCTAGCCTCTTCCAAAAGGGCAATCTGGACTGAGGCTTTACCTAGACATCTCAGTGGAGAAAGCCTCCAGTGGGATGGATTTGGGGGAATTTGCCTCTAAGAGCACTAGCTCAGGGGCAGAGATATTTGGGGTAACTGCGGCTTAGTGGCTGCCAGGAAGGCTTCAGAATAACACCCCAGTGGGAAGAGGTCTGACACCACCATGATCCAACACAAAGCAAGGTAGGAGACAGAATGAGAGATGAATCCTTTTCTTTTAAAACAAGAGCCCAGAGAGTTGGAAAGAACTGTTTCACACCAAGCAAAAGTTACCATCCCTGAGTCAGGCCAGATGTGCTGTCTGGAAAACAAGACAGAACTTCATACCACGTGACCCCAGTTCTTCTAGGAACCTTTGTCAAAAGCTGTTACTTATCTGCAGGACTTCCTTAGTTTTGCTGAAGACTCATTTGGTTATAGGGAAGGAAGGCACACGGCAGAAAGACCACTAAGACTTACTTCATGGGAACTCAAGGAAGGGCAGGCAAAGCTAGACAGCCACCATGCTAGAGACTGTACTCCACTTGTGGCAGAGGGGACACAAAGGAAACTCTTTTAGGTAACAGTGGATATCTTTTAGTAGTGTAGAAAAGGCAGCTCTGGCTCCTGCATTAAAAGAATCCCCAATATACCACAACAGACAAAACTACATTAGCACCTACAGACAAGACAGACTACAAAGAGCTAGTGAGCACGCATGCATGCACGTGCATACCCACCCAGGCCCAGGGCAGCTCTCTACAGGGTGCCTCTGCTAAGCGGGAAGCAGTTTTGCCACCTGCCAAATAGCACGTTGCACCCATACCCAAAGGGTCCTGCTGGAGGCCCCATAATGTACGAAGAGCATCTTCACTCTGCACAGAGTTGCCACAGCCCAGAGCTTGCACTGGTTTCACTAGCACAGGTGGCTCACCTAGCAAGCCCCAGGCACAGGGCAGGCCACATGGAATGGGTACATGCACATGAGCTTAGCATACTGGCTGCCAAGATGACGGATTACAGGATAAATGTGCTCTGGGAGGGAAGCGGTGAAAGCCCCAGAGGAAAGTGAGGGCTGGGGCCACCATCTGCTACTAGGGCGGCAGGAAGGATGACTACGGCAACACACTCTCAGCAATGGTAGCAAATCACAGCATTCCTAAAACGTTTTGAGACCAACATGTCTTCACAGCACCTGCTACTGCCCTGGCCCCAGCCCCGGCCCCTCACACACCCACTGGTCCTGCCAGGAACACACAACAGTGGAGCACCAAAGACTCCCTGAGCCACTCTCACCTGGATCACGAGTGCACTGGCAGGGTGGCCTGCCCCTACTGGGAGCATCGGTAGGACGCTCCTTAGCGAACTAAGGTCAGGCTGCGATGAAGACACTGGAGTGAAAACGTTTTATCTTCATGACATAAGCGAGTGGTTTTGAAACAGGTTTACAAACCCTCGTGAAGACGCACCCTTAGTGTTAGGTTTTGTTTTTTTACCATGTGACGATGCAACTATTTTCTTCCTCTCTTCCACAGTGGCTAGTCGCCTCCACAGTGAGGGGTATCTCTTGTACAGAGAACCTCGGAACATACGGAGGTAGTTTCCCACCTATGGGTAAAGCAAGAAGGCTCATTATGAGGGTCAGAGCACCCATGGCCATGCCGAAGGGCCCAGGCATGGAGGGTTTGCTGGATCAAGCAAGAGCTACAAGGCCTGCAGACGCCAGCAGTCATAAACACGTTCTGCTGACATCAAGGGTTCAAGAGCAGTGCACATCTGGCTGGAATCTGTGTATCCTAACATCAGAACTGAGTTCCACGAGGCCTGACCAGATGTCTAATTGGGAGAATCCCAGACCTCAGTAAGAAGCTTGTGATTTTGATCTGGACTAAAGATTTTTTTGGCACTTTTCTGAAATCTAAGACTCCAGTGACCTCCTTTCATCTTAAGACGCAGACTTTGATATTTTTACAAGGCAATAAACACCAAAACGTCTTTAATTTTAGACAGATGCAATATAATTTGTCCTGCTGCCTGTGTTGCTTTGTTTAGTAACAAAACTCAAACCAGAGACACCAAAGAATTTTCTAGAGTCTAACAAGCACTATATTAGTAATCCTGGACTATCATATAAATCATTTCTTCCCCCAAGCAAGAGTTTCAGTTTGTTTGTAGCAATACTGTAAGGACAGCCTTCACGAAAAGCGAGTCCTGTGATTGTTATAAGGACCCATGGTCTGACTTTTCATAAATGATGCCTGCAAAGTCACACTACAGGGACAACCAGGGGATATAGTGCAAGGTGCTGGCTGGCTCTTTCTGCAAATTTGGGCCTCTTTACTCCCCTGCCAAAAGTTTAACAACTCTTAATTTTTTTTTTTTTTCTGAGATAAGATTCTCAGTACGTAGCCTTGGCTGGTCTGGAACTAGCTGTGTATACCAGGCTGGCCTTGAACTCACTGACAGGTCTGCCTCTGCTTCCTAAATGCTGGGATTAAAGGTGTGCACCACCATGCCAGGCCTTCCAGTCTGAATTCTGTTCTAGAGAGGATCACTCCTACTATTTTTTTTTTCATGTTCTCTACCTATTATACTGTATGTTTATTAGGAGAAGTCATTACTTTTCTTCCAGGAGAGATTGAGACTAGCCAGAGCTGCTGAGCCCCAGCGCCAAACAGTCTATACACACACCAAAGACTCCTTGTTGTTATCTGGTTTGCGGCTCATTACCATCCAAAGGTAAAAGTACGGTTTTCATTAATTTTTAAAAAGTCAGTAATGTTTTCCCCTGGCTACTGTGAGGGTCCTGCAGGGGGTCTGTACCACAAAGCCTTCCTAAGGTCCCTTCAAAGCTTAGGCCACGAAGGACAAACAGCTTGGTTTTTCCTACGTCAGTCTTTGCCCTCTCTGGAATACAAAGCAAAGACTCGGTGTGGGCATTCATTTCTTTAAAGTTCTGTGACTTGTGTGGCACATGGGAGAGTGGTGGTGACAGTCACACACTGCAGATGCCCTCCCACCACTCCAGACGTCAGAGACGCTGCTGGTGCTGCCGAGCCTGGCCCATCTGTCTCAACGCTGCAGTCATTTTCTAAAAGGAAGGGCCAAGGGCCATCATCTAGACAATACTGCCACAGGGCCCACAGAAAGTAGTCTACTATCCGAAGCAAGTCCCCAAACCAAAACCAGGCCCCAAAGAGCCAAAACCCTATCTGTTTTGGTCTCAGGGTAATTATTCTCATTCAACTGGAAAGGCCAAGAGTAAACAGGCTGAAAAAAAAGATTGTGGTTAGCTCTCTAAAACCAAAACATGCTATGATGATGACCTCAAATAGCCATGTATTTATACATGAGAAAAATGGAACCAGCCAGGAAGAGAGCTCAGTGGAAGAGCGTGTGTTTAGCACAAGGCTCTAGGTTCAATTCCAAGCACGAGAAAAAAGAGAGAAGTTGAGGAAGGGAGAGGGAGAGAGGGAAAAAGAGCAGGTTGTCACTTAGCCTCCCGAGGGGTTTTCCCATCTGACCAGCTGTCTTCTCATGGCTCCACCAGACGAGAATTTTCTTATCAAACCTAGCACCTCCCACTTAGAGGTAAGGCTAGGTTTACCCTTTCACAAGTTAGGTCAGGTAAACCTGTCTTTCCAATGCTGAAACTCAACCTTATATACCCTGCAACTGAGCAAATGCTTACTGGCTAGCAGGGACCATTCCAGCTGTGGGAGACAGACAGACATGGACCGCATGTCCCCAGCACAGCCCTGTGGAACTGCAGCACTTAAATGACAGCGTGACCATGTCACCGCAGTCCCCACGTTTTCTTTAGGGAGAATGGAAACTCTTCAGTTCTGATGCTCCTGACGACACTGGTCCCATTACCTGGTACAGCTATGTCAAGAGCCATGAGGGGTCCTGAAAGCCTCGGTCTGCTGTGGGGTTTTATTCATCATGCAGCACTAAGCTGTCAAAAACAAAAGAAAAACCTAGCGAGCAAGCCGGGCGATGGTGGCGCACGCCTTTAATCCCAGCACTCGGGAGGCAGAGGCAGGCGGATCTCTGTGAGTTCGAGACCAGCCTGGTCTACAGAGCTAGTTCCAGGACAGGCTCCAAAGCCACAGAGAAACCCTGTCTCGAAAAACCAAAAAAAAAAAAAAAAACCTAGCGAGCAACCAAAATCAAACCACGCAACTAATGAACTGGCCTATACGACACTGAAAACGGCCGTAGGAAGGGAACTGCGGGCATCTGAAATGGCTTTGTCCAGCTCTCCAGGGTGGAGAGCACTTACCTCCTCACTTGCCTTATCCGTCCACTACTGACTTCAGCACATCAAATATGCCCATATCTTTTGGGACAGGGTCTCGTTATGTAGGTCAGGTTGGACTCACGCACCCTCTGCTCCTACCCCCTGTGTGCCTGTGTGCTCCGATTAAAGGTGCACCCCACTGCCTGGCCATCCAGATCTTTTTTACTTTTTTTTTTTTTGAAGAACTTAAGTTGGGTGTCGTACACATGTTATTATTGATCCTAGAACTTGGAAGTCAGAGGCCAGGCAGATTTTTCGGAGTTCAAGGCTAGCCAGGGTTACACAGTGAGACACTGTCTCCAAAAGGGGAGGGGAAAGGACACATTAACTAGTTGGTGATTGCCCTTAGATGGAAGAAGGCTAGTTCGAGACCTCCATTTAAAAAAAAAAAAACTTTCGTTGGTCCGAAGGGTCAGAGGCTGTCTCTTCTAGTTATAGATTAGCGACCCTTCAGATTTATCCCCCATAAAATCTCAAAATCAACTTAACAGACAACCAAAGCGTGGTGCTTCTGGCCTTAGGACCTCACCCGCCCAAAAGCAAACGTCCTTCTCTATCCACTTTCTACAGATAATAAAGACCGTAACGCTTCCGCGGCCCACGGCAAAAGCAAGAAAACAAAGAGGTGGAGAGGCCTTCCTAAGCCCCATGCTTACAAATAAACATTTTAAGACCAAGGCACGGGGTGCACCAGAGCCGCCAAAGGGTTCAAGAGCACCTCCACCTTCAAGTGCCCAGGGGCTTCCCGAGCATCCTTTTTGCATCTGCCTGGAGTGTAAACGGCTGGGCGCCACAAGCTAGGGCAGATGTTTAGGGTATGAACGATGTCAAGTGCTTTGTAAAGTAAACCCAAAAGGGTCCAGCAGGCTCAGGGCCCGGCCACGCCTACCAGGCCACGCCCCAGCCGCGAGCACGCGCCCGCCTCCGCGATGAATGGAGGCGCGCACACGGGGAGCACGGGCCCGCTCCGGGCTCGAGCCGGCAAGCCGCTGCCCTGCGGGAGGCCGAGAACGCGCCGCGGGCTACCTCGGAGCCGATCATGTAGAACTCGCCGTCGTCCTCCAGCTGGAACTTGACGGGCTTCTGCCCGAAGGTCTTGCTCAACGCCATCATCATCATGGCGGCGGGGGAAACCGGCAGCCGGGATCGAGCTGGAAAGAATCCGGTGGGCTGGGGCGGGGCCGAGGTGCGCTGGACCGAAGGGGACGGAGGCCCGGAGGTGAAGAACGGGCCGGGCGGACGCTCGAGCGACTACTGGGTTCCTTAGCCGCCTCAGCAACGACGAGCAGGCCACCTTCCGTGCGCATGCGCAAGGGGTTGACGCTGACGTGCGCGCCGCCGCCCGCGCAACACAAGGCCGAGCGCGTTCCCGCGGGCCCTTAAAGGCACCCGAGCTCTTTCCGCACCTCCCACGTCTGGTATGGAGGAAAACTTCTCAACGATATAAATAGCCACGGAGGCCCTGACTCAGGCGGTGGCTTTCCTAGTCTCATGGCCGGGGCTGGCACTCCGCCCGAGGGTGAAGAAAAGAAATGAGACGATACGCAGAGAGAAAGACCATTCCCTCTCAAAGCCTGAGGGAGTCTGGGTAGGCATGGCGACCCCAGGCTGGCAGGTTGTCCACCCGAAAGTGCTCTAGGAAAGCTGTCTGTGCTGTAGGCCCAAATAGGGATGGGAAGAATGACAGTACTGGATGGAGGTTGGTACTGTTCACAGAGGCAGGTTCTGTGCCCGGTGAACGGGAAGGGCTGCTTGCATTCTTCCCTTAGCTCTGCAAGCTTGGTGCCCACAAGCCCCGCCCTGCTCCGTGCCTCTGCCCCTTGGGCATTAAGAGCCCTGAGGGAAGACAATGCCACGGGAAGATGTCCAAGCAGTCCACCATCTGTTAAACAGAGCAGTGACTCAAAAATGTTTGAGTAATGTTTATTGTAGCACTATTACAAGAGCTAAGCTATAGCCCGGCCTAGGCAGCTAGGCAGCAGTAGAAGAATGGATAAAGAAAACGTGGTAGAGGCCAGGCTTGGTAGCACGGGACTTTTGTCCCAGCACTTGGGAGGCAGAGGCAGGAGAATTTCTGTGAGTTAGAAGCAAACCTGGTCTACATGGTGAGCTCAAGGCCAGCCAGGGCTATGTAGAGAAACTCTGTCTCAGAAAACAAAACAAACAGAAAAAGAAAGAAAGTGAAGGGCTGGAGAGATGGCTCAGTGGTTAAGAGCATTGCCTGCTCTTCCAAAGGTCCTGAGTTCAATTCCCAGCAACTACATGGTGGCTCAAAACCATCTGTAATGAGGTCTGGTGCCCTCTTCTGGCCTGCAGACATACACACAGACAGAATATTGTATACATAATAAATAAATAAATATTTTTTTAAGAAAAAGAAAGTGAAATGTGGTGTGTACACGATGGAATTTTTTTTTTCAGCCACAACACGAAATTATAATGCAGAAAAAAATGGATGCAACTGGAGATAATCGTATTAAACAAGTCTCAGAAAGACAAATGCTTTCTCTCATTTGTGGTTTCTAGATTTTATAGAGACATAAACTATGTATGCACAGAACATGAAAGTAAAAGTGACTCTGTGTAGGTGAGCAAATGGACTGACTTAACCTGAGTGGGAGGAGAGATAAGGGAAGGTCGGGCATACCGGATAATGTGCAAAACATAAATACATCCATGGAAGTTGAAAAACAAACAGTGGCTAGTTAGAGACCCTGGTGACGATCTGCTGAGAAGCCATTTTGAAGGGACGCTAAAGAGCTGGGAAGGGCCGTGGCAACCATGAGTTTTGTCCACTGTTCTCACAGCCATGGGAACCAGAGTTTTAAGTTGAAAGGAAGGTGTGAGCATGGTGGCTCACACCTTTAATCCTAACACTCCAGAACTCCAGAGTCATAGGCAGGCAGATCTCTGAGTTCTAGGACAGCCAGGGATTTATGAGACCATGCACTCCCCACCCCCACCAAAGGAATGGGTAGTTAGGCATGGTCAGATAAAATGACCACTACTTTGGACAATAAAGGAAAGAGACAAAGGATGATACAGGTAGTCAGTTTTAAAGCCACTGCAGGTACCCCTCTTCCTCTGCAGGAATGGAGTAGGAGAACCCTAAACATTGAGCCTAACCCCAGGAAACTGTCTAGGGTGTGAAGGCTTTTTAACTCCATCTCCCAAATCCTGACTGCAATTGCAAAGAGAAAACAAACAGACGCTTAGAAAACACTCATGTTTAATGGCAGTCTCTGCTTTTTAAAAAAAAGGCTTTATACACTGTATACACATTTACATGGCTTTGGAAGGTACCTGTGCTAGGAAGAGCCCCCCCCCCCAGGAAGAAATGGCCCCAGGGAAGACTGTGAGGTATGTGGGGCCTCTGAGGTTCATTGTCTCTGGGAGGAAGCAGCTGCCTCCCTGGCTGGCTGGCTGGCTGGCTGGCTGGCTGGCTGGCTGGCTGGCTTTTTGTACACCTTTTGGCCAGGAAACACATCTCTGACTCACCTACCAGAAGATAATCAGGCCAGCATCTCCCCAGAGCTGACTTATCAGAAAAGATACTGCCCTGAGGCCCAGCTGCTTGGCTGGGAAAGAATGGTAGGTACCCTGGGCATCTTGTCACCACCACCACCACTCACAGGAAACCTCATTACAAACACAGAATGCTACTGTGGTCCCTGCATTCATGTGGAAGTTCTGCTTCGAGGGGCAGAGATGGAGGCCTTGGGCAGCCCAGTTGGCCATAATCTACCTAAGTGGGATATTGTTGGCCCAAGACTGACCTTATTTTTGCCCAGTCTGAGACAATTGCTAATAGGCGACCATGACCAGCATGGCCATCCCTGCAAATGGTCCCATACTACTACCCACTCCCCTGAGGAGACATAGGCTCTGTCTGTCCCAAGCTTGAAGCGCAGAGCCACAAAGATGGAGGCTGTGGGTCTCTTTCATGACATAGGTGGCCTGGCAGGGGTCACTATCCCTGAGTGCATCCAAGGTGTTGTCAGCGGAAAGTATTGGCAGGCTCTGCACAGTCAAAGAAGTCAGGACCTATAAGGCGAGGAAAGCCCTCCAGAACCTTCACCTTCACAGGGTCAAACTTCCAGTAGAGTTGGCCACGCAGGAAGTAGGCATACCCTGAAGAGAGAAGGCAGTCAGGCTGGGTAAGCAGACACTGGACTCAGCACCTGTCAGGCTGGGCCTCATGAGGTCTGGGGGGTGGGGGGTTGTGGTATGACACACGGTGTCAACACACAGGATGACAGGCACTGCTGTGTACGAGTGTGAGGACTACTACACTGGCTTCCCTCCAGCTACCTCACCCTCAACTCACCCTCAGCATCCTGGAAGGCAGCGTCGATCTCAGAAGGTACCCCTCGCCAGTCAGTGGCACGTCGGGGCACGGGATTGTCTACACGTTGGGTTCTGGGGTGGAAACGCCAGTAGTCTCCACCTCGGAAGAAGTAGATCTTGTTCTTCTCCGGACCCCAGACCAGGGCAGCATGGACCAGGGACCCCTGCAGGCCCAGCTCGGAGAGTGGTGCAGGGCCTAGGAATGGCTTCTCACCATCGTATACCCAGTACTGAGCACCTGCCAGAGAGAAGATGCTGCCAGGAGCTGCCAAGCCACCACTGCCGTGCCCAACCACTGTGGATCTGCTTGGCCACCACCGGGGACTCTCCCAGCCTGTTTCTTTTGTTTGCAAAACACTGCTGGCTAATAGTGCCTTCCCAGGGACTGTACCCCACAAGGGATGTGAGAACCAGCTGGGATGAGCCGAGTTGAGAAGATAAGCTTAGGTTCAATAAGCCCAAGTTAAGGTTATTCTAGTCAACAGAGGGCTGCCCACTGAGGATGTTTGCTGACCACCCTGCGTCCCGGCTCACCTGTAACAGGCCCCTTGGCCACCTTGGAATGCCTGTACAGGGTTCCCACGCCTCACCTGTGTTTATGAAGTCCTGCCACCTGGAAGGTTCTGGGTTGTCATCTCTGCCAGATGAGAGTTGAAATCACAGGCTCCAGGGCCACTATGCCTAGATCCTGCTCTGCCTTTTCCAAGCTTCCCACCTTACCAGAGTCATTCCTGCCTCTGAGCCTGAGTCCTCGTCTCTAAAGCCCCACCCTGCACGGTGGCTTTGGGGGTTGGATACATCAGCACACAGCTGCAGCAAGCAAGACCTTCGGTGCTGCTCAGAGCTGCCACCTCTGGGAGACTCTCAGCTGTGCCCAAGAAGTGAGCCCCACTCTCCCTTGGCTTTAATTCCGCAGGGCACTGTCTCCCTAACCCACTGTGTCCCTGAGTCCTCTTGTCACTGACTTCCAAGTCCCACTCACCTTGGAAGAACCAAATATGACCCTGAGCATCCTCAAAAGCTGCATCCACGGGGCTGGGCAATCCTTGCCAGTGCCGAGAGGCCAGAGCAGGATACCCAGGCTGCAGCTGCCCACTGCGCAGCCTCCACACAAAGCCGGCTTTGAAGAAGAAGAGCTCGCCTCGGATGGTGGAAACTGCATCAAAGGAAGTCTCACAGACATCCGGTGGGGTTTCCGGCTACGGCGGGATAGAGGAGCCAGAAAAGAGCACATACTGGAGCCGCAAGGCCAGCAGGGGTGCGAAGGGAACAAGGTCAGTCTTACCTCCGTCTTCCCACCCACCTCGATCTTACCTCCAGCAGGGCAATCTCGTTGGTATCTATCCCAGCCTGGGAGCCCAAGGCTGGGGCGTGGGAGGTGGGGGCCGGTTGGCGCCGGCCATAGAGGTGCTGAATGCCCCTTTGGTCATCTGGGCTGAGGCTCAGTGGGTATCGGAAGGTGTAGAAAGGGGACATGAGGGCCTTAGCTGCTGTGGTGTGTTGCAGCCCCAGAACATGGCCAAATTCATGAGCTGCCACTTGTAGCAGGTCTGTGCCTGAAAAGGGGGGTGGTGAGTTAGCAACCTCCACCGCCAGCTGCCACTTGCCAAATTAATCTCTAGACCCCAGCTTAAGGGCTCCCTAGTTCCTCATCTGCAAGATGGGTCTCCAGCACATACCCTGGTTGTCCCCAATAGTCCAAGTTTCATCATAGTCAAAGTGAACATCTCCTTCTCGGTGGGTCTTGGGGAAGAAAGCATGGGCCAAGATGCCCCCAGGCCCATCAAATGGCAAGTTGTCCCCATGCCAGTACCTGGGGGTAGGGGTGGGGAAGAACACAGTTAGAGGCTGCGGACAACGGGATGTGTTCCCAGAAAGGTACCCAGGCCACAGGTTTCACCTGGTGAAGTCAATCATGATGTCAGCGCGTCCCTCATGCACCTCGGTGAAAGTGAGCGGTGTCACCTCACTCCATACCTGGAGGGCCTCTGCCACCGTCTGCCGTACCTGCTCCCTTACAAGCTGCCATGGGAACCGGAGGATCCTGGGGGGAGGTGGAGGGGCCTGGGCATGGGGCAAGGAAGCCCCTGAGGACTGAGGAGTCAAGCTTCCCCTAGAGCTGAGTGTGGTGACCCATGCCTTTCTTCCCAGCACTGGAGAAGCTAGGCAGGAGGATTTCTGTGAGTTTGAGGCTATTGGGGCTTTTATGTGAGAGCCTGTCTCACCTCCTCCCCATAAGAAGAAGTGTTGCCTCTGGATGATGAGTGGGTGTGTGCACTCAGAGCTGCATCCAGGAGTGCCCTGGGTCTCAGGCTTAGAGAACCGATTCTAGACGTGGGTTCACCTTTATATGGGGTTGTATATGTTTTGATATACTACACACTGAGTCGAAAGATACAAGGCCAGGGATCCCAAGACCTGGGAGTACAACTCACTGTGAGGAGCCTTGTACTGGAACTTGGTTCCCCAACCAGGGAATTCTGCACCCCTATCCCAGTTCCAATGCCATATGACCCTAGACCACTGTCTCTCAGGCTAAGTCTCAGCTTCCTCACCATCTGCCGAGGGACCTCCTAGGTCACCAACAAGCAGTCCACCATTACTTGTCCACCTTTAAAAGGCCCAAGTTGTAATTGGTAGATTTGAACAATTTACCAGGGTTATGGCTCTGTCCCATTTACTGCCGGTCCCAGACCTGGGCCTACTAAAGCCTGAGTGTCTAAAATCTTCCCCTAGGCAGGCACTGTGGTTCTTCTAGGCCCTGGCCTGGCTTACATCATATTCTGCATGTGTCTAGACCAAGGTTTCAGGTTATCGGTTCATGAACGGCTGGGGGAGGAGGGTCAGTGGGCATGAAGGTCTGTGTGCTGTGTGAATGTGGCCTTGGACATCTCGGGATGAAGGTGTACGGATAACACGCAGTCCTGTTCCCCTGCCCTCTGGTCCCTACCTATAGGTGAGGTCTGTCTTCTCCCAGCGCCCTCCTGACAGCACGAAGCGCTTCTGTCGGTTTCGGGCATTCAACACATCAGGTGGGTCAGGCACACCACATCGTGGAAGTCTGGAGCCACCAGCAGGACTACGGGCCCAATGGGAGGATGGGGCAGAAGTCAAGCTATTAGGCAGAGCTGCCTGTGGGAGCTGTGGCCCTCTCTTCCCGGGGCGGTGACGGTGGCTATCCTGGGCAAGAAAGAACGACGCAAGAATCAAGTCAGCTCGGATTCCCCAGGGCCTAAGGTTTGACTGAGATGCAGTTCTTCAGCGCAGCATGCTTAGCCCACTGAATTGCTGGGCAAATGGAGGAGCCGGAAGGTGTGCTGGCACAGGGCTGGGTCCACTGCCCTTAGGTTGAGCCTCTGATTTCCTGATGCTTGTTCCAAGGCATCAAGCTCTCTCCTCTTCCTCTTGCCCTGGGCCATCTGTCACCAGCTCCTGTCCACCAGGTTAAGGAGGTCTACATGGGAACACATTGAGACTAGGGGAACATGAGCCTTGAAGCCCTAACTGCATTCTCCAAACATACTTGGGAAGCTCCTGAGGATGCTCCTATGACCCTCCCCCAGCATGGAGGGGCTACAGCCTGCAGTGTGGCCCTGGACTGGCTTACCTAACAAATGGGACAAGACTCTCAGTAAGTGTGGATTGGAGAACACAAGGTGAAGCACGCTGGGCACTTAGCGAGACCTTGGGCACCAGGTCACTGAGGTGAGATTGCCCTTTAGATGGTATACTTGGGGGTGCTGGCAATTGACTGTACTTGTCCTCTACTACTGAGAGACACCCCATCCATGTGAGGTTCCAGTTCTAGTAGAGGCACTTTTGCCCACACCCTGCCAGATCTGTCATCTCCTGCCCCTTTGATGCAGGGAGGGTAGGGACCAGTTCCTACCCTGTCGCTGTCTCAGGAGCACGGATGGCAACCGTGACTAGAGCTGCGTTTTTCCACATTCTCCCCCCAGGGACGAGAAGGCAATTCTCTTCTTTGGGAAAGTAACGAAGCATCTGCTGCCTCCCGGGTAATTTGCACAGGTAATCACTGAAATTCCACCTGGGGACTCCAAAGTATCACAGTGAAGATGTGGATCTGGTTCTTCTATATGACCAGCCACAAGGGCCCACAAGGGCCTATCCAACCTGGCAAGGGGGAGAGATAGATTCTCCTATGTAGCTCTTTTTTTAAAAAATTATTTATTATGTATATAGTGTTCTGGGCACCAGATCTCATTATAGATGGGTGTGAGCCATCATGTGGTTGCTGGGAATTGAACTCAGGACCTCTGGAACAGCAGTCAGTTCTCTTAACCTCTGAGCCATCTCTCCAGCCCCCTGTGCAGCTCTTCCGGACAGTCTAGTGACCCTCTCAAAGAACGGCAGGGTGTTGTCATTCCCCAGGAGCCCCTCCCAGCTCAAAGTCTAGCCTGTCAGCCTGGTGTCTTTTCTCTGCCACCCAGTGAGGCTGGCACAGAAGCCATGAAAGGACAAAAGGTAAAGGACACAACCCTTCCCATCTCCACCACTTCCTTCCCTGAGAGACACCAAGGTCATGGCCAGAAGCTGTGAGCTTCTGAATTCTATCACTGGTGCCCTGGACACTGTCTTTGCTGAGCTTCAACATCTCCATCTTTCAGATGGCAGTAGTGCCAGAAGGAGCTGAGAGGCACCCTGTAAACCCGGCAGCTGCATCTTACCCGGAGAGGTCCTTCCCAGACTCTACCTCTTTAGGTCCTGTACTCCCACACTGGGGATTCTCTTCTTCCCAAATTCTCAGTCCTCCCAGGACTCCTGGGATCCAAAGAGCTAGACTGGTAAGCTCAGAGAACCCCTGGCCTCACCTATAGCTCTCAAAAGTTTTGGGGGAGCAGTCACTATTCTAATTTTATCCTAAATACCCAATATCCTAGAGCATGGAACAGAATCCAGAGAAGTTAAAGATTTAGCCTAGGATCATACAGCAAGCCAGCCGAGAGCTGGGCTCAGACCTGGGGCTGATGCCTCTCTTCAGAACTCACCGGCTCCCCACCAGCTTGGCCCCTCTCCAAGACTCACATTCCTAAGAAGCACTTCTGTTTCTAGAGCACTCCCCCTTTCTCAGTTAGCAGCCTTCCTTTGGCCTGCCCTGTGGAGGGGCCTAACTCACTCTGCCTCACCCTCCTCCGGCCTGGCAGATGCCAATCCACAGCCTCAGACACACTCAAGGGACTCTTGGCTGACCCGGTCTCCTGACGTAGCTCAGACACCCAAGGTCAGTCCTAGGAGTACCGCCCAATCCAGTCCATGGGAAGGACTCCAGACTAGGAAGCCACTGGGGAAGACCAGGATGGTGGTGTCCCTTCCTGAACCTCAGTTTGCTTTTCATTTAATGGGGACAGTGCGGGTCTGTAGGAGGCAACCTTGTGAGGCAGTCACTTGGTTAGGCTGTGCTGAGGCAGGGGAGCATCAGAGAAGGCATGGAAATAGCACAAGTCACACACCCAACTGGTACACAGACTCCATCCTTGTGCTTCTAATCACCCCCTCCCCAACCCTCCCCCGCTGGCTCCAGAAGGGAAGGCAGTTTCCCTGGCCACTAGGTTGTGGGGCTTTCAACAACTCAGAAAGCTGGGGGCTGGGCTGAATAAATATTTACAGAATTCTTTTGACCCTGATGATGGACGTCTAGGGATAAAAACACCAGAGGTGACCCTCTCTGTGCGTCTCTAGAGTGACAGTTCCTCAGCTGAGACCCTATCCCGTGCAAGCATCAGAGTGGCTACAGCTAACAGCTAACAACTCTGTCTCTCCAGTGTGCCTGGCCTTGCCTCGCTTTATCCTAAATGCCCAACAGTAGACATTTGTCCCTTTTATAGATCGAGGGGTCAAGGGGAGGGCATTCACGCAAGGTTTCATGGTTCAGAAATCTCTCCAATTCCCAAATGCATGAATCCAATCCAAGGCAGTGGTGGGGGTAGGGGTTTGGGAGTCAGGGGTGTTAGCGACTTTTGCTCCAAGTTCTAGGGCAGGGAAATTCATACTCTGTCTAAAGGGCTCCTGATCCACGATCCCCTTCCATATCCTTTTGCTCCCAAGACCAGTGTGGCTGGACCAAGGGACAGTCCCAGGACACCTGCCTGTCTCTCATACCTTTCTCAGATCATTCTTTGAGCTGGCTGGCAGCAGAGTACCCAGTGGGTACTGTTGGTCCCTGCTCAAGCCCCAGCTCAGCTACTGTGACAGGTGCCTCAAAGACCACCCTGGAGGAAGGATGTAGCCACTGGGGCACACACGCTGTGAGTCCCTCAATCCCTCTTCTCCTTTTGCCTTTCTCTGCACCCCTTTCCTTCCTCCGTGATTTTTGTTCCGAGTGTCTACAGCACCCAGTTTCAGTGCCCCCTCTTATTTTGATTGCCACCTGACGCTCATACACGCTGTCTCTCTCGCGTGCATTCTTTGTTGGCCCCAAGTCTCCCAAGCTCGCCTCCTGCAGGTTGGGGCACCTCTCTCAACTTGGGCCCCATTTTCTCCTTCCCCAGCTCTTCCTTTATTCTCCATCCCCTGTACATACCTTGCTGGGGTGCTCACCGGAGGCTGCCACCCCCGACCTCCCCGCTAGACTTGCATGGCTTCCTTCCTGTGATGAACAAGGGGCCCTGGTACCCACTCCCTTTGCTACCTCTACCAACACACACTCCTGCATCCCTGGCTGGGGCTGGAGAAGCAGGTCCCCAAGCGGAGTCCAGCGCACAGTCTCACTTAACCAGCCTCATAGGCTCCACTTGCACACCGCCAGCGACGGGAAGCTCATTATCAAAGCCAGAAAGACCCAAAAGGCATTTCGGGGACCGATTGTGCTAGGGTAGCCAGGACGCTCTATGGGTCAAGCTCAACCAGTGGGCCCAGCCCGCGTGCCCAGCCCTCCCTCGGGGAGGAGCGGCGGGCACTCACCGGTGGCCTGGGTCGGGCCATCAGCGGCGGCGGCAGGAGCAGCAGCAGCAACAGCAGCAGCAGAGGCAGCTGGAGCAGTAGGGCGCGCGAGATCGCGCGGAGGAGACAGGCGGCCCGTGCCATCCGCCCCGGGGCTGCTGGGCCTGCTGGGCCGCGCCGGGCCGCCGCCCCTTATAGTGTTCGCCCCGCCCCCGCCGGCGCCGGGACCGCACCCCCCACCGCTCCGCCTTCCCCTGCCTTTTGTTCTAAACTCAACCGGCCAGCCATCCCGGCCTGGGTTTGGGAGGAGTGCCTTGAGAGGCTGGACCCCTTAGACCTGGTGAGAGCTGAGGAGAGATTATTCCTCCTGCTCTCCAACCCCACTTTCGGAAGTCTCATCCTCTGCCAGGTCTCCATGGTGGCTTGACCTCTGTCTGACTTTTTTAGCCTGTGACAGGTGGTCATATCCCCTATCCCCACAGTCCTAACCAATCCACCAGGAAAGTAGCACAATAGCTCCTGCAGGCAACCGGCTATTGAAATACGACCTCTGGAGAAACTAGGGCACGTGGCAGAAGTTGGCCAGCCCCTCACCTTAAAACAAACCAGAGGCGACCACCCGGGCGGTGGTGGCACACGCCTTTAATCCCAGCACTCGGGAGGCAGAGGCATGCGGATCTCTGTGAGTTCGAGGCCAGTCTGGTCTGTGAGAGCTAGTTCCAGGACCGCCAGGATTGACTCAGAAAAAGAACAAAAAACAAACAAACAAACAAAAAACAAACAAACCAGAGACAGGGTCTAGAAAGAAAGATCAGTGATTAAGAGCAACAAGCATTCTTGCAGAGAACCGGGGTCCCATTCCTAACACCCACACGGTGACTATCCTAGAATCTGATGGCTTCTTCGGATCTCCAAGGATCCTAGGCACACACTCATGCACGCACAAAAATAGTGGACCGGAGACAATTACTGAAGATCTTGTGGGAGGGGCCAGACTCCTGTACTAGCAGACGAATGGGTCAGATGCCTGGGAGCAGGGAAGACATAAGAGGATGTCTGAGTGGGGCGCTGGAGGCCCAGGTTGTCCCCTGGCTCAGGCCCTGGCCAACGGGCTTTTCCTGACCAGTCAGGTCAGCCATCTGAGTCATGAAGGAGAGAATCAAAGGTGAGAGTGGGGTTCACACGCTGGAAAGGTTCATCCACTCTCGCCTCTGCAGGGGGTGCCCAACTGGGCAGGCAGACTTTCCTTTGGGTCGCCAGCTAGCTCACAACTTACAAACACGGAGGCTTATTATTAATTACGAAAGTTCAGCTACAGCTTAGGCTTGTTCCTAACTCCCTCCTATAACTTAAATGAACCCATTTATATTAATCTACGTTCTGTCACGTGGAGTTTCATCTCCTGTTTCCTTTCCGGATCTCCTCTGTGCCTAGAGTCCTCCTCCTCCTTTCTCTCCCCCGAAATCTCCGCTACATCTCTTGCCTAGCTATTGGTCATTCAACTTTTTATTACACCAATCGCAGCAAATACATCTTCACACAGTGTACAAACCCTCATGATGACAAGGGGCCTCTATTGGCAAACCTTCAAAGCTAAGATTCAGGCAGGCAGGCAGGACCCTGAGATGCTGCAAGGTGGGGGCCAGAGAGCACTGCATTTTACTTGGTCTTCTGCAATCTTTTAAAAAGCCTCACCTTTTAATGGCTGGCATTTCTTTCATTTTTTTCCCTCTTCCTTTCCTGTTTGGCCCTCTTTTTCTCTTTTTTCTTCCTCCCTCCCTCTTTCCTACCTCCCTTCCTTCCTGTCTTTCTTTCATGACAGATTCTCCTATGCATACAAGAAGCCCAGGCAGGCCTCCAGTTTAAGATTCTGGTCTTAGCCTATCTGAATACTGGAATTACAAGCACATATTGTCACGTCTAGACTTTCAAGGTCTGGCTCAGCCTCATTGTAGCAATAATGGTCAAGAAATCATGAAATGGTCAGGCTATGGTGGCTACGCCTTTAATCCCCAAACTTGGGAGATAGAGACAGATGGATCTCTGTGAATTCGAGGCCAGCCTGGTCTACAGAGCTAGTTCCAGGACACCCAGGGCGACACAGAAAAGGCTTGTCTTGAAAAACAAAACAACAAAAGAAGGAAAGAAATCATGAAATGGATGAGGTGTTCATACATTTTCTGATACACATGAAAGCATAGCACTTTAACAACAAACTGGTGCTGGAGAGGTGGCTCAGAGGTTAAGAGCACTGGCTGCTTTTTCAGAGGTCCTGAGTTCAATTCCCAGAAACCACACGGTGCCTCACAACCATCTGTAATGAGATCTGGTGCCCTCTTCTGGTGTGTGTATACATAATAAAGAAATCTTAAAAACAAACAAACAAACCCGTTCTCTGGATGTGGTGACACACACCTTTAATCCCAACCCTTGGGAGACAGAGGCAGGTGGATCTCTGTAAGTTTGAGGCCAGCATGGTCTACAATAGCGAGTTCCAGGACAGTCAGGCTACATACAGGGACCCTGTCTCAACAACAACAACAACAAAACAACCCCCAAACCCTAAAACAATCATTCGTGCTGCACATAAACAGCCTTCAGTGTTGCCAGGGATGCATGGCCGTGTTTTGAGGGACCTGCAGCATACCAGCTAGAGGTTAAAGCATTACCACCCCTGCTGCAGGATCTGGAAGGGTAGATGGGTGCATATATCCAGGTGGGCTGGCCACAGACACCTGCAGAAGAAGTTGAACCTGGAAAGAGGTTACCATTTGTCCACTGGATACCTGGTAAGCAGAGACCAGACCTAGAAGCCAGTGGTCCCGAGCAAAGCCGGGCATTTCTCTGAGGAAAGAGTGTCTCATCTTTTGCCTGCTCGCCTCTCCGGGAAATCCACCCTGTGGATACGTGGTGACTCCATTTCAGAAAAGAGCTGAAGTCCTGGTGGAAGAGGGCTGGCTACAGAGGCTGCTAAAAGAAACACGGTTTGGGCGACATGGTAGTGGCGCACACCTGTAATCCCAGCACTCGGGAGGCAGAGGCAGGAGGATCTCCATGAGTTCAAGGCCAGCCTGGTCTACAAAGCAAATTCCAGGACAGCCAGGACTGTTATATAGAGAAACCCTGTCTCAGAAAACCAAAAAAAAAAAAAAAAAAAAAAAAAAAAAAAAAAAAAAAAAGAAAAAGAAAAAGAAAAAAAGAAAGTCAACGGTGCTAAAACTGATAAGGCCTTGGTTTGTCTGGTAAATATCTCTAAGAACTCAGGTCACCTCTGGGACAGTCTGACTATTTCAAAAGCACTCCCAGTTTCTGGAGATGTATCCCAGGATGCCAGGAGTCCAGGGGACTGTGGGGTGGTAGGCTCAGGGTTTAGGGTGCTGGGCACACCTGGGACAGTCATAACTCAAGGATTCCAGCGTGCAGCGAGAGTGGAAGAAGGATCGAGGCACCTCTTAGCTCGGATTCTAATAACACACCACTGATTCTAGACCTCTGGCGATCCTGGGAGGGCTGTTGTCAGCGAGTCAGGGAGTGAAGCCAGTCCTGGAACCTCCATTCCTTGTTCCGCTGACGGTCTGTGTCTCTTCTTCGCTCCGATCTCGAGACAAACCCCTTGGGTTCTGCGATGGCCCTAGCAGAAAGGCCCTTTGCTCGCTGCACCTGCTTAAGCCTTGGGGCAACTTGGACTGGTGTCTCCAGGACCCTCATAGCTCCGCCCCGCAATAGGATGGCTCAGGGGCCCTAACCCAGGAGGTTTCTAGAAGGGGGAGGTTTTCCCCTCCCATTTATGGGCGTGCCCCCAAAGGCCCCGCCCCAGATCCCTCCCGTTTCACCTGACTCGTCGGACGTTGAAGAGTTAGTTCCCGCACTGAGTGGTTGCTTCGGTCCACGCTTATTTCTCTGCTCTTCCTTGGTCCTACCACTGTCATGCCTCGGGGAAGTCGCAGCACGGCTGCCAGGCCGGCCAGGTGTGAGGGGGACGGGCACCCCGTGGGAATGGGTGAGGGAAGCGTGGGGACTCTCCCAAGGGCATCCGCAGAATGACCTTGGAGGCTGCTGCGCCATATTGGCCTCGGGGAGGACGGGGGCACAGAAACGCGAGTCTAAGACGGGGGAGCAGAGGGGCTTGTCCCCAGAGCATTAACCTTGCCTCCCCTTGCTTCCGGCAGCCGCCCAGCCCACCCTCCTGCGCACCCACCGCCCTCAGCGGCCGCCCCGGCACCTGCCGCTTCCGGCCAGCCGGGCCTCATGGCTCAGATGGCATCCACCGCTGCTGGCGTAGCTGTGGGATCGGCTGTAGGGCACGTCATGGGAAATGCCCTGACCAGCGCCTTCAGTGGGGGAAGCTCGGAGCCTGCTCAGCCTGCGGTCCAGCAGGTGAGCGAGAGAACGCAGGAGAAACGGAGACGTGTATTCGCTCAAGGATACAAAGGGATCCGCTTAAATGTCCAGCGAGGGGTGACCCAGTGCGTTCAGCGTTGCCTCGGGCCCAGAACTTTGACCGAAAGAGGGTCCTAACCCTCATGCTTGTTAAGCATACTGTCCCTAGCTGGAAAGCTCTCCCCAGCCCACGTTTGAGGGCAAAATGTCTGACTGCCAGACACTGACACCCACTAGACCTTGAAAGATGGAGAAATCGCAAGCTCAGAGGAGCCCAAAGACTTGTCCAAGGACATCCAACCCTAGTGAGCAGGGAGACAGGCGGTGTTTCCCAAGCCCCTGTTCTCATCAAAGCCAAGCCTGCCATCAGGACATCTGTTCCCTGGTGACCTGTGCTCCACTAGGGTTCTGCCACTCCCCACCGCCGGTCTTGAGCCAAACCTGGATGCTAGTTAGCAGTGTGTCCTGAGTCATGAGATCAGTGTGGCTGAGCCAGGAAGGTGCTGTGTCTTGGAGTAGGACATACACTCTGTGTACACATGCAGTGTACAGCTTCTTCTAGAACTTTCTCTTCTCCCTCCTACATTCGCCCAGCATATCCACTTTGAGTCAGAAAGAAAAGCCTGTCTGATTCTGTAAGTGACCACCTAGAGAGGGCCCCTGGTTCATCCTCTGCCAGGGTTGCAGCTGAGGCTGGACTGGGGTAATCTAGTCTCAGGTCACTTGGTCTGCCTTGAACCATTCTTGGGGAACCAGGTCTATGGATGTGGGGAGAGGCAGGAAGCCTCTAACTTTGGTACTTCATTCTGGGTACCAACCCTGAGCTGACAGCGTTGCCTCTTATACTCTGCCCTAGGCCCCTGCCCGTCCTGCCTCTTACCCCCTACAGATGGGGCCCTGCTCCTATGAGATCAAGCAGTTCCTGGATTGCTCCACCACTCAGAGTGACCTAACCCTGTGCGAGGGCTTCAGCGAGGCCCTGAAGCAGTGCAAATACAATCACGGTGAGCAGCTGGGGCGGCACGGGTGGGGTTGGGAAGGGCAGACCCTCTGGGACTCTGCTGATCACCAGTTTGTGCTGTGGTTCCTTCCTTCCACAGGTCTGAGCTCCCTGCCCTGAGGAGGCCATGGGCCTGTTCTTACTTACCCTAACCCCTCACCGACAGCCTGACCAAGATGCGATTGTACCTGGGACTGGGAGTAAGGAGGGTAATTCTCACCCTACAGATTCACAAAAGACATACATGCTCAATTAAAGAGTTTACTTTAGACCACAGCCTACTGTGTGCCCACAGACTGCCCTGTCTGGTGGGAGATGGGATCAGCGGAGATAGGTGACTGAGTGTCTCATGAGTGTGCAGTGCCTCATCTGCGTGCGTGCGTGCGTGCGTGCGTGTGTGTGTGTGTGTGTGTGTGTGTGTGTGTGTGTGTAGGGAGAGAGAGAATGAATAGCTCTCTCCTGCTGTGTAATCCTGGGCTGTCCTTGAACCTCTGAGGTGGGGTGGGGGGAACCCTGTTACAATCTGCACTGTGGATAGCCAAGGACAGATTACTTTGGGGCTCTCCAAGTGGGGTAGGGGGCGAGGCATTTGCAGCCGACCCAAGGGCCTTACTCCCCCGGGCCCCGAACCCTCAAGAGAAGCCTGCTGTCACTGCCCCACAGGGACATCTGCCCCCTCAGTCTTCTTGTTTTTGTCCTTGGATCCTTTTCTCTGCACTCAAATGTGGGGCGGGGAGGTGGGGGGGTGCGCCACACATCCTGTCTGTGACCTTTCCCTTCTTGCTGATGTAACTTCTTAGTAACGCCAGATTCTGAAAGAGGAGTCCTGCTGGACGGCTGTGTGTTTGCAGTTGATGATAATGCAGAGGTCAGGACCAGTCCCCTTGGATCCAAGTCCAGCTGGGCCACTTGGCTGTGGTGCGCCAGGTCATAGGACCTGGCTGGAACGGAAGTAGGCCCTTCAGACCCCTGCACAGACCGCTTCATCACTCACTGGGTTCAGTCAGCAGCAATGCATTGAGCCCCTAAGTGTGTGCCAGGCTGGAGAAATGTGGACCTGCATCTTAAACACAGAGCAATCCTGCCTTTAGGATGCTTATATTCTGGCAGTATAGTGGGGCTTACTTATCTCCGTGGGGTGTACTGTCCTGGGTGTGTATATGTGTGAAGGCTGTACCCCTCAGCGCACATGTCTCTCAGGAAGGGCTCCCCATTTTGGAACTTCCTGGGTTTCTGTAACTCTTTCTGTACCTGGCTATGGCTCCCGCTAGCGGTTTCTAGATGGGAGGGAGGCCACCCTCCGAGACCTTGAAGGGGGACCTTGTTCCCTGTGGCCACGCCGAACGCCCGTGCGTCTTCTCTGACTGTGGCTTGTGCCTGGCAAGCCGGAGAGCCAGCACAACTCCTCTGGAAGACCCAGGAAATCCTGTTGCTGGGAGCTGGGTAGATGCACCCCCACCCCATTTATCTTGATACTCACCTGCTAACTCTGGGTATTGGTCATCTAGGTTGTCCAGTAGAGACTCATAGTGAGTGGGAGCCCCATCTTTCCCTCCTGCAGAGTATAGAGAGAACCAAGGACTCTAGACTGTCTTGGTGGTTCCCATAGAAACCTGGCCTAGGTACGGGATAGGGATGGTTAGGTATAGGACCCAGTCAAGGCTGAGACTGAACAGGATCTTAGCTGGCCTGTGGCCCGCTGTCCCCGCTGTATAGTCCAGCATAGCTGCAAAGGAGAGTCTTGGTCTCTACTTACTAATGGCCCGTACAAGGACATAGGTCCCTTGCTCCTGCAGTAGGGAACAGGCCATGGAAGGGGCCTGGACCATCCCCTCTTCCAGCCTCACCAGGTGCCCGTCTTCAGCCAGGAGAGCAATGGTTGCTGGGCAGAAATGGGAATAAGCTGGGCAGGCTGCACCCGGGCATGGGACCCTGAGATTCCCCTCCCCCCCAGGCCCTCCAGGTCTTTTCACCTTCTGGGGGCACCTGAGCCTTCTGTTTCAGATGCACAATGAAGGTCACCAGGCTGCACCAGGAGTTTACTAGCACGCGACAGTCAGCTGAGGGAGGGTCATAGCGGAGTGGGTAGGATGTCAGGGCCTCCCCCAACAAGGAGAACGTTCACTCCCATGCCTAGAGGTAACACTAGGATTATGGACCAGAACACTGTGCTTCAGGCCTATTACCCTAAGCAAATGCTGTTTGAACTGCATTGGAGAGCCTTCCATCCATCTCTTGTGTAGAGGACTGGAGACCACAACTGGCATTGCTTTGGCTCCTCATAGGAACAGCTTCCTCAAATTCCCATGCCCCTCCCAGCCTGTACCTCCCCTCCCTGGGTTCTCTAGGATAGAGGGACGAACAACTCTTGAGTATGGCCCCTGTTCCGGGACAGGGGACCCTGCTTACCTCCAAACATCACAGTGATAAACATGGCTTGCGGAAAGGAGACAGGCAGATCGTGGGTCTCTGAACCCCCCCTCCTGCTGCTTCTCTCCTCGGCTCCCACCTGGGAACTGCATGTGAGAATTGCTGAGTAGGTGGGCTTGGCTCCCGGCTCAGGTCTGGCCCCTGCTCACCCACTTGCTCAGCTAGTCCAAGACCACTTTCTTCTTCTGCTGCTGCTTTCTGGGTGCCAACAGCTCCTTCAGCTCCCAGTGGTCTCCATGGCAGTGGGAGCTGCCAAGACATCTAGGCAGGAAATGCTTTATCCCCAGTATCCTAGTAACTGGACCTACTGGGGCGGGCCTTCAGGTGGAGCTCCTGTCGGGCCCATAGAGGAGGCTCTGAACTGAGGTCCCTAGGATGCCTGGATACTGTTTCAGAGCCCACGGCCCTACCAGGGAGAGAGAGTGTACAGGCTGCAGGGATGTGAGCACTCTCCCTCACCAAAGACCTCTTCCCCCTCTCCCAGGCCTCCC
>NW_026067892.1:7445508-7475786 GCF_014885135.2 Alexandromys fortis | reverse complement strand
CTCTCTCTCTCTCCCCTTCTTTCTCTTTCCCTCCCTCCCTTCCTTCCTTTCTGTTTTTTTCAAAACAGGGTTTCTCTATGTAACAGTCCTGGCTGTTCTGGAACTCACTCTGTAGACCAGGTTGGCCTCGAACTGAGAGATCTGCCTTCCTCTGCTGGGATTAAAGGCGTGCGCCACCAGCGCCTGGGCCCTTCCAATTATTTTTTTCTGTTCTCATTTCCTTTTGTCCTCTCCTGCTAATCACATTCATGGAGATAGAATTTACTTTCCCTTTTGGAATTCTTTCAAGTTAGAAAAATCTATTTATAATTATTCATTTTGTGGAAGCGTTTTTGTATGCATGCATGTACCACAGTGCATATGTGTGGAGGTCAGAGGGCAATTTGTGGGAGCTGGTTCTCTCCTTCCACCTTGGGGTCCCTGGGATTGAACTCAGGTTGTCAGGCTAGGTAACAAGCTTCTTCCCTTACTGAGTCATCTTGTTGGCACTGTTTTGACAAATCTCCAGTTACCATAAGCAGGATACAGAATGTTTCCATCACCCCTTCCCATAGGTGATTCTTTAAAATTGTGAGAATAAAAATAGCCCTTAACTGCCAGGCGGTGGTGGCACACGCCTTTAATCCCAGCACCTGGAAGCAGAGGCAGGTGGATCTCTGTGAGTTTGAGGCCAGCCTGGTCCACAGAGTGAGTTCCAGCATAGTTGGAGCTACACAGAGAAACTCTGTTTCAAAAAACCAAAACGAAAGAGAAAGAGAGAGAGAAAAGAAAAACTAGTCCTTAACTTCCATCCTCCTGCTTCAGATAACTAAAGCTGGATGACTACAGTTGGGAATTTTGTGCACGCATGTCTAATGACAAGAACTAACCACAAAATACCGCCGCAACCACAGCTTTGCACAAAGGCCACCACAACCTTACACAGAAACACTCCTGCAAGGCCGTCCACCCAGCAACTGTGTGTTTAGTCTTGGACTCGGGCCACCCTTGTTATCGATCCTTGTAGCCAAGGATTATTGTTTCAAAATACCTTATGTAATCCATTTCACTTTTAAATACTTCCTCTTGCTTCCAGCCTCTCCGAATGGCTCCTACATCCCTCCCGCAGGTTTACCTTAGTTCCCCAAGTCCTCTTCGTCTTTAGAGGCTCTCTGTCTGTTGTTGAGGCTCTGATACTCAGCGCTAGTCCCTGGCATCCCAGGCCATTTCCTATGCATCTTTTCCAGGGTGTCTCCTAAGTGGGCTCAGAGCTACGGCTTGTGGTGTCTTCACTCAACATGATCTAGGCTGTTGGTATAGATAGCTGTTTCTCTCTCTTTTTATTTATTTACTTACTTACTTATTCATTTATTCATTTATTTATTTTGTTTCTCTCTTCTTGCTGAGGAGTGTTGAGTCATTTGTGTGTCCAGGAGTTGACTCACTTGCTCACCCGCCATTGTTTTGGAAGCTGGGGAGATCATGAATAAGACTGCGGTAAACTTTTGTCTGCGGGTCCTTGTGGGAGCAGTTTTCCTTTCTCTAGTGAATACCACAGGAAGAACTGCAGGGCCGCCTGGTGAATGTCTTTAGCTTTGTAAGAACATGCTCATGTCTTTTCCAGTGAGTGCTTGTTTTGTGTTGTCTCGCTTTCTGTCTCTTGGTTCTGGGCCTCCCAGATCTATAGCAGCCAGAGGCATGGGCTTGTTGCTCTTCACTACTGGTTAGTGTCCTGCTACCCTCCCTCGCCCACACACGTGCTTGCTTTGTATCCAGGGACTCACAAACGCACCACTGAGCTGTAATCCCCAGTTCTCTGAGCAACCCTGGCTTTCATGCGCAGTCCTACGTCTGCAGGTCTCATTCTCCCCCTCCCTGTCTCTCGTCTGTTCTACATTCTCACACTTAACGTTTGTTTTGTCTTCCATCTCTGCGATTATCCTCTGATTTTTTTAAACTGTTTCTCATTCCTTGTTTTTCATTCTCCCACATGGCTTCCCCTGTCTCTCTGCTTCTATGGCCTCTCTCTGAGCCTCCCCCAGGCCCCTCCAAGCACAGTGTCGGAAGGGTACCCCCATAGTTAGGCTCTCTGTGCTGCCTTATGCCGCCACATCTCAGGCTGGGTAAGTTGGAAGAAATCTGGGTCCTCCGTCCAGCTCACCATGGACCCACTTAGCCCCTAGATAAACCCTTCGCTTTTGTTAGCCTCGCTTTTCGCATTTGTGAAAGGGCAGTGCACACCGGAGCACACAGGCTTGCTGTGACTTTGTGCTTACTGAGGCTTTCACAGGGCTTTTTGGTCGGGACAGCTGTTTGAGACAGGGTGCTGTATGTCGCCCAGATGGTCTTGATTCATGATGTCACAGAGTTAATATGCCTTCCCAGTGCGAAATCACGATGGAAACCTTCTAATAATAGTGCATGGCTTGTTCCGGCTAATGTACAGAGGGGAACCAGCCTTGAGCAGAGATCCCTTTCTGCTTCTCTAGTTTCATGACCACGAGTTACACTTTGAACAATTAAACATCTTTTACAGAGACAGAAATCCTAAGGTTTGGTTGTTTGGACAAATGGGGAGAGTGCCAATGTTCAGTTCTTGCCAGAGCTAGCACGAGACAGAGCACAGCTGTATTTCCTCGGCAGCTGTTAACCAGGATCCTCCTGTCTGGCCAGCAGAAGGATGCTCTTTCTGATAGAGGCATGGGGTTTGATTGGTGGCGTCGTCTCTACACTTCCTGGCAGTGGCATGCTCCTTTGTCTAAATTTTGCCTTGGTGTAACTTAGTATTTTTGAGGCAAGGTTATTGGTAAATCCCTTAGGAAAAACAAAGATAGCAACATCAGTTTATTTCTTTCACTTCTTCCTTCAGAGTTCTACCTGCTCCAGCCTGATGGGTGCTTGGATTAGAGGTGGGTGCCACTGTGCCCATCATAAATGTCATTCGTAGCACTTTAGAAACCATCTCGGTCCTCAGAGCAGTACCGTAGAGGCGAGTAGTATTTCCAGAGCTTACTTTGTGAGGACTTACATCCTAAGAGTGCAACTTAGATGCCTGAAGCTTGGAGACGGTGGCACCAAGACACAGAATCTGGAAGGAAGGCAGCGGTAGGACGGGAGCCCTAAGCTCCGAGAGTTGTGAGAGTTGCCTTTGCCTGTGCTGTTGTCTTGATCTCCTTCCCCTGTCTCAGAGTTAGGCAGCTGGCCTGATTCAAGGCGTGCACCACTGTGCCCTGCCCACATGGTTGACTCTTAATGTTGGCCAAAAGAAGCAAACATGCATACACACATATGTGTACCTATATATATCTGTATATGTGTGTATTTATATATATGAACACATAGATGCATATATGTGTATATACATACACATATGTATATATTCTACTGAGAGTAGAATTTCTACAGCCCACAAAAGTAACCTAATGTGCTAAAACCCAGAATGACTGTTCCTTTGGAGGTTCTATTAGTCAGTTGCCCTGAGATAATCAACTCATAGAGGGAAGGTTAGCTTTAGCTCATAGGTTTGGAGTTTCAGTCCACAGCACCATTGCTTCTGGGCCTGTCGTGGCAGTATCAAGGGGTGGATCGAAGTCAGGGCAGGCCAGGTAGCAAGAGAGAAGAATCTGTGGTCCCTCTAGATCCTTTAAGGGAATAGTCTTCTTGCTCTAAAATATGTCCCACGAGGCCTTTACCCTCAACATTGTCAAGCCAGGGACACCTGGGCCTTTGTGAGGACATTCTAGAGCAATGGTCCTCATCCTTTCTAATGCTGCGACCCTTTAATACAGTTCCTCATGTTATGGTGACCTCCAACCATAAATTATTTTCATTGATACTCCATTGGTGTAATTTTGCTACTGTTATGAATATCTGTGTTTTCCGATAGTCTTAGGTGACCTCTGTGGAAGGGCCTCCTATTCCCCTGCTCTACCACAAAGGGATCAGGACTCACAGGTCCACAGGTTGAGGACCCCTATTCTAGTGGGTAGACACTGTTAATGACTAGAAAGGAGTATGGGGGTACTCTCTGGGGAATTTCAACTTCTTGGCCCTGGACCTGAAGGCTTCTGAACTTCTGATCTCCCCCTGGCTGTGTTTCGGGACATCTGGAAGACAGGGCCTGATATTGTGCGACACACCCTCTTCAATCAGCGGGCTGATTTGCATGCTCTATTGTGGTCGAGAGGCTTCCCCATCCCTGTGCCGTAAGCACCCAGAGCGTGCACAGCACACACATCAGGGCAACTCTGGTACAGCCTTGTGCCTCTGGCCATGGCCTGCCCTGGTTGCCTGCCTTTCCTTCTGATTGGTGCCTTCTTGGCAGGTAAGACTCCTCCGGGAGGGAGGTGGGGGTTGGTACTCACTCAAGAAAGCCCACACAAAGAAGCAGATCAGTAGCGCCAGTGGGGTGGATCCTAGGCAAGGCAGAGAGGTGGAGTGGAGGCCAGGCAGGACACGTTCCTGTGTGGACCTTGATTACACTGACCCTTTGCTTCTCACAGGAGATGTTAACATGGACAGTCCCTTACGCCATGTGGTCAGAAGCTTGAAACTAAAGATGATGGTTATGCATCCTGGGAGGTTCCTGGGGACAATTAGCCCGTGGCCAGGGTTTGAGAGAGCTAGTAGACTGAGAGGTCCTCAGAGAAGAGGGGCCCAGAAGGTTCCAGTCCCATGATCGCATACAAGGCTCTTAGCTGAACATGGATTCTTGGAGACATGATGATAATGCTAATTTAGGGGCCACTTACTCCAAAGCCCCCATTCACAGAGGAGAACGGAGCTGTAGAGCGAGCACACTAAGCCTCAGGGAACCAGGCCTCCCTGCCCCATCCAGGGCCAGTCCTCTGGCGCTATGAAAATTTTGGGAGTGAGAGTCTTCTTGGGGTCTGACAAAATAGTCACAGTAAGGAAGGAAGGGGCCCAGGCTAGCCCTCAGTGGGTTTCTATCTTTCAGTCTTCCAGCCAACCCTGACCTATCCTGATGCAGTACTGGTCTTCCCAGGCCAAGTGGTTCAACTCAACTGCACAATCAATTCTCAGCATGCCACCATTGGGGACTTTGGCGTGTCTTGGTATCAGCAGCGCCCGGGCAGTGCTCCCCATCTGCTCTACTACTACTCAGAAGAGGAGCACTATCGGCCTGATGACATTCCCGACAGGTTCTCCGCTACTGGGGACGTGGCCCACAATGTCTATGTGCTGACCATCAGCCCCGTGCAGCCGGAGGACGACGCAGACTACTTTTGTTCCATTGCCTATAAATAACTTTGATCCCTAGGGCTGGGGTATGAGATGAATGGCTTCTGTTTGTCCCCCTACTTCTGCCCCTGACCTTGGACCTCTCTTTTTCCTCTAAGTCTTGCTTTCTTTCTCTTGCAATATGAGTTAATAACATTCAACATGATGACCATGTGATCCTGGGATAAAAAGTAACAGATCAGAGGACGTGGGAGTTGGGATTCTGGTGACTGCTGTCAAGAGGAAACACCTGAGACCCCGAGGGAACCTGGCCCAGCCCTGTCCCTATCCCCAGGGGCTTAGCCTGATGCCTGACCTCCCCATGACCTCATGAACTGAAGGTAGAGAAAAAGGAACTAACCTTTACTGCCCCCCACCCTCCCAGCTCCACATGGCTGATTGTGGTTCAACGCTCATTGTTCTTGGGTGGCTGGTCCCCAAGGAGTTGATGCTGATGGCTTGGAGGAGGGGCAGCCCCTGCCTCTTCCCCTGAAGTCTTTGGACAAATCTCTTCTGAGCCTTGATGGTCAGGGTCCGGTGTTCTCTGAAGGGCCCTGAGGACCAGGAATGGGGACATTGAAAGCAGGTAACAGATTATGCGGTTTCTGTCCTCCTCAGAGACAGTGTGTTCTACTGCTTTCCCTGGAGAAGATTTCCCACAGATGGGTAACCACACCTGAGCAGTTATGCATCAAGGGGTGGCACAATTAACGGTAGGGCCAACAGTGCTCTCAGAAGCTGAACTAAGTGAGATCGGAACCTTCAGAAAGATTCTGAGCCGTAGTAGCACATGGCTTTCATCCCAACACTCGGTGGATTTCTGTGATTTTAGGACCTGCCTGGTTTACATAGGAAGTTCCAGACAGCCAAGGACAGATACATAGTGAGACCTTCTCTGGAACCAAAACAAAATTCCTGGGCTGGGGGTTCTAGATCAGTGATAGAATATTTGCCTAGTATAAAAAGTGGCGCTAGGCTCAGCCCCCAGGATAGCAAAAGCAAACACACATAACCCCCCCCACACACACACACACATACTCAGCTTCCCTGGTGTCTCTAAGAAGTGTTCCCCTCCCACCCCGAAAAAAAAAAGCGTGCGGTTATGGCACACACCTTAAATCCCAGCACTAGAGAGGCAGAGGCCAGCCTGGTCTACAGAATGAGTTCCAAGACAGCCAGGACTACACAGAGAAGCCCTGTCTCAAAAACCAACCAACCAAACAAACAGGAAGTGCCTCATTTCTGGAGGTGAGCACCTAGATGCAGCATTTGGGGGATCCAGAGCTTACAGTCTTGACTATCTTTGGGCCCTTCAACCTTTAATCCCCCTTCATCTCTAAGTAGCCTTATGTGGGCTGCACCCGCGGGGGTGGGAGTGGGGGTGGGGACGCCGCGACAGGCAAGTCCAGGATTACCCTTGAAAGAGGGCGCAGCTGTTATTTAAGGTTCTACATTTGCCTTTCCCAATCTCAGTATTTTCCTGTGCACTCCGTCCAATGCGGGTTCTTCTCAACTCTCCCCACCGCCAGAACGCGAGGACACCCCACCAACCAGCAGCCTGGCTCAGCAGCAGGGGCACAGGTGATGAGAGCTCCGTGAAGCCTAGAGCGGCGCTGGAAGTGCTCACCGGCGCGGGAGGGGTGGGTGGACGGGGGAGGAGGGGGCGCTTGGGGGGAGGGGAAACAGGTGAGGACGAGGGTGGGAGTAGAGGCGGAGGGGCGGGTGGAGGCTCCAGGCCCTGGGGCAGCTTCACCCCAATCCAGCACCCTTCGCCCCTCCCAGTCCACCGAACCCACCTTCGCTCCACTGGCCCAGGATGTGGGAGCCCCAGTTGACTTAAAGTCTATGGGGAGCTGCGTCGCCGTCTAGTTGGCAGAGCTGTGTCCACTCCATCCAGGAAACCCTGACCACGCCGAGCCTTTGTCCTGTACCCAGGACCTGGTGGGCTATGGATTCCCGAGAGAGTTGGGAAGTTTTGGGATACCAGATCTTTGGACTTTTCAGTCTGGCAACACTTAACACATTGTTGGGGACGGATGAAGCACCTCTGGATCATCTCAATTCTCCTTACTCATATCCAAATTCCCTCATTAAGTGTGGGACTGCCGGCCTCACTTTCCCAATCAGCGTAGGCTCATTCTCATCACCGGGGCACTGGTATGTTTAACAACCAACTCAGAGCATTGGTGGGGCATGGGGAGCCCTAAACACTCGGGAGACTGAGACAGGAAGATTGCCACTGGTTCTCAAAAGGCAATTTTGGCAGGGTGTAGTGGTGCTGTCCCACTAATAAGTAGGCAGAGGCAGGAAAGTCTTTGTGAGTTCGAGAAATCCTGGTCTAAATAGCAAATTTCATACTAACCAAAGCTACATTGTGAGACCCTATCTCAAAATCCAAATAAACAATTTGATTAAAAATAAAAAGCAAGCGTGGGCTTTTTGTGCTTATTTATGAGTAGACAGCGCCACCTGGTGGGGAAGCCAAGCAAATTCGGACTGTGTCCTAGAACAAGGGAAGAGAAACAGAAACCCCACATCTCAGAGGGTGTTTCTCGCTTTAAATGTGCCCATCCTTTCTAGAGAAGACTCAATGCTTTGAGAAAGCCCACGGGTTTCCCTCTATGTTATCAGGGAGTGATTTGGCTCCTGGGTTAGAGTAAGACTCTATCTCAATAGAGCAATATTGCCCTTGGCGGTTTCCAGGCTGAGAATTTCCGTAAGAGAGCCTGGATTTGAAGCAGTGGCTGCAGCATTTCTCAGTGGACATACCCCGAGACATCTGTTCCATTTGTTTGTAGCCTACTTCTGGGGTCTTCGAAGTTGATCCCATACGTCAGGGCCTTTCTTTGGTAGGCAGGCTCCCTCTGAGTTCACACAGAACCTTGGCTTTATATCTCAACCTACCCTAAGATAGCTGGGGTCCCTGAAAGAGCTTCAGAGGTGGCTCTAGTAAAACTTGCTGGGACAACTACATGCTCAAGAATTGCATAAGCTGTGTAGGTTGCTTGGGCTGCATGCACAGGCTGCACGCATAGACTGTTCAAGTTGCGTAGGCTGCTCAGGTTGCAGAGGCTGCTCAGGTTGCAGAGGCTGCATTAACCTGCGTAGGCTGCACAGGTTGCTCAGGCTGCACAGCCTGCAGAACAAAGAACGAAGCTAGAAGTTTGGTTCTCTATCTTTTAAGATACAAAAGGGGAGGAAGCCATCATGCCAGCCAGCCAGCTTTGCACTCCCCTCGTGACATCAGAGAGAGGAAAGGTTCTGATTTCAGGGGCAGCCTCACACAGATGAATGCAGACTGTCCTCTCAAGGCCACACGGTTGTACTTTTTGTAGGATTTTCACAACCTCACAGAAGATGATAAGGCAGTGGGCAGTGTGAGCCATAATGAGCCACACCAGTGTTTTAGATAAAACTACTTTAGGGACGACAAAGGAAGCAGGGTACCGTGGACTGAACACCCAGCTCATTTAAATTGACCACTGAGTCCACGATCACAACCTTCTGCCGACCACACAGACAATTGCTCTCTCAGACACTGGGTCACAAATCCAGGCACTCTAACCCAGGGACTATTAGACAGTTAAACTGTAGGATATCTGCAAATGGATCAACCTTAACAATTAGACCTAGAGATTGCTTTGGGTAAGATGGTCGTTTTCACAATATTAATCCTACCAATCCACAAGCAAGTGAGGCACTGCCACCTTCTTCAGTTCCTTTCTTCAATACTTTAACATTTGGTGGTGGGGGGGGGGTGAGATAGGGCTTCTCTGTGTAGCCCTGGCTGTCCTGGAACTTGCTGTGTAGCACAGGCTGGCCTCAAACTCACAGAGATCAGCCTGCCTCTATCTCTTGAGTGCTGGGATTAAAGGCTCTTAACATTTTCATTGTTCAGTCTTTTTTTCATTTTCTTGGCTAGATTATTTCAAAAGATTTTGATCTTATTGCGATGATTTCTCTCTTGGGATGTTTGTTATTGATATTATTGGAAAGTACTGATTTTTGTGTTAATTTTGTACTTTGCTGAACGTGGGATTTCCAGTGGGATCCTATGTACACTTAAAATCACATCATCTGCAGATAGGATACTTCGACTCTTTCTATTTCTGATTTGTATTCCCTTTTCTCTTTCTTTGTCTCTTTAGTTCTAGCTAAGACTTCAAGCACTATCTTGAACAGGGAATGGACACTCTTGTCTTGTTCCTGATTTTAGTGGAAATGCTTTAAATTTTCCCCTCCATTTAACATGATTTTTGCCTATGGGCTTGTCATATATTATCCTTATGATATTGAGATATATTTCACATACCCCCAAATTCTCCACAACTTCAATCGCAATGTGATGTTGGGCTTTGTCAAAGGCATTTTTTTCATTGCTGAGGTATCATGTGTTTTCTGTCCTTGAGCCTGTTTATACAATAGATTACATTTATTCTGTTACACGTATTGAGCCGTCTCCAAATCTCTGGCATGAAACCAACTTGGTCATAGTAGATGACCTTTTTATGTGATCTTCAATTCATTTTTCAAGATTCTACTGAGAACTGTTATGTCGATGTTCATCAGAGCGATTATCGAATTCTTTTTTGGTTGGATCTTGGTTTTGGTATAAAGGTAATACAGATTTGTAAAAAGAATTTTAAAGATATTGTTTCTTTTTCCTTTTCTTTTTATATTTGATTTTATTGAGACTACATCTGTTTATGATCCCTAGTGCTATTCACTAATTTTAAAAAGAGATTGGAGGTTTTTATTTTTGTAGGCCTATGATTGAGGCAAAGATTCTTTTTTTTAGGTTTATTTATTTATTATGTACACAGTGCATGTATGTATGTCTGCATACCAGAAGAGGACACCAGATCTCATTATAGAGAGGTTCTGAGGCACCAGGCGGGTGCTGGGGGAATTGAACCCAGGTAGGACCTCTGGATGAGCAGTCAGTGCTCTTAATCACTGAGCCATCTCTCCAGCCCAAGGAGAAGACTTTAAATTTTGCTTCTGCTTTTTTATTTTATTTTTTTGTCAACTTGATGCACACCAGAGTTATCTTGGAATCTCCACCTGTCTATGTAGCCAAGATGACCTTGCATTTCTGATCCTTCTGCCTCCACCTCTAGAGTGCTGGATTATACACATGTGTGTCAACAGACCATGTTTATGAGGTACCAGGAATGGAAGCCAGAGCTTTGCATGTGCTAAGCAAGCTTTCTATCAATTGAGCCACAACACAGGCCCACTTTCATATTGCTGGTTTGGGCAGTGCTGAACTAATTGGGACAATGGAATTCTGCCCAGGATTCTGATTGCCTTTGCTTTGGAGCCTGTGTTGGCACTTGCTCTGTAGACCAGGCTGGCCTCGAACTCACAGCGTGCCTCTGCCTCCCAAGTGCTGGGATTAAAGGTGTATGCAACCACCATCCAGTCTTTTGATTGGCTTTTAAAAGCCTCTCCTTATCTTGACATAGATTTAGACTGTTTGATTATGAGAACCAAGGGGATTAATATATGTAAAATACATTGAAAGGGGTCTGGCACCCAACAACAGCTATGTGTTAGACATTCTTATAGTCATTTTAAATATATATGTGTNGTTTTTCGAGATAGGGTTTCTCTGTGGCTTTGGAGCCTGTCCTGGCACTAGCTCTGTAGACCAGGCTGGTCTCGAACTCACAGAGATCCGCCTGCCTCTGCCTCCCGAGTGCTGGGATTAAAGGCGTGCGCCACCATCGCCCGGCTCATTTTAAATGTATTGATAAAGATTTACTAAAGTAAGTTTTTCTCCGTTTTTATTAGTTCTTTGAGTTTCATACAATCTGTTTTGCTCCTATTCACTCCCTTCCCCGACTCCTCCCAGATCTCCCCTCCTTTCCTACCCATTCACTCTGTGTCCTTCCCCCCTTCACCCATCAAGGCTAAAATAACATTTAGCAAAGGAATGTACCAAGAAAAATAAAGTTGGCCATGTTCGTTTGGGATCGAGTTTGTGGAAGAGTCCGTGTTTAGTGTGCAACAGGTTCTGGGTTCCATCCCAATACCTACCTGCACACATAAAGAAAGAAGAAAGGACTTTTTTCTTTAAAAAAGAATTTAGAGTTGATCTACAAAGGCTGGAGAGATAGCTCAGTGTTAAGAGCGTTGGCTGGTCTTCAGAGGACCTAGGTTCAATTCCCAGAACTCATGGGGTGGTTCACAATCATCTGTAATTCCAGTTGTAGTGGGTCTGACACCATCTCCTGTCTTCTGAGGACACTGGGCATGCCTGTGGTACACAAGACGTGAATGTAGGCAAAATACCCATACAGAGGAAATGAATCATTTTAAAAAGTTGATTTGCACAAAATGGAAGAGATTCTGTGATCAACGCCTCCACCCAGAGCTGTGATGGCAAAAGTAAGCTTAATAATTGTCTCGGCACACAGGGTAAAGAAGAGCCAAAAAAAAAGAAAAAGAAAAGAAAACCTCTGAAATTAAGGTAAATACCATTTTGATACAACATTTTAATTAAAATTAATGAAAAAATCCACTATCATGAAAATATAAACATGTTTTTTAATATTTATTTATTTATTTATTTATTTATTACATATACAATATTCTGTCTGCGTGTATGCCTGCAGGCCAGAAGAGGGCACCAGATCTCATTACAGATGGTTGTGAGCCACCATGTGGTTGCTGGGAATTGAACTCAGGACCTTTGGAAGAGCAGGCAATGCTCTTAACCACTGAGCCATCTCTCCAGCCCTAAACATGGTTTATTAAGATAGGAGGGATGTTACTGTTATGAGTCATAGATGAATTAAAACATAGGGGAAGATGTGCCTAGGATATGCAAATATTAGCCCATTTTGCATAGTGTATTTAAGCATCTGTCGATTTTGGTTTCCATCAGAGTGATGATTTCTCTGCCCCAGAATCCAATACAGCTTCTAAAGACACCATTAATGACTCTGCTTCAGTTGTCCTGTGTTCGACCCGCCTGCGCCCGAATTTAGCTGAGGATGACCGCTCGTGGCTGATGGAGAGACAGACTGGGGACTGACTTGGCACCCAAAAAGGCCCCCCCTTCTCTCTTCTCTCTCTTCTTCCGTGCGTGCGTGCCTGCGTGTAACCGAGAATAAAGGAAAGGGAAGAAGTCGCTGGTGCTGGGGTAGAACCAAGCCGCAGAACCTACTGGGAACCAAGAAGACAGTAACGTGGCTCTTCCCAGGATGCCTTGCGAACTACAGGTGGAGCTGGACCCAGAACCGTTGCAGTGTTCTGGCTGCAAGTGTTTACCTGGCTCAGAAAAGCTGCCATGGACCCCCTGGAGAACAATCATAGCGTCACCAGGAATCAGGACATCGTGGGCTTAAGTATCCACAGCACCTCGGACACCCTGGTGGTGACTTCGTACCTCTTATTGGTTCTGTTCTTCGGGCTGTGGGTATGGCGGGACCTCTGGGCTGGTGTGGCACTTCCCCCGCAGAGACCTGGCCTCCACCTAGCCTCCTGGCACTTCAGAGAGGATGGCCTTGCCCACCCTTTGTCTAACCCTTCCTCACCCTGACAACCAAGCACCAGCTACTTAGGCAACAAAACCGTTCTGGACCATTATCCCTTTCTATTCCTATACCCATCCCCCACCCTAAAATAATAGTTAAATAACTCAAATGTCCTGCTCCTGCCACCTAGAACCCGAAACCTTAATGGTATTTTGAAAGTCCTCGTGAGACTCACAATGATGACAGCAGCTAGCACCGACATGCTGCTGTAGCTCTGAACTCTCCAGGAGTTCCCTATCTGCAGATCTAGCCAGTCGTGTTGAAAGTATTTAAGATTGTCTTTCATTTGTACTGGATAGCTAAGATTATTTACGGTAATTAAGTGTTACAACGCCTAACTTATAACCTAGAGGCAATGTAAAGCACACAAAAGGATGTACTGGAAGTTACATCCAAATATTTATAAAGACATTTATAAAAGAAATTTGAGCTGAAAGAGTCTAGGAACAAATTCTCCATGCATGCAAAGGCCAGATCTACGGTGACTTGAACTGAGATTCCTAAAGGTTGAGTAAGAAGCAGAAGATAGTGGCACTCAGATGCAAACCTAGAGCTGTCTGGCATGTGGTGGACTTGAGCATCCTCGGAGTCTTGTGTTCACAGGAGCTCCTGGAACTACTTCCTCACCAATGCCAAGGGGTGGGAGCACAGGGTCTATTCCAAACAGGAAGGGGAATCCCGGACGCACATCATGGCACTCAAACAGTATCCATCTTCATTGGCTTCAGCCGTGAACTGTCTGTTTCCAGAGGCAGGGATTCTCAGTCTTTGAGCTTCAATTCTGGGGTCCTTCCTCCAGTGCTATGATTAAGAACCCTCTCTGCACCCCCAAATCACTCTTGACCTTACCTGGGGGCCATGTCTGGCCAAGATTTGAGAACCAGTAAACCTGTTGCTCCAGGAGCTCTGGGAGATTTAACACATGGATGGATGTCCGGCATGTTTTGATCCCCTTCCTTCTTTATAGTTATTTGTCCTAGACAGGATCTCACTGAGTAGTTGTGGCTGGCCTGAAACTCACTATGTAGACCAAGTTGGCCTCAAACTTAGAGATCCACCTGCCTCTGCTCCTGAGTGTTAGGATTAAAGGCCTGCGCCACAACACCAGACTTTTGTTTGTTTTAAATTAAAAACAATCCTATACTGTTGTTAATTGCCAAATGCTTTAACCTTTAGTATAACAAGCAAAATGTATAGAGCGACTTGAATAACTTAGTTTTCTTCCCTCGTCCGACTCATCTTTCTGAGGTAACCGGACCTGGTATCTTTTCTCCATTTTCTCAGCGCTTGGGCAAACATACAGATGCATAATGTATACTCTGTGTGTTCCTCTTATAAGATGGGATCAAACTGCACGTTAGTCTGCGGTATGTTCTCTTTTCCCACTAATGTATTTGGAGAGTCTCACACACCAGCTGCGGGATAGTAAGACCAACATCTTCTATCGAGCTCTTCTCTGTGAATGGTACTCCACTGGAGTGTTTCTGTTTCAGGCTCTTCTGTCACACAGGCGTGGTACAATAAAAGATTTCTTCCTGGCTGGCCAGAATCTAGCATGGTGGTTGGTGAGTAAGCTTGTATGTGGCTGTCTGTTTGGGGCTTTCTGTGTTGGCTTGGCTTTTGTTTTGTTTTGTTTTGATTTGTTTGTTTGTTTCAGGACAGGGTTTCTCTGTGTAGCCCTTTCTGTCCTGAAACTCACTCTTTAGATCAAGCTGGCCTCAAATTCAGAGATCCGCCTGCCTCTGCCTCCTGAGTGCTGGGATTAAAGGCGTGCGCCACCACTGCCTGGCTGTGTTTGCTTTTTTATTATTTTAACTTATATGTCTTAAATCCAAAATAGTTTGAAGTTGCTAGATCAGGACCACCACCCTCTTCCTCTTCCTCTTCTTCTTCTTCTTCTTCTCCTTCCTCCCCCCCTCGTCTTTTTCTTCTTCTTGTAGCCCAGGCTGACCTTGAACTCCTGATCTTTCTGCTTTATTCTCCTGAGTGCTGGGGTAACAATTGGTGTGATAAACCAATTTCATTTAGTAGGTGATTTATTTAATGGCTAAGTATTTTCACATCTGTCACATCAAGGTGCAGAATGGAAGTCGGCTGCCCCTTAGAAAATCTAATTGTATGTGCATAAGTGTGTGCAGGTGTCTAAGTGCCTGTGCATGAATGTAGGCCAGAGAAGGACCTCGAGTGTCCTGCTCCATTACTCTCTCATGGTGTTTGGTCGCAGTAATAGAAACCCCAACTAAGACACTATGTGAGTGTTCTATGGCTGGGCCCCTCTCTCAGTCCATCAACAGGAATTCTTGTTATGTGTGACAAGGGCTCTGACAGTCTCATCTTCTGATTTTCAGATGGGCATTTCCACTTTTTCTGCAAATATCAGCAGTGGCCACTATATGGGCCTGGCTGGGATAGGTGCAACTTCCGGAATTGCAGTTGGAGCCCTTGAGTGGAATGTAAGTAATGTCTTTTGAGCTACTGACCACTTGATTGTTGTCCAGAGAAGGCTCATAAACACGAAAGCTTGCGTTTAACCTCGAGTGACTGTTAGGGATGCGTGGAAAGTACAGACAAAGGGAGTCAGGCCTTCGGTTTTACAAAAGGTCTCTGCTGTTTTTCTCCTTAGTAAGTCAGGAGACAGAATGCATATATGCTGTGGACCATAGGGAAGACAGCGAACAAAGAGCTGTTGGGTGGGAGGGAAGATCGCACTAGCGTTTGAATGTGTGTGTGTGTCTACTGACATCTGCAGGCATTAATTCACTAGCGCTTAAATGTGTGTGTGTGTGCGCGCGTGCCTACGTGTGCGTATATGTGTCCACTAACATCTGCAGACATTAATTCATTAGCGTTTAAATGTGTGTGTGCACACGCGTGTGCGTATATGTGTCCACTAACATTTGCAGACATTAATTGAACCTGCATCTCTTTGAAGAGCTTGACTCCCATGGGCCCCTGCCCTAACTCTTCTGCTTTTTCTTGGTTTCAGACTATATGTATGTTCTATATTCTTGGTTGGATATTTGTTCCCATCTATAACAAGGCTGAGGTAAGTGCCCATCATCAGTTATTCTATAGTTTGTGATTTTTTTAAAAAATAGATATTGCATGTGTAGTAAAAGCATCCTGTCAGCCTTTTGATCCTGGCACCGATTCCCCAAATCTGCAGATACTGAAAATACACCATTTTTTCTAGGATAGACACAGGTAACTATCTGCTTCCTCAGGAATTTACAGAAAATATTTCAAAACATTATTTAAAACAAGGTGTAAAGAAAATAATAGAATATACGTGTTAGTGACCAGAAGATTTAGTATCCTAAAATGCTGTTTCCTCCTGGTGGGCTTGTTCATGGGATGAAATTTCACACAAGAGCCAAATAGGGCTCTGTGAGAAGCTTGAAATACTTATTCTAAAATGTGTGTATGTATGTATACCACATGTGTGCTTGGTGCTCAAAGAGGCCAAAAGAAGGCATTGGATCCCCTGGAACTTGAGTTCCAGATGGCTATGAGCTACCATGCTGGTGTAAGAGCCTCTGTAAGAGCAACAAGTCCTCTGTAAGAGCAACAAGTGCTCTCAACCACTGAGCCATCTCTCCAGCCCCTAGAAAGATTTCTTTTAAAGATGTCAAAATATCATAAAGCAGAAAATTAAAAAAAACCTGCAGTATACACCAGCATACACCAGGATAGCTATGAGGCAAGTAGAAGTGCATGCTGTGACATATCCTATAGATCCATCCTATATACACATCATATAAACCCATCCTATAGACATATCTTGTAGACGTATCCTATAGACCTGCCCTATAGATATATCCTATAGACTTATCCTATAGATCCATCACATCGACACATCCTATAGACCCATCCTATAGGCATATCCTGTAGATATATTCTATAGACCTATTCTGTAGACATATCCTATAGATATATCTTATAGACCTATTCTGTAGACATATCCTATAGACCCATCCTATAGAAATATCCTATAGACACATTCTATGGACCCATCCTATAGACCTATCCTGTAGACATACAGACCCATCCTATAGACACATTCTGTAGACCCATCATATAGACCCATCCTATAGACATATCCCATAGACACATTCTATAGAATCCTATAGATTACTAGATAATGCAGCTGCAGACAGAGTGTCTTTGACAAGCCTACGAGCACGATCTGGACAAATGCTTCCCTCACAGCTCTGGGAAAGAGGCAGACGTGCTGAAACCTTGAACATGTAGACTCTAAAATTGAGAGACAATAGTTAACCTGTTGTCTAAGGCACCTAAACCAGTGTTTTTCAAACTGTGGACTGTGATCCCAGGGTGAATGCCTGGTGAACAGACCTTTCGCAGGGGTCACAGAAGACCATCAAAAACTCAGATTTATATTATGATTCATAGCAGTAGCAAAGTTACTGTTAAGAAGTAGCAAAGAAAATAATTTTATGGTTGGGGATTATCATGACACGAGGAGCTATGTTAAGGGGTCACAGCATTAGGAAGGTTGAGAACCACTGTCCTAAACGGTCCTCACTTGCTAGGGAAGCCCAAACAATCAACTTAAAAACAGCCTGGGAAGTTTAGAACCTTGCTGGGAGAATCCTTGACATATGGCAGAGCACGGCTTAGAGCTGAGCAAGGGCTAAGAGAGTGAAGCCTGTGGGTGCTCAGACAAGGGCTTCCGGTCTCTGTGAAGCAGGGGGAGTCTGAGTCGGAGCTCACAATGGACATAGGTAGGTAGGTAGACCAGAGCGTATACATTAGCCAGGACAGAGCGAGGCAATAGCCTCTTAATGGTTCACTCCCCAAGCCAGGGGCTGTTGGGGTCAAAGGGCATTGTGAGCACTGAGGGCTTGGTCCCTGTGCTCATGGTGCATACTGTCCAGGATGATGTAGAAAACAGGACCCTTGGGAACACTGTCGTCTGACTGGACTGTCCATACAGAGGTGGCTGGGAACCTGGACTGTCCATACAGAGGTGGCTGGGAACCGCCTGCGTCGTCAGCTTCCATCTCCTGCCTGGAATCTCCATCCTCTGGCAGCATCTCTGTGACATAAACACCCCATGAGGAAGGGGCATCCGGTGATCTCTCTGACACTCACTATCTGACAGTGACCTGCTCTGGTGCTTGTGCAGGTGGTGACATTGCCGGAATATTTGGGGAAGAGGTTTGGCAGCCTTCGGATCCAGCTGTTCTCCTCTTTCTTTTCCTTGGTCGTCTACATCTTCAGCAGGATCTCGGTGAGTTCCTGCATGCGGAGTAGAGGCCCACCAGACCTGTCCTTGGAGTGCCTCCTCCAAGGAACGACAACAGAGAGGGAGTGTCATCTCAGCCGGATGGTGGCGGTGCATTCCAAGGATGTGCCCAGTTGTCTCTTTATTATTTGTTTTGTAATGAGTGAAAGCAACCTACTGGTGTACTTGCTTATTCTGTGCCTTCTTCACTTGCATTCAAATGTCCTGAGACCCTGGGTCATTTCTGTGTGTTTACTGCAAACCCCCGCCCCCAGCCTAGGATGTGTTCTACACATACGGTACTGCATAATTGGTTTCCACTAACCAAATGGCTGGCATTTAGCACAAAGTATAAAAACCACACACATCATGTCTTTATTCAACATAAGCTCAGTGAGGACGGAAACTGGGCTTTTCCAGTTTTTACGTCTTCCGAAGACCACAGAGTGCCTGCAGCATGGTGGGACCCCAGAAATCATTTGGGGGAATAAATGGTTGGATGAATCTCTGCTCATTTTATCCCTGACTTGGGAGGGCAGAATAATAAAAACAAAGGTCAGCAAGGTAAATGATGTGCAGGAGCTTCAAGTCAGTGTCAGCTCGGCCAGGGGTCCACAGATCTAGTCAGTAGGCCAGGCCAGTGAGCAACTGCTTTGTATGGCTCTTGAGCTGAAATTGATTTTCATACCTAATTTAATGGGTTGTAAAAACTAGAGGCAGTGCGGTATACAGTCCTCAAAACCTATAATATTGAGCTGGAGCGATAGCTCAGCGGTTAAGAGCACTGGCTGCGCTTCCAAAGGTTGTGAGTTCAAATTCCCAGCAACCACATGGTGGCTCACAACCATCTGTAATGAAATCTGGTACCCTCTTCTGGCCGTAGACAGACATACATGCAGGCAGAACACTATATACATAATAAATAAATAAAGTTTAAAAACCCTATAATATTTATCATATGGTCTAGTACAAGAAGTTTGCCAATCCCACAGCTTGCTAAAGATATGGGTTCAAGTGAATTTGGTAGTGACCTAAAAGTACATAGAACTAAAAGTCTCCAGTAGTTGGAAAGACGATGCAAAGGTTTTCCAGAAAAAAAAGGCCCGTGGTCTTTTCCTAGTTGCAGAACCACATAAAACAACCCCTTTGAGCATAGACCCCATGCTGAGGCTACAGAGCAGAATAGGCTAGACCGTGTTAACTGGGCGACTTGGGTTAACCCATGCCCTTGGAGGTACTAACTTTGAACTCAGAGGGCACGGAATTTGGCCCGATCTCTCCCAGTGTCCATTGGCAGTAGGATGCTGCCCAGCGGCCTTTTCTTCGTGTGGCTTGCAAGCCCCATTTCTTTCTGGGGTGGTGATTGATTCTGCTGGAAATGAAGGTTCAGTTGCTAACCTTGTGCCTGTTTCAGATGGAGATCAGCTTTGGTGCCATGTTCTTGAAAATGGTTTGGGACACAGATGTTTACCAGACAATGCTGGTTTTGCTGACCATTACTGGCATTTATACCATCACAGGTGAGGGAGCTGTAACCACACGTGGACTTCTACTGACACAAACACTCAGTAGAGTCTGAGGAGCTACTAAAGTCTCCCAAAGTCTTTAGATCTCAGGAAGTATGACCGAGGCAGAGGTACCACTAGGGATCATATTGGGTTGGGATAATCTCTGTAAAGAGTGATTGATAAGTCAGCAGCGATCATGTTTATGGTGAAATGGGGCGTGACACTGTGGCTTGCCAGGTAACAGAATGGGAACACACAAAGTGGGGAGGGGAAAGGGAGGGAGGGCCCTTAGGAGGCTCCTGGCCAAGCCAGGTGGGATCTTTTAGAAAGCCAGTTCTCATGTATTCAGCCTCTGCCTAGGGTAGGAGCTCTCGCCACTCATGTCCTGGTAGTCAGTGTGGCTGGCCAGAGGTCAAGTGGAGATAACCAGAGGGACAGAAAGTAGTCAGGAACAGGAAGTGGCTGATGGAGATGAGGAATCCTGGGTTCTTCTTCCTGGCGATACTAGGCAGTACTTGGAGACAGTTTTGTTGTTAAAACTGGGCGAGGACGTAGGGAAGGTGCCATCTAGCTGTTAGAGAACACGGGCGATACTCATGGTGGCTTCCAGCTGAGTTTCTGGGGTGAAAGGTGTTCACGTTTGACTAGGAAAATGGTCACATATTAATCTGTCCTGAAAAGCATGGAGAGCAAAGAAAAATTGAGACCAGTGCAGGCATGGGTGACTGGGGGGAGGGGGAGGGCATACAGAGCTGGTGACTGTGGGGAGGGGGAGGGCATACAGAGCTGGTGACTGTGGGGAGGGGGAGGGCATACAGAGCTGGTGACTGTGGGGAGGGGGAGGGCATACAGAGCTGGTGACTGTGGGGAGGGGGGGGGGAGGGCATACAGAGCTGGTGACTGTGGGGAGGGGGGGGGGTGGGCATACAGAGCTGGTGACTGTGGGGAGGGGGGAGGGCATACAGGGCTGGTGATGGGGGGAGGAGGAGGACATACAGGGCTGGTGATGGGAGGAAGAGGGCATACAGAGAGGTTGCTGTGAGCAACCTCATGTAAGAAATCCATGTTGCTTTCCTTTCCTTTCTTCTTCCTCTTCAGGTGGCCTGGCAACTGTGGCTTATGTTGAGACCTTACAAGCTGGTATTATGCTTCTGGGCTCAGTCTTGTTAACGATTTATGGTAAGTAAGTGGGCCACAGAAGTGGTATCTTTGAACCTAGGGTTACATGGGGACATCAGCTGCTTCATCTTACAGAAGTCAAGAAGGTCATGCTGTAAGTTCTAAAGGCAACCTCACTGTATTTTCTAAAGACGCCAAACCTCTCCATCAACGCAGATAATCCCAATCAGACCGAATTAAACCTAATTAAAAGATGCCCATGTTTAATGGAGTGCTCCTGAGTGGCCCCAGGAAAACATGGGGAGGGGAAGAGAGAGAGAAGGGGAGACCACACGAAATCTGGAGACCACGTGTTTATTCTCTGGGGGACAGTTTAAATAGCCTGTGGGGGTGGTCTCCACCTTCTCTGGGGAGGGGTTACCATTTGGTGGGCTTCTTTGACCCTCCTTGGGGAGGGGTCACTGTTTGGCAGGCTTTCTCAGAGGTGGAGTTTGGACAGAGGCAACTTCCAGAGGAGGGAGCTTATGCCAGGAGGCTGGGGGCAAACAGTCCAGACTTTTTGTATAAAGGGGTGTTAGGGAGCTGAGGTGATGCTTGCAATCAACCAACCAACCAACCAACCAACCAACCATTCACTGCCCACCAGAGGAGCTTGTGATAAAATGCTGGTGAAAGTTTCCAATCCTAGGGTCCAGTGTGCTCCTCCCCAGCCCCTGTGTTGTCTCTGCTCTCCATTTGGAAGTCCCTTTAGTTTGCCCGCTCAGACCTGTCTGACAAGGTCAGCAGAAGGTCAGTTCCAAGCAGGGAGTGTCTACACCCTCCATCAGCGCTACACAGCCGTCCAGGTTGTAGCATAAATCTCAATGACTATGTCACCAACAAACCAGATATGCCCCGTCACCCAAAGCAGCCTTTACAGAAGGTGCAGCCTGGAGAAGTAAGTGTCTACTGCAAAACTAATTATGAGTAGGAATGTCTTTGCAGCCAGCAAACAGCCTATCTGAAAAAAAATGCAGCTACCAAAAGCTCCAGTTGATTCTTATTTTTATGGGTCTGGATAGATAATGGCACCCAAACGACTGGGCCTAACCCATGGCCCACTACCCACTTCAGTCCGGTTGCTTGTCCACCCACTCAGGGTCAAGAGAGCTGAGAGCAGGGCTGTGTAGCTCAGCCCTCCCCACCTGGGAAAGTGGCGGGACCAGGTCTGCTGGTCATGCACAGGCAGGAAAGCCTGGCGGATTCCCGCTGCCATGCACAGAGGACACGCGAATAATGAGAAGTCTCATCAGTGTAATACTGTGGACTTCTCGAAAGAGGAGTGGGAATGCCTGGGCCCTGCTTGCAACCAGCAAACAGAGCTTATCTGAAAAAAATGAGGCTACCAATCCTAATACCCCAAACACCAAGTAACCACACCCTAGGTCAACAAGTCCTGTTAGTAGCCACATCTTAAATCAAATCTCCTGTCAATAACTTTGGAGGAGCAAGAATGGGCTCAAACTCTCTGACTTTTAGTTAAGGTGCAAAGGATCTACTTTTCTGGGTCACTTAATACCCAAACACTAAGTAACCACACCCTAGGTCAACAAGTCCTGTTAGTAGCCACGTCCTAAGTCAAATCTCCTGTCAGTAACCTTGAAGGAGAAAGAATAGGCTCAGAGTCTCTGACCTTTAGTCAAAATGGGACGGATCCACTTGTGTGGGCTCCCACACTGCCCGTGTGTCACTCCGGGGTATTTTATAGTGAGAGCCAGTAGGTCACACTGGGCCTTATTTCCAGTCTTGGTTCTTTAGTTGTGTTGTTTACTGTACTCTTCAAAGAACTGATAAATATCAGGTTTTTTTTTAAAGCCTTTCGTGAAGTGGGAGGATATCAGGGGCTGGTGAAAAAGTACCTCCACGCCATCCCGAGTAAGACACAGCAGGGAAACTGGACAGCCAAGCCACAGTGCTATATGCCTCGTCGGGACGCTTTCCATATCTTCCGAAGTTTTGGCTCTGGAGACATCCCCTGGCCTGGACTCATCTTAGGTGCCACTGCGGTCTCTTTGTTCTATGGGTGTGCTGATCAGGTAATTAAATGTAAGATCAATACTAATCCCAATGTTGCTCACGTGTGTGTATATTTTGGGTTGACCACTTGGGATTAGATAACCTATTAGGGGACCTGGGACTGAAGAAGAATAATTCGCTTTCTCTCAATAGCCACTGATTGCTTATAGTCTTTCATCTAGGGGCGGGACCTTGTGAAATTTCTCCCATCTACACGGCATGTAATCTGGGGGTATTATTCTGCAGGTTAAGCTTAACTATATTATTGGAACTTTTGTGGGTGTAGCTTTCTTGCCCTGCATAGGAGACACTATCTCAAAGCAGATGTGCTAATCCTTTGGTCTTTACAATATTTCTGTCCTCTCTTCTCTCCAGTGTTCCCTGATCCTTGGGTGCAGGAGTTGCATTGCAGATGTATCAGTTGGGATTGGGTACCTGTGGTGGTTTGAATAAGTACGGCCCTCATAGACTCATATATTTGAATGCTTAGTTACCCAGGGTGGCACTACTTGAGAAGGATCAGGAGGTGTGGCCTTATTGGAGGAAGTGTGTCACTGTGGATGGGCTTTGAGATTTAAAAAGTTGAAACCATGTCCAATATCTTTTTCTTCCTGCTGCCTTTGGATACAGATGTAGAACTCTCAGTTACTTTTCCAGCACCGTGTGTGCCTGAATGCCACCCAGCTCCTCTCTAGCCATGGATGGCCCAAAGACATATGGATGCAGAGTGACCATCTCAGCAAACCCACCAGAGAACACATCCTTTAGACAGCGTCTTACCTGTGCTGAGGCAGCCTGGCCCTCATACAGTCCTGACTCCACCCACTCGTCTTCCCCTGGCAGGTTTCTGTCCAGAGGTTCCTGGCAGGAAAGAGCAGGCTTGATATGCAAGGTGGCTGCCTCTTGTGTGGGTTCCTGAAGCTGCTGCCCATGTTCCTCATGGTGATGCCAGGAATGGCCAGCCGCATCTTGTTCCCAGGTAAATTCTTGATCCTGACATGCTCTCCTAGAGATCTGGAGGATATCTGAAGTATTGGGTCCCCCACAGTACACTAGTTACTGGAATTGCCTCACGTGTCTCTTTAGAATGTATTTGAGGAGAAACTCCTGAGATGTACAACAATACAGAAACCCCAGGCGATAAGAGAGGGAAGAACAGGTGAAAGGATTCTCCCTAAGACAGCGATGCTCCTCTGTAGCACGAATTTTGGTCTTAATAGTAAAAACTCAGAGTCAGATATGGGGGTTAGTGCTGAAGATCCGAGAAGCAGAGAGGTCAGCCACTAGCGAGTCCTTTTACCTCTACCCATGCTCAGACGAAAGGGGCGACCCTGTCCTCAAACTGCATCTCCAGACTCCATCTGTCTCCACCAAACGTCAGCCTGCAATGAGACAGGAACGCATCCTCCTGCCTTGCATTCATCTCTTCGTCCAGCCACATCCCTCCTATCTTTGCCTCCCGACTGCTGGGATTAAAGGAGTGCAGCCCCACTTCCTGGCTCTAGTGGTTTGGCTCTGTACTCTGATCTTCAGGCAAGCTTTATCTGTGAAAACGTGAACAGAATATCACTGCATTCCTCCCCGCCAGAGGTCCAGCCACAGCTTTGGGGCCCAGTCTTCAGGAGCTCGGAGGATTTGCTGTCACTTCACTGACCTTATGCTGTGTGGATCTCTTTGATGTGGTTTCTCACAGCCCTAGACCGCACGTCCACAGCACTCACTGAACTCCTGAGACAATTTGGAAGAGGCGGATGTGGAGAGAAAGACTTGGAGAAAGGCCCTCATTCTTTCTACTGAAAGCATTAACAAATCTCCCGCTTCCCCTAACGAGTGATCAGAATTCCATAATGTATTTCACCCCTGTATCGACGGAGTTTGGCTAGCTTGACCTGTCTCTTAGGCAAAGGGTCTGCTTATTCGTTAGGTAAGGGAACAGTTTTGAGTCTGGTATGTACAGCAACAAGAATAGTGTCCTGGTTAAGTTTCTATTGCTGTGATTAACCACCACGACTAAAGGCAACTTGAAGGAGGGAAGGGTTTATATATCTTATGCTTTCAGAAAACTGTCTATCACTGAAGGACATCAGGGCAGGGACTCAGGACAGGAATATAGAGGCAGGATCTGAAGCAGAGGTCGTGGAGGGCTGCTGCTTACTGACTTGCTCCTCATGGCTTTCTCAGCCTGCTTTCTTATACAACCTAGAACCCCCTGCCTCCATCCCCGGGATGGCACCACCCATAGTGGGCTAAGTCTTCCCCCATCAGTCATTAAGAAAAAAATGTTGGGGAGGGTTGAATGGGGAGGGGAGAGGCAGGGAGGGGAACAGAGAAAAATGTAAAGCTCAATTAAAAAAAAACAGTAAAAATGATGTCTTAGATGGCCTATGGACCAATCTGATGGGGACATTTTCTTAATTGAGGCTCTCTCTTCCCAGATGACACTAGCTTGTATTAAGTTCACAAAAAACTAGCAGCCCAGGTAGAGTGGGTGGCCTTTATGACTGTATACTGCTAAGTACTTTGGACAAGGCCAAAGGAATGGAGAACAATTTTTAGTGCTATGTAGCATGAGCAGTGGCCACCTCTCTCTCTACCCCACCCTTCAGTCTGCCCCAAGAAAGGCTTCTCTTTCTGTGCCCGTTTTCCCAAGCTTTAATACACATTTCTTTTTTCTTTTTCTTTTCTTTTCTCTTCTTTTCTTTCTTTCTTTCTTTCTTTCTTTCTTTCTTTCTTTTATTTTTTCGAGACAGGGTTTCTCTGTGACTTTTGGAGCCTGTCCTGGAACTAGCTCTTGTAGACCAGGCTGGTCTCAAACTCACGGAGATCCGCCTGCCTCTGCCTCCTGAGTGCTGGGATTAAAGATGTGCGCCACCACCGCCCGGCAGTCCAAAGATTTCTTTATTGGATTCTTTAACTGCCTTGTAGAGGTTCCATGACTTGCCCTTGGGTTGGTAGGAGAATCAAGTCGTTTGACTTCTAGGATCCCAGCTCTTTGTTACAATGCAGAAAGATAATGAATTGGATAAATCTCCAATAGACTAGGAATCCAACATTTGCCTTGACACATGTAGCTCTTAATCTGCTTCCCTTCCGCCAGGCACAAGTTTGAGCACTCTAGAACCACAGTGCTGGTGTGTGACTGTTCCTTCTCGCTGCAGATCAAGTGGCCTGCGCTGTCCCTTCAGAGTGTCAGAAGTACTGTGGCGGACGGAGCAGCTGTAGTGCCCTGGCTTATCCAGTGCTGGTGATAGGCGTGATGCCTTCTGGTAAGGAGTGGTCCTTTCCACCAAGAGCCACAGGGCTCCCATTGGAGTGACAGGTAGGAGTGAGACTGGCTTCTTCCCAGCCCGCCCGTCATTCTGCATGCAGAGGCCATCTGTGTGTTGGGAGTGCTTGGCACCGGAGCAAGCTTTGTTCTCTCAGGTAGGAGCATAGGCCTTGCCCTCTCTTCCCCTCCCACGCTGGACGTGCGCCGTGGAGGCACGACCTGCACACATGATTGTGTTATTTATGCCCCCTGCTCATTATTCAGAAAGCCAGTTCCAGACAGGGTAAGGTGCCTTTGTAGGCCCTAGAGTCCACAACCAGCAAGAGCAGCGCTGTCCTCAAATCGCTTATCACACAGTGGGGTAAGTTAAAAAGCCAGGAAGTTACCTAGCAGTCAGGTAATGCTCGCTATTAGAGGGCAGTGAGCCTTTGCATTTACCTTGCCTTCTTTTCCAGATTCCAGTAAAATGACCAATTAAATATATATATGTATACATATATAATATATAATATGTATATTAAAGAAAAGAGCACATCTGCCTTGGCTCTGGAGAGCAGCATTTCCATAAGCTTCCAACCAGACTGAGGCAAATACTGAGTGTGCTACAGTCTAGGAGGGGAGCTGTCTGACTCTGAGCCGAGTCTTGGGAAATGCCCTGGGCTAGAGCAACTGGGACTTAAACTGGGAGCAATGATTGAAGGAGAGAAAATTCTAGATCCCGGTCTGTGTCTTCCAGCCCTGAGGGGCCTACTGAAGTCAGTTGGGGTACTGCCATGGGGGGCTTCCAGGTGAGGTCCTGGTTATCTTCCGATGTCTTTAGATACTGTGCTATCTCCCGATAGCACAAAGACATTTTCAAAGGGAGCCATCCCGCTCACCAGGCAGCCACCCCGGCAGTGGTACCAAGTTGTTACATTTCTACAGTGTTGGGCGAATGCCTCCTCTCTTTGGACCATGCGTGAACTCATCTGCTTACGTTGTCTGTACCTTACCAATCTCATGGTAAGTACTGTATGCCCACTTCACTGATGAAGAGTTCAATTTCTTGTACAGCAAGGACTTCTCCAAGCTGGGGCACAAGCCATGGCATCCATCAGACAGGGCTGTAGTAAGGATGATACAGGCGGACACAGACCAGCACTCCTAGAGAGAGCGGCTCCCGGATTCTGTAAGCACTCAGCAGGGAATGACAGTCCCGTCACAAACCAGGGATGGATGTCGCATGATGTTGTAGATGGAATCCCACACCGGGTAAAAGCCGCACGCTTTAGAGGTGTTTGAAAACGTTCCTTTAGGAGGTCAAGGCCTTCTCTGGCCTGGGCAGAGAGCTGGCAGTCCAGGAAGTGTTTTTTTTTTTTTTTCTCTCTTCTAGGCCTAAAAGGCTTTATGCTGTCCACATTGTGCGCCTCCATCATGTCCTCCCTGAGCTCCGTCTTCAACAGCTCCAGTGCCCTCTTCACCCTGAACATTTACACGTGGATCCGGCCCCTGGCCACTGAGAAGGAGCTCATGATAGCCGGAAGGTGCAGTGTGCCCGTCCCATTAGTCAGTGATGCCAAAGACTGCCTGACACAGGCTGAATGCTTGACCTAGAATCATCCTTTTTTGGCTGGGGGGGGGGTTATTTTTATGCAGCTTTGCGATGATGATGTAATTTGATTATCACAAAGAATGCTGTTTTTACGTGTAAGAAGGGAAAGTAATACTCATAATGATAATAAAAATGAGCAAAGTCTAATGTACCTCTCCTAAATATTCCATCAAGGGATATTTATATAAGCTGACCCATGATCTCACTTAATCCTCATGAAACCCATTCAAGGCAACTTTCACTTTTCTTTCTTTTTAATGGAAAAAAGTTTTTCATTCAATATATTCTAATCACACTCTCCTCCTCCAACTCCTCCCAGATCCTCCTCGTCTCCTACCACCCTTTCTCTCTCTCTTCAAAAAACACACAAACCCAACCCAATCAAACCAAAACCAAAAAAAACCCACCAAGAAACACAAACATACAACAAACAAACAAATAAAAAAGACACATAAAGGAAACAAATATATACAGGCAAAAGAAAAATAAGACAAAAAAATGCCCAAATAAAGCAAAATGAGACAAAAAGTCTAAAAAGCACAGCTGAGTCCCTTTTGTGTTGACCATCTGCTGCTGGGCCTGGGCTGACTCTAAATATAGTGAATAGACCCGGGGAGACTCCATTGGAGAAACCTGGTGTCAGGTGCAGATAGCTTCTCGGTTAGGGGTGGAAACCAGTGTCTACCTTGGCCTCTTCGTGCTGGAACCCCATCTGGATGGAACTGTGTAGACCCTGTGTGTATTGCTACAGTCTCTGGGAGCTTGTATGTTCACCTGTGCTGTTGTGTCTGGAGGACACTGTTTCCTTGGAGGCCATCCTCTCTGGCTCTTACACTCTCTCTGCCTCCTCTTCCACATACATCCCTGAGCCCGAGGGCAGGGCTTGGTGTAGGTATCCCATCCAAGACTGAGTGCTCCAAACTCTCGCGCTCTCTCCATATTGTCCAGCTGCGGGTTGGTGAATTAAAGTCTGCTTCTCACCTTCAGTTCTATCAGGTTCAGGTGTCTGCTCTCACGTTTAGGTCCTCGATGCTTTTGGAGTTGAACTTTGGGCAGGGCGATAAATATGGATCTCTTTGTATCTAGCATCTAGTTTGACGAGAACCATTTATTGGAGACGTTGTCTTTCCTACATTGTGTATTTTTGGCTTTGTCAAAAATGAGGTGTTTTTGCATGTGTCTGTGTGAATAGTGCGCGCATGTGTTTGTTCACATGTATGTGAGGCTGATGCGGTTAGTCCTCAGTCTCTCTTACCATGCACACTGAAGCATGAACTAGCAGGAAATGCAGAGCTCACCCCTTTGGCTAGCCTGGCTAGTCAGTTTGATCCAGGAATTTCCCATTTCCTCCTCCTCCACACTGGGATTACAGGTGTGTTGCTAAGCCCATGTAGTTTTTTATGTGGGTTCTGGGAATCTAGACTCCAGCCTCCACACTCGTGTGGCATGTTCTTTACTCGTGGAACCCTCTTTCCAGCCCAAGATTTCAGTTTTATCTTGCTAGATAAAATATGAAAAAAATGAGAGGAGGCTATGCGAAGCTCAAGTGTTCTAAGGTTCTAGCTAGAGATATTAGAGATACATAAAAGTAAAATTTGGGCCAGAGTATATCAATAATGCATTTAGTCCTAAACTAAGCAATAAGAGAGTAGTTCAAGAATGTATAGACAGGGCTGGAGAGATGGCTCAGAGGTTAAGAGCATTGCCTACTCTTCCAAAGGTCCTGAGTTCAATTCCCAGCAACTACATGGTGGCTAACAACCATCTGTAATGAGGTCTGGTGCCCTCTTCTGGCCAGCAGGCATACACACAGACAAAATATTGTATACATAATTGATGGAGGAAGGTCATTGGCTAATAAAGAAACTGGCTTGGCCCATTTTATTGGTTAGAACATAGATGGGTGGAGTAAACAGAAGAGAATGCTGGGAGGAAGAGGAAGTGAGGTCAGAAGTAATGCAGCTCCTCTCAGAGCCAGATGCCTCAGACAGAGAGGCATGCTTCGCTCTCCCGGGTAGATGGACGCAATGAAGCTCCTCTGACCCAGGATGTGAAGGCGTAAGTCACGAACAAGGCCACATCAGTTTGGAGTTATGATTAATAGGGTGTTATTTATTTAAAGGGGAAAACTTACAGATCACCGTCTCAGACAACAGCCATCTGCATAACCAGGAAGGGAATCTAGTCTCCGGCAGAGCAGGAAGTGAAGAGAGCGAGCAGAGGAAATAGCCGCTTTTTTAAAGGGAGAGAGGCCACGCCCCAATGGGCTGGTATCACAGCAGCTATTGGTTGGAGGGGCGGAAGGACCTCCCGCAACACCTCCCCCTTTTGTTTAAGTAAGAGAGTTCTAAACCTACTATGAAATTATATACAGTAAGTACAAATATCCTATTCTAACTAGCTTAAGTCTTGCATAATAAATAACTTGGCCAAGTCGTGAGAAAAAAGTAACTACATTTATATAGTCTTCAACCCCATCAAAGATCTGAGAAGGGAAATAATGTTACCTGGGTAATTAGGAAGTTCAGTAAAACAACTTCCAAAACATGCAACAAATCACAGAGACAACTAGCTACCTGGGCAATCACCCAAAGTCATGTTTGCAGCGTTGAAGCAACCAACTTTGGCTAAGGCCTAACATAACTGACATACCATTTTCAAAGGCAAGCAACTTTTCAAAACTATCTTACCCTGTCTTGGCAGGATATGACAGTCCTGTTTTATT
>NW_026067892.1:7357435-7440082 GCF_014885135.2 Alexandromys fortis | reverse complement strand
GAATTTGATCTTGGGAAACCTCGACACCTTTTGCTCTTCCTTGCTGTTCCATATGTTTGGATTCTTCTCTGAAATAAATTCCAAACATCAAGGAAGGTCCCTTATCTAAAACTGCAGACACTAACTGATGGAAATCATAGGGGGTAGCTCTAGCATTAGAAGCCCAAGTCCTTATCATTTCCTTTACATAATCATTGTGCAAACCAAAATTAACAATAGCCTGCTTAATTTCTTTTAGATCATTCATTGCTATTGGCGTCCATCTAGCTTCTCTGACTCCCCTCGAGCCTTTAGAAGTTGACGCTTTGTCAGAATTAAGTATAGGGTATGTAGCAAAAACCAAGAACAAGTTTCACAACATTAAATGTTGCAACTTGGCCTGCCGGATTCCTTTATAATGTGGGGGAGGACATGTTGGATAGGAACCGTGAAGTATTCTCTTCAGAGAGGAGAAGAGCTGATCCAAACCAGAGTCTGGAGGGGAAAACAGACTAAGTGGCACACCTGCTCAGTTGTGACTGACCAGCCTATGAGCTGACTGGGGGTGACAGGCATTTCTGAGAGCTTAGGAAGGAATGCTAAGAGATGTGAGGCAGGAACCAGCAAGCAGGATTCTACTCTCAGTGGAACACTGAGAATTTAGTCTGGTGCCCCTGGTGGTGGTTTTCAAGAGGAAAGAGAGACCGCAACTGTGCCGTGATCTAGTCCCTCGTGAACACTGTGAACACTTCTGTGGAAAGAATACCCGTGACTGAACTTTGTGGCTCAGCTCCGAATGCACAAGGCTGGACATAAAAACATAGGAAACATGAAAAAGCAAGGCAGTGCGATTCCTCCGAAGAATCACTAGGCATCTGGTGAGCACGGAGCAGATGAAATCCCAAACCAAGAATTCAAAAGAATGATTATAATTATGTTCAAAGAGCTCTTAAATGAGTTTCAGGAAAACACAAATAGCTGAATGAAATATAGAAGTCAATCCTCCCCACATTATATTGCAGTTAAAACACTAAATATATAGGACCACAATCCCAGGGATGGCACCACCCACCATGGGCTGTGCCCTTCCCCATTGATCATTCATTCAGAAAATGCCCTGCAGTTGGCTCTCATGGAGGCATTTCCTCAACTGAGGCTCCTTCCCCTCTGGTGACTCTTGTTTTTGTCAAGTTGACAAACAAAATTAGTCAGTACAATGTGTTCTATAGATTGACTACCTATGACATCTTAAGGGTCTTGGGGGAGGATCTGGTGTGGTCTTGGTTATATAGACAGTGCAAAGGTCACCAGACTATTGACGAACCTCTGTTGTCATTTGTAAAGTACCTGTGATATCTCCCATAGAGATGCATTCTATTGACTGAGAAACAGTGCTCAAGATAAGGGTCTCGGGAGAATGGTTGAGATAAACAAGAGTCTGGGGAATCCAGATGTGGCTATACACCTCTTCCTTTGAAGAGACAACCCTGTGTGTTTAATATTTCTGGTTTTCCTAGCGCATACCTGTGAATACACGGATCTAGTGCCCTCTGCAGAATGAGTTAAAAAGCTCAACAAGGGGCTGGAGAGATGGTTCAGAGGTTAACAGCACTGACTGCTCTTCCAGAGGTCCTGAGTTCAGTTTCCAGCAACCACATGGTGGCTCACAGCCATCTGTAATGAGATCTAGTGCCCTCTTCTGGCCTGCAGACATACACACAGACAGAACACTATGTAGATAATAAATAAATAAATCTTTATTTTTTTTAAATCTCAACAAGACCTATCTCTTTATTGCCTCAAAAATGTATTGTACCACCGAAATACATACTATGCTATGTGAAAGACTCGAAAAAGGCATTGGAAGCAATTGGAACTAGGGATTAAGCAGGTATTACTATTCAAACAAAATAGACTTGACACCGAAATTAATCCAAGAGGATGAATAAAGTCAGTTCATAATGATCAGGAGATGAATCCTGCTGAGCGCAACTTTATAACAAACACCCCTGAGGTAAAGAAGCAGGTTAGTCCCAACTTAATGGTGTAGGTGACCCCAATAGTCCAGTCTCTCTACAGACAGTTCAGTCCAACAAATAATAAACCGAGACATCTGATTTAAATGACATCATATATCAAATAGATCTACTCGACATTTATAGTACTTGTCTTACAAACACTGGAGAATAGAAATTCTCAGCTGGCCATGAAACTTTCTGGGGTGGTATTTTCTTTGTGATCTAACAAATAAAGCTTGCCCAAAGTTCAAAGTGTGGAGCTAAGCTACTATTTAGCCATAGAGGACGGGCAGTGGTGGCACACACCTTTGATCCCAGCACTCCGGAGGCAGAGACAGAAGAATCTTTGTGAAGTCAAGGACACCCTGGGTTACTTGAGATTGATCCAGTGTCAAAAGAGAGAAAGAACCAGGTAGTGATGGTTCACACCTTTAATCCAAGTACTTGGGAGTCCCATGCCTTTAATCCCAGTACTAGGAAGGTGGAGAGAGGAAGGGATATGGCTGGGCAGAGAGAGGAATATAGGTGAGACAGGAGCTCAGTGCACTCAGTCTGAAGATTCCTAGAGACACGATCACCCATTTGGTCTCAGGATTTGGTAGAGGTAAGAGATAGTGATTGGCTACTCTGTTTCTCTGATCTTTCAACTTTTATCCCTATATCTGACTCTGGGTTTTTATTATTAAGACCAATTGGAATTCACACTACAACTTTCCTTAAAATAGACCATAATTGCAACAATAGTAGTAATAATTATCTATATAAGCAACTAAGGAAAAGCAACTGGTTAGGATTTGCAGGATAAAAAATATCTTCAACTCATCACTGGGTGTTGGTTTAATTCACAGGTTTTTCGTTATAACCTTGCTCGCCGTCACCATTGTCTGGATCCCCACTATAGAAATGGTCTCCAGTGAGGCACTGTTTGAGTACATGCAGGTTCTCAAGAGCTGCCTGACACCAAGTGTGGCTGCTGTCTTTCTGCTCGCTGTATTTTGCAAGAGAGTCAACGAGCAGGTGGGTACTCGTGTGGAACGGTGTGAGGGGCCGTCTTCTAAGATAAGAGCTGCCTTAGGGAGGTCTCTTAAGTGTCAAGAGTCCACCTGAGGACATCATTTGGTTAAAGGGAAGGTTTTTTATAGAAATGTGAGCAGAGGCATCTAGAAAAGTCCAGAAGAAAGAAGTAGATTGAACGTCGCAGGAGAGAGAGAGAGAGAGAGAGAGAGAGAGAGAGAGAGAGAGAGAGAGAGAGAGACAGAGAGAGAAGAATAGTAGGGTTATAAAGAGAATGAGTAGCTAGGGAAGGAAGCCCACAGGAGCTGGAGGGAGTTTAGGGTGGGGGAGGAGGTGAGAAGGGCTAGGATGCTAACATGGACTCTGAGATATGTGACAGATCCCGTGACACTGAGGGAGTCTGGAGGCCAGCATGAGCTTCGGTACCCAGTCACAAAGTCTACCCAGGTCACAAAGACTTAACTTAGTAGCAACAGTGTCAGAGGAGTATCTTGGTCCCCAGAGTTGCTTCACTTTGCTCTCCTTGGAAAGGGATGGGCAGGAAGGGGAAGCAGTTATGGAAGTCTGCCTCTTTCTGATGACAAGGGTCAGGGGATATGGGGACATCCCTGGAGCTCTCCTGCTGTCCCTGGCTCAAGGATGCAGGTGTATCGCACTTTCCAATTCCTCTATTTACTTCAAGCATGTTTCCAGCCCCCTCTCCTACCCAGCGTTATGCCGTAGCCACCTGCTTTCTGCGTGTCTCCTTCCGGAAGTGACTGCTGTGGGCTGCCTGGCCTGAGGCTGAGGCTTTTCTCTATGATGCCTCCCTACACTCAGATCCTGTCTTACACCACCCCAGCTTGAGAGAGTCTTTAGATACAACTCTCCAGCCCTTATCTAGTCTGGTTATACAGTAGTCAGTCTAACGGGGTGGGGGGGGGGACACCAAATGTGCAGATAAATCTTTGTGGTAGTAACACAGAATATTTAAAAGAATGTGAGGTGGGGTGGGGTGGGGTGGGGTGGGGTGAGGTGAGAGAGCATTTGCATGGTTCCATGTCCGTCGTAGGTACCACAGTAGAGAGAGAAGCTCACCAAGATGCTCAACGGTCGCTTTCTGAAGGAGCAGAGGGGTTCAGCCTTCTTAGAAAAGACTGACACCCAGCTAGTTCACTCTGTTACTTTATCCAAACACATAGAAGATGAATAGGGGTGGAAAACATTCCAGCTAACAAAGTCATCTTGTTCTCGCTGCCCTTGAGGGTGGACAGCCCGCACAAATCTCAGCTCATTTTGATTACGGCCCTAAGCAAAAGTAAGAATTCCTGTTTGCCAGGAGTGTCTTTGGATCAAGGTCAGTACAGCTGCAAACTCCAGCTCTCACAAGAGCCAAGTGCGGACTCCAGAGAAACAACATCTCTTCAAGGTCTAAACAGTCTCAAAACAATCTCCCAACCTCTACTGATCAACCCAAACATAGCAAAGACTTTGCTGAAACATTTCTCTCAAAGCCGGTTGCAAAGGCCTTACTATACACTTCCCTTAAAGCCGGGCATAAAGGCTTTACTTTATTTTACACTACACATTTGCTAATTTTATGTCAACTTGACAGGAGCAGTCATCAGGGAGGAGGGAGCCTCAAATAAAAAAATGCCTTCCTAAGATCAGGATATATGCAAGCTTGTAGGGCATTTTCTTAATTAGTGATTGATGGGAGGAGGCCCAGCCCATTGTGGGTGAGCCATCCCAAGGCTGGTGGTCCTGGGTTCTCTAAGAAAGCAGGCTGAGCAAGCCAGAGGAAGCTAGCCAGTAGCAGCACCCTCCATGGTCTCTGCATCAGCTCCTGCCTCCAGGTTCCTGCCTGCTTGAGTTCCTGTCCTGACTTTCTTCAATGATGGACCACCATGTGGAAGTATAAGCCAAACAAACCCTTTCTTCAACTTGCTTTTGGTCATGGTGTTTCATCATAGCAACAGTAACCATGAGTAAGACAGGCACATACACATAATTAAAAGTAATAAAAATAAATATTTAAAAAATGAGGGCTGGAGAGGTAGCTTAGCAGTTAAAAGCTCTGGCTGCTTTTCTGGAGGTCCTGAATTTAGTTCCCAGCAATCACATGGTGGCTCACAGCCATCTAACATGGGATCTGACACCCTCTTCTGGCATGCATGGATATATGCATAAAATACATAAGTAAATAATATTTTTAAAAGAATATAAGAAAGTCAAGGAGGTTGTAAGGAGGACAGTGAGTGTGAGACAAACAAGGACACAGCTCAACAGGAAACCCCGGCTAAGGACATGGCCCGGAATTAAGGCCAGAAATACCAATGTGTGGGGAGAATTCTCAGCAGAAAGAAAGGGCAAGTGCCAGAATTCAAGTCAGAAGCAAAGTAGGCAGCTTGTGGTTGCAGAAGCAGGCCGAGAAGGAAGGAGCCGAGTGGCCAAGTGGGGAGTGCTAGGTGAGGTCAGCCATGATGCAGGGGTGAGGCTTGATCCTGATGGCAGGGGCTGAGATGTCGCTGGAGGGTCCCGGTAGAGGCTTGGCATTCTCTAGTAGAAGAACCTGCCCAGCCCGTGGACAGTTAGGAACAAGTGCCCCGCCCCCCCGTGCCCCAAATAAGGGAAGATGGGGGTGAGGGTCATGGTAAGGGACTGGTTTCTGGACAGATTTTGGAAGCAGAGGCCAACAGGATTGGCTGTGGGATAATGGCAGAAGAACGTGGAAAGGGAAGAGCTCGAGGCGGCTCCGGGGTTTGACTCGAGCGAGACTCGAGCATCTTGGAGCTGGGCTGTCACTTAGGGAAACAGGGAAGGTGAAGCTCTTTTTTTGGACACAGTTTGAGATGTCTACTTGTGGTCTCAGTTAAAAGTGTTTCCAAAGTTCCCTGTTTGACTAAAAGACAGTGCCAGGGTCTGGCTTCCCTGCCCTTGCTAAGACCCTCTGCTGTACGGTATCAGTGCCCTCTTTTCAACCAAAGCCACCCTAGAATGCAGCTCACCAGCAAGGGGAGGAAGATGTCACTCGGTCTTATCTCCCTCTGCCCCTGTAACTCTTGTCTGGATTCTTTGGCAGGGTGCCTTCTGGGGGCTGGTTTTGGGAACCGCCATCGGAGCCTTTCGGCTGCTGGCTGAGTTTTTCTATGGACCCCCGACCTGTGAGGGAGGCCGCGCGTGCCCCACTCTCATCTGTGGCCTCCATCACCTCTATTTCGGCTTCTTCCTCTTCCTGGTCACTCTCCTTACCACACTGGCCGTCTCCTTAGCCACCAAACCAATTTCGGATGTGCACGTAAGTGTCGCTGTTAGGATGCTCTGGGAAGAGTTCCGGGGATGAATGGTAAATCACAAATGAGGGAGGAATGCCTGGATTCATGGAAACGGGAGGACGCTGGGTGGGGTAGATCAGAAATAGGCAACATACCACAAGAAGGATCCTGCCTTAAAACCTGAGAGGCTGGGGTCGAGTGCTTGCTTGATGTCCCAGCACCACCAACAGGATAATAAGCAACAATTCATCATTGTACACCTCTTAGTTTGAGAGCTAGGCTTCAAGCCCTTTCCTACTCCCCCAGCAGGCAAGTGCCAGCCATCTGTTTTATCTATTTATTAGAGAGCTTGGGATCAGAGAAGTTAAATACTTGTCTAAGATAATGAAACTACTGAGTGTCCTTATTAGGTTCCAAAGCCGGAACGGGCTCTACTTTGTCATCCATTTTGTTTGACACCCTAGCACAACAAGGAATTGGTGTTGGCAGGAGTGGGGGGTCCCAGGCACCTACCTGACAATCAGGGGGAGCAGCACAGATGGGGATGGGGATGCCTTGCTTGCAGCTTTACCTAGTCTGTGTTGAAATAAGGAGCGGCGGCGGGGCTGCGTCCCCAACACCCCGGCCGCTTGGCTAGCTCATGCCCGAAATAACAACACACAAACTGTATTCATTTAAGAACTGCTTGGCCCATGAACTCTAGCCCTTACAGGCTAATTCTCGCACCTGGACTAGCCCATTTCTAATGATGTGTGTAAGCACCCCAGGTGCGCTTACCGGGAAGATTCTAGCCTCCGTCCATCCTGGCGTCTCTGCTCCAGAGAGCAGAGCTGTTGGGTCTCTCCGGGAGCAGAGCAGAGTCTGACCTCACTTCCTCTTCCGCCCAGCATCCTATTCTGTTTACTCCTCCCACCAATGCTCTAAGCTATGAGGCCAAGCAGTTGGTTTATTATAATTAACCAATGACCTTCCTCCATCAAGTCTGAACAAAAGGGTGAACGCTACTATCAAAAGTCGAGTTAGAGGCGATGGAGGTGGAGGTATTGCAAGTTGGGGCAGTGGGGTGAGTAGCAAATTCCAAGGCAGGTTACTTAGCAAAAACCTATTTAAAAACAAAACTAAACAAACCCAAGCCCCAAAACAAAACAAAAAACCCAAGCTGAGCCTCTCTGGAAGGCTGGAAGCCTCGGGTGTCGCCAGTCTCCCCCACTTCTCCATTGTACACATTCTCTCTTCTTCCACACGCAGCCCACTCGGAAGAGGGACAGCCCATGTAGAAGGCCAGGATGCCCGCATCCCTGCATCATCAGTGAGCCAGCAGGTGCCGCGGTGGCCATTTGCTATCCCCGGGCTCTTCCTCCTTCATCTTGTTGGCATTCTTTTCTGTCCTCATGTCCATTCCTCAGTCTGTCAGCTTAGTATGTTCTGAGCGTCTCTCCTGTCTGCCCCACAGGCTTGGTGAACCCTGTTGAACTCTCTAGTGGGGAGGGACCTGAGAGGGTCAGTGATGAAGAGCCCTGCCTTGGCCTGAACCCTCCCAACACAGGACCTCTGATCACATAACCTGGAGAGTTGGCACTCTGCCTTCAACTCAGACGAGCTCAGGAGCCCAAAGATACTGCACAGGATTGAGGACAAGCCCCTCCCCACACCCAGAGCCTCCTTCACAAGAGGCTGCAGGGTTGCTGGGGAAGTGAAATGTGCACATAGAGTTTCATCAGGTCACCGTGCCAAATACGTGGTGTTGGGGATCACACCCAGGGCTTTGTGCATGCTAACCAGGTGGTCTTAACAATGAGCGATGCCTCCAGCCCACCAAAAATATTCTTCAAAGAAATGGTTAGGAAAGGAAAGGGAGCGCTCCTTGGGCGTGTGAAGATACTGTATTGAACTTGAGCAGGTAAGCTCTTTCTTGGGGCCAGGCGGGGGGGATCCAGCTCTCCTAGCTTGTGTTCCTGCCCTCTATGGGAGAGTGTCCAAAGGAGAGCTGAGATGACAGCGGCTCCGATATTTCATGACGCCCTGTTCAGCGAGATGTCAGCACTCTTCCACACTGCTGGAAGAGGCGGACCAGAAGCGGTGGGTAGGGGTTGGAGAGATGGCTCAGTGGTTAAAAGCGCTTGTCTCCTCTTCCAGAGGACCCAGGTTCAGTTCCCACCACCTACATGGCAGCTGTCTATAACTCCAGTTCCAGGGGATCTGACACCCTCACATGTACATACATGCTGGCAAAACATCCGTGCACATAAAACACGCAGACATCAATGCACATCAAATAAAAATTCATCAGTGTCAGATGGTGGTGGCACACACCTTTAATCCCAACACTTGGGAGGCAAAGGCAGGTGAATCTCTGTAAGTTCAAGGCCAGCCTGGTCCACAGAGCAAGTTCCAAGACAGCTAAAGCTACACAGAGAAACCCTATCTCAAGAAAAAAAGAAAAGTGGTGGGTTACTTCTTCTATCCTCCAGGTGTGAGAAATGCATGTTCCTGGCCCTCCTCCCAACAGGGAGAGCCCTGAACTCATTTCTCCAACTTTGAATTAGGTTGAAGAACACTGACAGGTTGTGCTACAGCGCTAACTAAGACCATGCAATCACATACAACCTGATCCAAAGCGTAAACCCAGGCTTCCCTACTCCCGTCATGTCCCCTCGGACCTAACTTCCACCTTCTGTTAATGTCTAGCCAGCATCTCCCTCTTCAGCCTCCTGGGACATGGCTCCTGCCTGTAGATTGTGGTGATACACGATTGCAGGCCAAGGTCCCATGGTGACACCTGCTCTCTCTACCCTCAGCTCCATGGTCTCTGCTGGAGTTTACGCAACAGCCAACAGAGGAGGGTGACTTTAGGAAAGGAGATGAGATGGAAGGTCTTCCCCAGTTCCACATTCCAGCAAGGTAGGGAAGACCATCCACCCTGTGAGAAGCCATCCTGGGTGGATTCTGAAGCCGGGTCAGCTCCCCCAGCACCTCCTAACCCACCAAGATCACTCACAGCTGTGGGAAGCTGTCCTGGGTGGATCCTGAAGCCGGGTCAGCTCCCCCAGCACCTCCTAACCCACCAAGATCACTCACAGCTGTGGGAAGCTGTCCTGGGTGGACCCTGAAGCTGGATCAGTTGCCCCAAGCACCCCCTACCCCATTCTTAGCCTTAGAAACATTCTTTCAGACAGAAGCGCTCGCTTTCTTCCCCCTAAAATGCTTCCTGGGCTTGTTCGCCCAAGGAGTTTATGAGGCCAGGTAGATCCTAGACGGGAGGGAAAAGAAGAAAGAAATTAGGCCAAAGTAAGGGGAAAGCCAGGTGATGAGGAGGCACAGGCAAGGGGGAAGGAACCCAAGAATGTCTGGCCTTCTAGAAACACTTCACAGCAAGGGTGATGAGTGAAGGTGAAGTCTCAGGAACCAGCCCTCGGGTTCTGCTCCACAGACAGAGCAAATGGGCTCGCGGTGCTCAAGGGGAAGCAGAGTGTGAAAAAGAAGGGCAATAGTACAGGATTCCAAACCAGAGGCTCCTGAGAAGGGCAAGGAGGGAGGGAGGGAAGGAGGGAAGGATGGAGAAGGGAGAGAGGGAGAGAGAGAGCACTTCCCCTCCTGGATGTATATCTGGGTGACAGAGCTAAGTTTCAGTCCAAGGAAGCAGAGATGGGGCGGGGGGTGCTGAGAGTGAGATTTTCGTCAAATAGCATCAGAAAAAGAGCCTGCAGGTCCACAGGATCCAGGAGTGAGTCTGATGGTTTGAGCTTCTCAAAGCCACTGCCACAGATAGGGATGAAGATGTGATGAGGTTAGGCTTGAGTCTGGGACAGAGAGTAGCTCCAGGCTATGAGGCTGTGGGAGTAAAGAAAGTAGAGAGTAGGTCAGGCTGGGAGGAGGTAGAACTCCCGGTCTCCTGCTCATTTCTGCTGGGGAGGTTCAGAGTCCTGAGAGGCTGGCCTGCGGACTTCTATGGGATGGCAGTCAGTTGTGCTGGGCACAACGCCCCATGTTTCAAGATCCTCCCCATTCCTGCTGCTGGTGGCTTTCTTTTCCTAAGGGGCTGGAACTGGCCTTGGTGCCAGAGTCCATCAGAATACACTTATCTGGGGCAAGTGTGCTTATCAACGGTCAGCTCCACCTATTGACTTGCTACAACCCAGAGCCACCCGGAAAGAGAGAACCTCAACTCAGACTGTTCTCTGAGATCGGACTGGCCTGTGTACGTGTCTCTGGGGGCAGTTTTTGGATTATTGATTGACATGGGAAGACCAAGGTCACTGTTGGGCAGCATCACCCCTGGGCCGGTGGTCCTGGGTTGGGTACCGTGTCTGAATGTGAGGCTGGGAGCAAACAAGTAAGCAGCATCCCTCTATGGCTCCTGATTGATGCTCCTGCCTTGAACCGCCGCCCTGACTCCCCTCAATAACGGACTGTAACCTATAAGCAGAAGCAAACCCTTTCCTCCCCCAAGTTTCTTTGGTCAGTATGTTATCATAGCAACAGAAGCAAGCTGGAATAAGTCCCATCTTAGAGCTGGCGAGACAGTCAGGGAACCAACCAGTCAGGGAGAGAGCCAGGATGCACGCTGCCTCAAAATGTGTGCTCTCGCTCTCAGCCCCAGACAGTCGGGGGCTCACCATACAGCCTCACTGCTAGGTGCCTTGGGCTGAGGTTGAATTCCTAGTTGACTTTCTCGCACGTCTCCAGTGCCTCTCCCTGCAGCCCGTGCGCTCCTGGGCACTGCGTGATGAAGCAATACCACGAGCCTTTAAGAGCAGAAGCCACAGCGCGGCTGGTGATCAGGACTCTCAGCCACAGTATGAGATAACCATGTCCCTGACTGGTCCTCCCTGGCTACAGGTGTCTTTCACCTTGTAATGGAGACCTCTCTATCTCTGACTGACAGTTCCACTGTCCCCGAGCTTCTCCAGCCCCAGCTGCAGAGAACAGGAGGCAGGTGACATGGGAGACTCAGAAGCTGTTCAGTGATGAGACCTCGGCTGTCACAGCACAGCAGCTGGGATCCAGCTGTGACTGAAATGGAGCTGTTCTATCCCCAGGCGTAACTGGAAGGTCACATTCTAGGCAGTGCCTGGGTTCAGAATAGTGGGATAGAGCTTAACACGGTACTGATCGTGGCCAGCACAGGCTCTGAGGGGCCAGCCTGCACCATCAGTGCAGACAGACACTGGGGTAATGTACAGCTCCAGTTGGGAGTCCTAGAGAAAGGAATAGCGGCCTTCTGAAGTTACTAGGCTCCCCTTCAGGACGGCCATAGGATGCTCCTCCAGGGCCCAGGTAGCTGCAGATGCTCTGCCGGCCAAGCCGAGGACTGGAGCTTCCTGGAGAAGACACGCCCCAGATGTCATGGAAGAGAATGATGTCTGCTTCCAGGAATCACAGGATTTCCTGTGTGCTCCAAAACATAATGACATCACAGGAGGGCTTACCCAGAGGCGCAGCTACCGCCTGCCCTAGACCGGCCATTGTAACAGCGTATTGACATAGGTAACATAGCGAGTTACTTTTCTGTAACACGCAGGCTCCCTAATCAAGACCATGTGGGCACAACTCTGAGCTTTCCGCCTCCTCAAGGCCTCCTAAGCCCCTTTTCACCCTCTATTTTAGCTGTTTTCTCTGAGAACTGTCCTTGGATAGGGTGACAATGGGCTTTCATATAAGATGTCCAAAGAACTTCATTCTGCTGAGGTGGGCCTCCCCATCAAGTCCTACCTTCTGAATTAGAACCTGCTTGTCCCCTTGACCTTCTCCCTTTCTTCTAGGCATGTTTGGGGAGACCAATACCTGCTTCTGGAAGTTCTGGGACTTGTTCTGTGGTCTTGACGCACAGGCAAAAACCAAGATAGGCCCTGAGAATACCACCGAGGAGAAGAGAAAGGCAACCTGGGAGCAGATGGGGTCCAGTGACACGTCCGCCAACTTGGGGATTCTGGCCAGGAGAATGGCAGCTAGGAAGAGCGAGGAACACCAAGAGAAGATGAAAGACTGGAGTGACATACCAGAGAGCCCCTTCTGGAAGAGAGTCGTGGATGCCAGCAGGATCCTGTTGTTTGCGCTTCTGATGTTTGTTCACGTCTACTATGCTTGATGACTTCGGAGCTGCTGCCTTTCCCAGACAGCATCATCATGAAGGGCTAAAACGTCCCCTTTAGAGACCTGATAGTCTGGGGCCAAGGACCACACCAGTGGAAATAAGCTCTCGGTGTGGCCATCAAGCATGAACAGCTGCGGGGCAGGTGTGGACAAGAGACAGAGGCATACAAACTATGCAGCTGGAAACATCTGCTCCTCTCGTAGGCGAGTCATGTTCTCTAAACGACTCTACTGCATAAGCGCTGGATTTCCTTTGAATTTAATGTTTGATTTTTATCTCTGATGGTTTTGAGTTTTCACACACACACTTTGCTTATATCAAAATGTCGGCACCTCTTTCCTGTCCCTACTCCGTATGCTTTGCTCTCTGCTTATCCTGAAGGCACAGCCCTGCTGAAATGGCAGCAATGGCGCAAGTCCAGGCCCATCCTTGCTGCGGGCTTTTGCCCACAGGGGTTTTAGGTCAGTGCTGATGACCACTCAGGCAGGCCAGCTGCCTCCTTCAGTGGGTCAAGGGCTGTTCTAAGAGACCTGGCCTCATACCATTTACCTTCAGTCAGCTTCTGCTTCACTGATTCCAAAGGACAGAGAGAGGGCACGCCCCTTCCCTAGGAGCTCTCTCTAGTCATGCTCCAAGTCTGACTGTAGAAGAGAGGCCTATGGGTGAGATTATTTTTAGCCAACAGTTTTAGTTCATCCAAACACTCCTGGGCTATATGTCACTACAGGAATTTCCTAAACCTCCAAAGAGTCTAAAATGTTTGGGTGGAAGTTCCATCCCAAGCTCCCTCCCCTGGGAGTTGCCTCAGTCCAGACTCCACTTCCAAGACAGCCCACCAAAAGACGATCCCTCTCCAGAGAATGTTCAAGACCACTCTCATGGGGTATTTACATTGTACCCCAGAGAACTAACATGAGGTTTTCTGGTCTTCATTCTCTGTGTCCTCCCTGGGGCGCTGGATGGACCCCTGGGAACATCGGTATCCATTAAACCTGGGCTTTTTCTAATTTAGTTTGATTTGGTCTGATTCTGATTATTGAGTTGGTGGAGACCTTTTCGGTCTTATTCTCACCCAGTGTGATTAACATTATCTGTTTCATTTGCACGGAAAGCATTTTGGTCTAGACATTTGATTTTGTTGCTTGTTTGCTTTCAGATCTTTAGGCAATTTAGATTCTGGCTGTTCAGCCTGGTATCAGAATTTTATTATTTTTGGGAACTTGAAGGCATTTCTATTTTTTTTTTTTTTTGTATTGTAAGTGGTATTGTGGCTCACACCATTAATCCTAGAACTTGGGAAGCAGAGGCAGACAGATCTCTGTAAGTTTGAGGCCAGCCTGGCCTACAAAGCAAGTTCTCAGACAGCCAGGGCTATGCAGAGAAACCCTGTCTTGGAAAACAAAAACGAGAATGAAAAGAGGCACTTGAAGAGGTGTCATGGAAATACCCCATGACACTGAACCTCCTCATAGAGAAACCCAGCGAAAACACCCCGATCCGGACTCAAGGAACTGTATAGGCTACCCTGGGAAGACACAGATGAGGGATCTGGTCATCCAGCCTCTTGAGATCTGCTGCATTTGCATAAGCATGTGGGATAAGTAGAGATCCAAGGGGTGCAGTTGTTTTAGGGTGAAAGCTGAGAAAGTTGATTTGATCGGAAATACACATTCCCTAGTTAGCACAGACAGGGAACTTTTCAGGGGAAACAAATGTATACATACGGGAAAGTTTCCAAAATGTTTAGAGATAATCTGCCCTGGGTAGTCTAGGGGCTTTGGGTGTGATATCATTAACCCGTTTGGGAAAAAACAGGGAGATCTAGACATAACCATATCCAAATTTATTTATCCGGAGTGCTTAATAAACCCCTAGGCAATGAAGTATTTTTTTTCGTTCACAGACATCTTGCTTTAATTAAAATGTAAACTGTGAAAACAAGCTCAAACTGATAAAGTTGTAATACATAATAAAAAGCTCTTCAAAAGTAATATATGAGTTAAGTTAGAGGCGAAACTAAAAAATTAATTTTAGAGTTTGTCAACTAAAAGTAAAGCCTAAAATATCTTCCAACCCTTCTCTTCCTCTCACCTTGCTTCTTTATCTTTGATTTTTAGTTTTTCTTGAGCAAGTTTTCTTTTTCTTTTTTTCTTCTTCTGACTGTACTTAAGGAAAAACATCTTTGTTATAGAAGCTAGCCATAAAATTCCTTTGGTCTTAAAGCAAAAAAGGGGGAAAGACACACACACACACATACACACATCTCATCTTGATGTGAATTTACAACAATCCTGAGGGTTTAGAGGATCTTCTGCAGGCTGTTCAAGATAATCAAAAGAAGCTAAGTCCCCCCACCCAACTCGTTGTCCCCAACTCCCCACATTCCTGAGATTTTTGCTGAGATTCATCTCTTAGTGAAAGACCCTCGGAGTGGGGAGACTCTCGCTCAAGTCTCAGGATAACATGACCCCCCCCCCCCAGGAACTCATGAGAGACTGTCCTTGCTGTAATCACACGAGGTTTATTGACAGGAACCAGGGTGCAGGGGCCAAAACTCATTTCCCACGCAGGGGTAGAGTAGCTGGGAGAGGAGGTATTTAGGGGAAGAAACCACAACCCAAAGGGGGTAGGGAGGGCATCATTGGTTCTTTTTTTTTTTTTTTTTTTTTTCCGAGACAGGGTTTCTCTGTGGTTTTGGAGCCTGTCCTGGAACTAGCTCTGTAGACCGGGCTGGTCTCAACTCACAGAGATCCGCCTGCCTCTGCCTCCCAAGTGCTGGGATTAAAGGCGTGCACCACCACCGCCCAGCTGGGAGGGCATCATTGGAAAATTCTGAAAATACCAGTGATAACACAAAGGGCTAACTCCCCGTTTCTCAAGATTATACTCAAGATTTTAATCTAACTTTTCTTTATGGTCAGCTAGTTCCTGGAACAGAGTCACTGAAGCAGCTAGCCTAGATTTTTGGTTCTTCTCTCCCTGCTAGATTTTTGGCTCTATTCTTTCTGCTGGAGGGGTCCGGATTTATCCGGGTCTTTCATTAGCAATTAAATTATTTAATTCTTCCTTTGCTACTGTCGCCCCCTGCAACAAGAAACTTACTAAATGGTTTAGTAACACTATCATCAATAAGCATTTTCCCAGATCCATTCCTAGTCTACCCTTGGGTCATATATACCAACACATTGTTATGGGGAGCCCAGCAGAGATGACTGCTCAGACATTGTCTATAGCCAGCTGGAAGTCTCTATTCCAGCTGCCTAGGACTATGCTCAAATATTTGGGACCTAAGTGAAGCCCCGAATGTTCAGAGCACAGGAATTTTGAAGCAGAAAGCATTTTCTGGCCTATTACTTAGCAGCTACAGGGGACAGGCTTTGGGGCAAGCAATTTGACAGAGATAAGCGGTTAGCTGGAAGGGGTTCTGCACACAGCAGGCAGTTTAACAGAACCTAGGGAATTTTGACTTTGGAATCTGTGGTGCTTTGAATGAAAATGGCCCTCACAGATCTGTAGGGGGTGGCCCTAGTAAGAGGTGTGGCCTTGTTACAGTAGGTTTGGCTTTGTTGGAGGAAGTGTGTCATTAGGGGGTTGGGCTTTGAGGTCTCAGAAGCTCAAGCCTGACCTGGGTGCCACTGTCACTTCCTGCTGCCTGGGGATCCAGATGTAGAACTGTCAGCTACCTCTCCAGCATCATATCTGCTTGTGTGCCGCTATTATTCCCACCGTGATGATGATGGACTAAACCTCTGAACAGTAAGTCAGCCCCGAGCAAGTGTTTTCCTCTGTCAGAGTTTCTGTGATCATGGTGTCTCTTCACGGCAATAAAACCCTAGCAAAGCCAGGATACTAGAATCGAGCTGATTAATTTTTCAATGGGATTCTCCATCAAGGAGATCCAATTCTATTTAAACCCGAAATGGCCTTATCAAATGCACTTGATGGAGGAACATTGGGACTGTCTTGCCCTGTCGCAGTGGGGCGGAAGATGGGTCACCATCTGTCTACTTGGCTTTCCCTCTTTCCAGAGTAGATTTACCCTGGTGTTGCTGCTGCTGATTCTTTTGGTAATAGAAAACCCAACAGTTCACTCGGGGGCAGAGGCAAGTGGATCTCTGTGAGTTCAAGGCCAGCCTGGTCTACAAGAGCTAGTTCCAGGACAGGCTCCAAAGTTATTGAGAAACCCCGTTTTGAAAAAAGAAAAAAAAACCCAGCAATTTCAGGTTTCCATCATTGACTAAGGGCCAGCAACTCTCAAGAGCCTTCCAGTATTTTAATAGGTTTTCTGTACCCCAGAGTAAGTTTCTCCACTGACACAGTAAGCCAGATCAAGCCAAATTGAAAAAGTAAAAGGACAGGTTTATTTTGACCAAAGCAACTTCCAGTGAGTTCTCCAGCCCCCAGGCATTCAGGCAGGAGGGAGAAGCTGCAGGAGAAAATCTCTTGGCTGAACTAAAGGAGGGAGCTTAAATATCCTGTAGGCATGGAGGTGATAGTGTGTCTGCCACAAGCTGGATTTGTGCTCCATTATTATGCTTTAGGTGGGGGCTGGGCCCTGGGCAACTTCCGGGGAGGGGCCCCTGCCACTGCAGTGGTCACCAAGAATATGAAACTGGGCTTTTGGCGGCTTTTCTTTTTGTTGGAGATTCTCTGAGAGGGAGGGGTTTGGAGAGAGGAGTGGGGATTCCTGGATCAAGCACGGGTGAGCTCGAGATTCCAGTGTCCCTTGAGTACATCAGAATCCATTGAAACTTAAGTATCTTATATAAAATTACATAGCGTTTGGATTCTATTTAACAGAGCACAGTTGTGCACACCTTTAATTCCATCAGTGAGAAGGCAGAGGCAGGAGGATCTCTGTGAGTTTGAGGCCAGCCTGGTCTACAGAGTGAGTTCCAGGGCAGTCAGAGCTACATTGAGATCTGTCTCGAAAGACAAACAAAAAAAAAAAGAAAAAATAGACAAAAAACTTATAGAATGACTTAGAAAGACATTGACCTCTGGTCTTCGCATGTATGCGTATGTGCGCACACATACAAACATATAATACAATCACACCATATACACATTGGCACATCAAGAGCTGCCAATAAACTGAGAATGGGCAAACTTTTCCCTTTTGAAAAAAATATTTTCCTTATGATGGTAGACATTTGATATGTGCATGTATATGTGTATGCATATATGAGTGTGTGTGTGTGTGTGTGTGTGTGTTCATGAATGCCATGGTGTGTGTATGGAGGTCAGAGGAAAACTATTTTTTTCCCTCTTATTAAAACAAAAAAAATTTAGATGGTATGTCACTGTGTAGCCTTGGCTGACCTGGAACTCTCAGTAGACCAGGCTGCCCTTGAACCCAGATGTCTGTTTGCTGTAGCCTCCCGAGGCACAGGGTTAAAGGCACGTAGCACCATGCCTGACAGAGGATAATTTCTGAGAGCTGGTTTTCTACTTCCGCTGTGAAATCTAGGGACAGAGTTCAGGTTGTGAGGTCTAGGCAGTGAGTGCTTGGTTACTTAGGGAGCCATCTCACTGGCCCAAATTTTTAAAGGGCCAGATAGAAAAAAGTTTTTTTAAGCCTGGTGTGGTGGTGGTGCACGCCTTTAATCCCAGCACTCAGGAGGCAGGGGCAGGCGGATCTCTGAGTTTCAGGCCAGCCTGGTCTACAAGAGCTAGTTCCAGGACAGGCTCCAAAGCTACAGAGAAACCTGATTTCGAAAAAAATAAAATAAAATAAAATAAAAACCCATAAGTTTGTTCATCCATGTGGATGCCCGTTGTCTGTGCTGTTGCCAGAAACCATGTGTAAGTCCATGATCCATGCTCCAGGTGACTCTATATTGGCAAGGAAGCTACTTTTGCCATGGTATCCATGACTGCAGACTCACAGTTGAGAAAGAGGGACAAACACAGCTTTCCATGCCAACCTCTCCCCCACAGAGTAACAGCTTAGCCAAAGCTCGATGTGGGAGTCCCTCTGTGTGCTGTGATGACCATTAATGAATAAAGAAACTGCTTTGGACCAATAGCAGGGCAGAATTTAGCTAGGCAGGGAAAACTAAGCTGAATGCTGGGAGGAAGAAGGGCGGAGTCAGAGAGAAGCCATGGAGCCTCCAGGGGACAGACACCGTCAGAACATTGCAGTAGACCACGAGCCTTGTGGTAAAATATAAAATAATGGAGATGGGTTAATTCTAGATGTAAGAGCTAGCTAGCAATACACTTAAGTAATTGGCCAAGTAGTGTTTTAAATAATTTCTGTGTGATTATTTTGGGGCGGAGCAGCCGGAAAGGAAGGAACAAGCAGCCTCCCCACTACAAAAGCTATTAAGGAGAACTCTGTGGTGCACGCCTTTAATCCCAGCACGCGGGAGGCAGAGGCAGGCGGATCTCTGTGAGTTCGAGACCAGCCTGGTCTACAGAGCTAGTGCCAGGACAGGCTCCAAAGCCACAAAGAAACCCTGTCTGGAAAAAAAAAAAAACTGTGATAAGGTTGCTGAAGTATATCGCCCTCCAGGGGTTATGGCTTGAGGGGAGGGTGCAGAAGGAGAAGGACTCCATTTTCCTTATAAGGCTGATCTTTGGGAGTTTGGCTATGGTCCCATAAGTATGTGGGCAACACAAATTGGTCTTATTTTTTTCTTCTTTTTTTGGTGGGGGAGTCACAAGAGTGTGTGTGTGGGGGGGTCAGACCTGGGAGGACTGGGAAGTGACTGTATTCGGGTGTTCATGATGTGAAATTTTCAAATAATCAATAAAAATAATATGAAAAAAGAAGAGAAAAAAAATTCTGGTAACTAATAAACTTTTCTGTTGTAGTAAGAAAACAAGCGCAGGCAACAGGGAAAAATTGACCGTGTTGTGTTCCTTATGAATACTGAAATTTGAATTTTCATATAAATTTTGCATGCTACCAAAAGATATTCGTCTTTTGATTTTTTTTTTCTCCCCAGACCAGTTTTTAAAAAGCGACATCTGTTCTGAGTTTGCTTCCAGTTGGATTAAAACAGTGGCAGGCTTAGCTGGATTAGTCCCAGAGGCAGCTTTAAGGGGGATGGGTTTCAAGCTCGGTAGCTTGGTCATCATCTAAGAGCGAGAGCCGGCGAGTGTGTTTCTGCAAAAGATACACAGTTGAGGATTATCAGAGCTGTATTACAGGTGGCAGACTATTTCCTAAGGGACTGGAAGGCGTCTCTGGCCCCAGGCCCTGGCTACCTGCAGTTATTATTTTTTTTTTCTTTGTCTCGTATCTATTCACCCCCACCTCTTTCTTTTTTGAGGCAGGCTGTCACTATGTGGCCACGTCTAAATCTAATTCGCAATCTTCCTGCCTCGGCCCCCCAAGTGCTGGAATGAAAGAGCTGGGTTTGACTTTCAAGTCTCACAGGGCCAGGAGTGTCTATCACTGCCTTGTCCATCTCAGTTTGGGCCCTTGGCCCGCTGTAGCCACTAGGGGTGCCAGAGTGGGAGAACGCTCCCAGGGGCCTCGCGACCAATCAGATCGGCGCTACGCCTGGAGCCCAACGACTTGACCTCGCGTCCACCCTTGGCAGCCAATCACAGGTCGCCGTGGGCCAGTGTGTGTGTGGCGGCCTGGGCTCTGCCGCTTGTGCGGCGGGCTCGGCCGGTCGTGCTGCGGGGCTTCCCGAGCAACGCCTTGCGGGCCAAGGCGGATCCGGGAGGCTCAGGTAATCGGCCGGACGTAATGGCAGGGGTGTGGTCCTCCTGACCTCCGCCGGGGCGACCGGGAGGGGCGGGCCACCAGATCCCGGGCTGGGACGCTCGGTGGAGGGCCTTCTGCGTGCGCCGGGGAAGGAAGCGCGCGCGCGGGTAGGCCGGCCCCCCCCCCCCCCGGGAATCCCGCCTGGCAGCCCCTGGAACAGGCGTGAGTCCCCGCGTCCCCTCTCCTACGATCTCTTCCCCTCCTCCCATCCTAGGGCTGGGCCTGCTCCCCATAAATGCCTTCCCCATCGCTGAGGTTAAATCCTGAAGGCAGGAGACCTGTTACAGGGCGCGGTGGCGGCTCCCGGCAATCCCGGCCACTCTAAGGGAGGCGGTGGAAGGACCACATAGTGAGACCGGTTCAGAAAACTAGGTAGCTAAGTCAGTAAACAAACTGTAAGCTAGTTTTATAAACTGAGCCCCACTCCCAGTTTGGAGATCCACAGGCCCTTTGAGGCTTTTAAAGCATTTTAAAATCCATTTATTTGTCTCTTTCCCATACAGCACCATCTTGTTTGCGTATTCACTTGACTGTGCTTCCTTTCGGCTGCTGGCTGAGTTTTTCTATGGACCCCCGACCTGTGAGGGAGGCCGCGCGTGCCTCACTCTCATCTGTGGCCTCCATCACCTCTATTTCGGCTTCTTCCTCTTCCTGGTCACTCTCCTTACCACACTGGCCGTCTCCTTAGCCACCAAACCAATTTCGGATGTGCACGTAAGTGTCGCTGTTAGGATGCTCTGGGAAGAGTTCCGGGGATGAATGGTAAATCACAAATGAGGGAGGAATGCCTGGATTCATGGAAACGGGAGGACGCTGGGTGGGGTAGATCAGAAATAGGCAACATACCACAAGAAGGATCCTGCCTTAAAACCTTACCTTTCTTTATTTGTTGTTACATGTATGTATGTATGACATATAGACACAGGCACACCTAAATCTATAAATACAGGTCTGTGTATTGTTACTTATATGTATGTTTTCAGGTCTGACCATTTGGTGTTCTTCCCTGAGGAAGACCTCCCCCATTCTCGGTATTCTTTTGCTGACTGTAGGCCTCACGGAGCTTTCTCTCTTCTGCAAGTCTTTGGGTGCTGTTCTGGTTGAGGTCATGTTGAGGTGGTTAGGGAAACTTCATGGATGTCTGGGTAATATTGCCATTAATTCTTTGAAAGTTTGATAAAAAAGAAAGGAAGAAAGGAAGAAAGAAAGAAAGAAAGAAAGAAAGAAAGAAAGAAAGAAAGAAAGAAAGAAAGAAAGTCAGTCAGGAAGAGTCTGCCTTAAATTCATCCGGGCTTGGACTTCTTTTGGTTGGGAGACTTTTAGTTTCTATTTTCTCTGGGGTTTATCTATCTCTGTGTGTGTGATATTTTCATTATCCACTTATCAGCTGAAGGACGTGACTGAACAAGTGTGAAGTAGACTGTCCTTTGGGCATGTGCCCAAGAGCGGTCTGTCTGGAGCCAAAGCTATCTTCTTAGCATTTGGAGAGTTCTCCACACTGATCTCCAGAGTGGCTCAGTTAGTGTCCAGTCCCACCAACCCTGAATGAGGACTCTCTGCACGCTCTCCAGAAGTTGTTGGCTGTTTGTTGATCCTCACCCATCTGACTGCAATAAAATGAACTTTAACACTTGGTTTTGCTTGCATTTTCTTGTTTTTCTTTTTTAGATCTATTTATTTATTATGTATACAACATTCCTTCCATGTATGCTTGCATGCCAGAAGAGGGCACAAGATCTCGTTACAGATGGTTGTGAGCCACCATGTGGTTGCTGGGAATTGAACTCTGGACCTCTGGAAGAGCAGTCAGTGCTCTCAACCTCTGAGCCATCTCTCCAGCCCCTGTTTGCATTTTCTTAATAGCTAGAGACAGTGAACTTTTGTTTTTATTTGGTTGAGACATCTCCGTTCAGGTCCCAAGCTCATTTTTTGAATGTTTCATTTTTTTTTAACTTCATGCTTTTTGGGTTCTATACATTTTCTAAGGGAATCCTCTGTCAGATGTAGAGCTGGCAAAGGTTCTTGCCCATTGTGTGGGCTTCCTCTTTGCTTGATTGTGCAAAAGCTTTTTAGTTTTCACACTTGTCAGTTATTGGCCTTATTCTGGACAAATGAAGTCCTGTCCAGAGCGTCCTTTCCTACACTAGATCCTGTAGGAGACTGCCTGGTTTTTTTTCTAGTAGTTTCAGTGTTTTATATTCAGAGCTTTGTCCATTTGAAGTCCCCTGGAGTTAGTTTGTGTACAGGGTTTAGATATGGATCTAACTTCATTCTTTGCATATGGACTTCCAATTTCCCAAGTACTGTTTGTCAAAGTTGGTTTCTTCTCTTCAGTTTATATTTGGCATTTTTGTCAGATACTAAGTGGCTAAAGGGAATTCAGTTTTGTCCCAGAGGTCTACTTGTCTGTTTCTGTTTTCATTACTGTGGTTCTATAATACCTTTTGTTTTGAGACAGGGTCTCTATATATAGTCCTGGCTGTCCTACGACCCCTAGGATAGGCTTATAGAGGTCTGCCTGCCTCTGCCTCCTGAGCGCTGGGATTAAAGTCATGTGCCGCCATGCCTGACATGTGATATTTCTTAAGATCTGGTATAGTAGGCTCTCCAGCCCTGTTCTTTTTATTCAGGATTGTTTTGGCTATATGGTGTCTTTTGTGGTTCTATATTAATTTTAAGATATTTTTTCCCTATTTTTGTGAAGAATGAGATGGGAATTTTGAGATTGTATTGGCTCTGTAAATAGCTTTGGTAAGATAGTCATTTTCAGGATATTAACTCTGAATAATTCATCCATGAACATGGGATGTCTTTCCATTCTATTTTCTAGTGTCTTTATTTATTTTTTCAGAGGTTAAAGTTTTTTATTACAGATGTTTTTCATTTCTTTGTTTAGGTTTAGTCCCAGATACTGTTTTCTTTGAGTGTATTGTTACGGGAATGTACTCATGATGGTGTGACAGGGCAAGACAGTGTGGGACAATGGTCTGTATTCTGTCCATTATATTTTAAATAAACGCTGATTGGCCAGTAGCCAGGCAGGAAGCATAGGTGGGACAACCAGACAGGAAGTAGAGGTGGAGTGATGAGAATTCTGGGAAGAGGAAAGCTTTTTCTGCAATCCTGACCCAGCCACAGAAGAAGTAAGATGTGACTGCCTCGCTGAATAAGATACCAAGCCACGTGGCTAGTATAGACAAAAATGATGGGCTAATATAAGATATAAGAGTTAATAAGAAGGGGGCTGGAGAGATGGCTCAGTGGTTAAGAGCTTTGCCTGCTCTTCCAAAGGTCCTGAGTTCAATTCCCGGCAACCACACAGTGGCTCACAACCATCTGTAATGAGACTTGGTGCCCTCTTCTGGCCTGCAGAGATTCAGGCAGAACACTGAATACATACTAAATAAATAAATAAATAAATAAATAAATAAATAAGAGTTAATAAGAAGCCTGAGCTAATGGGCTAATCAGTTTATAACTAATGTATACCTCTGTATGATTTCTTTGGGACTTAATAACTGCGGGAACTGGGCAGGACAGAAAACTCAACAATAACCCATGTTTTTTAGAGGAAGTATTGTTCACCCATGTTGTAAGGTGCCTGTTTAAACTTAACGTAAACCTCTGTGTGTGTGTGTATATGTAAAGGTTCATTTATTATGTATATAGTGTTCTACCTGCATGTGTGTCTGCAGGCGAGAAGAGGGCCCCAGATCTCACTCTAGATGGCTGTTAGCCATCATGTGGCTGCTGAGAATTGAACTCAGGACCTCTGGAAGAACAGCCAGTGCTCTTAACCTCTGAGCCATCTCTCCACCCTACTAAACTAATGTATTTAAGTTAGCTTCTGGGGCAGTATGTTTCCACAAGGTTTTTCCGTATGTCCTTAGTTGTAATGAACATCCCGCCACATCCTCCACTCTGTACCATTATCCTGAAAGCTTTAGCTCTTGGTATCCCCTCCTCCAGATTTATAACAGTTCTGCATTCCTCTGCCTTCAGCCTCTGGGTAAAGCCTTCTGTCCTCCCCCACCCCCCGTCTCATGTGATCTTCATAGCCTCCTGATGGCTTCAAATTCCATGCACTACTAAAAATTCAAAACATATCCATAAAGGAGAGAAACCAGTGCTGGTTGTCTGTTTGGGCCTGGGTTACCTCGCTCAGTGTATTTTTCGATTCTATCCATTTTCCTGAAAATTTCATCATTTTGTGTGTATTTACAGCTGAATAAAATCCCATCGATGTATATACCACAGTTCTGTTATTCATTCATCTGTCAGTTGATGTCTAGGCGGATCCATTTCCTAGCTGTAGGGATAGAGCAGCAGTAAGCATGGACGTGCAGGTGTCTCTGTAGTGAGATACGGTACCTGGACAGGCACTTTACCTTCCACTTCCAGGTTACAGTCCATCATGGGGGAGGGAACTCAAGGAGGAAGTGAAGTAGAAACCATGGGTGAACGGCATCTCGTGGCACTCCCCAGTTTACATTTAGCCAGTTAGCTTTCTTCTGTAACCCAGGAGCATCTGCCGGAGAATAGCACTATCCACAGTGCTGTTAGCAGGTGAGTCTGCTCTTGCCAATCCCTCACTTGCAACCCCCTCTTCCCAGGGGTCTCTTGGTTGTTTCGATGATTGGAATTAACCAGGACATTGTGGAAGTTCCGTTTTTTAGCTTTTTGGGAAACCTTTGTGCTGATTTCTGTAATGGCTGCACCAATTAATAGTCGTTCCCCCCCCCCCCCAACAGTGGATAAACATTCCTCTAAATGACATTCTTGCCAGTATTTGTTGTCATTTGTCTTCTTATGACTGGGGTGAAATGGGATCTCAAAGTAGTTTTAATATATATTTCTCTGATTAGCAATGATGCTGAACTAAAAAAAAGATTAGCCATTTGTATTTTTTCGTGAACTTTCTGTTCAGTTCCATAGTCTGCTATTTGATTGTGTTCTTGATGTTTAGTTTCTCGCGTTCTTTATGTAGTTTAGATAATAATCCTGTCAAATATATAGCTAGCAGAGATTTTCTCCCATTCACTCAACTGGCAAGTTCTTTTGCTGTGCAGAGGCTTTTTATTTCCATGAGATCCCATTTGTCAATTATTGCTCTTATTTTGCATGTGATTTGAGTCTTAGAAAGTTATTACCTACATTTTCTGGATGGGCTGGGACTGGCCTGAAGACTGGTTCAGGCCTGGTAGATAGGTGTCCTGACTGTCGGGACTCAGGCTATACCTGTAGCTGTGAAGGGAAGGCATCCCGGATACCTCCAGTTGTTAACTCTTAAACTGGATGTAAAACTGACTTATGAGCTGAAATCAGGTGTTCAGACATAAACGTGCTGTATCCAGAAAGTTGGCACCTACATTTATGTCTTGAAATGAACTCTGCATTTCCATCTAGTAGTTTCAGATCTTGTGTTAGTCCTTGGCCCACACAGAATTTATTGTCCATGGTGCAAGAGAGGGATCCGTTTCATTCTTCTACACAGAAATCTCCCGTTTTCTCAGTACTGTGAATTGAAGATGCTGTCTTTTCTCCAGTGCTTGTCAAAGGTCAGGTGGTTGAAGTTGTATGATCTCGTGTCTGTGTCCTCTGTTTGATTCCATTGATTGACACCTGTTTCTGTTTGGTTCTCGTGCTATTCTTACCACTGTGGCTTTGTAGTAAAACTTGAAATAAGGGATGTTGATACCTCTATAAGTATTGTTTTTGCTTAGGGTTACTTTGTCTCTCTGGGTCTTATGATACTAAAGATTATTTTTTTGTGTCTTTGAAGAATTTCAGGGGGTTTCGATGGGGATTGCATTGAATCTGTAGATTGCTTTTGGTAGGATGGGCATTTTCGTGACACTGACTTTTCTGATCCCTGATCATTTATTTTCTAATGTCTTCCTCAATTTCTTTCTTCATTGTTTTAAAATGTCCATTGTTGAGGTCTCTAGAGTTCATGCACGTCTTGATTAGGTTTATTCCAAGGTTCTTGGTTCATTTGGAGGTGATTTTGAGTGGAATTGTTTTCTTGGTTTCTTTCTCAGTGTGTTTGTCATTGGTATTATAGGAAGCATATTGATTTTTTTTAAAATCTTTCTCTTGTATCCTGCCCCTTAGCTAAAAGTGCTTATTAGTTCTGAAGATTTATCTGGTGGAGTCATTAGGATCTCTTCTGTAATAGACTCATATCATCTAAACTAGAATTCAGGAATCGTGTCAAATGGCTTTGTGAAAACCCTCAATAAAATAAATTTTTTGGGGGCTACAGAAGCCTGATAGCCATATTACTTCTCAATTTACCTTCTGATATTTGTTCTACCCAAAAGAATGTGGTCATTCTGGTTTAGATTTTTGTTTGTTTTCTTAGTCAGGATTTCTATGGCTGTGAAGAGACAATATAACCATGGCAACTCTTATAAAGGAAACATTTGACTGGGGGTGGCTTACAGTTCAGAGGTTCAGTCCATATTGTTATGGCAGGAAGCGTGTGTGTTTGTGTGTGTGTGTATTTCCTTGATCTTAAATTGTCGTTGTGAACCATGCTGTGTATCACACACCAGACTGAGTTTCATGCCGTCACTGTTTTCTTTGTGCTTGACATGTATATTACCAGCATTGGGAAAATAAAACATGTAAATAGAGTAATGAGGAAAAGGGCAGATAATTTTTATTATTATGCTTAACAGAACTTCCAAGGTGTTTATAGGAACAAGTGGTATGTTACAAGTTAGATACTAATATTCAAATTAAAAATGTCATGCAAGATATATATTAGATGCTAGTTTAATTTTTATAGGCAAGGTTATGCTGGGCCTGGTGAGATGGCTCAGCAGGTGCAGTGCACACTGGTGCCAAGTGTGACAGCCTGAGTTCAGTCTCCAGAGCCTTTTCATGGCGTAGGAGTGTGTTCTGCTTTTGCTCTGTCTGAGTGTGGTTCATTTCAAGGCCGGTAGGAGTGAGCCGGTTAGTCCTTGAGATACTCAGTGTTCATGATGGACTGGAGGGACTGGCGTAGCTCCAGTTCACTGTTAATGAACGTGCTGCAGGGGCCTTAAGGGTGCGATAGGATTGCGTGAAGCCCTAGAAAGTCCTCTAGTGTGACTGGCTGGGGAGGGCAGAATGGTAATGGCACTGAATGAGCGTCTTAGCGTTGATAGCCACCTCAGTCTTCCATGAGGGTGAGTCCTTCTGTGCTCACTGATGTGTGATGTGTTTGTTCTCAGGTGCCAGTGTGGATAGAGGAGGCACTGGCACTTGTGCCCACACCCGTCAGGAACCGAAACGTTAGAAATGGAGCAGCCATACGTGCTGTGCAGCGAGGAGCCCAGTCAAGCCCACGACGAGGACGAGCTGATCTTTGTAGGGGTTGAGCATGGGCGTGACGACCCCGAACTGATCTTCGTTGGAACGAGTTCAAGTTCAAAACCTGCTAATTCGAACATTTTGAACAGGGTCACCCCAGGTTCACGGTTGAAAAGAAAACGGAACTGCCTGACAACTCCTCCTCCTCTAAGACAGCAGCCCTCAGGTCCTGCAGTCCCCAGCTCGGACACGGTGATCATCTTGCCAGAGTCTCCGACTGAGTCAAGGTCAACAGATAGTCCTATTATTATTGACCCTTTGTCCGAACCTGACTGTAGAAGTAATTCACCACAGGTTGTGCCTGACAGCTCCTCAGAGGTAACCTCCAGCTTGAAACTGCGTCCAGGAAGGGCAGCACTTTCAGCAGGAGACTTAAATGAGAGCCCTTATATATCGAAGTGCCGTTCTTCTGCCGCCAATGGCACAAATCCGCAGAGGCCTGAAGTTATTGAAATTGAAGAAGACCATTCATCAGCATCATCTCCTTCGGGTACTTCCCGTACCCTGAGTCCCCAGCCGAGTCCATGCTCCAGAGATGTTCCCAGATCTCTTAACCACATTGTGAATGGAGCCCCCCTTCCAGTCCTCCGCGTCAGTCCTTCTAACGTACACCCTCGCCAGGAGAAAGGACCAGCAGGAGTGGGCTTTTCAAGTCTAGCCGGTCTAGAGACCTTGGATCCCAGGAAGGGAAGTTTGACCTTGTTACTTAGTGACTTTTATTATGGACAGCATAGAGGAGATGGGAAGCCAGAGCAGAAGACTCACACGACCTTCAAGTGCCCCGAGTGCTTGAAAGCGCTAAAAAACATCAAGTTTATGAATCATGCCAAACATCACTTGGAACTCGAGAGGCAAGGGAACGACGGCTGGGAGACCCACACCACCTGCCAGCACTGCCACCGCCAGTTCCCCTCCCCCTTCCAGCTGGAGTGTCACGTTGACCGTGTGCACACTGCCCCCGACCCCACTACGGTCTGCAGAATCTGTGACCTGTCGTTTGAGACAGACCACGTTCTGTTACAGCACATGAAGGACAATCATAAGCCCGGGGAGATGCCCTACGTGTGCCAGATCTGTAACTACAGGTCGTCCGCCTTTGCCGACGTGGAGACGCATTTTAGGAAGTGCCATGTCAACACTAAGAACCTACTGTGTCCGTTTTGTTTTAAGATCTTCAAAACTGCCACGCCGTACATGAGTCACTACAGGGGCCACTGGGAAAGAAGCGGTCACCAGTGTTCCAAGTGTCGGCTGCAGTTTTTAACCTTTAAGGAGAAAATGGAGCATAAGACGTGGTGTCACCAAACGTTTCAGAAGCCTCAGCAGCTAGAAGGGCTGCCTCCTGATACCAAGGTTGTCATTCAGGTGTCTGCGGAGCCTGTGCAGTCAGAATCTGGGAAAGTAGCGTCAATCACTGTGAGCACAATTGACTGGGAACCATCTTCCCCCGGATCTCAAGGTAGACCTTCAAAAAGGCCCCACTGATCTAAGTCAACCCCAAACCCTTCCTAGAGATGAGAGTCCAAGCTATACATTTGTTATTCATAAGTGAACTTTTTTTTTTAAAAAAAATTGTGATAATGCAGGGTTTTTGTTGGTTTGTTTTTATTTTGTGAGGGTTTATTTTGTTCTGTTTTAGTGCTGGGACTGGATCCAGGGCCTCCCAAATAATAAGCAAGTTCTCTATCACTCCATTCTCTGACCTACAGTATTTAGTGAATGAACAGTGAGTGGTATTTAAAATACATCTGCTTTAAGATTGTTTGGCTCAGCACAAGGACGGTGCTTATGCCTGTATCCTCGTGAATGGGAAACAAGCTAAACCTATTCGTTTGTATTTTTATGTAACTCCTAAGCTTGAGAGCTCTTCTACCTAAAAGTTTGGAGTTTGTGGGGCTCACACGGCCCCACCTCTCCTTGAAGATCTATATATAGATAGTTAATGCTTGCTGCAGGAGGGAGAGGTTTAGCATGGGTAAGTGGATGGGCATATGTTCATTCCAGTCTTGGAGCCAAAGATAGAGTACTGTCCGAATGTCTTTACCGAAGAGAAGATCCAAGGAGGCCAGGCTATTGTAAAATGCCCACGTTTTGTAAAAGGCCCCTGCGAACATTAAAAACATGCTGTGTATCCTTAGTGCCACCTGACGTAGCAAGAATGGGAACCAGTGTCCACGGACTTCCTGTCGCTTGATACTTGAGGGTAGTGAGATTCATGCCCTCTCTTCTCCTGTCTGATTAGCTGCGTTTGAAGAATGAGCTGGCCAGAGCAGTAAAGTGCATTGTCTTTTTCCCGGGGAAAGAAGCCTTGGCCTTTGTTGTTTGAAGTGTATTGAACTTTAGTTTTAATTTAAAAGGTTCAGAAAAATGGCATCTGTCCAGTTTGTGCCCTGGACTGAAGTAAAGTTTAGTTCTCAACTGTAGTAGGGACTTGCCCAGTGATACTGGACGTAGCACAAAGAAATACCCCAGGGCGACCAGGACTCAGTGAGCCCCGGTGGCCTTTTCACTACAGTTTTCAGTGTACGTGTAGCTCATGGTTACTGACTATGTGAAGCGTGAGTGTGGTGATGTGGTGCTTTTTTGCCCCCACTTGGTGCTAGGGATTAAACCCAGGGCCTTACGTGTACCAGGCAAGGGCTCTGCCTCTGAACTAGATCCCTAGTCCCAGTTTGTGTCTTGCCTCATATTTGAGTGATTATAATGACGTGCGTTCCCTTGTTGTATGCATAATTTCCCAGTTGATCACGCTAATATTGCTTGGGTCTTACTTGAAGCACTTGGGTGTGCAAGATACGTCCTAAACGAAGACTTGCTTTCTCCCGTCTAATGTATCATGACTCAGCTGGTCACGAGGAGGAACAAGTAGGGCACCCTCCAAGGACTGGTCCTCTGCAGTAGTGTTAGCTGTTTCTGTAGAAGTTATCAGGGCTCTCTCCTCGAGCCTGGACCGGAGCTGCCTGCTGTTCCTCCATGTCTAGCCCAGGTGCCCAGCTGCTGCTTTTCATCAGCCAAGGAGTCTGGGTGCACGCTGGTTATCCACGTGGGTCTGGAAAATTCTCCCGAGGCTCCTCTTTTTCTTTAGAAGTACCTTGCTGGGTGTGGTAGCACACACTGGTGGCACCTGCTCTCGGGAGCCTGGGGCAGAAGGGTCAGCCTGGGCTGTTCAGCAAGTTCCTGGCCAAACTAACTACACAGCAAGACCCTGCCCCTTAGAGCCAAAAAGAAGAAAGGGGCAGTGGGGATGGGTACCTTAGAAGCCCCTAGTTCCTTTTCCCTCCTCAGTCTAGTGAAGTTTCCTTCGATTTCATGGAAACCTGGGAAGAGGCCATCACCAGGCCCCGCATCCCTGTTAAGATTGAGGGAGATGAGCGGTTGCTCACATCTTTTGGTGTCATATTTGCTCGTGCTTGACCCGCGGATTGATTGTGGTCTGCGTCTTGACTATTTTGATAGGCCCTTTGAATGAGTTTTCTTGGGCCAAGGCACACTAACATTTTTCCCTGTCCCTTTCCTTTAAATGTGGAAAGGGTTGTTTGTCCTACTGTGCTTGAATGAATCTGCAGACTTGTGTGCTGTCTGCGGTAGAAAAGAAGAACCACCTCAGACCTGTCTTTGGCGAGTGCTTAGTGTCTCCAGCACCTTGGCTGTCGTTTGCTGTTTCACTTCAGCATGCTCCTAAGGAGTATGGATTGTTGTTTACTGCTAAAGGAGGCCCCAGGGCTCCGGCCTGGCTCCCATCTGCTGCCCCTTCCCAGTCTCCCCGCTGCTGCACTATTCTGACCCATTGTATTGGCCTTGTTCCTCAGATTCCCATTTCTTCCCCATGCAAAGACTGCACGGGCTTCCTCAGTGCTCTCCCCGAGGCCTGCATGGCTTGCTACCTCACGCGTGGTTTATTGTCGTCGAGATTTTTAGAGGACTAGAAACTCCTCCCCCCACCCGCTTTTGAAGTCCTGTTTATCCCTTCTTTTTGAAGGCAACTTACCTCTCGCTGCATCTCTCTTCCCTCTGCAATCTAGCTAAGTTTCCTAGTCACAGAACTTCAGGAATAAACCATTAGCAGGAGCTTTGGTTCTGTCTTCGAAGTGAGCTAGCTTAAGTCCATTTCCGTGCCTATAACACAAAGAAGCATAGTGAGCCGAGTGTTGGAGCTTTCCGTTCTATATGGAGAGCTCATCTATTTTTAAAGCAATGTCACTTTGTTTTGTTTACACAGGTCTTAAATAGCTGTCAAGATTACTATTTTGTTACTCTGTGAAGTCTGTTGCTTCTTTTTTCAAATAAAAGTTATTTTGTTAATGTTGCCAAAGTTATTTATAAGAAATAGCAACTAGAGAAATAAAGCATTTTTGTGAAAACCTTTTGCTTTATTGTCTTTCTTTTTAGCTTTGAACACTGTGTATTTTCGCTAACTTTTGTGTCTTCCTCATTTATTATCTCAATGGTTAGAACTTCGAAATGACATGCTCAGTAGAGTTAATAGGCTTACTGAAAATAAGGATTTTTATTATTGTTGTGCTTATGATTTGTGTGTAGGGCTATGAGCGTGTATGTCACTACACATGTATGAGTTCAGAGGACAATTTTTGGGGTCGGTTCTCCTTCTACTCTGGGGTCCAGCAATTGGACTCAGACCAGTAGGCTTTTACCTACTGAGCCATCTTACTGACATGATGTTCTTGGTTTTAATGAGACTTGCTGTCTAGGGGTCATGAGTACATTGCTTAAAGAAGTTCAGTTTCCATTTTAGAATCTTTAAAGATCACATGATTGGATTTTATTGGACAGCCCCCAGGTAGTTTACTTTTTGTCATATTTAGTTGCTTCCTTGGGGGATCATGCTTTTTCTGTGCCGTCTCCAAAGCTTTAGTCTCTGTTTCAGTGAAGATTTGTCACCCTCTAGAACTAGGGTTGGGAGGATGGAGCCGATAAACGAAGTGGATTCAAGTCTCAAGCGGTAGCCAACTTTATTCAGAGCCCCAGACAATCGATCCTCTGAGGATTAAGAACGTGACAGTCACAAGGACAGGCCATCTGTGGTATAGGAAGGATGGGTTGACCATTCAGTTGAATAGCAGGAAGCAAACAACAACAGAGTAGTCGGAAGGAAGCTCATGCTGCTACTCCCGGGAGGCGCATGGAGACATCTGAAGAACAATTCGGTTTTGAAGAAACAGGCCACAGGACTCTTACTTTCTGGGACTGTTCTCACAAGCACTCAGAATTCTCACACGACTCCATTCCTAGACCCTGTTCTGACAAGAATGTAAGATTTTTTGTTTATCTCTATTTAGAGCTTTGCCAGAATCCCAAGTATTTTGATGCACAACTTTTAAATGTTTTTAACTCTTAATGTTAGGGTCCTGGAGAAGTCCCACAAAAGACCACCACCCCGTCCGCCTTCGCAATCAGCGAGAGCCTTTATTCCAGCATGCTGGGGCCGACCTGAGAGGAGCTCGCAGGCTCCTTTTAAGCCTAGAAGGGAGGTCCTAAGGCAGTGAGGTCATTTTGTCTGGAATTGGCTCACGCAGGTGGCAGTCATATATTGCGCTCTAATTGGCCAGGGCCGGTTGGGCTGGTGAGATCTCCGGTTTTCCATTTCTGAGCAGGTTTGGACAAGTCCCAGGCCTTGTCCTTGAGTTGCTGACTATGGCTCAGACCTCGTCTGGTACTGCACGTGCCAGGCCTCCTCTTCGTTGTGGGGGTGTTGGGGATTGTCCTTTTTTCGCTGCTCTTTCAGAAACTGCTTGTTCAGTCTCAGGAAACTGAAACGGAGGCCTGTTCTCCAAGAGAAGACCAAGCAGCCTATTAGGCTTCTGGCTGGGTCCTTTCACTTTTAACACTTTTAAAAGCACATGTTAACTCAAAAGATTTGAGCTTTTACAGGCTAAGTGCTTCATTTTTATTATGAGGCACTGTGTGTTAATACAATGGTAAGTGCTTCACTGAGCTACCCTCCTACACAGGACTATAATTTATAATCTTATCAAGGTTGAGTTATTCTTTGTTCCTAAAGCCGTGTGTGTGACTGTGTGGTTATATTGGAATGTCTATAGAAATATCACTTCCAGAGTATTATATGGACTATATAAACTTTTTTCCTATGATAAAACTAAGTTAATTGTAGAGGTCCTTCAGCCTTAATGAATGCAGTGCAAAAGCTGGGGTCTACGAAACTCTGAAACCAAAGCGGAACAGACAAGTTTTCCACACACATAAAACACTACGGTCCAAGGTGATTTACCAGAGCTTTGGATGCCAGTGTGGGAGGGCTGAAATCCTCTGTCCTGTGGGTCAGTTTAATTTTAGGTTCTCTATTGGTCTATATGCCTGCCCTGCCATTTTGATTACTGCAAGCTTTGTAGTACGGATTGGAATTAGGACAATGTCCTGAGCTTTTGTTCATTTTACTCAAGATAGGGCTGACTCTTGGCTGTTTTTTTGTTTTGTAAGTATCATAGTCATTTTAGTATTTTGCTTTTATTTATTTTTTTTTTTGAAACAGGGTTTCTCTGTGTATCCCTGGCAGGCATTGAACTCAGAGTTCGCCTGCCTCCGCCTCTGGAGTGCTGGAATTAAAGTTATACACCGTCACCTCCTGATTTTAGGATTATCCCCACTTCCCCCACTCCATTCTTAGAAGGATGTCATTGGTATTTTGATAGAGATTGCTTTGGGTAGAACAAAAAGTTCAGTATTATTTTTCCCCCTCCAATGTATATGTGTATGTGCGTTTTCTTAATTTTTTTTTTATCAGTGATTTGTAATTTTTGTCGTAGGGCTGTTTTGTCTATAAAACTGACAACATGACCGCTCTGTTGTATGGTTAAGGGGGAGGGGAGGCTTTATTGTAGATAGATAGAAAACAGCCAGACGCATCTGGTCTACAGAGTGAGTTCCAGAACAGCCAGGACTACACAGAGAAACCACAGCCTTGGGAGAAAAAAAAGAATTAAAAAAAAAAAAAAGAAAAAGAAAAGCAAAATCCATCTTTCTGTTTTCTACAAAAAAATTCATCTTTTCTGTTTCTGTTTTCTGTTTTTCTTTAAACTTGGCTTTAAAGATAGGTACCACCTGTTATGATCTGCTGGCCTGATCACCTGAGTACCCTGTCTCTTTAAGAGGTAAGCCCCGCCCACTTCCCCTTCTGCCGCTGCTAGCAGATCTCCTGCTTCCTTCAGCCTATTCTCTCTCTCTCCCTCTTTTCTCCCCCACCCCCATCTCTCTCTCTTCTTCCCCCTTCTCCCTTTCCCCCATTTTCCTTTCCCCTCCATAATCCACTAAATAAACTCTATACCCAAACTCTCTTTCTGCATGGAGTATCTATCTCTCACCTGCCATGGTCTCCCACCCACCAACCTGCCAAGACCTCTGGGGGGACCCACCAAGGCCTCAGGTGACCTGCTGCTACTCCACTGAGACCTGGGGTGACCCACCGCAGCCCCTCATGGGACCAGCTCCCCCCACCCGCCAGATCTTTTTTTTTTAATTATGTATACAATATTCTGTCTGTGTGTATGCCTGCAGGCCGGAAGAGGGCACCAGACCTCTTTACAGATGGTTGTGAGCCACCATGTGGTTGCTGGGAATTGAACTCAGGACCTTTGGAAGAGCAGGCAATGCTCTTAACCACTGAGCCAAAAAGAATAGAATAACACCAAAAAGAATAACACCACCATGAGTAAAAACATAAAAAAAAATGTATTCCAAAAAAGAAGGTAAGCAGGTGTTGCTATGCTAACATCTGACAAAAGACTTCTAACTAGATCTAATCAAAAGAGATAGGCGAGTACAATTCACTCTAATCAAAAGAATAACTAACCAAGATGACATAAAACCCTAACTATGTGTGTACTAAGGCATGGTGCACTCAGTTTCATCAGAAGTGTGCTACTGGACTTAAAGACACAAAATAACAGCAACCCATCAACAATACATGATTTCAATACTCTGCTTTCTCCAATAGACAAATCATCTGGACAGAAACAAAGAAATGTTAGAAATAAATGTTCTCATACATCAAATGTGTCAGATCCTACCAAACAGATATCCACAGAATATTCCACCCAAATACCAAAGAATATACATTTTACTCAGCAGTTCTTGGAGTACAAAGCCTGTATGTGCCCACACTTACTTACCAAGCCGAGGCTGCCTAATAGAACCCTGAGGAATTAAACCAGGCTCAGGTTGGGGGGCCACAACACGACTGAGGATGTGTCAGTTTTATTGAGAGCAACCAGACTTTTTATACCCCTATCCGAAACAGAATGCAGGAATCGAGTGGCAAATGCCAGGATCAACACAGTGACACTTGCAAGATTAATGTCCAAAACCAATTATCGTGTCAAGCTTCCAAGCTTCCTTGGCTTCTAAAGAAACACAAAGCCACATGAACATTCCGATGCCTGAGGGAGAACATTTGTTTCTCCGGAACTGAAAAGCACACAGTGACTCAGGAACCATGGATTCTAACCTGAAAAACCTCCGAGTCATGCATCTCGAGGCAGCTAGAGCAGGCCAACTCCATGATTCCCTGCAGAAGCCTACTGTGACACAGATCATATCCTAGGACACAAAACAAATCATAGCAAATAACTACATGTTCTGAGTGCAAAGCAATAAAAGAAGATCAATATCTAGCAAGTGCACAAAATCCTGGTAATTGAACAATTTGTTATTGGATGGTAAATGGGTCAAGGAAGAAATCAAAAAAGAAAATTTGAACTTCCTGGAATTAAATGACAATGAAAACGCAAGACCCAAAAAGACTTCTGGGACACATTAAAGGCAGACCTATGGGGGAACAGCAAATCATCTGAAATAGAAATTATTAATAAAGCAAGTTTTACCTACAATAGCTGCAAAAATACAATACTTACTGTCCAGTCCAAAGGAAGCACCATTTTCGCACATTCTCATAAGGAGTCCAAATATCTAGAAACGGGCTCCACCAGGACTATAAGCGTTAGGGAGGTTAGATAGAAGCCAGCATTCCTAAGGAACTTGTAAATCTGGTTCCCTCTACCAAAAGGACTGGTTTCCCTTGTCACTGGAAGAAGGGACAAATGGTTACCTGTGGCGCCTATTACCTATCTTTAAAGCCGAGTTTAAAAAAAAAGAAAACAGGAAACAGAAACAGAAAGGATGATTTTTTTTTTTGTCGAAAGCAGAAAGATGGATTTTGCTTCTTTTTCTATTTTCTTTTTTTAAATTCTTTTTTTCTCCTGAGGCAGTGGTTTCTCTGTGTAGTCCTGGCTGTTCTGGAACTTACTCTGTAGACCAGGATGGCCACGAATTTAGAGATATGCCTGTTTCTCTGCCTCCTGAGTGTTGAGATTAAAGGCACAATAATGTGGGATTATCCTCTGTATGATGTGAATACCATTGGTTAATAAAGAAACTGTCTTAGGCCTGTGCAGGGCAGAACATAGGTAGACAGGGAAAACTAAACTGAATGTTGGGGAAAAGAAGGCAGAGTCAGAGAGAAGCCATTTAACCCCACCAGAAACAGATGCTGGAACTTTACCTGGTAAGCCACAGCCTCATGGCAATATACAGATTAATAGGTTAAATTAAGATGTAAGAGTGAGCTAGATATATGCTTAAGCTATTGGCCAAACAGTATTACAAATAATATGGTTTCTGTGTGATTTTTTTTTCGGGTCTGAGCTGCTGGGTGGCCGGGAAACAAACAAGCATCCTTCTACAACAAATTGATGCTCTAATGTGTGCTAGCTAAATCCAAGTAAAATCCGAGAGAGCTTAAAAAGCAATTCCAGACCCTAAAAGACAAACTTTAGCCACATTATTTTCCCCAAATGGGCTTTGCTTGCTGGCAGCATGCTGCAGCTCCTTTAAGAGAGGTTTTCCTGATTCAGCGGTAGCAGAAAAAGAGCCATGCAGTTTTGAAATGGCAGCTTCCTGAGCTGTACTGCCGGCACAAACTCTGGCTCTTTTAGGAGGGCGAACATTTAAATAGGGTTTGTGGGCAGCATGCTGCAAGTTACTTGATGGCAGCATGGACCAACTGGTTATCAGAGTTGAGGTGGTGAGGACAGCTCCCACCTGGCAGTCTCAGAGGCCGTGAATGGACTTCCATCATGTTGGACCGGGCGGAGCAAGCAAGCAGGGCCATATTTGTCCTAGCAATGCTGCCGCTTAGGTTTTTAAGAAGTGCTGAGCATTTTAAGAAGTCATCCTGGTCAGAAAAGGATTATAGATACACAATAAGGACAGATTCAGACATAAAAGACCTCGAAATGAGACACAGTGTATTTAAAAAATGTACGTAGGCTTAGGAAAGAGAAGAAAAAGAGTATAGAGAGTTAAATAAAATCCTTAAAGAGACAGATTAAGGGAGGCTTTGATATGATGTGGAGTTTCTCTTCTGCTCTCAGGTATTTGCTATTCTGTGTGATTCTTCTATCTGTATGAGTATATTTTTCATTAGTTTGGGGAAATTTTTCTTCTATGAACTTTGTCTTAATTAGCATTTCTATTGTTGTGATAAAAAATCCAGACTAAAAGCAACTTGGGTAGGAAAGGGTTTATTTTATCTTGCAACTCTCAGGTCACACTCTATCACTGAAGGAGGTCAGACTACAGAGGAATGATGGGTACTGGAATATTCCTCATGGTTTGGTAATTCTACTTCCTAATACAATGTAGGACTAGCTGTCCAGGAGTGACACCACTCCCTGCCACATGTTGGGCCTGCCATTATCTATCATTAATCAAGAAGATGTACTTTGGACTTGTTTACAGTCAATCTGATGGAAGGACTTTCTCATGGGAGGTTCCTCTTCCCAGATAACTCTTAACTTGTGTCAAGTTGACAAAACAACAACAATAAAACCAACCAGCACAATATTGTTGAAGGTCCAATCTGTGCCATTATGCCATTGACCTGGGACTCTTCACTTTCATCTGTGTTTATAATTCGAAGATTTGATCTTCTCATGGTGTTCCATAGTTCCTGCATGTTTCTTTCCGGTGCTTAATCTTTTTCTTTTTCATATTCATTGTTTATGTCGTCTAATTCCCTTACTTTATCTTCATGTTCTGATATTCTTCTTTCTACTTGACCTTTTATATTTCTAAAGTTTCCCTTGAGTTTTCTAGTTAGGCTATTGAGTTTTAATTGGACCTTCATTTCTACTTGAGTTCTCTGTAATATTTTTTTTTTACTGAATTCAGATTTTAAATCTTGGATTGCTCAGCTACATATTTGCATTTTCTTGGACATCCCTCATGAGAGAGGGGAAGTTGGACTTAATAGACAAGTCTGGTATAGGAGCTAGGGTTTGGAGATAGGCTGGTAGGTGTAGTGATGGCAGTAGGGGCAGATGGGAGATGTGTCTTTCAAGCATCTATAGTCTTTTGAAAAAGTCATAGTCCTAGTGCAGTACATGGTCATGGTACAGACTGTGTGGAGACCCCAAAATGCAAGCCTATTCCTGTAATGATCTGTCCTGTCCCTTTGAGAGACAAGCCATGTCCATCCCCCCCCCCCTCAGCTGAGGCAAGCTGATCTTCAACTTCCAGCCTGAGTCCTTTCTCTCGTTTCCATCTCCCTTTCGAAGAGGTAGCTTCTGTCTCTCCCCACTTCTCCCCTTCCCCCTTTTGTTTCTCTCTCTCTCTCTCTCCCCCTCTCTGCTCTTCTCCCTTCTCCCCTTCCATAACCCACTAAATAAATATCCAACCTCACTCTGCATGGTGTGCCTCCCTGCCTGGGACCAGCTGCCTTCTGAGACCTGCGGCAGCATGGTTTCATGGCATGCCCATCTGTTTGTCTCTCCAAGTGGGACTGGCTGCCCCACCGAGGTCTCTCATCTACCACGTGGCTCCCTGCTGCAGCCACTCAGGAGACTGTGCCTTCCCTGCCTGGGACTGGCTGCTCTCAGGGACCCACTGCCCACTGCTGCCGTTTGCTTGGGGACCTGCAGCATTTCTGCTGCTACAGCCACGTGGATCTCGGGGATCCACAGCATTTTTTCTTTTTCTTTTTTTTTTTTCACAGCATTTTTTCTTATCCTTTACAATTCCACTTTGTCTGAAGGTCAGAGAGTTTGAACTTATCTTTGCTCTTTTAAAGCTGTTGAAAACAGGCGTGGCTACAAAACAAGTAGGGTGTGGCTATGTGGTGTTTTGGACATTAAGATGGCCCATAGATAAGGATCCATTCCACCCTGACCAAAGGTCAGAGAATTCAAGCATACTTCCTCTCCTTCTTTTGAAACAGGAGGATTGACTTAGGGAGTGGCTGCTTGCAGGATAGTTGGTCTAGGGTGTGTTCACTGCTCCAAACTACATATGCTTTGCTTTACTCTGGAATTAATGGCTTGATGTCTCAAAGTATTAAAGCAAACAGCTGTTCTGGTTGCCCTTTGTGTCATGTTAAAGCAGTCTGTTGCCCACTTCCCTCTTTTGGTACTGGGGTATAAAAGTGTATGAAAAGTAAATGCGGAAACTCAGAACTCAGAAAATTCAGCCCCAGTTGCCCTCCTGGTACTGTCCTGTGTCTCTGTTTTTTTCTCTCTTCTCTCTGTTCCTCCTACCTAACATTTTTTAAATTTTTATTTATTTATTTATTTATTTACTTACTTATTTATTTATTATGTATACAATATTCTGTCTGTGTGTATCCCTGCAGGCCAGAAGAGGGCACCAGACCCCATTACAGATGGCTATGAGCTACCATGTGGTTGCTGGGAATTGAACTCAGGACCTTTGGAAGAGCAGGCAATGCTCTTAACCTCTAAGCCATCTCTCCAGCCCCCCTACCTAACATTTTTAATCCTCCTGCCTCTACCCTGACACATACCAACCCAACATGGCTAGGATCACAGCAAAAGTTACCCCAAAAAGGTGGCTCACGACAGACTGTCTTCTCTCTCTCTCTCTCTTTCTCTCTCTCTCTCTTTCTTTCTCTCTAACCAAGCTATGATATAGTACCCCAATCCATTTGCTTCTGTTAGAGTTAAATATTAAAATCCACACTAAGGATGAGCCATGAGGTTTTTGTCTGAAGGCAACTATGTGGAACTGGAAAAGTGTGGATTGACCTCCAAGCCCTGCCCACTAATAGATTGTGTGAATATAAATGAGCCACATAACCTCTTTGGGATTGAGGGTGAAAGACCTCCAGAGCAGAGAGACTCTCACTCAAGTCTCGGGATAACACGACCTCCCCCCCCCCCCCAAGGAACTCAGGAGAGACCGTCCTTGCTGCAATCGCACAAGGTTTATTGACAGGACAGGAACCAGTGCACTGGAGCCAAAACTCATTTCCCACACAGGGGTAGAGAGTTCGACCCCGAGTAGCTGGGAGAAGGAGTATTTAAGGGAAGAAACCATCCAAAGGGGGTAGGGAGGGCATCATTGGAAAATTCTAAAAATACCAGTGATCATTGAAAAATTCTGAAAATACCAGTGATAATCACAAGGGGATAACTCCCTGTTTCTCAAGATTATAATCTAACTTTATCTTCAGCTAGTTTCTGAAACAGAGCCGCTGAACCGATCAATCTAGATTTTTGATTCTTCTCTCCCTGCTTAGATTTTTCACTCTATTTTTTCTGCTAGAGGGGTCTGGATTTATCCAAGTCTTTCAAGAGAACAGAGAGGGGAGAGAATGAATATATGAATATGAGGGTACAGATTACCATTAAAGAAAATGTCAAGCTTTTTAGTTCATTCATTGTTATCACATTTATATTCCCTTTTCAGGGGGTAGAATACACAAGGCAAACGTACACATGTATTACAAATATTTGTAACTATGGCTATGTAAGGAAGTTTATCCCACAGAAACAACTGATAAGGAAAAATTGTCCTGGAACATGTGCTTAGAAGAACTTGTTTTATAGACATGTGATATAAATTCATTGGGGCTTCACTTAATATCCAATGAAGTCCAAGCTTTCATAAATTATAAACTTTTGAAAGAGATGTTGATCAAAGGGCATAAACTTTTGGATAAAAATGAATTCTGTGAATCTATGTAAATTGTGACTATTGTGGAGGCCCAAAAAGGCCAAGGTCAGAGAGTTGGGACTTATTTCTTGTTCCTTCAAGGTTATTGTGCTCCTTCCTTTAGACAAAGGTCCCACCTAGTTGTAAATCTGAGAGTTCTGCTCTCTCAAGGTTATTGTCAACAGGTGTGACTAGTTGCCAGACCTCGAGCTCCAGGAAGAGGGAATTTGTTCCCACCTCAAACAAAAGTCTAAGGCTCCAACTAAATTCCAGTTCCCTTTATGGAAATAGCTTGGGATTCCACCCAGGGAGTGGTTTGCCCACAGAGTGTTTGGTTGGTCTAAGGCATGAGCAATGAATGTAAGGCTATGACTTACCATTTGTCTGCTAATGCAGCCTTTTGTTTTACTCCTACCTTTTGGGGTCAGGGGTGTATTAAGCAGTTGGAAATTAAACGTGGGCAAATTTTCAGTGCTCACTGGAATTCCCTCCCGATACTACCCTATATGTTTCTGTGTTTTATTATTTTCATTCGCGTCTTTATATTCTTTACTATACTTCTAAATTCCCACCCCTCCACCCTGGAGAAAGGTATTTTTGTCGAGGCTGGCCCCCAATAGAGCATACATAAAAATGCGGTTGTATAACTGAAATGAATTCCCTAGTTCAGAACAGTTTCCCACTGCCAGGCCTTTGTTCCTCTCTCCTAGGTAAACGCAGAGATCTGCCTTCCTGCAATTATCTTTATCCAGCACACACTTGGCCAGTGCTTAGGGTCCAGGCTTAGAGCGTCCCATCTAAGATAGTCACAGGTCTCCAAGGACGTAGAATTACTTCCTGCCCAGCTGCTGCTCTGCTTGTACCTCACTTAAAAGATTCTTAACTCCTCATGCTCACTCTCACCTCAGTTTACTGGAGATTTTAGTTCTGGACTCTCAAGACAGCAGAAGAGATAATTACCGGCAACCCAGAGAAAGACCCACAACACCCACGAGTGAACAGCTGATGGCAGCATAGCCCGGAACTGATCATTTAGAGGCGTGGGTCTCTTCTTCGCTCAGAGCGATAAATCTAGCTCCAGACCTAGGCCTGTAGAAACTGCAGCACCTGGTGTACGTGCTATCTGATCAAAAGCTTCCGCTAGATTGCCTGGTTACCTGGTAACCTCTGCACTTGCTGGGAGGAAAAAGGCAGAGACTGACTTAAACAATCTGTGCCCTATTCATAATTTTACTGAAAAGAAACCTTTACTAACCACCTAAAAATATAGTGTATCACACTAACCTTCCCCTGTAAGATTCCCAGCTGGCTGGCCAGAAAAGCTAGGGAGTTGTGGAGGGGCCCCTCTGTTCTAGCCCACCAGTAAGGTCCTGGAGAGTGGAGCATACTCAGGCATACATGCAGGCAAAATAACAATGTGCATGTGTGCCCATGCGCATACGTGCACGTACACACACATAAAAGCCCAAGAACCATGGCTGGATCAATGCAATATCCTTCCTTCAACAATACATTAATGGAACTTTCATCTTGGGTATAATCAATAATTGTTTATTTGGGCCTAGTACCCATTCATGTATCAGGAACTCATGCCTAGTACTATAAACCTAGCCATGGACCCATGGCTGGAGAGGTCCTAGGTCCGAGAGGAAAACATTACTGATGTGTTGTTACTATAGAATATAGATTCCAACTGCGTTTTTATACTTTAACTGAAGAAGAGGTCATGAATCCAGGAGGGGGGGGGCAGATGCTGGGTGAGTTGGGATGGAGGAAAGGAGGGTTGGACGAAAATAGGTCTCATAATTCTCAGATAAGTTTTAAAAGATTTTGCTCTCTCTAGATTCTTAGAATTGCCACAGTCATGAACTACCACAAGCAAAGTTTCCTTTACTAGGATTACAACATGACAGGCTGTGGATTGCGTTGGGTGGGCTACTCAGTCTAGGGGTTGTAACCCACCCCGCAATCAGGTTACTCCAGGGTCTCGGAGGGGCACTACCTGGAAGGGAATGAGCTAAGACAGAAGAAGGAGGCCAAGCAGTTTTGTCAAAGCCTCCGTTTATTAGGGTCATGGTTGCTGCTTATATATGGTAAGGAATGGGGGGCAGGGCAAGGGATCTCGCCGCGTGGTTCCGGTCACGTAGGCCAGGCTACACTCGGACAGACAGGCCAGAAGTCACAAGTGGCCACACCTGGTTCCCTGGATAGCTGGAATGTGAGGCAGGTTCCGCTAAGAGATAGCTGCTAATTGGGTGAGGGGCATTCTGCAGACTCCCCAGGGTGATGGTTCCTGTAATGATTGTTAGTGGGGAAATGGCTCCTGACAACAGGCCTTGTCAACATTCACGGAAGTAGAGGAGCTTGTAGAGCCTTATCCATGACTGCGGAACTGTTGGCCATTGATAGGTTCTGGGTGCCCTGTTGGGTATGTATTCTGAGCCCACTGGGCCCCAGGGGATAGCTCCAAATCCATGATCAAATCAGACAACCCTGGTTAAACTCAGTGTCACGACACAGACATGAAGAGAACAGTTGATTGTGGTAAAAGTTTCTTGTCTTTTCTACCAGAGACCAGTTCTGAGCCCAGATAGAGCAAGGTTCATCCCCTCCCCCACCCACCAACTTATTGTTTATGTAGCAGCAGCCTCTGCTGGCTGCTTCTGGCATTGCAGCCGGTGAGCCCTGATGCTCTTCCATCACTTTGTATACCACGGGGTGATTTACGTCTAAGCAACAGGGTGTATGCTCTGAGGGTGCCGAGGAGTGAGGAAAAGAGACGATCGAGATCTCTAAGAAGAACCAGCCTGAGGTTTTCAGATCCCACCTAGCAGAAACCCTGCGGACGGAAAGAGGCCAAGGAGGTAAGGGCTGTGTCAGAGTTCTCAATTACACCGGTGGCAGACCCTGAGACATTGAAGCCCCTCAGCCTGAGCAGTCTAACGGCGGTGGAGCAGAGGCTACCAGGCTCCAGGAGATTACAGCTGATCGCTCGTTTTAGACGTCAGGACAAGCGTTAGCCAAGCTCTCTGCAGCCTGCACCTTCCTCCACCCATGCTTCTGAGTCTCCGCTCGTCTCCACCTCCACAGTTACTGTGTGTGGTCACCTATAAAGACTGTGACGATCCCAGAGTAGCTATGGCAAACCAGCCTTTTTGAAATATGGAGAGTAAAGAAGTTGATTTCATCTCCAGTGCCGCCCTGTTCCACCAAATGTGTAACTGAAAGACTTGGCGGGGACCGTGAACTTTTACTGACGCTGGGACGGTCACTCTTTCTTCACCAGGGTTATTGGGGGGCTTACTCTGAGGATTTAAGCAGGGCAAGGACTGAAGCCATGAACTGCTTCTTCATTTTTTATTGCCTTTTTTTATTTCCATTTTTTTCTGTTTTTCAGCTGCCTTTTCATCTTTCTCATGATTTCTGAAGAGCCCCTCTCTTTGCCCGTTCGGAATAGAGCCTACACTTTAGTAACCGGCTACTTCTCACAATGAAACCACCTGGAGACAGTGTCCCGTCAACCAACTGGCTTCAGAAATCTTTCAGGATCGTTACTGATAGGTATGGGCATATTCCAGTCCCAGTGTTCTTTATTTTCTGCCTGTTCCCAATATCGTTTCATCCCTCTTTCCTCTATTGCTCCTTCTCACAGTTTGTTGACTCCGTGTTGGTAACTTCTCAGTTGGTTCCCTTTCTCTCTCTGTTTGGTGAACCTCCTCAACTATTGGGTCTTTAAAGATTTATGCCATTTTACCTTTTTAAAATACAATATATTTTGATCATGTCTTCCTCCTCTCCCAACTCCTCCCTGATCCTTCCCACTAACTTCATGTTCTTCCTCCCATCCCTCTCAAAATAAAAATTCAGGCATGTTTTATACTTTTGTGTTTTTATGATGGTATTTATTATCCTTTTACTTCTAAATGCCACGTTTCTTTGTCTTTTAAAGCATTTCTCTTAAGTCTAGGCTGTCAGTGGTTAAGTTCTTCAGTTTTTGTTTATTTGGAAAGCATCTCTCACTCATAAAGACCTTTACTGTAGAGTACTCCCCCACCCCCCCATTCCCATCCCCCACCCTCACCCCCCACTCCCGCTGCCCACCCCTCACCCCCCACCCTCACCCCATACCCTCACTCCCCATCCCCCACCAGTTTGGGACTTGGAATGTGTCTTCACGTAATTTTCCAACATCTTAGCGTTTCCAAGCCAATCCGGGCTTCATCTTCACAGTCACACAACGGCCTCTCTAGGCCTCCATGCAGGGACACTCCTGACACATACCTGGCCTCAGCGGCTTTCCTTACTTAGTTGAGGAGGGAGACTCCATAACCCCTTTCTTCTATCCTGACTCTAAAGCCAGAATCACGTGACTGAAACTGCCAAGTTCTGCTGCTTGCTGGGGCTGGAACATGGCCTCCTTGTTCAATTATATCTTTACCAACTTTCTGGTTCTGATGGTTCCTTTTACTGCCTAAACTTGGCTGTCCTGGAACTTGCTCTGTAGTTCAGTCTGGCTTGGAACTCAGAGATCTGTTTGCCTCTGTCTACTGAGTGCTGGGATTAAAGACCCATACCACCACTTCTGGACCTAAAGTGTTCTTTAATTTCTTTTCGCAAGTTGGAAACTTAGCTGGGTGGAGTGTTGTCCTGAGGACGCAATTCCTTCCCCTCCATTTAACACCAGGCTTTTCTTTAATCTGTTTATCCCCCCCCCCCCCCTTGAGCACAGGATTTCATTCTATCCTACTGCCTGGTTCCTCTTTTCACCTCAATTGTACATTTTCTCTTTCTCCTTGCTCAGCTGGCTCCATTTCTTTATAGATCTGCACAAGAGTGAAGGCTAAAAACCACACGGCAGAGTCTATACTAGGCTGCTTTGAGATTTCCTCTGCCAACACGGCTAATCTAACACTCTTCAGTTTAGCCTAAGGCAAACTTTTCTGAAAAGGGCAGAAAACAGTCACATTCTTGGCCAAAATATCACAAGAAATGTCTCTAAGCGACAAGCTAACATTCTTTGTAGCGTACTGTGCCCATCTACGCTCTCTGCGCTATCATACAGTTCGTGAACCGGGCAAGGGGCTGGAGACTGAAACACACAAAGACACACAGACAGAGAGACAAGGGTCATCCTTGAAAACAGAATGCCCCCCTTTATTGTGTTCAGGGGCAGCTTACACTGGGATCCTTAACTGATAGCCATGCCCGAGCCAAACGCACCAGAAACCACTCCTCTGCCATCAGGAACTCCTGAGGGTCTCGTGCTCAGAGCAGCCGCAAGCATTACAAGTTGTTTACAAGAAATTCAGGATCTGGGGGGTTCACAGCTCCCAACAACTCTCCTCTGAAACCATTTGAGACAGGTCCCCACAGTTGAAATCATCCACAGTACATCTGTCTTCCATGTTCCTACTAGTATGCTCCATTTAGCCCCACTTAAAGTATTCAACTGTTTTTCTAATCCAAAGTCCCATCTTCCACATTCCTCCAAAGAGAAGCATGGTCAGACCTATCACAACAAAACCCCGGCCCCTGGTACCAATTTCTGTCTTAGCTTTAGTTTTATTGCTATGAGGAGACATTATGACACAGCAACTCTTACACAGGAAAACATTTAATTGGGTGCAGGCTTGCAGCTTCAGAAGTTTAGTCCATTATCATATGGTGGGAAGCATGGTGGCATGCAGGCAGACATGGTGCCAAAGAAGGAGCTGAGAGTTCTGGATCTTGTTCTGCAGGCAACAGGTCTTCCTGTGATTGTGAACAATGAGCCTGGGCTTGAGCTTCTGAGACCTCAAAGCCCACCCCCTAGTGACACACTTCCTCTAACAAAGCCACACATCCTAATGTTGCTGCTCCCTATGAGCCTGTGGGGGCCATTTTTATTCAAACTACCACAGTAAGCCTTTCCAGAAACCTTGAAAGAAGAAAAACACAGCTACCATGTGGCCTAGTATCTGCCAAAATGCATATGGGAGACCTTGCTACATGGCTCAAGTAGCCCCCTCTTCCTCCACATCCAGGCCATCTACAGAATCATACCTTGAGATTTTAAAATAGCCAATAAAATGATAAGTTATCAGGTGTGGGAGATGAAGTAGCAGAGATCACATTTTAAAAGCCTCATTATACTGCACTTGTCATTTGGTTCTTTTGATCCGGGACTCTGCCCAGTGCGGTAGCATAAACAAAAGCTCTTTCCTAAAGAAGCCCTGGAGTCCCATCCCTTTGACCAGAATCCCACAACACCATAGTCTTGAACTGTGACATCAACTTCATTCAAATTATAAGCCCCAGAGAAATACAAGGCTTTGGAAACCTTGAAATAAATAAAGAATTAACCTTATTTATTTTGCTTTGTTTTGTTTGAGACAAGGTTTCTCTGTAGCTTTGGTTCCTGTCCTGGAACCAGCTCTTGTAGACCAGGCTGGTCTCAAACTCACAGAGATCCGCCTGCCTCTGCCTCCCGAGTGTTGGGATTAAAGGCGTGCACCACCACCGCCGGGGAAATTAACCTTATTTTCAATAGATGGCGTTTTTCACCGTAGAGAATATTTGTGTTTTATTTTTTAATTTTATTTATTTATTTATTAAAGATTTCTGTCTCTTCCTCGCCACCGCCTCCCATTTCCCTCCCCCTCCCTCAATCAAGTCCCCCTCTTTCATCAGCCCAAAGAGCCATCAGGGTTTCCTGCACTGTGGGAAGTCCAAGGACCACCCTCCTCCATCCAGGTCTAGTAAGGTGAGCATCCAAACTGCCTAGGCTCCCACAAAGTATTTGTGTTTTAAAAGGAAACTTTTCTCAGTCCTTCTGCTCTGCTCTGTCTTTCTTTAGATCTTCCCTCTTTGGCTCCCTGTCTAGCTCTTTCCCGTGTCTGCAGCTGAACCCGTCCAGTCTTGAATGCGCTGTCTTTTTCATCGAGGAACACTCGGCTCATCACTTCTGATGTGTAACCCATTTCTCCCTTTTATCACTTACTCTTACACACTACCAAGGACATTGACTGCTGAAGGGCCAAGGTCCCCAAACTGGGGCACACAGGAGAGGTTTAAGGTCCATGTGTTCAAGATCAGCTCTGATATCTTGCTCCATTTGTCTGAGGATTGATCATTAATCCAGTGCCTACATAAACATAGACGTCTTCCCTGGGAAGGGAACAGAACCACCTGAAGCCATGGATAGTATATTAAGTCCTGTGACTCAGACCGAGGAGCCTCCTGCGATGTCACAGCGCATTCAGAATGCTGCGGACATCTCTGTCATTGTCATCTACTTCATAGTCGTGCTAGCTGTGGGGCTGTGGGTATGTGGGAACCATGCAGGCTTCTGGGTGGGCACCGGGCTCGGGGCACAGTGTCCTAGAATGGAAGACGTGTGTCGTGACAAACGGAGGCGACAATAGATTGTTGTTGGATCCGAATCATTTTCTGGCATGTGGTACTGCTGGGTGGGCTCATTTTTAAGGCAACACAATTATTTGAATAGAGGGAGGACCGAGAACAACAGACTTACTCTGATTGTATCTCCAGCACCCGGAGGAAGGGGGAAAACATACTATCTCACCTTCTTTATTTCCCCGTATTGTCTGAATTCCTGACTTGGTGAGGAGGCCGCTGGAACCACTGTGTCCTCTTCATTCATTTTCAGTACTGAAGTCTATGATGCAGATATTCACCCAACACATCACAGCCCCTCACGCAGTGTTCACAGCTGATAGCCGGTGGCTTTGCTCTACAGGGAGGCTGCTTTCTTAAAATCCTCCTGGCCCGTGAATTCCGTTGAGACTTGGTCCGTGCAACAATGCTGACAATTCACCCCTGCTAGCACCCTGGCCAGTGTAAATGGAGCTCAGCGCTGTGCCTGCTGCTGGTTATCCTCTCTTTTCTTCCCTCCTACTTAGGCCATGGTGAAAAGCAACCGAGGCACTGTTGGAGGCTTCTTCCTGGCTGGCCGAGATGTGGCTTGGTGGCCGGTAAGTGGGCCGGAGGTTTCTGGAGATAAATTCATTCATTCACTCTCTGTGTTTCCATTGGGAATATTAATAGTTAAAAGATGTGCTTGTGGCACCTTTCTGAAATCCTTGACATCATGCTTGTGGCCTATAATAGAGAAACTGGAGTGCCATCACCAAGAGGCTCAACCTTGCCTCTAGGAGGCCCCGCTGAGCCCTCCTTGTGTTCTTCCTTCAGGAGTATTACCAAGAACCTTCTGCCTTGGCTTCTTACTAGCTCTACACCCTCTTCCTTTGTTCCCAGTCCCGTGCTAATTCTGTCCTGTGTCTGGATTCATCCACTCTGCTTCTCTTTCAATGTCCAGATAAGTCCCCGATCATTCCTGACTCTGCCACGTTTTTCTGGTGAGCCCTATGTTGTATGCAGTTTCTGATAGTATGCTGTGCCCCTATGATGGTGTTCATGGCCATCCCTTTTGCCTCTTGCCTTTCTGCTTTTTTTTAAATATTTATTTATTTATTTATTTATTTATTATGTATACAATATTCTGTCTGTGTGTATGTCTACAGGCCAGAAGAGGGCACCAGACCCCATTACAGATGGCTGTGAGCCACCATGTGGTTGCCGGGAATTGAACTCAGGACCTTTAGAAGAGCAGGTGGTGCTCTTAACCACTGAGCCATCTCTCCAGCCCCGCCTTCCTGCTTTTTAATGTGTAACTATTTTGGCTAGATTTCCATCGCAAGAGGCTGCATCTTCCTCTCTGACCCTAGAAAGTGTTAGAGCTGGATTCTGTATGTAGCAGGTCCCCAGGATTGGGACTCTATCAAAATCTGTTTACTCGTTTACAGAGGATGAGAGGAAACAGGGATTGAGAAATGACCTGGCTTGCTGCAAGTACAAAACAAACTTTCATTTTTGACAGGCTGGTAGACACTGCCTTCCCCAAACATGTCAGCATTAGCGGCGTATCTCCATTTCCTCCAGGCAGCTGACTAGAAAGAGGAATGTGGAGACGGCTGAGAGGGTGGGAACAGACACAGCGCTTCGAGGTCTCAAACACCAATTTTGCGGAATAAAGTTGGATATTCATCCATGGCCTCTCACAAGACCGCTCTTAGCATTTGCAGCTTACGACCTGTAGACAACACCACAGAAAGGAAGGCAACTGACAAGAGCATCCCAGGCTAGGAGGCTGGGGGAGGGGTTCCCTCATTCTGAAGTACGAGGTCCTTAAGACTGGTTTAAGTCATAAAACTCTTATGAGGGCCTGGCAGTGGGCCAAAGAGGCTTATTGAAAAGTATATTGGCAGAAACATCAAAGTACCTCTGAGGCAGCGCCCAATAAACTGTAAACATGTTAGGGTTCACGGGCTTTGTAATCTCCAACAACCCAATCCTGCCACCACAGCACGGAAGGTGCCATAGTCAATGTGTTAAGCCAGTGAGCTTGGTTGTCTTCCAACAGATCCGTTTATGGCAAAGAAACCTTTACTTTCCCTCCCCCCACCCAATACTATCACTCTTGAGGGTTTAAAACAATTTAGCCGTTCAAAATCCTTAAATCACATTCCTCAATCTGTTGTGTTGATGAGGGCTTGGGCTTGTTTTGTGCCGTGCAAGAATGCCTCCTCACCAAGAGGCAGGCGACAGGGGAAAACTTGGAAGCTCTACAGTCAAACAATACCATAATTCAGTGAACCTAACAGCTGTCTACAGAACATTCCACCCAAACAGCAGTTTTGGCTTTCACCAAAACTGATCACAAATAAGGAGCCAAAGCCAGTCTTATCACAAACACTTAGGCAATTCAAGAGATTCGTAAGAATCCCATATACTGGGAAATGTAGAAGGAGACCGCTAGTTAGTCCTGGCTGCTTAGCCTCTAAATAATCACACGGAAACTGTATTAATTAAATCATTGATTGGCCCATTAGCTCTAGCTTCTTATTAGCTAACTCTTTTTTTTTTTTTTTTGGTTTTTCGAGACAGGGTTTCTCTGTGGCTTTATGTAACTCTTACATATTAATTTAACCCATTTCTATTAATCTGTATATTGCCGCATGACTGTGGCTTACTGGTTAAGTTCCCATTGTCTGTCTCCGGCAGCTCCATGGCTTCTCTCTGACTCTGCCCTCCTTTCTCCCAGCATTCAGTTTAGTTTTCCCCGCCTAAGTAAATTCTGCCCTGCTATAGGTCCAAAGCAGTTTCTTTATTCATTAATGGTAATCACAGCATACAGAGGGAAATTCCACATCAGGGAAGTCTAGAAGAAAAGATGAATTCTAGATAGACACAACCTACCAAAGCTAAAACAAGATGAAGTAAATTATTTAAACTGGTGTGAAAAGAAATTCAGATCCTATGAGCATTAACAATCAACGGACCAAGGAAGTCTTTAGGACTGGTCAAGGGGAAAAAGTGCCTTAGAGATTGGGTGGTAGAATTTCTTCTTTCTCATCCTCTTCTTTTTCTTTTTTCTTTTTTTGAAACAGTGTCTCTCTAGTAAAACCCTGGCTGTCCTGGAACTCACTCTGTAGACCAGGCTGGCCTTAAGCTCAGAGATCCACCTGTCTCTGCCTTCTGAATGTTGGGATTAAAGGCGTGCACCACCACTCCCTGGCTCTTCTTTTTTAAAAGAGGTATTTTGCTTCATGCTTTTCTTAATTTGAGATAGGGTCTCTGAAACTAATTTCTTTTTTTTAAATATATATATTTATTTATTATGTATACAATATTCTGTCTGTGTGTATCCCTGCAGGCCAGAAGAGGGCACCAGATCTCATTATAGATGGCTGTGAGCCACCATGTGGTTGCTGGGAATTGAACTCAGGACCTTTGGAAGAGCAGGCAATGCTCTTAACCGCTGAGCCATCTCTCCAGCCCTCTGAAACTAATTTCTAAGCTGGTCTCAGACTTAGTGCTCCTGCTCCTCCACCCCAGTCAAATACTGACCCAGAGGCATGCACTGCTGTACCTGGCAGAGTCACCTGCTCTTCGTTTTATTTTCATTTTATTTCTTGTGAAGTAGGGTCTTCTGTACAGTGGAGGCTAGCTTTGAACTTGCGATCCTCTTACTTCAGCCTCCCACCTACTTAGTTTTCATGCATATGCCACCAGACCCAACATGCAAGGTGATAGTTTTACCCCGTGTATGTGTGTGGTGTTCGGCATGTGTGTGGAAGATTGTCTGCATGTGTGTGGGTGTATGTGTGTATAAAGTTCTGCATTTGTACGGGTATATCCTCATGTAGGGGCCTACAGTTGACATTGGGTTTCTTTCTGGACCACTCTCTACTTTGTTGGTTTAGACAAGATCTCTCCCTGAACCTGTTCTAACTAAACCCAGCTTGACCCAGAAAGTCTCAGTTTCTACCCCTGAGTTCTGAGACTAAGGTGGCAGACACAACTTCCTGGATTTGCTGGGTTCTGGGATCTTAAGTAGGGTCCTTAAGTAGCTTCAGCCACACTCTGTTCTCTTGCATACAGATGGGCGCCTCTCTCTTTGCCAGCAACATTGGCAGCAACCATTTTGTGGGCCTGGCTGGAACGGGAGCAGCTTCAGGGATTGCTACTGCGGCGGTGGAATGGAACGTAAGCAGCGTCCAAGGCTCTTCTATGATCTAACATCCACTTTCACTTCCCCATCGATCAAATGCACTCCTAATTTTCTTTCCCCTTCCTGGACCCTGTATTTCTAGGAACCTACTATATAAAATACAAAGGGAATGGTTCTACCTCATGAGGAACTTCCAAATGAACTCAGGAGTGTAGAAAACATCGGGAGAGAATCTGCACAGCATACTGAGGGGTGGCTTTGGGAGGACGTGCCACATAGATGATGGACAGAACTTGGCACGTGCCGCAGGAGCTTGAGCTTATCTTTTCCCCCAATGTTTTTGTATAGTGCGTGCCGTGCATACTGGTGAGGGGATGACACCAGTATAGAAGAAAATCCGATTATAGCCAAAGTTTAGACAGCTCATCCCTGAACGGACTTAGGAGTGACTGCAAATCATCATAAATACCTTTGTTCTTCCCTTATTATATGTGTCCTAATTTTACCTTAGTAGCATGAAGGCCTCCAGTCTACACCCAGCCTCCAGATACGCCCTTTGGCCAGAGTGTGATTCTGATAGTGCTGTGGACTTTGTCTCCGTAGTCACTTTCAGATGGCCTCTTCGGTGTGGCTCATGAACTGCAGATAACTCAGCTGGCCCCAGTTAACCTGTGACACTGTATATAGATGGAGACTGTGCTTTAGTTTCCCTGCGGCCCAGACCCGAGTAATCACACAAAACTATATTAATTACAACACCATGTATTAATGACTGTGTCTCTGCTATTGTTTTGTCTTGGAAAGTACGATTGGAACCAAGAAGCTTCAGGTACTTCCAGATTTCCTTTATCCTTTTGATTGCTTCAACCATTCAAGAATATCATGCTCACTGCCTGCCACTCAAGGACAATACTTTGTGATAAAGATTTTATGCTTTTCTAGCGGTCCAACTATCCCCCACTCTGCCATGTCGTCTGGTCATCTCTTACCTCATGTCTTGGGTCAAGGCCTATGTCTCAGAAGGTGTTGGCCTCTGAGTCATGAACACGGAGCAAGGAAGAAAGAGATAGCTGTCCAAGGATCTTAATGGTTTCAGTGGAACAAGATATAAAAAACATCTTTTTTTCTGGTTTTCTACCCAATGGTCTAGGTCTCACAAGCAATGCCTCTTTAACTTGACACTCTCTCCTCGCTTTCTTACAGGCCCTGCTTATGGTGCTAGTTCTCGGGTGGGTGTTTGTCCCCATCTACATCAAGGCTGGGGTGAGTATCACACATCCTCAAACGAGCCTGCCAGAAGTTATGTCCAGTATGCTTTGCTTCACTGACATCTCAGGAGTGAAACTTAATACCCAGCCTTCTCCTGGTCTGCTGCCCAAATTATACAGGTGACACAAATCCCATTCCCTTCCTGGCAGGGCTCAGTGCAGGATGTGGCTCAGACTGGCAAGGAATCTGTACGGCCCTGCGTAGTGACCACTGTGGCCATCTTTCCCTGGTGCAGGAACTTGAGTCTAGAACGGAGGGAGGCTCATCAGAAGGAATCAGAAATGACCCGGCATTATCCTGAGGGGCATCACCTTTATAGGCAGGAAAAGTCAGACCCCAGAGTGCTAGGGAAAACTATACAAACACTAAACATCATGAAAGATCTTGCATTATTTGAAAGTCAGTTAAAAAATAGAGAGTATATGCAGGAAATATGGTAGGAGACAGAGGTAGAGCGCACGCATGCGTGCTTGCGTGTCTGTGTGTGTTCAATTGTGAAAGACAGGCATCCTCTCACCCATGTTCAGGAAGTATGGTAGGAAACAGAGTTGGGGTTGCATGTGGGGGGGGGGGTTAAATTGTGAAAGACAGGCATCCTCTCGCCCTCTGGGAAGTGAGCAGCATGGGCTTTTAGATCCTCAGAGTTCATGATTAGATTTGTGTTCTATTCAGTCATCTGAGAGGAGAATGAACTTGATTAGGTGACCTCTGGGTGGCAATTTAACAAGGACACTGCAAAATAAATCACAGTTTTGTTGGAAGGAGAGATCTTCCTGGGACAGAGACAATTGGCTTAATGGTAAAGAGAACGGAGGGTGGTGTAAAGTGTGAAACCTCCATTAGGGAGCTGAGATTACCGCGGGATGTTAATGCGTTAACGGGGAAAGCAATGATTCCTCTTGGGAATGGGAATAGGTGTCTTTGAAGTATGTTTCAGTTAATTCCATGTATCTATGTTTTAGTTAATTCCATGCACTATGTTTCAGTTAATTCCATGTATCTATCAAAAGGGCAGAAGTCAATACTTTGTAGAGAAAACAACTTTATTTAGCTCACAGCCAAGGTAGTCAAACCACATGGTACCTGAAACACCTTGGCTGCTGCCGCATCAAAATATGGTGAAGAAATGGGAAGGAAATGGTTGCTGGAGAAGGAGTCAAGCAAGTGCCTGATAAGCACCATTCTCTAAAGAACTCGCTCCTGTGAGAGCAGCAGAATCCGTCTCCGCTGGGGGACCTCCTGCTCCTACTGTCTTCCCACTGAGCCCTACCTTGTACAGACAGCCCAAGCCCAACACCATCACATGGGGCACCAAATCTGAACCTCATGAAACCTTAGAGAGACAAATTATTCAAGTCATAGAATTTCGTCCCTGGTTTTCAAAGAGCATGCCTTTCTCACAGTAAAAAACACACTCAGTCTAGGGCAGTGGTTCCAAAACCTGAGGTCAATTTAGAAGCAGCTCAAAAGTCCAAATACAAATTCTTTTTTTTTGTTTTTATATTATTATTACAAATTTTCACCTCCTCCCCTCCTCTCATTTCCCTCCCCCTTCCCCTATTCCCCCTCTCCCTCCCTCTCCTGTCCAAAGAGCAGTCAGGGCTCCCTGCCCTGTGGGAAGTCCAAGGTCCTCCCCCCTCCATCCAGGTCTAGGAAGGTGAGCATCCAAACAGACTAGGTTCCCACAAAGCCAGTACATGCAGTAGGATCAAAACCCAGTGCCATTGTCCTTGGCTTCTCAGTAAGCCCTTCTTGTCAGCCACGTTCAGAGAGTCCGGTTTGATCACATGCTCCATCAGTCCCAGTCCAGCTGGCCTTGGTGAGTTCCCAGTAGGTCAGCCCCACCGTCACAGTGGGTGGGTGCACCCCTCATGGTCTTGACTTCTTTGCTCATGTTCTCCTTCCTTCTGCTCCTCATTTGGACCTTGGTAGTTCAGTCCAGTGCTCCAATGTGGGTCTCTGTTTCTATCTCCATCCATCGCCAGATGAAGGTGATATGCAAGATATTCATCAAGTGTGGCTATAGGATAGGGCCAGTTCAGGCTCCCTCTCCTCAGCTGCTCAAGGAACAAGCTGGGGACATCTCCTTGGACACCTGGGAACCCCTCTAGAGTCCAATCTTTTGCCAACCTTAAAATGGCTCCCTTAATTAAGATATATACTTCCTGCTCCCATATCCACTCTTCCCCCATCCCAACCGACCCATTCTCCCAAGCTCTCCCCATCCCCTCTTCTCACTTCTCTCTCCCCATTTCCTCTTACCCCCACCCCAACCCCACCCCCAAGCTCTCAATTTTTGCCCGGCAATCTTGTCTACTTCCAATATCCAGGAGGAAAACTACATGTTTTTCTTTGGGTTCACTTTCCTATTTAGCTTCTCTAGGATCATGAATTATAGGCTCAAAGTCCTTTATTTATGGCTAGAATCCACTAATGAGTGAGTACATACCATATTCATCTTTTTGGGTCTGGTTACCTCACTCAGGATAGTGTTTTCTATTTCCATCCATTTGCATGCAAAATTCAAGGTGTCTTTGTTTTTTTTTTTAACCATTGAGCAGTACTCTAATGCGTATATATTCCATACTTTCTTTATCCATTCTTCCATTGAGGGGCATCTAGGTTGTTTCCAGGTTCTGGCTATTACAAATAATGCTGCTATGAACATAGTTGAACAGATGCTTTTGTAGTATGATAGGGCATCTCTTGGGTATATTCCTAGGAGTGGTATTGCTGGATCCTGGGGTAGGTTGATCCCAAATTTCCTGAGAAACTGCCACACTGATTTCCAAAGTGGTTGCACAAGTTTGCATTCCCACCAGCACAGGATGAGGGTACCCCTTACCCCACATCCTCCCCAGCAAAGGCTATCATTGGTGTTTTTGATTTTAGCCATTCTGACAGGTGTAAGATGGTATCTCAAAGTTGTTTTGATTTGCATTTCCCTGATCCCTAAGGAGGTCGAGCATGACCTTAAGTGTCTTTTGGCCATTTGAACTTCTATTGAGAATTCTCTGTTCAGTTCAGTACCCCATTTTTTAATTGGGTTAATTAGCATTTTAAAGCCTAGTTTCTTGAGTTCTTTATATATTTTGGAGATCAGACCTTTGTTAGTTGCGGGGTTGGTAAAGATCTTCTCCCAATCAGTAGGTTGCAAATTTATTTTTTCTTAACAGCTCAATAATATTCCATTGTGTAAATGTAATGAACTTTCATTATCCATTCAACAGCTGATGGACACATGGGCTATTTCCAAATTCTGGCTATTATGTATAGAGAATCAATGGACATGGGCAAGGATCTCTGTGGTAGGCTGGAGAATCCTTGGGGTACCTGCCCAAGAGTGGAATAGCTGGGTTTTGAGATAGATCTCTTCCCAGATTCCTGAGGAACCACCACAATGATTTCCATAGTAGCTACAGTTTTAATTTGCATTTTCTTGATGATTTTGGGCAATGAACATTTCTTTAGGTGTTTCTTAGCCATTCGTGTTTTATCTTTTGAGAATGCTCTGCTTATATCTGTACCCAATTTTTAAATTGGGTTATTTGTTTCCCCGATATTCCATTTTTAAAATTCCTTAACTATTTTAGATACTAAGTCTCTTTCAGATACGGGGTTGATAAAGGTCTTTCCCGTCCTCTAGGCGGTGGCTTTGTCTGAATGACAGTGGCCTTTGCAATACAGAAGTTTTTCTGTTTCATGCGGTCGCATTTACTAATTGTTGAGCTTAGTGCTTGAGCTATCTGTTTAGTTTTTACCTGGACAATTGCCTCTTTGTAGGAGTGGGGAACTGATGTTACCCACTATCACTGTGTTAGGGTCAATGTATGGTTGTTGATGTAGTAGTGTTTCTTTCTTTCTTTCTTTTTTTTTTTTTTTTGGTTTTTCGAGACAGGGTTTCTCTGTGGCTTTGGAGCCTGTCCTGGAACTAGCTTTGTAGACCAGGCTGGTCTCGAACTCACAGAGATCCGCCAGCCTCTGCCTCCCGAGTGCTGGGATTAAAGGCGTGCGCCACCATCGCCCGACAGTAGTGTTTCTTTTATGAAACTGTGTGTCCTTGTGCTTGGTGCATAAATGTTTGGTGCAGAGTGTCTTTCCCTATCTCCTCTGGTTAGTCTCGGTTTGAGGCTATTTTGTCTAAAATTAAAATAGCTACATCAGATTGCTTCTTGGTTCTACTACCTTTTCTCACTTGATTATTCCCAAGACACCATACATAGCTCTTAACCGTCCTTAGGTGCTTAGCAGACATATGTTCAAGGTGACTTCCTGTTGACGTCTCTCTCTGCAGGTGATGACCATGCCAGAATACCTCAGGAAGCGGTTTGGTGGGCAGAGACTTCAGATCAGCCTCTCGGTCCTCTCCCTCTTCATCATGGTGGCCATCCAAATCTCTGTGAGTTCAGCACCCCCTGTTATATTAGCTGTCAGACACTGCTTGATAGGATTGGAGAGATAAGGTCACAAGCGGAGTGTGTGCTTGCTCAACAGTCTGAAGCTAACTTAACCTCCTTGAGGTCTTTCTACAAAGCATCAGTGAGATAAAGGAGAGTTTCAGACATGCTGTGTCCATGTATCCACATAGGTGTAGACCATCTAATCCTATGGGCCCTCAGAATATAAATCTGCTCTCATTTAAGATATGGACATTGGAGATATACATATATATCTCACAAAACTTCTCTTTAATAGTTATTCAGCAATAGAGGACACATCTTCTATCCTTCATAAGCCTGGAGACCAACTCTGTCGCCAGAGAAGCTAGGCAGGGTACAACAGCTTTCCAGTTATTTTTTTTAATGGTCCTGTCTATATATTTGACTTCATCTTTCTATCTTGCTGCTCTCAGTATCCTTCCTTTGTTCTGTGTATTTAGTCTTTTGACAATTATATAACATGGGTGGGGGTTCCTTTTACTCCTCTCATCTGTTTGGCGTTCTGTACAAATTTTGGACCTTGATATGTGTCTCTTTCTTTAGATTTAGGAAGTTTTTCTTCTGTGTCTTTGACCTGGGGTTCTCCTTCTTGCTTACCCACTATCATAAGGTTGGTCTTTCATGGTGTCACAGAGTTCACACATGTTCTGTTCCTGGTGTTGCCTTTTCTTTCTTTTAATTTGTGCAGGCCCAAGACAATTTATTTATTATTAACCAATGGTGTTCACAGCATACAGTGGGGAATCCCACATCAACAATCCACTTTAATTTCATGTCTTTTGAGTACCTACTATCAGTGTACAGAAGAGAGAGTGAAAATCGTTTGATGGTTTATAGGGATATTGTTTTAGGAAAGTGGTGTCTCAACAGTTTAACACAAGTCTATCAGAAAAAGGACAGGTAAATGTTTCAGTACAAAAAGCAAATATTTGTGAAATAATGTTTCTTTCTCATCTGCACTGTTGGTATTTCAGTCAAGCATATTTTCTGGAGCCATATTCATTCAAATAGCTTTGGGATTGGACCTTTACCTGGCGATCTTCATCCTCTTGGTTATCACTGCTGTTTACACAGTTGCTGGTGAGTCTGCAGTTTATTTTACTCATTTATACTGTGTTCTCTTTCCTTCCCCAATCTGTGATTAGTAACCTTGGTGCTAGCCTTCTGGTTGCCAAACCAAGGGTACCATTCTGGGGCTGCCATGGGAGTAGAGCTCAGGACCAGAACCACAACTGGTAAACACATCAGAATGCTCATCATTAGATTCAAGGGAATTGATCGAGAAAAGATGGGTTGGGGAAGTTATGGTCTCACTCAGCTGTGTGTTTGGCACCTAAATCACTATTTAAAATTATTCTTATGAGATATATAGAAGAAGGCTTAAATGAAGGAGCAGTTCCAACACAAGATTGGCAAACACAATGTGAGACTAAAATTGCTAAAAAAAAAAAAGTCATATCACAGAATTGAGCCACAATTTTCACAACAGAAATAGAGGAACTGCAGGGATCAGCTGATTGTGTAAAGTATGTGGCAATAATCCAAACAGACTTTCATGACCCTTAGATGTTGGTCTAATGTCTTAGGTATACTATATTAAACCCATTTCATACATTTCAAATCAGCTGGCATCCTTTGTACCAGCTTACTTGAAAGGATTAAAAAGTGGGAACAATTAAAATAATCTGAGGTGACTGTTGTGCAATGAATACAATTTCAGATTCATGAGCGATAGGCCCTGACCTTTGATTTCCCAGATCATCCTTGTTTCTTCATCTACACCTTTGGATGGAAGTTCTAAAGAGTCTAGAATTTAAAGAAGATTTTTATTTTTTGCATACAACATGATTACAAAGCTCAAGCCAGTCATTATCTCTCAAGTGATTACACTTGAGATAGGCTCTACCCACCTAAACTGGGATAATTGAATAGATGATAACCTTTCAGGGTATAAAATCTCATTTTCTTCTTATGTAATACTCAAAAACTTACCAAGATGGAACTCAGCCCTAACTCAAAGAACTTTGAATCACAGTAAGACAAGAGAAAGAGGCAATGAGCTAAGTACATTAATACGCACTTAGGAGAAACTGATGTCAAGGCAAGCTTGTGGCTCACATGGGACCTATGATATGTTGCCTGTTGACTCACTTCCGTGTTTGAGATAGAGGAGAGACCAGAGATGAAGATAAAGAAATACGAATGCATGGATAAAACGTTTCGGTTTATTATTTTGTCTCCACAGGGGGCTTGGCCTCCGTGATTTACACAGACACTATCCAGGCTTTCATCATGTTGGTTGGCTCTTTAATTCTCATGGGGTTTGGTAAGTGCAGTGTATTTTACCCTGGGTTGGTAAATTGTGGGAGATGCTTTTTGTCTGTTTGCTTTGTAGTATTGCCTCCCAGTTTTACTAGGTCATATTTCCATATTATATAGTTCCCTTATTGGGGATGTTAGGAGTAAGTTGGTGATTCCTTCAGCTCCAGTGGATAGAGAATGTGGGTAGACAAAGAAAATCTCTTCACTCCTGGTAGTGCCAGGCCCATTCATCTGTTGATAGTCACTGTAATATAAACTTTTCCTGCATAAATGTGAACAAACATCTATTAAACCCAGTAGGGAACTGAGTAACAACTTCCTAAAATGTCTAACTTAATGAACCAATGAGTTTAGTTGGGTTACCTATAGGAGCATAGGCCATGGGTTACCTACAGTAACATGAGCAAATTACTAGTAGTTACACCACTGAAGAAAATGCATCCCTTCACCCAGCAACCACCATCTGCTTATTTTCTCAGGCACGAGAGGTACCTTGTGCATGTAGTGTGCTGCCCTGTGAACCCCCTTGCCCTCCACTAGAGAATGTTCGTGGGGTCTACCTTGTTAGTATAAGGTGTTTCGAGATGTGAATGGTTATGTCATGCCGGGGAACAGAGTTCTGCAACAGGCACCTAGGCTACTAGATATAATTGTGAATAGTGCCATGATAAAATGGTATACACATATTTATTAATTTTTAAGAGCAGTTATACAGAAGTGCTATAGCTGTATCAGGTGGTGGTTCGTTCTGTTTTTAACTTTGGAGAGAGCATCCTTACTCATTTCTGTAGTAGCTGGACTAAATTGCATTCACGTCCATAGTGAAAATTTTAACTTGTCCCCAAACCTTGCCAGCATTTATTATTGTTTTTTTTTTCAATGATAACCACTCTAAAAGAGGTGGGAGGGAATCCTGATGTAGTTTGGCTTGGATTTAACTGATGGCTCAAGATGTTTAACCATTTTGTCATATTTTTAATGGTCAGTTATTCTTCATTTGAAAACAGGTCACTCCCATTGCCCATTTATACCACCAAGCTGGGTTATTTGTCCTTTCAATGTTGAAGTTTTTGAGTTTATTTTTTAAGCATGGTCTAACTATATAGATTGAGGTGCCAGAAGCTCACTAGGCTGGCCTCAAGATCACGATTGTCACATTCTTTAACCTCTCAAGTTCAGAGGTTTTATGCTTTTAAAAGATTCAATATGCTAATTCTCTGTTGGTGAAATATCCAGCAAAAATTTTCCATCATTGTATCAATGCCTATACAGATGTCCCCTAGGCAATTCTAGATTTTGTCAAGTTCACAAGTATCAAAAACATCATACCTACCACGTTGAACTCTCCAATTTGCTTTCTGAAAACCTTTCTTCTATAGCAAGACCAATTCTCCAGGGAAGACATTAGCATATAAGTATTTGTTCCCTGTATTAGGAAAATGTATGGAACTTTGACTTTTTTTTTGATGGTTGGATTTTTCTTACTTTTGAGACTATAATACAATCACAACATTTCTTCTTTCCCTTCCCTCTTTTCAAGCTTCCTATTCCCCTCTTGGTTCTCTTTCAAATTCATGGCCTCTTTTTTTTCCATATACATACATATTCCTAAATATAACCTGCTCAGTCTATATACTGTAACATGTATGTATGTATCTTTTAAATGCCAATATGCCAAAATTTAGAATCACCAAGAAGAACGCCTCAATTAATGGATTGTCTACATCAGGTTGGCCTGTAGGCATTTCTGTATGGGGTTGTTTTATTGTTAATTGAGATGTAAAAGCCCACCCTGAATGTGGGTGCAACCATTTTCATGACTGTTCCCTGAACTGCATAACAATGAAGAAAACTTTCTGAGCATGAGTCTCTTGGGTCATTATTCTCTCTGCTCGTGCCTGTGGATGGGCTGTGATCAACCGTCTCAGGACCCTGCCTCTTAGCCTTCCTTAGGAGGATGGACTATAACAGGCAGTGGGCCAAATCCCTGCTGTGGCTTTGTGTGTGTGTGTGTGTGTGTGTGTGTGTGTGTGTGTGTGTGTGTGTGTGTGAATAAGAGTAATAGAGATGAAATGAGGACACACTGTGTTGCCTCAAAATTGTTAATAAAGTCCCTAACCTATACCTGATTCCTGGAGTTAATCCTCCTCTTTCTCTTATTGAAAATAGATGTTTTTTCATATAATATATTCTGATTACAATTGCTCTTTCCCCTACTTCTCTCAGTTACTCCACACTTTCCCCCCTATCCAGATCCATTCTTCCTGCCTCCTGTTAGAAAGCAAAAAGGAATCTAAGGAATACTAATATAATGATACAAAAGCAAACAAATGAGAAAAGGAAAAAACAAACTGAAGAAAAAGAGCAAAAGAAATACGTATAGATATAGAGACACACATTCATACACACACATGTATAGATACAGAGACACACATTCATACATACACACACATGTATAGATACAGAGACACACATTCATACATACACACATGTATAGATACAGAGACACACATTCATCCATACATACCTACACACAAGAATCCCATAAAAATAGAAAAGTAGAAGCCATAATACTTAAAGAGCCTTTAAGATACCAAGAAAAAAAATCCTGATACAACATGGGATGAAGACTCAAAAGATGCTGCTGAATTTGTTATACTTTCCCCAACAATCCATGCCCACTGAAGGGCAAATGCTTCTAATGCTACCTTAATGGAGCTGTCAGATTTATTTTTGCTTATGAGTTCACTAAGTAAAAAGAAACAGTGTTAAAGAATTATTTGATTTGAGTATGCTGTGAACGTCAATATTCTATCATGGGCAATCCCAAAGGAGAAACGATAAAGGTGTGCATGGATCCTTGGGGAAAGTACTGAAGACATGACCATGCTAACAGGCAGAGCCCAAGAACTTCTCTGCAATGAACGTGAGCTATTTGAAATTCTCATTTTATCTGATGCCTTTTTAGCGTTTGCTGAAGTCGGAGGCTATGAGAGCTTCACAGAGAAGTACATGAACGCCATCCCCTCTGTAGTCGAGGGGGACAACCTGACCATCAGCCCCGAGTGCTACACTCCTCAGCCGGACTCCTTCCACATCTTCCGAGATCCTATCACTGGAGACATTCCATGGCCGGGCCTGATATTTGGAATGAGCATTTTAGCTATATGGTACTGGTGTGCAGACCAGGTGAGCATGGATGTTTGCGTGTGGGACTGTGCTTATGTTTTTGTCTCGTGTCACAGCATCTAGCTTCTAATTTGTACACATAAAGAGTATTTAAAGTGTCAGACACTTCTATAAGTCTTGTCTTCTAGGAAACAGATGTTTTGGTCCCTCCTCCCTACATTATGTCTCCCTCCCCTGAGAGAGGAATGCATTTAGCTCTCTCACTTAGATGTCTTAGTATTTATTTCCATTCCTAAATCATTGTATTTAGTATCCTCTGTGACACATCATAACTGTTGTCATTTCTCAAGACATAGATTCTCTCTGAATACACAGTGACACACTGAGATCAGAGTTTTGTCATTAACTTTCCTGGAAGTTGGAATTGATTCAAATGCTTGTTATCTCTCTCTCTCTCTCTCTTGAGACTTTTTACTTTCAGGACTTTTCTTTTGGTTGAGAATTCAACTTTCCTTTTTTAGTTACCACACAGCCCTATCTCCTGTTGTCCCAACACCTCCTCTCTCTCACATACACATTTATATGCTCTCTCTCTCTCTCTCTCTCTCTCTCTCTCTCTCTCTCTCTCTCTCTCTATCTATCTATCTATATATGCTGTTTAAAGTTGTTCGAGTTCTTTATATAGTCTAGATACCAGTTTTCTGTCAGATGTACAGTTGGTAGAGATTTTTTCAGTTTTGTAGACTGTCCCTTTACTCTAGCTATGATGCCCTTTGCTATACGGAACATATCAGTTTCATGAGGTCCCTTTAAATTAAATATGAGTCTTATGCCTGCACTATCAAGATCCTGTTCAGAAAGTCTTTTATGGCCAAAAGCTCAAGCATATTCTTTACTTCCCTCTCTATTGGGTTCAGGGTAGCAAATTTCATATTGAAGTCCCCCATCCATTTGAAGTTGAGGTTTGTGCAAGGTTAGAGATAAAAACCTAGTTTTGTTCTTCTACATGTAACTATCTACTTTGTTAAAGATGCTGCCTTCCCTCAAATGTATATTGTTGGGTTCTTTTAAAAAAAAAAAGCACATGGGTGTGTAAGTGTGGGTCTCTAAGTGGGCTCTCAATTCTCTCCCATTGGTCAATGACCTTGTCTTCATGTCAATAGCATGCTGTTTTCATTACTATAGCACTGGAATAGCTTGAAATCAAACAAAACCTTTTAGCAGTGTTTTCTTTTTCAGGGTTGTTTTTGTTTTGTTCTATTCTCATATTAAGTTTAAGAGTTTTTTCAACTTCCATGAAGAATTATTTTGTAATTTGAATAAGAATTTCATTGGACATATAAGATGGACATATTCCACAACATTAATCTTATCAATCCATGAGTACAGGATGTTTTTCCAACATCTGATATAATTTTCAATTTTATTTTTTTAGTGAATTAACATTTTCGTTGTAAAGCCTTTTACTTCATTAGATTTATTCCAAGATTTTTTAAAAATAATTTTGAATGATATTGTTTCATTTATTTCCTTCTTGGTATATTTATCATTTATATATAGAAAGGCTACAGATTTTCGTTGTTAATTTTGTATCCTGCTATCTTGCTGAATGTATTTATTATGTTACTTTTGTCATTTTATACATATACACATATGTGTATGTATATGTATATATCTAGTGCCCTCTTCTGGCTTGTAGGCACACATGCAGGCAGCACACTGTAAACATAATTAAAAAACAAATCTTTTTTTAAAATTTATTTATTTATTTATTGAAGATTTCTGTCTCTTCCGCGCCACTGCCTCCCATTTCCCTCCCCCTCCCCCAAACAAGTCCCCCTTCCTCGTCAGCCCAAAGATCAGACAGGGTCCCTGCCCTGTGGGAAGTCCAAGGACCAGATCTTCCTTTTTTTTCTTTTCTTTTTCTTTTTTTTTTTTTTTTTTTTTTTGCTTTTTTGAGACAGGGTTTCTCTGTGGTTTTGGAGCCTGTCCTGGAACTAGCTCTTGTAGACCAGGCTGGCCTCGAACTCACAGAGATCCGCCTGCCTCTGCCTCCCAAGTGCTGGGATTAAAGGCGTGCACCACCACCACCCTAAAAAACAAATCTTTAAAAAGAAAATCAGGATGATGATAAGGATGTCAACTCTTCTAACCCCTGTTCATCTCTCCACTGCCAACAATATGATTTCTCATTATAAAATCAAACTTGAAAATATATTCTCAGCCTCTTTGAAGTCATTATTGGATTGTTGCACTAGTACGTTGTATTTTCCTGACAGGTTATTGTGCAGCGCTGCCTATGTGGCAAGAACATGTCTCATGTGAAGGCTGCCTGCATCCTGTGTGGCTACCTGAAGCTGCTGCCCATGTTCCTCATGGTGATGCCAGGGATGATCAGCCGAATTCTGTACACAGGCAAGCCATGGATGCATGCATCCTCTTCTTCTACATTTGATGTCTGTGGTTTTCAAGATAAGAGCAACTCTGATGGGTTAGAATGAGAGGTAGAGGGTCAGAGGAGGAACACTGGCAACTTAGGCCCTCTTCCGTATCACATACATTCTACCTGTGTCTCTTTGTAGATATTTGAAGCACTGTGTCTTAGTTAGGGTTTTATTGCTATGAAGAGACACCATAACCACAGCAACTCTTATAAAGTAAAACATTTAATGGGGGCTGTTTACAGATTTAGAGGTTTATTAGTCCATTGCTATCATAGTGGGAAGCATGGCAGCATCCAGGCAGACATGGTGCTAGAGGGGTAGCTGGAAGTACTATATCCAGATTGGCAGGAAGTAGGAAGAGAGAGTGACACTGGGCCTGGCTTGGGCTTCTAAAACCCCAAACCCCACCCCAGTGACACACTTCCTCCAAAGGCCACACCTCCCATTAGTACCACTCTCTGTGAGCCTACAGGGATCATTTTCATTCAAACCACCACACTGTGAATCCTGTTCACATGAGTGGATGTAATGTAAGATAGCTGAGAAGTGCACTGGATGATGAGGTGGAACTGAGCTAGGATGAGTTAGCTAAGCTGTTATGGTTGTATGTGGCAATGTGTTTAACCAAGAAGGTCTCAGAGGAGCACACGCACACCTTGGTACCTCTGAGGCAACCACCAAATTAAATTCCTTTTCAATGTTTGGAATCATGTTGTTTGGCAAAAACTAATTTCTAAGTACTAATGTCTAGTACAAATAGATACATATACCCATACAGTTGTGTTCATATAACATATATGCATACATGAATATACTTTCTTGGTGAACAAGAATTACAAGTGAACAAAAATAATATTTGAAAAGTCAATGTGTTAAAGTATTATTGGTTTAGGTGGTTCTTTATTAGTTTTTAAACAACCGTTATAATATGCCCCAAGTAAAAATTTCATCAAGGTATTGTGCATACCTCAAAGTGGCAAATGCCATTACCTACTGAATTGTCACCCAGTTGATCCTCATGAGTAGCACTATAGATGCTTAGAACTGAGTAAGCCTGACTGGTAATAGCTTCCTGAGGGGAGGAGGTGTTGTTTATATTTGGAATTCACTGCTTCTGAGAAAACTGAGTCTCCTGCCTCTTATCTGAGCTTAGGATCATCTCCCTTGTCTGTCCTAATGCTAGACCACATCCCTGCCCCACAGGTCAGTGCCAGGGAAGCTACCAGTTTGAGACACTATGGGAAGTTCTGTGCTGAGCAAGGAATAATGAGACCCATGGTGTCAAATTCAAAGTTTAGTATCCAATTTTTAGGTGATTATAGCTTCTCTTATCTATGATCTTGCCTCTTACCTCTGTCCCATTTGCAGACTGTACTGAGTTGAGTCCTGCTAACTGAACTGTGTTTCTCCTCAGATAAGGTGGCCTGCGTTGTACCTTCTGAGTGCGTGAAACAGTGCGGCACTGAAGTTGGCTGCACCAATTATGCCTACCCTATGCTGGTGCTGGAACTGATGCCTGACGGTTAGTCAACATCCATACCATGTCTTAGAGGGTAGAAAAATATATGTTGCTAGACTTATCCACCCCTGCTTAGGTCTCTTACTCCCCCATCTCTAGGCATTCATCTTATACTCCCATCACCAACCTCACTCAACCCACAAAGTCTACCCATTCCACGGTGCATACTAGAGTCCCTCTCTGGGAAGACACAAGAGTCAGGATGACAACTCCATCCATCCCCATGACCCAAGAACTGCTCCTCTCCAGATAGAGTCACTAGGCATACACCATCAACTCCACCATCTGCAATGACCTCCCTGCAGAATATGTGTCTCTCATTTGCATAGTGCTTTCTCTTCAGATAGGTATTCTAGACTTGCATCTCCAACTGCATAGAAACTTTTGGCCAATGGCTTAGCAGAGTAAATCCAAGCAGGAAATTTGAACAGAGGTATATAAAAAAGTAGGCACAGTCAAGCATATGCTATTCAGCCACAGAGGAAACAAGACATGTAGAAAATGAGGTTACACCATGGCTATATAACAATACAAAGACTAATAGAAATGGGTTAATTTAAGATGTAAGAGCTAGCTAGAAATATTCCTGAATTATTGGCCAAGCAGTCTTGTAATTAATATAGTTTCTATGAGGTTATGTGGGTCTGAGTGGCTGGGAAACAAAAGCACAGTCTCCATCTACAAATGGTACCCAACTTTTGAAGCATAAATCCACGAAAGAGTCATTTGCCTGGTGGAAGTTTCTGTCCCATCTGGTCCTGCAACTGTTCAGTCCCAAAGAAACACACAAAGGTTTATATTAATTATAAACTGTTTAGCTGATTAGCTCAGGATTATTATTAACTAGCTCTTACAACTTAACCTGTAATTCTTACCTATGTTTAGCCACATGGCTTGGAACCTTTTCACAATGCAGTACTCCCATCTTGCCTCCTCTGCATCTGGACTGTAGACTGAGCTTTTCCTTTTCCTAGAATTCTCCTAGTCTGGTCATCCCACCTAAACTTCCTGCCTGAAAACTGGCTCATCAGTGTTTTATTAAACCAATACAAGTGACAAATCTTTACAGGGTACAAGAGCATTTTTCCACAGCATAGAAACTAACTAGCTACATGAGAGCTTTGTGTTTTAAAAATTAATTTCTCAGATTTAAAGTCAAGAATTTTACTACTACATTGTTTTTCTATATTCAAATATGGTTAATTTGATTAAACCTTGTTATAAATATTCTGTAATGATGTATTAACTTTACAAGAATAATCATTGTATCCAACACATTGTTGAACCTTTACTGTGTTGCAAATAACTTTCTAAACCTTTTGTGTGCTTTAAGTGATTAAATCTCCAAGAACCTTTAAAAGTAAAGTGATGGTGTACATTGATAATTACATAATAACTCTGAGAGTGACAGTTTTGTCTTTCCATGGCTCTTTGATGTAGCAAACCACTCATAAGCCATGGCATCTTGTCTAACCAGGCTTCACCCCTCCTAACCCCAGGACTTCGAGGCCTGATGCTGTCTGTCATGTTGGCCTCTCTCATGAGCTCCCTGACCTCCATCTTCAACAGCGCCAGCACCCTCTTCACCATGGACCTCTACACCAAGATCAGGAAGAAGGCATCTGAGAGAGAGCTCCTGATAGCCGGACGGTGAGGGAACCTGGTCTCTGCCTATGACTCCTCTGAGGAGGGTGGATGTAGACAGGACCTACAGACCCTGCATCTCTGTATTCAGTGAAACTGAAAATGTAGCTCTACAATGGAGAAGAATCATCAGGAAATGTTCAATTCAACCTTTCTCTTTACAGACACAAAAATTTTAGCCATATTTACTTATTCCTTCACTGTTCTTACACCATATCTTCATAAAATTCCATCCATGTTTAATGGAATATACTTTACACTGTAATTCTGATAGCTAACTGTGTTTCCTTTAGCAGTTTCTGTGTATTCCACTTGTGTTTATTGGCAATTTTGGTTTGTGGGTTTTGATATTTGTTGTGTCATTACATTATTTTGGTATTAGGGTAATCCTGGCCAATACAAGGAGTTTGGAAGCATTCTTTCTGTTTCTATTTTGTTTAATAATTTATGAAGTATTTGTCGTAATAGCCTTTGAAAGTTTGGTAGAATTCTTATACTAATCCATCTGGAATTGAGCTTTGTTTTTTTATTTATCACTGTTTATAATTGTTCCAATACCAATTGATCAAGTTCTAGCTACTTTGGATCTCTGACTGCATCAATCTTCTATCTTACATCTTCTATACAATAATCAATGAACAGGCTATGATATTGTTGCAAGGAAGGCCGCTTGTTCATCTTGGCTGCCCATCTAGCTTAGCCCCAAAATAACCACATAGAAACTGTATTAATTAAATCACTGCTTGTCCCATTAGCTCTAGTTTCTTATTGGATAATTCTCACATCTTAATTTAACCCATTTCTATTAATCATTGGGCATGGTGTGGGTTCATGCAAGGTCAAGCAGCTCGACTTTGCTTGGAAAACCAATAAAAGAGCAGGAACCGTGGAGGCAGACATAATGCTTTGTTTAATCTTTAAATCACTGTCTTTTTCAAACAGGCTCTTTGCCATTGTTCTAATTGTCATCAGCATCCTGTGGGTCCCATTGGTACAGGCATCACAAAATGGACAGCTATTCCACTATATGTCATCATTTTCTAGCTACATTGGGCCTCCAATTGGTGCTGTCTTCATGCTTGCCATTTTGTGTAAAAGAGTCAATGAACGGGTAAGGAAAATTATTTTTCACAAATGAGGCAAAAATAACTTCTTCTGGGATAGGAAGATTTCTTTTATTTAGGTCTAGTGGTCCACATCTATAGTTCTAGAGTCTTAGTCAGGAGCTTGTGTCAGGAAGGCATCTTGAATTAAGAAGTGGGGAGCACAGTGACATTCTATCTCAAAGCTAATGCATTCTGTCCAACTTATGTCTGTCATTTAAGGCCCATTTCAATTTCAGTTGTGGCAAACCATGATTTCTAATCCTCACAAAAGTATGTAACCATATACTGCCCATTCATATAAAAATTCTTTACATTTCTCACAAATTATGTACAGTCATGGCAAAATGCTGGCAAAAACACATTTTAGAGAGACTTCCAGGGTCTGGTTATAGCTTTACAATTTTACTGTATTGACTTCAAGTAAATCATGAAAATCTGTAATACAAAATTAAAAGTTGTACCTACCTTATTTAAGTGCTAAAACTGTGGAAATAGAAGACAAGCAAAATGTTTTAAAAAAATTTACCATACTACTAGAAACTCAAATATGTTAAATGAATTCTATAAATGATTGTTTCTTATAGGTGATGTGGGATGTCCTTCTGTATATATGTTGCTTTTATAGGTCGATGAATAAAGCTGTTTTGGCCAATGGCTTAGCAGAGTAAAGTCAGGCAGGAAATCTGAACAGAAATAAGAGAGAGTAGGCAGAGTCAAGGAGATACCATGTAGCTTCCAAAGGAGAAGGTCTGGGAACCTTTCTGATAAGCCACAGCCTTGTGACAATATACAAATTAATAGAAATGGGTTAATTCAAGATGTAAGAGCTAGCTAAATATTCCTGAGTTATTGGACAAATAGTGTTATAATTAACATAGTTTCTGTGTTATTATTTGGGTCTGGGCCACCAGGAAATGAATGAGCAGCCTCTGCCTACAATTGGCACCCAACATGGGGCAACTACATCCACATAAAAACTGAGAGAGCTTGTGAAGGAATTCTTGACACAAAAAAATAGAGTTAAGCACAGCTTCTTGGTAGCCACATTTTTTTTTTCAGATAGGATTGGTTTGCTGGCAGTGTGCAGAGATGTGGCTTCTCTAAGAAAAGGCTTCCTGATTCAACGTTAGTAGCAAAAAACTGCATGACTTCATTAAAAAACATCTTTCTGGTTCATGCTGGTGCTAATGGCACAAACAGCTCTGTCTCTTTCAGGAGGTTCTGCACTTAAGTGGGGTCTGTGAGCAGCATGTTACAAATTGCTTAATGGTAACATAGACCCACTATGTCCCTAATACTGGGTCAGTGAGCATGACTCACAGAACAGTCAGTAAACGTACCTCCGCCATGTTGGATGGGGCAGGGCAAAAAGGCAAAACAGACTTAGTGCTAGCTCTGCTGCTTAATATTTTAAAAATTTTATGGAAAATTTGATATCTGTTTTGCCTGCCATATTTTACTTAATAAGTATGGTACTGGAATTCAGATGAGGTTTTCTGCCATCTAAAGCTCATATTCCTAATCCCCATGCCATGCTAGTTTCTTAGAGCAAGTGTTTCCAGCACTGTTCATCTCTGGGAGAAAAGAAAAGCTCTGGCTTATTACCAGCCCTGAAAGTTATATAAGTCATAGATCTGCTTATTCAGTACTTTAATGTATAGACTGAAAAACAAAAGTGAAGAAGACCTCAGCTTTGGTTAGAGTAGACAGTAGAGATTTAGAGTTAAAAAAAAATTAACATGTGATGCCGCAGATATGGAAATTAAGTAATTGAAATCATTCTGTAATATGTGAATCATAATATGAGCTATTTGTAGCGATAAGTGTATACAAATATTACTTGTCAATAGTGAATAGAATATAAGAGAAAGATATGCACAGGGGCGAGCTGGAGAGATGGCTCAGAGGTTAAGAACACTTGCTGCTCCTGCACAGGACCTAGGTTGGTTTCCAGTACCCACACTTGGGAGCTCTCCACTGGTTGCAGTTCCACAGTTGAGGATATCTAGCACCCTCTTCTGGCCTCTGCAGGTACTTCATACTTGTGGTGCACATACAAATAAATAGCCACACACACACATACATAAATCAAAACAAATATTTTTTAAAGTGCTCAGATGCCTGAGAAACAAGAACAACACCGCCCCACTAGTAAAGATGTATCTGCAACTTCCTTTGCTTTGAAGATCTCTCCTCATGGCTTACCACTTACTTTTCCTTGATGGAACAGGTAGAATGGTAACTGTGCTTACTTCAAGGATATCATGTTTTCTAAGCATTGATTTTATTCTTTTTTTTTTTCAGGGTGCATTCTGGGGCCTAATGGTTGGATTTGTGATAGGCCTTATTCGTATGATCTCAGAGTTTGCATATGGAACAGGGAGCTGCTTGGCTCCCAGTAACTGTCCAGAGATTATCTGTGGAGTGCACTATATGTATTTTGCCATCATTGTGTTTTTTATTACCATACTAGTCATCCTGGCAATCTCCTTCCTAACGAAACCAATTCCTGATGTTCATGTGAGTAATGAATGATAACCCCATGCTCATTTAAAAATGACATTTCTTCCCTTCCTAACACTGCTGGCTACTCTACAGGCTCAGGCAATGGAATCAATTTAACACTGGAGCTAGAATCTAATAAACAAGAGCTTTGCACTTAGCACATGCGAGACACCAGGGAATGGAGATGTGAGATTAGGGAATGAACTGGGAATTCAAAATCTTCCTAATGGAGCTGGGGGTGGGGGTGCTAACTCGACACCACTGCTTCAGGAGACCAGGGTGATAGCACTTGGTACTGCCTAAGAGCCCACAAAACACCTGAGAGCGGAAGAGATACCTGAGCCAGGCCAGCATAGGGGCAAACCAGATCTCATCCACAATGAGAAGGGAGATAAAAGGCACACAGCAACAGGGACACAAACAGGGAAAGTGTGATATTCATTTCTGTCATTCATATTGACCAAAAAAGGTTCTGTGTTGGTAAGAAAGTGGAAAAATTTCTAATTTCTAAAATCCAGTTATTGGTGAATATGTGAGTTTTACGATTTCTAGGAGGGTACTTGTATCTACTATTAAAAAACATTTTTGTATCTATGAGTTAATAATTCCACCTTTAGTAATTTAAGTAGAAATATATGCACAAAATGAGTTTGTTTGCAAAAATTAGTTTCTTTGCAAATGTTTTGAAGGAAAAGTAGGTAAATTATTATAAAATTATAAAAATAGATTTATATTAGTTAGAGAATAAATATACAATAAGGAAGTACTACTTTATATCTAAATGTTCTTAACGTGATTGAATCAGGAAAAAAACAATCAGAATATTAAATATTATACTACCTATGATATCATTTTAAAAATAAAATAGACTTATCTTTAGAACAGGGAACACCAGTCTTTTAAAAATACGTATGCTAATTATTGAATCACATTGTTTCAGTTTATTGCTAGCATGTAATAATACAGCTATGTATTTTGTGTTTATCATTCATAATCTCTGATGTAGTACCCATTTGCATATATACTTGAGGAGTAGCCAGTTCAAGATGTCTAGTTTGGGAACTTGAAACATGTGGTAACAACATGTTTACATGTTAACAACAACATGTTAACAACAACAACAACAAAAGCTTTATTAATGACATATTACCAGAATCCATTACTAAATACTTTTCATTTGGTAGTGGGAATTGAACAAAAGCACACAAGACAGCAGTATTCGCCCAAGGAAAATGTAAATATGAGGACATATGACAGTAGGGATAATTCTAACAGCACTGATTTTTAAAGAGCTCATCTTAAGGGCGAATGAGATCATCGTTTGGTTCTAATATCCTGCGAAGTTTCAACTTCTGAAGCACTGCTGCAGACTCACCCAGCAAAGCAGCGGTGCGACAGTCCAGGCAGCGGGGAGACTAGAATGAGGCCAGTGCGAGTTAGGGTTAGAGTTCAAGGACTCCGAAGAAGGAAGGTTAACAAACCCTAGTGGATTAATATGAGAAATGATATCTTAAGTGTTTATATTATATGGTAAGGGAATCTTAGAGATAACATAAAAGCATCCAGTTTTTGTTTTTGTGTTTCTGGTTTTTCGAGACAGGGTTTCTCAGTAGCTTTGGTGCCTGTCCTGGAACTAGCTCTTGTAGACCAGGCTGGCCTCAAACTCCCAGAGATCCGCCTGCCTCTGCCTACCGAGTGCTGGGATTAAAGGTGTGCACCACCATTGCCCAGCCCCCAGTTTTTATATATATCCAGAACAAACAAGAAAGCTAAATTCTCACAAACTGGTTGAAGAAAATCATGAACCAATTTGCATAGGTCTGACAACATTGTCATCATAAATTGAAAGATGTATTGGTATTCAAAACAGTTTTATCAGAATGACCCAAAATTAGTATTTATTTACTGTGTCTAATCCTGTTACTTGCATCTGTGGCCAGAAATGATATTATATATGTTACTTCCTTTAAGTTTGAAAAATTAAATTTGATGCAGTGTTTCACTATTTAGCCCTCACTAGCTTGGAACGTGCTGTGAAGATTAGGCTAATCTTGAATTCACATAATCTTCCTGTCTCTCTTTCCCTAGTGTTGGTATTAATAAACAAACAGATCAAGCTTGAAAATCTGAAATGATAGCAATTAAAATGAAAACAGATTTACTTCTAGAATAGCAGCTGGTAGAATTTGCAAGTGTGTCAGGAAAGGCACGCGGAAAGGTGGAAAATCAAGAGCAGCTCACAGACGCTATCTAAGTATGATGGATCCAGAAACGGAACCAAATAGAATATTTATTTTTGTATTTTTGAGACCAGGTTTGTCTAATAGCCCTGGCTATCCTAGAACTCACTCTGCAGAGTATGCTGACCTCAAACTCACAGGAATCCACTTGCCTCTGCCTTCCAGTTGCTGGAATTAAAGGCATGAACCGCTATACCTGACCAACAGGAATTTTTAAAGAATAAAAGTAACTATTAGAGCAAATGAAAGCAACCATGAGGTAGCACTGAAAATACTGGAGAGGACAGTGGAGGCAGGGGAGGTCCTGCGCGGCTAAGTCCATGCCTTTCTTGACATCCCAAATTCAGAGGTAGGAGTCTAAGAAGACTACTTGGAATTGTAGACAAATACTAGAATTAAAAACAGAAATAGTTCAAAATGGTTGGTGTGTTTTGGTTAGAGAGTCTGTGGGACTCCTTCCCTTTTTAACCTGTAATGTCCTGGAGCAGCTAGGGTTTTAAACCGTACATTAAACAAGGTATCATTGAATCATTGTAATCTCTTCCCAACATCAATGAGCGTGTGTGTTGCCTCTGGTTAGCTGTACCGCCTGTGCTGGAGCCTTTGGAACAACACGGAAGAGCGTATTGACTTAGATGCAGAGGAGGAAAGTCACGAAGAAGTTGGTCATGCTCTTGAAGAAGGTAATCTCAGCCTTACGCTTGTTTTAGTGTAAGAACACTGGGTATGGTTTCGCCGTGTGGGCTTTTATGGGTTATGTTTGTTTTTAATCTCTCTAAATTCAGCTTCTGAGATTTAAATGTATATGTGTAAAACTAAAAAAATTTTTAAAGCGTGCCTTCAATATCCAGTGATCATTAAGTGTGAGATCCATTTCTTCATCTCGAGCCCATCCGCCCAGCTTCCATCATCTGTCCATGAAGCTGAGTGCCAGCTGCCAACCAATAACTAGTTGCAGACCGCGCTGGCTCTAACTACATATTGTACTCAACAAACTAGTCTCGACTGATCAAGCCTGAGTGTCTGACACAGCCTCCTTTCCTCACTATTGCTCACAATACATCTTTTATTCCAGGCAGGCAGATTCCTTCATAAGTCCTAACTAAGACTAATCTAGTCTTTTTTTTTTTTTTTATCAGCGAACTAGCTTTCAGGTTCCTTTGTCTTCCTCATTACTGTTCTGTCTTATTTCATGACCTTTTATGGTTATCCTTCCACTTGTAGTATTTAGAGTCCCTTCACTTGATGTAGTCTGAACTTGGGTTGGATGTGGGTCGGGGATTGGGCATCAGCTTCCTAATTTCAGCCTCCTTTAATAACGAAGCTCACGATTTTCACCGCCCTCCACCCACTTCCACTGCATCTCATCCGTTTGCTTCGTATCTGTGTCGTTACCATTTATTTATTTGTTTTGCCTCACTTTTATTAGAATTTTTCATAGATTTCTGCTTAGAAGCATATCTCAAATTTTTCCAATTCCACTATGAAGAGCATTGCACAGAACTTTTTGTATGTGACCCCCTATACCATTTGAGGATTTGAAGAAGCTTGACTGTTGGATCGAAGGGCGAGTGCCTGTATAACTTTGCTGTATTCTCCAAATCCCCATAATTGGGAGTTAAATTTTCTTTTGCATTATATTACTACGTATACTATGGACCCAGACACGGCCTCTGGTGGCAGCACGGACCACACAGATCACTATGACACCCAGCAGCAGCATGGACTCAGGACATCAACATGGCTGCAGGTGGCAGTGCAGGCTCCTCACCTGTTCCTGTGCCTGTTCCTCACCGCCATCTCTTCTCCCGCTCCACCTCTCTCCACAGTGCACGAACCACTCCGCTCTCTTTCCCTCCCCTCTCTCCATCACACTCTGCCTTTCCATCTCTCCAGTATGTATTGTTCACTGTAGTGGGACCCGCTGCCAGGCCTGGGGGGGACCAGGGCCAGCGCTTGTGTGTCGTCTTCTGACGGCTGAGTGATTTTATGGACCACCTGTCAACATTCTTTTCATGGTTTCTTCACATCTTTAGCATGTTTCCATGAGGTTGTTGATAGTCCTTTTACCTGTTTTTTTTTTTTTTACAAAGCTCATTGATATTATTATTGTTACACATATATAGATATATGTATGTGTATTCATAAATCTGCTGAGTCTGTTTTAGCTGTTTGTGTATAATATGGTTTCAGGACTGACCACTTTGTCTTAGATAACCCCTTAGCTGGTCATCCTGGGAAAAGCTAATTTTCCTCCTAGCAATCAGTACTTGTCTGTAGTCCTTTGTCAAGGGGTTGGGAGTCCTCAGAATGTCCCCCCTCCCATGTTCACATGTCCGTTGATATGCTCATTTTTCTAGTCTTGTTTATGCAGCCATTTCTAGGAGAGACTGTTTAGAAGATCTCCTGGTACTCTGGCTCTCACAGTCCTTCCTGCCTCCTTTGGGATGCTCCCTGAGGCATAGGTGCTGTGATGTAGATGTAGCCACTGGGGCTGAGGTCTTTATGATCTGTTGATCTCTGTATTGAGTTGTGGATTTCTGAGATGGTCTCCATCTGTTACAAAAAAGAACTTTGATGAAGGGTGGCAGCTACACTCACCTGTGGCTATCAAGATAAGATTTAGAATATCGTAAGGAATGTTGTTGCTCTAATGAAGTGGTGGTAGTCAATTCTTCTCCAAGTTCTAATGACATCACTATCACCGAGAGGTTTACAGTTATCAGCCATGGTTTCCTTCTGGTTAATGGGCCTTAAGTCCAATTAGCTGTCAACTTGAGAGTGAGAGGGCACGGGAAGGGCTCTAGGGAGCCTAGTTGCAGCTGGAGGGAGGAGAAGGAGAAAGGAAAGCGATGCAATTCTATTTTGATATAAATATTTTTAAAAAGAAAGAATCCAATGTACAATAACTAAAAATGTTCACAGTTTCTCTCTTAAATAAACGTGTTATAATACTGGAATACCAAAAGAAATTATTGTGGCACGTCAAGGCCACTACCGCTCTAATTTTCATTTCTTTTTACTTTATTAGATTCTCACCATGCAGGATTTTCTCTTTTATATAGTCAAATTTAACCCTATTTTCCCATAGATTTCCATGACACTTGTAAGTGGTTGTGACATAGCTCAGTCATTTGTACAGCACCAACAGGGATTTCTGTTTCCTGTCTTAGTTGGTGATTTACTGGTGCTTCTCCTGTTCTAGATGATCCTGAGCAACCCCGTGGATGTCTCAAGAGGGCATGTAGCTTATTCTGCGGTTTGCAGAATACAGGGCCCAAGCTGAGCAAAGAGGAGGAAGAAGCCCTGAGGAAAAAGCTTACTGACACCTCTGAGAAGCCCTTGTGGAGGAACGTAGTGAACGTCAATGCCATCGTCCTCCTGACTGTGACCGTGTTTGTCCATGCCTATTTTGCCTGAACTCTGAATGGAGCAAAGAATAATGGTTAAATTTCCTTTTATAAATGTTGCTCTGTCACAGTTAGTTGACCAATTGAAAATGTTAAGTAATTAGGTTACTATACAAATATCTTGTTTTTAGCAAGCCATTGTGTCAATTGGGTAAAAACATTTTCCCCCTATTTGGATATAACTGGAAATGAAAATTGTATATATTTAAGATACACACAGTGATTTGAAATGTGCCCACCCTTTGAAAAGATTGCCATGATCATGCTAATTAACATATCCGTCACTCTATTTGGTCATGCATATATATTTGGTAACAATACTTAAAACTGCTCATCTAGTACATTTCAGTCACACTAGACTATTTTTATGTTGATCACATACAAGAGTTCTTTTTGTATCTAAAAGTTTATTCCCTTTGATCATATCTCCCTATTTCAAAAGTTTACAACTTATAAAATCTTGGACAGTCAATATTTGTGGTGGTTTGAATGAGAATGGCCTCCCTAGGCTCATAGATGTGGGTGCTTAACCACCAGGGAGTGGAACTATTTGAGAAGGTTTAGAAGGATTAGGAGGCGTGGCCTTGTTGGGGAAAATGTGTTACTGAGGGTGGGCTTTGAGGTTTCAAAAGTTTATGCAAGGCCCATGTCTTAGTCTCTGCCTGCTGCCTGCTTATCAGGATGTAAAGTTCTCAGCTGCTGTTTCATTGTGTGCCTGTGTGCTTTTTATCATGATATCATGGACTAATCCTCTAAAACTACAAGCAAGCCCCCAGTTAAATGTTTGCTTGTATAAGAGATGCCTTGATGTAAGATGTAAATGAATTAGTGTCATGTGACTGCATAAACAAGTATGCTTTCTCCTCTACACTTGAGTCAAGACAATTTCTCCTCAACAATTGTTTCTGAGGAGTGAGCTGCCTTATGCATTACATCTGTACTTACAAATATTTGTTATACATTTGTACATTTGCTTTGTGTATATACCACCCCTGAGAAAAGGAATTTGAATAAACTAAAAAAGAATTTTATAATAATGAACTAAATCTCTTGATTTTGTCTTTAATAGAAATCTCTAACCTCTCTCTCCTTCTCTCTCTCTCTCTCTCTCTCTCTCTCTCTCTCTCTCACACACACACACACACACACACACACACACACCTTTCCTAGGGAGATTATGTGGCTCAAATATATTCACACAATCTGATACTGGGCAGTGCTTGTTCATAAATAATTGTTTCCAATGTTCCACATTGGTACTTTTATACAAGCATTATGGCCATCCTTAATTACCCATGTTCTACTATTTTATTCTAACAAAGACATAGAGACTGAATTATTTATGTTGTGCTCTTGTAAAGAAAGTCTGAAATATGAAATTAGGACTTGATATTTTTCTTCAAAAGAGAGAAAGAGAATATTTATTTTTCATCCTTTTATGCCTGTAATTTTCTTCTGGCTGAAATCTTCTTAGCAATGTGAAACCATTATGAAAGAATTGCTTTTAAATGCTTTATATATATATATATTTATACACATGTATATGCATATATGTGTGTATATATACATATGTGTGTGTGTTCTACATGCTCTAAGTGACTACGGATGCCAGCTCAGATTATAATACCTAGAAAAACTATCAATTACAGCTGATGCAGAAATAAAAACGCTTGCACACACACTCATGTTGTATTTTTTTAAACCAATGACAAACTAAGTTAACTGTGAAGTTTTTTTCTTCCACTAGCTCCTCCTCTGGCCCCTTTCAGCCTTTTCTTCTACCATGTCCATTCTTTTGTGACTTTATAGATCCTTTCTCTGCACAGGACCCATAGCTGGCACACTAAGCTGGGACTCAGGTAGGAGACTTGTATCCCCCTTTGTGTTGGCAGAGGCTGCTCATTTGTTTCCTGGCCACCCAAACCTGAAATAATCCCTGTATTAGTACAACAGTTCTTGGCCTATTAGCTCATGCTTCTTATTGGCTAGCTCTTAGATCTTAAATTAACCCATTTCTATTAATCTGTGTATTGCCACATGATTGTAGCCTACCAGTAAGGTTCTGTCCAGCATCCAGCATCTATCTCCTGCAGCAGCTACATGGCTTCTCCTTGACTCTGCCTACTCTTTCCTCCTCTATCTGCTTGGAATTCCTGCCTTGTTCTATTCTGCACTGCAAAAGGCCCCAAACAGATTCTTTATTAACCAATGATATTAACAGCATACAGAGGGAAATTCCACATCACCTCCCCTTTTCTGTCTAAATAAAAGGAAGATTTTAACTTTAACATAGTAAAATTACATATAACCAAACAGTTATCAAGCAAGAATTATAGTTTTAATATTTAGTCTATTTGCATTTGACAAACTCTATCATCTATTCTATATTTGTGAGTCTAAAGTTTTATATTTAATCTATCTTTTATAATTATAACTATCTTTCCTCAACTCCAACAAAGAATTTCAGGTATTGAAGATACTATAGAGGAAGTAGATTCATTGGTCAAAGAAAACATTCAATCCAACAAATTCTTAACACAAAGCGTTCATGAAATCTGGGACCCCACGCCTCACCACAGGTGACAAGAACCTACCCTGAGGGCATGGATGTAGGGTAGCTGATTCCGACACTGCACCTGAGGCGGGTTGTCCCAGTGGCTCCATCTGACCTGCCTGGCTAACACCCATGCCCACAACTGGCATCCATCTCATCTAGGTCCTGCTGGAGTGCGGCGCACAGCGCCTGTCTGCGCTCTATGCGCTACCATACAGTTTGCGAGCTTTGGGCAAGGGGGCTGGAGACTGAAACACACAAAGACACACACACAGAGAAAGAGAGAGAGACAGAGACACGGACCTCTACTCACTGGTAAGAAGCCCCTGATTCAATAGCACCACGGAGGCTTATAGACCCTACACAGTCATGTGGGCCAACAGGTGAAAACCTTATCCTCTGATCCTCAAGGTCAAGGCAACACGTGCTCGTGAAGCAGAGCTGGTAAACAACTTTGACACAGCTTTCAGTAATTCAAATCAGAAGGAAAGTAAAGATCCCTAGCAGGGAAGAACAGCTGGAGGCCAGGACTCCAAATGTTCCCAACACTGGAGCACATGAAGTGACTGGTGACCTTGAACCAGAGCAAGGACTGGTGGGACGTGATGGACAAAGGGGTACACTATATGACACACCGAAGCCTCCCAAGCCACCAGGATAGATGAAGAGGTGGTGGGGAGTCAGGAAAGAAGGAGAAGCAGAGATTTTTGTGTTCATGCTGTAGTTTTTGTTCTGCTTTGGTTTACTAGAGAGTCATTTTTGGTTGTTGCTCTTGCTTTTGTTTGTTTGCTTGCTTTGTTTTGTTCTCTTTCATGGGGGGGGGGGAGCAACAGGGACGGCAGGATATAGGGGGAGCGGGAGGTGAACTGAATTGAGGTGCATGATGTGGAAATCCCCAAAGAAGTTTTAAAAACTAATAAAAGGGGGCTGGAGAGATGGCTCAGAGGTTAAGAGCATTGCCTGCTCTTCCAAAGGTCCTGAGTTCAATTCCCAGCAACCACATGGTGGCTCACAACCATCTGGCGCCCTCTTCTGGCCTGCAGGCATACATGCCAGATAGAATATTGTATACATAATAAATAAACAAATATTTAAAAAAAACTAATAAAAGCTACAGCACATCATCCTAAATG
>NW_026067892.1:7289434-7357086 GCF_014885135.2 Alexandromys fortis | reverse complement strand
CTATATTCTGTGTGTAAGTCTGCAGGCCAGAAGAGGGCACCAGACCTCATTACAGATGGTTGTGAGCCACCATGTGGTTGCTGGGAATTGAACTCAGGACCTTTGGAAGAGCAGGCAGTGCTCTTAACCACTGAGCCATCTCTCCAGCCCCTACAATGAAAACTTTTAATCGCTGAAGAGATTAAGGAAGGCTCCACAAGATGTAAAGACCGCCCCCATTATACTCATAGATTGAAAGAATTAAACTTGTGGAAATGACCATCATGGCAAAACCAAGATGCAGATTCAATGCAAATCCAAACAAAATACCCACTACATTCTTCAGAGAAATAGAGAAGACATCCCAAAATTTATACCAAATCACAAGAGACCCTCAGAGAGTCAAAGCAATCCTGAGCAAGAAGAGCAATTCTGGAGAGATTGCACTAGGTTTTAGGGTTTCTTACACAGATATATAGCAATAAGAACAGCCTGGTACTGGCCCAAAGACAGGCATGTAGACCAGTGGAACAAAGTATGAGAGCCAGTCTTCAACGTGTGTAACTAGAAACACCTGAACCATTTCTCAGCAATATGAAAACCACTCCTTGGAGAAAAGACGTCTTTGACTAATGGTCCTGGGAAAAGCAATGTCCATGCGTAGAAATGAAATTAGACCTGATCCATCACCCTGCACAAAGATCAACTGCAAAGGTACCAGATATGTCACTATAAACCTGAAATGCTAAAACCGCTAGAAGGAAATATAGGCATGAGACTACAAATTACAGCTGTAGGAAAGGACTCTCTGAATAGGACTCTAGTTGGGAACTCAGGTCAATCGATAGATGGGACCTCATCTAACTAAAAAACTGTGTAGACAATAAAACATTCAGTAGAAGAACAAGCAAGCCCACAGAGTGGGAGGGAAGCTTCGACTGCTGCACAGCTGATAGAGGACTGATATCCAGAATATATAAAGAATTCAAAACACAGGGAGTCGGGAAAATAAGCAACCCAATCTTTAGAATGAGTTACAGATCAAAACAGTTCTCAAAAGTTTAAAATAATGGCTAAGAAACATAGTTAAAAGTGTTCAGCATCTGCAGTAGTTTGAATGAGAGCTTTATGGCAATATTCTATTGCTGAAGATGCCATATCCTTGAGTTACAGAAGTGATCGAACTGTTATTCACCTGGAAACGTCCTCCATCTTGGCTAGTGTTCATGGAGTTGGAAGGTGGCATGCATGCTGCTGGAGGGGAAATGCTATCCTCCATCTCACCCAGCTGTGAACTCTGCAGGCTACAACGGACCTGGCAAGATATTCCCACTGATGCCACAGTGGCCTATATGCTATTAAAGTAACCAATCACTTTATGATTGAATCTAAGGCTTATTCCATAAGATGGAATTCATAAATGGCATCTTTAATGTGACTGACAACCTGGGACTTGATAGATCTTGGGCCCTAGAGAAGACTCCAGTTCTCTTACTCTGTTAAACAAACATAGTATTAAAATGACTCCTAGGGGGCTGGAGAGATGGCTCAGAGGTTAAGAGCACTGACTGCTCTTCCTAGAGGTTCTGAGTTCAATTCCCAGCAACCACATGGTGGCTCACAACCACCTGTAATGAGATCTGGTGCCCTCTTCTGGCCCGCAGGCATACATGCAGACAGAACACTGTATACATAATAAATAAATAAATAAATAAATAAATAAATAAATAAATAAATAAATAAATAAATAAATAAAATGACTCCTAATGACTTATTACTAGAGTTGAAAAACCTTTATATGCAAGCTCTCTCCCAAGGCTATCTGGGCAACACAAACTAGACTCATTGGAGAAAATAATAAATAAATAAATAAATAAATAAATAAATAAATAAATAAATAAAATATCTCAAATTGTGTAGGAAAAAAATGAATGGACAGGTGATAATTGAAGAGTTGGGGATATCGGAGATATGTTTGAACTACATTTTATGAAATTCTCAAAGAAATATCAAAATCTTGCTTTGAACCATCTTTAAAAGTGTTCAACATCTGTGGTGGCTCGGATGAGAAATACCTCCTGTAGAGGCAGGGATCTGAATATTTGGCCCCTAGTTGATCTTTCTGTTTGAGGAGGTCCACAAGGTGTGCCTTGCAGGAAAAAGCATGTCATTGGGAGCAGGCTTGGAGAGTCCATAACCTTGCCCTAGATCTAGCTCATTCTCTCTTAGCCTTAGCAGTAAAATATGTTATCTCTCAGCTTCTTATCTTCACGTTCCTTCTGCCAAGACTGCCTATTGCCAGGCTTGCCACCATGTGGACCTTTATCCCTCTGCAAGCGTAAGCAAAAGCAAGCTCTTCGTTCTACAAGTGTTCTTGTTATAGGATTTCATCACAGCCACAGAAATGTTTGTGCTGAGAGTGGGGCGTTACATTAAAGGAACTGACTAAATTCTGGTGAAAGATCTGTAAAACCTGTTGCAAAATGTTAGCTTAAAACTTGCAATAAAAGATGGATAGTTAAAAAAATCTATGCATAAAAAATCTTAGTTTGTTGCAGTATATTATATGAAATTCAACTCTTGTTTAGAAAAACGGATCTGCTGTAGTATATATAGTCTCAGCCTTATGGAGGAAAATATGTTTTTCAATAGCAATCATGTGACTTGCCTCCAATTTGGCTGATGACCCCATCAGGATGGAAGCGACCATGTGACTGGTAGCCATCTTTACTATGGTTAAAAGAGAGTAAATGCCATGTAGCTGCAAAACCATCTTGATAGAATGGCCAAGTGCTATAAACCGAGCGAGGCGGCATTTATAAAACTTCTCAGCTATAGTGAGCCCTTTGTTTATCATTGCATCGTTTTTTGGACTAAGGAGACAGCAGCAGATCCCCAAGATACTTTGGATCAGGATGGATTTTTGTATGAGGGTTTTTGTCCTGATAGTAAAATAATCTAAATAAGGAAAAGTATATGTTTGAATAAGGTATTATTGAAAATAAGGCTGATAAATTCCTCAGGTCATAATAGTTTACTCAGATTAACAAAAGCTGACTTAGAGATGTCTATCTAAGCACTTATGTCTTTACTAACCGTGTTCAACACCAGGCTTCTGGAAAATCCTAGATAAGGAGCAACACATGTTCGATTAATGAGGTATGTTTGATAAATAAAGGAGTATGAATTCATCAGGTTATAAAGGTCTATTCAGATTAGCAAAAGCTGACTTAGAGATGTGTGTCTAACCGCTTATACTTTGCTGTGTTCCACATCAGGCTTCTAGAAAATCTTAGGTAAGGAGCAGCATATGTTGATAAACAAGATATGCTTGACAGAAATTCCTAAGCTCCACACAGGTTAACAATAACTGACCTGAAGATGCCTGCCTCACTTCTTTGTCTTTGCTAAGTTTGTTCAACCTTGGCTGTTTGAATAAACTGAATCATACAAGAAACTGTGACATTCTGTAACGGTTCACCAGGAAAATAAAGTTTCCCGTCTCTCTGTGGCCGTAGTACGACTTAAAGCTTTATTTTTAAGTTAAAAGATATGCAGTTAAACCTTTAATCAATTTTTAAGGCTCAAAATTAACAAAGATAAAACTGTAAAATCTTAATCTTATAAAAGCTACTAACGTTTGTAAACTGTCGTTAAAGATAATTTAGACGTGTAGTTCAAATTCTTTAATGTGCTCATAACTATGATTGCAATCTTTCTAATTACAGATATAATTTATTTGATAGGACAAGCTTTATCTATTTATCTTTTTGTATATAGTTGCAACTAAAACTAAGTAAACTTTCTTTAAAATCAGATATACTTAACAGATGATGGCCCTCCAACTTCTTGAAGATCTGAAGAAGGTAGCATTTAAAATGTTTAATAAGAAGCTGCCCATGGTAGACAGAAATTCCAGCCCCTAGAAGTGCCCCTAAGGTCTCCTCTGAAAAAGTCAATGGGGCACAAGCAACTCCACCTGGAGTGTGGTAGCGCTAACCTCCGAGGGGAGAACTGCACACGCCTTGCCCGCTGCCAGGGTTCTTCCCAAACTATGGACGTTGCTGGGTTGGCTGCCCTACTCAGCCTGACCATAGTATGTCAGTGTCTTAGTCAGTGTTCTCTTGCTGTGAAGAGACATCATGGCCATGAAACTCTTTTTTTTTTTTCAGTTATTTTTTTAAAAATATTTATTTATTTATTATGTATACAATATTCTGTCTGTGTGTATGCCTGAAGGCCAGAAGAGGGCATCAGACCCCATTACAGATGATTGTGAGCCACCATGTGGTTGCTGGGAATTGAACTCAGGACCTTTAGGAAGAGCAGGCAATGCTCTTAACCTCTGAGCCATCTCTCCAGCCCGGCCATGAAACTCTTATAAAGGAAAGTATTTAATGGGGGTTTACTTTCAGTTTCAGAGGTTTAGTCCATTGTCATCCTGAGGACAGCATGGCACGGGAACTGGATCATTTTGCTATTAAGGTAAATCAGTGAGAATTTTCTTTAAAAACACATGAACGGGTCATCGAACGGGTCATCCGCGGGTCCCTTCGAACTGCACTCAGCTCTTCACCAGCCAGATCTCACACATCCTTCTCTTCTCCAGGCTCTTAGCCCAGTGACTCTCCCTGACCTCCTCATCCACAACTTCTCCCCAGCCCACTGGAGGATCTGTCCCAGATCTCACACACAGTGGGTGACATGGCGTACTCTGGACATTCCTCACCTTCACTGCAGCCGTGTTCTAGGCTGCTACAAGGACCTGCCCTACCGACTCCAGGTCCCTTCTGCACTGCATCCAAACCCTTTGTCCAGCCAAAGCTCTCACTTCCTTCCCCAAGGTCTAACTTAGTGATTTTCTCTGACCTCATCATCCACACCTTCTTCCTAACCACCAAATCTAGGCCGGATTCCACATCCCGTTCCCCCGACTGATGGGGACTGCAGACCCACAGATCCTGATTTTCCTGTGACCCCTTGCCTGCCGGAGTAAACAACTTGTTTTCCCGTGCTTGCAGCTGCTCTGAGCACGAGACCCTCATGAGTTCCTGATGGCAGGGGAGTGGTTCCTGGTGGGCTTGCAGCTGAAAAGTCCCGAGAGTTAGGGCGTGGCCAATTAATCAAGGCGAACCCTTTATAAGCTGCCCTGAAACACAGTAAAATCGGCATTCTTGGCATTCTTGTTTCAAGATGGCCTCTCTCTCTCTCTCTCTCTCTCTCTCTCTCTCTCTCTCTCTCTCTCTCTCTCTCTCTCTCTCTGGTGTGTGTGTGTGTGTGTGGTGTGTGTGTGTGGTGTGTGTGTGTTTCAGTCTCTCAGCCCCTTGCCCGACTCGTGAACCATACCATCACGTGTAACCATACCATCACGTGTAACCATAGGGAACCATAGGGTTAGACCAGGAGATACAGCCAGTCTCCTCTGTCCACCCCTACTTCATTTCACCCATGCCATTTCCAATTTCTAGGCGAGACCAGCTTGCACAGCCTTTCTTCTTCCCCAGCCGGCTGTGTCCTTATCAAACCAGGAACTAACCAAAGAAGTCCACAGGCTCGGATCTCATCACAAAAATACCAACAATGTGAAGGATTGAGCCCGTATCTTCTCCTAAAAACCTACCAGTCCTGTAGAAGTGTTTGCCAGTGAGAATGACCTAGATGAACCCCAAGACAAAGAATTTAAAAGCACAATTACAAACTCCATCAGAGGAGTCAAGGAGTTTGATGAAGACACAAAGAAACAACTAAAAGAAATTAAGGAAAAAGAACTTATGGAGAACAGTGCTCAGGTGGCGCCCAGGAAAACAGAAGCTTAGGGTTGATGCAGGTGATGAAGACAGTCCAGCACTCGAGAACAAAATCCAGTCAGGAGACAGAAACCCTGTAGAACTGGGACTGAAAGGAAGATGAAGTCGGAAACCCAACAACGGAACTATAAAACTCAAAGAAAAGACCGACCTAGAAGCAGAATGAACCAAGCCAAAGATAAACTATCAAGACTCAAAGATAAAGTAGGCAGGATCTAGACCAATAGAGAGGGAACCTGAAAAATTAATCTTTAAAAAAAAACGTGCAAAATAAACATACAGGAAATGTGGGAAACTGTTGTAAAAACCTAAACCTTTGAATTACAAGTGTGGATGAGGGAGAAGAATGCCGTAACAATGGTCACAACAGATCCGCAGAGACGACAGCGCTCACGAGACCTGCACAGGACAAAGCAGACAAAAGCCCAGCACTGAGAAGGGAAATAGACATAAAGTCCTGTCCCTAACTCTGAAGCCATTGGCAATTGGTACCTTCTGGGAAGGAAAGGGAGTTTCTCCAACGGAGTGCCACTGGGTGTATCAACCACACGGCAGGGCAGGCTCCACGGCCACAACTCAAAACAAAATGGACTCTGTTTTGTTGTTTTGTTTTTCTATTTGTTTTTCCTGATTTTTTTTTACTCTTTTTTTTTTTTTTTAGAGCGATGGAGAGACAGAGAGGGAGAAAACACAGAGTTGGATGACTAGAAATGTGTGAATGAACAACTAAGGGGGGGGAAGAATATGATCATAATACATTGTAGGAAAAAATTACTAATTTCTTTAAATAGTGCTGGGGAAACTGAATTACACATGCAGAAGAATAAAACTAGATCCATATCTCTCTTACCCTGCACAGAATCAAGTCCAAATGGATCAAAGACCTCAACCTAAGACATGAAAGTCTGAAATGCTGGAGGAAAACGGAAGAGAGACTATAAGGCAGGAACCTGGGTAAAGATTACTGCATAGGGCTCCGCTCAGCTGGTAGAGAGGCCTACAACAGGCAAAGGGGAACTCAAGAAATGAAAGAGCAACTGCACAGCAGGAGGAAGGGGATTGAAGAGACAGCCTATAGGACGGGGGAAGAGATCTTTGTCAGCTTCTACATTTGACAGAGGTAAGTTTTATGGCTCGTATTTTAAATATACAACCACAGAGGAGAATGCTGAGACTTTGCTTCTAATGTCAAGCAGGTGTCTTCAGAGTAGCCAGGATCCTGAGCCATGAGGATCACCAGCACGTGGCTGTCCGTTCATTCACTCCTCAGAGCCTCTGACTCACCCGCCCTCCAGCCCTGCCCACACCCTTCTGTACATGGCAAGGGTGGAGCAACTTGCCCTTTCTGCACCTGCTGCTGGGGTCGTGATGTGACCTATGATGTCCACTTAGACCACCCATTCTAGGTAATTCAAGGGACAAGTTTATCCAGGAATTTCATGTTTGAGAAGGAACCTGTACCATGTGTCCCACCTGACTGTGTCCTGTTCTCTTTACATCTCAATTCCCTTATTTTCCTTTATCTTCCCGTTGTGTTTCCTCTTGCTGGCCGGTTTTCCTAAATACTCTTTTCTTTCTTAAATACTTGCCATATCATTTTCCTCCTCCAATTCTCACTATTTCTGGCTTCTCTCCTTGGTTTCCAAATTCCACTGACGCCAGAACTAGTCACTGTAAGATGAAAGCCTGGCCACACAGGAGGGGTTTAAAGGTCTTCTGTGGACAGAAGCCGGCTCTGATATCTTTCCCCTCCTACTCGAGGCTGATCATTAACGTACTACTTATATATGTATATATATATAAAGAAGCGCCAGTGCTTGCAATGGGGACAGGCACTGCCTACAGCCATGGCCACCACCGTAAGCTCCAGTGTGAGCACTGGCAGCTCAGACCTGGCTTCTCTGTCCCAGAACATCAACAATGCAGCTGACATCTCTGTCATTGTCATCTATTTTGTGGTGGTGCTAGCTGTTGGAATATGGGTATGTGAAAGTCCAGCGAGGTTTCTGGGAGGGCACAAAAATTGCAGGGGAAAACATCTCATGCTGGGAGTAAGTGGGAGAACATGGGATTTCTGGGTGGACACTAAGACTGCGTGGGAAAACATGTCTTCTCAGTAGATGTGTAGAATGATGAGTTGGGACGATGATTTTCCAAGTCTCGTTGCCTCTCTGTCTGAATAATTTGCTTGCGTGCGGCACAAATCATGTTAGCCCTGAATGAGCCTCTTCTCCCGGCAGAACCAGGGCTGAGTGCCTGCTCTGCTTGGCGTGCCCAGCACCGGGCATCAAAACCACAAATGCCGTTTCTGTTATCTCATTTTAACGACTTCCCTTTTCTCTGTATTTATTTTCTCACTTACTGAGTGAGAAGTTTAGACCATTTGTATCCTGTTCATTCTTTCTTTTCGGTATTGAATCTGAGGCTCAAAATCTTCTTCCAAAGACAGATTTAGAGACAAGTAATATTTTTTTCATAAGCTAAACTAAATATCAGGTTTTTGAATATAACTTCTTGAAGTTCTCCCTCTGAGTCTTCAAGACTTTTATGTCCATCAAAAACTGATGCTGTGTTAGTCTGTCTAGAAAAGCATGTCTCCCTGTGGGAATGGTGATATATCAATGTCAGTGAGCTGTGTGGAGAGCTGGGGGTCCCCTTGATCTTCGGGGGGGGGCACCTATTGCCTCTAACCTTCCGATGGTTTCCTTTCTGCTCAGGCAATGCTGAAGACGAACCGAAGCACTGTTGGCGGCTTCTTCCTGGCAGGTCGAGCTATGACCTGGTGGCCAGTAAGTGGGTCAGAGGCTTCGGGAGATACACATTGAGGACAAGCTGTGATGTTGGCAGGGGTACCTGCCAACATGCTTTGTTTTCTTTAATAAACCCTCCACTTTAAGACTGTGACTTGGGATCCCAGAGAGATCATAGCATATAATCCATGGAGAGCAGCTTTGGTCTAGCCTTTGGAAACCTGGCATTTCATATAATCCATTAGAGCAGCTTTGGTCTAGCCTTTGGAAACCTGGCATTTCATATAATCCATTAGAGCAGCTTTGGTCTAGCCTTAGGAGACCTACCACTCAGTTCTATTCCATGTGTCTCTACTTGGTTCTCATGAAAAACCTTCTTAGCTCCCATTAGCTCTCTGAACTTCTTTTCTGCGCCCAGTCCTGAGCTAATCTGCTCCTCTCTGGGAGATTGTTTTCTCTGTCGTCCACGGCAGTGCCAGCTCATTTCCTGATCACTGCAGTCCTGCCTTGAACACGGTGTTCTTCTCGGCTGCACACTTGCTGATGCAGTCGGTGTCCACTGTGGTGGTGTTTCCACAGTTACGCTCTTGGACAGCTGCCCACCAGATATGTTTTCTGAATTTTGGTATCTGACTTACTCAGCCAGATTTTTCCACTGCAGTAGAGGCAGGATATTCCTCTGTGAACCGAGAGAGTGTCAGATCTGGGTTAGCACACAGTGAGTGCTCAGAAAATGTTCCCTTCAAGAGATCTTCTGCCTTGTCTAAATTCCATACAAGGAACTAGAATTACTAAGCAATCTGGTGGGTAGGGTAGGAACAGTTTTCCTTGGGAATACAACCAAGCAGATATTGCCTTCCCGCTACTCTCTTTGTGAAAGCTGCAATTCACAACTAATCCTAGAGTTGCAAACCAGCTCCATTCCTCCCCGGCCCCAAACACCTTCTTACAAAGAGGGATTGTAAGAGGGACAATAGAGGCAAAGACAGCCCTGCAGGACCTCACATTCTAATTCTGTTCCCAGGGCTCCTGCTAGTCTCTGCCCATTGACGAGCGAGCGCTCGCCTCAATTTTGAACTTCAATGACAGAAACCAGTGTTACGGAAAATGCATCTAAGGAGCGGGGTGCTACGGCCGGGAGGGTAGAGAGAATTCCCTCGGATGCAACTTGGGAGTCTGTTACCAACTCAAGAGTCAAGTTGCTATTCGGAGATCTGGAAGTTTGAGGCTCCACTCAGAACACATAGAAGGATTTTCTGATGTTTCCATAAGGCAGGGTTCGTCAGGCATTTTCTATAAATGGCCTAACTGTAAGTATCTTGTACTTGGAAGGTCAGAGTCTATTATGACCGCACAGCAATGTTGCTGGCCCCCAAACCACCTGCCATGGGGTGCTGTGGCATACGAAGCTGACGGCTGTGTCCCAGCACCAGTATGAGGGACGGACACTGAACTTTAAATTTCACCTAATTGCAAATTTGCATGACTCACTCTTTAGATCCTTAAAAACCATTTGTAACTGCTCACAATGGGCCACAGAATAACTGCTACCAAGCTAGATTCCGTCTGTACACAATTCTATGTTGTTTTTCCTCCAAGAAGTAGCGACTGAAACATCACAACACTCATCTGTTTCCAATTTTCTGAATCTAACATTGGTCTGATTGCTTTCCTTGCAGATGGGTGCCTCCATGTTTGCAAGCAACATTGGCAGTGGCCACTTTGTGGGCCTGGCTGGGACAGGTGCAGCTTCAGGAATCGCCGTGACAGCATTTGAATCACACGTAAGTGACAGAAATTATATATGTATTTTCCTTTTAAGTCAATTTTATGTCTGGCTGTTTTCAACCAGGTATGTATCCCTGGTTTTCCTGGAAGTCTGGATCGGATGAACTACTTTTGTTCTGGTTTTTACTTTCTCCTCAACTAGTCCAGTCTTTGTCTTTGAGCACTTCTGAAGCCTCGTACATTTCATAAGTAGTTAGTCCTACCAGGGATTTCATGTTTGTGTAGCTCAAGCCCCACTTACACTTGGTCCCTTGACTGTTTGAGCGCTTATGTCTCTTTTCTGAGATGTCACACTGTATATTCATTCCTGAGCCAGAATCAAAGATTACAAGTAAGAGAAAACATGCTGGGCAGAGTCTTTCAGGTATTTAATACACCTGCCACACAAGCAAGAGGACCGAGTTCAGATCCCCAGGTCCCATGAGAACACTGAGCAGACACGGCAGCCTATCTGCCTCAGTGGTAGAGACAAGGAATTTGTCAATTTGTCTAGCGAGACTAGCCACGTCTGTGAGCTTTTGGCTTGTTTGAATAAGATGTAAAAAAAAAAAAAAAAGAATAATATGTAAGAACAATTGAGGAGGAATTCAAACATTAGCCGTGGGCCTTTGCATGTAAGTGTGCAACCCTAGGCACATAAATGTGCATACCATAGACACACTGAAAGGTAAATTAGTAGGTCAGGCATTTGGCATTTAATCCTAGCACTGGATGACAGAGGCAGGGGCAGAGGCAGGCTGGTTTCTGTGAATTTGAGATCAATCTGATCTACTCTAGTGAGTTACATACCGGGCAGAGTACACAGTGAGATCCTGTCTCAAAATAAATACACAAATAGCAGGAAGAGCAATATCTCCTACTTGGCACAGCTCATGATCACGTGAGACAGACAAGCGTGCACTGACTGGAGCGGAAAGCAGAGACAGGAGCATGTGCCGTATTGAGAGATCACACCGTGTAAATGCTTCCCTGTGGCTTTTTCCCCATGGTATGTGAAACAGTGCCAAGGGGTCAGCATTAAACACATATACATTCCAGCCATGAACTGAGTAGATCACACACACACACACACACGCACACGCACATACACACACACAAACCAATAATGAAAGAAAATAGGTCATGAGAGGGAGTGAGGGGCGGAGGAGGAGTTGGGGAGAGAATAGCAATTGACTGGATGACAGTATGCATAGGCAATTCTCAAAAACAAGTTTAGAAGAGACACCACACAGGAGCTGTGGTCCATCATAGACAATGGAGGTTGTCAGTGGATACCATGAGCGTTTACGGATGCTCGTGGCAGAGGATGAACAGAAACCCAAGTGAGACCCGAGGAGGCAGTGGCTCTGCGATAAGGAATGAACATTTTGAAAGATGACATACCAAACCTATAGGATTTTACGGCTGACTTGTTACCATTCTGCAGAGACAGCCTCCCTTAACTAGACCCCGAGTTCTTAAGAGCTGAGAACATGGATTCCCTGCACCCACACACCACTCCAGCGCACAGCCAGGCACGTGGTGAGAGCATCACACACAGCTCAAGGAGCCTGCGCTTTCTCTCTTCTCCACAGCACAAGTCAGAGCACGCGGTTCAGGAGTCTGCTGTTTGCGCCACCGTGGTCTCTGGGGATTAAACTTTGGATATGAGGCTAATACTTTTTCCAAATAAGCTCCCACAGGCTTCTATCTTATCCTTTCTGGTGTTTTTGTATAAACCAAGTGGGACTACGGTGCAATTTTAAACAAACCACCCTAACCAGACTCAAGAAGTGACCTTGGGTCACTCACAAATGCATCTGCCTTTCCAACGCTGAAGGTTGTTTTGTTTTTGCCTATTTTTGCCTCAGAAATATCAGGAACGTATCCAGAAATTGTTCTATATGCTTTGTGGCCTGGGAATTGATCTGATGGTGCCATGAACCGTACAATGAAGGATGCCTCCACAGGCATGAAGAAAGTGACCCGTACCCCAATGCTTATTGCTATCACATTGCAGATATCTGTTTCTGTAGCTTCCAACCTCTCATTTCTTTCATCTTGAGGAAGCTTACATCTTTCCTCATGGTGTTAATGGTAACACTGCCCATTAGACCTGCCTCACTAGGTAAGGCAAGAACAGTGGAGCTGTGTGTAGAGACATCACAAAACTGTACTTTAATTCCCGTCTGTAGCACCAGCTATGTTTGGCAAGACTTAAAGGGACCTGCGGATGTTCTTCCCTTTCCAAAGTTCTTTTCCTCCGCGCTTTGGCACGCGTGTGTAATTCTCCCATGTAAGCTCATTGTCTTTGACAAAGCTTACACAACCTTTTCTTAGTCCAGGTGAACTCACACTCTCATCCTCTGCCTGTTCTGCCAAATATTAGATATTATATTATATAAGTAGTATATTAGACAGGAACCAAGAGAAGAGGTTTGTTTGTGCAGGGCCCCAGCCAAGCTCCTTTAACTTAATGCTGCTCCTGGTCTCTTACAGTCGTTCCTCTTGTTGCTGCTCCTGGGGTGGTTTTTTGTGCCCATCTACATCAAGGCAGGGGTGAGTATCCGATGTATTTATCCACCCACTTGTTCTTTATGTTAAATCGTTAAACCTGGGTGTTTGGCCCTCATTAGTCCTATTGCTGATAATGTACAGAAAATATATCAAATTGCTTGCCCATAGGGTCCACAGTATAGAATGTCTGTTGCCAGGTTAATGGTGGCCCTGTCTAATGATCAGCGAGGTAAATTCCAGGTCCGAGTCGGGAGCAAAGCTGGGGTCACGGGCATGTCCTAAGAGAAGTGTTTCAGTTGTGGCCTGGCTTAGGTATTGGGGGATAAGGCTGACTTCTTCAGGTAGGAAAATTGGATGATAGAATAAGTATATGGAAGCTGAAAATCTTTCTTTCTGGGAACATTTGGAGGTCGGGTAAAATGAAGACTAATTAGAGGGTTATGTGGAGAAGAGTGGTGGGAAGTAGAGGTGTCAGGTGGCAGAGTGGGGGTGGGCTCAGCTGTGAAAGTCCCAGTGTGTGTTTACCTGCAAAGAGGAATAAAGCCGTGCAAGAGGGGATGGGGGCCAGAGAAAGTAAGAGAGTGGACACGGTCAAAGTGTGCTTGTGTGCACGCAAAACTGTCACAGTGATACCCATTGCTTTATATAATTAAAACGTGCTAATATAAGCACAATGGTATAGTGGCTTGAGGATTGCCTCAATGGTAAGGGCACAAGCTTCAGACTCAATTTGCAGTACCCACAGGGTAGCTTACAACTATCTGTAACTCCAGTCGTACCGCTGATTATAATAAAGTAATCCCGCACTAGCTCAGAATGGGGTATAATAAAAGTCTCTTTATTTAGAGTAGACTCACAGATCAGCAGTTCTCTGCATGTGTGGGGAACAGGAACCAAACCCAGCAGCCAAGGGGCTGTGCATGTTCTATATCTGTATGCATAATACATGTGGCCATACCCAGACTGGGCCAGTATCTTAAAGGCTATTGGCTAAAGGAGTTGACACACACAGTCCCAGTGGCTCCAACACTGTTTTCTGATGTTCTCAGGCACTGTACACAGACATGTATGTAAGAAAACACTTATACACATAAAATAAAATTACAATTATGAAGTTAATATATACTTAGTATAATGGCTAAATTTTAAAGTGATGATGCCATTTACAAAAGAGTGTCCTAGGATAAGAGAGATGTCTCAGTAGGTAAAGGCACTTGCTGCCATGCCCGATCGCCTGAGTTCAGTCCCAAGGAGGAGAAAATCAATTCAAGGAAGTGTTCCTCTGACCTCCATGTGTACACCTAGGTATATGTGTGTGTGTGTATGTGTGTGTACATATGTGTGTATATATACATATATTCACGTACACAGAAAAATAAACAAATTTAATAAAACTTTGAAGTGTTCTATATCTTCTTAGAAATGGGAAGTGCAGAGCTTTCAAGGATTCAAGGGTTGTAATCAGATTTCCATTTATGAAGTTTAACTTGGGGATCTGAATGGACAATGGACTTGAACAAAAGTTCATGCAATCTTGGGCTGGGACAAGAGCTTAGCCAGTGAAGTGCTTGATCTGCAGCACCTATGTAAAAATAATGCCCATGATAGCACGTGCTTGTAATCCAGCACAGAGGAAGCAGACATGAGCACATCCCTAGGGCTTCCTAGATAGGCAGCCTAGCCTAATCACCAAGTTCCAGGCCATTAAGAGACCCTGTCTCAAAAAGACAAGGTAGATGGTACCTTAGGGACAACACCCATGAGTGTGCTCCGAGCTCCACATGCATACACACACACACACACATACATATATATATAAACAAAAATGTTCATGAAATCTTGTCTATGAATGGTAGGGCATGTCTGTAATACCGGGATTTAGGAAGCACAAGCAGAAAGATGAGGAGCTTGGCTATACAACAAGTTTAATAAATTAAAAGTTCATACCATCCAAAGTGAGGTAACAGAGGAAGGGAAGCCACTTCTTAGATACCTGTGACATGTTTGTTAGCAGACTAGAGGTAAAGGTGGTGCAAGCAATTTGAAGTCTTGAAGTTTTGGGGATCAGGATGCACAAGTTCTCTATAGATAGAGCAAGAACTACAGGGCTGGAGGAGAGATAGAGAACAGGATGATAATGAAGTCACAGAGGAGCTGTGTGTGTGTGTGTGTGTGTGTGTGTGTGTGTCTATAGGACAGACATGCAGATATGTGCAGGTTGATCAGGAAGGAGATCTGTTTGAGAACTAATATGAGCATCCTGCTCTTTGGAAACATTGATTCAGAGTCGTGTGTAGCTTTGGGGATTGCGTCCGTGAAGAGACACCCTGGGTAAAGAGCCCCTCCTTTGCACATCAGCAGAAGATGGCAAATGTATTTATTCCTGATACCCCTGTTGAAAGATGCTATCCTTGGTTCAAGAGCGCATGCCCCAGAAGATGTATGTCTATTCTTTTCTGTAGCTTACCATGTCTCCAGGGCTGCTCTCCATTGGTGGTCTGCTAAGAATCCCTCTTTTTTTTGACAAAAGAAATGTATGTGTGTTTATTAATGTATTTTTATATCAGAGAAGATTAAATAATGAGTCCAATCACTCTGAAAAATACAGAAAGCTGTATGCTTATTCTAGGTGTTCCATGAGCAATCTCTTACTTCAGTAAGGAAAGTTAAGGTTTTTCTCTAAGCTCAGACTTAATGTAAATCTTATTTTCAATAAAGGGAATCATATAAATGCATGCTCAAATGCATGCTTACAATATTCTCAATAATCAATGTGTTATATAATCATATTACGGTTTATAATTTACAAATATTACTTTTGCTGTACTGCAGAATTGCTGGTAAATATAATAAAAATGATTTGTTCAGTGTCGTTCAGGTATTTGGGAATGCTGTAGGTGCTTTATACCTTTGTGCTAATTCTCTTCTTTATTTGCCAAAAGTGTCATAATACACAGTAAACGTCAGAGTCGGGAGGAGATTGCCGTTCTGCCTCCAGCGCTTGATTTCATTCCAGAACTGTCACTATACAGAGGAATCGTGTCTTTCCCGCCTCTGTATCCCCGGGATCCATGCATAGTGCTTAGCTGCCTGAAGTCATTTAGAAAATGTCAAATCATCCGAATGCACTGGGCTCGAGGTGAATTCCTGTTGTCTTCTCTTTTTAGGTGATGACCATGCCGGAATACCTCAGGAAGCGGTTCGGTGGGCAGCGGCTCCAGATCTACCTCTCGGTCCTCTCCCTCTTCATCTCGGTGATTCTGAATATCCCAGTGAGTGCCCTGCCTCCTGGCATTGGAGATTCCACAGTTTGCCTGTTGGGACCAGCTGCTAAAGTCGGAGACTAGTGTGTAGAGGCTGTGGATAAAACTCCCAGTTGACTCAAACTTCCTGGGGTTTCTTTCCTAAGTCTTCCTGGGTGGGAAAATGCTCAGGACTTCCACACGACTAGAGCAGCTGACTTTCACGTCCTGGGAACCACAAGAGTACAGATCCACCCTCTAAAGCACTCCACCTGTCGAAATGCAGGTGTGGCCAGAGCAAATGTCAGTCACGCGAGTAATAGCAGCTGCTTCCTACAGAGCCCTCTTGGCTTGTGCCTTGCCCAGTTGTCCGGCGCAGTAACTTCCTTAATTTCTCCGAGCCAGCTCTGACTTTTTTTTTTCAGTTTAATTATCAAATAAGAAGAGACGTACTTTGTATTATTAAACCTACTTAAGTTTGCCTTATCAAAGACTGTCCTTGTAAAACTTGTATCATAAATGAGTGGCTAAAATGATTATGCCTCAGAACTTATCCCTGATGGGAGACAAGAGGCATTTGAACTTTGAGCAGCGTGCGAAGAAAGAGTAGCTTATGTGTTCCTATGTATCGATGCCCAGTTAAAGCAGGCACGTGTGTCGGTGTTTAGGACAGAAAAGTCGCCTTTGTTGTTGCTCTCCTGTTGGACTGCGTTAGTTACAAGGGAACCAGCCGCTGGGCCCAGGTGCTCGGTCGGGGCTTTCCTAAAGCCGTGTGAGCATTGCTACCCGTATTGAGCTGTGATTGATGTTAGCAAAGATTCCCAAGCAACGGGAGTTGCCAAAGACCAGGAAGATGAGGACTTACGCATTAATATTTGACTACTTTTGAATATAAAAGCAGAAGGTGTGCCCCGCACAACCAGGAAAGGTGGGAGCTCCTGTCAGGTTGAACTGGAATGACGTTTCATTTACACAGTCCCTGAGGTGGGAAGGTAAGAAGGAGCAGAAGAACACCTTGGTGCCAGAGACTTTGTGTTTACATGTTCTACAAGTGGGTAGGACTTGCTAATCTCTGAGGTCCCCTCAGACATCCACAGCTTTGTGGTTCCAAAGATCGTGAGTGTGTGCCGAAACAGAAGGGCATCAGTTAAAGGAACCCTGGAGGGATGTGGCCTTCTGGAGGGCTTAGCTCTGGGTGGTAAATAAGGAGTAGAATCTGGGGAATCCGGGTGGGGTGCAAGGAATCGACACGTGAGTGTCTTCCATGTGTATCTGTAATCCGCTGACGGCACAGCAGCCGTCCTTGTGTACCTGCAAGGTTACCTCTAGAGTGATATAAAGAATGATTAACCTTAGACATGTCTGTTTATACACGCACACACATCGATAGCCAATTATATCTTGGCTACTTATTAAACAAATCATTACAAGAACTGAAGATGGAAGAGTTTGTGGAATCTCCCCTGGCAGGATTGAGGAAAGGTTGATCTCAGGTTTCAACCTCCAGCAGCGTAAACATTGAGGCTCGTTAGTGGGTAAATGTCTGTCATCCCCAGGTACTTCATTTCGGACCTCAGAACTGTTGCTGCTCTGCTGGAAAACAACAAAACTGGGAAGTGAACCAAGATATTAGCAATTGTTCCAAAATGCTCTCTTTTAGCAAAAGAAAATCCTGTTATTAAAATTCCCTCTTTATTAGAAATGTTTCTTTTTCATTGTTTTCCCTTTTTCTCAAGACCTTTCATGACTTTATTTTTTAACTAGTTAGTTAATTTTCCCACCCATAATTTTATTGTTTTTAATGAAAATAGATTTTTTTTTTACACAATGTATTCTTGTTATGGTTTCCGTTCCCCCAACTCTTCTCTGATGCTCCCACTTTCCCACCCACACCCTTTATTTCCTCTCTCATTGGAATAAAACGGGCATCTAAAATAAGAAGAAGAGAAAAGATAAAATAAAAGCAAACACTCCATGGGTAGCAATGCTTCCTGTGCCAGCATAAGGACCTGAGTTTCAATGCCTAGCATTGAAGCAGCAATACAGACATGGTCATGTGTGTAGGTAGACTTTCTCTGTTCCATCAGTCAGTTCTATCCTGCAAGTCAGCTCCCAAAGACTAATTATTAGTTATAAATGCTCAGCCATTAGCTTAGGTTTATTACTAACTAGCTCTTACATCTTAAATTTACCAATATTTATTATCTGCCATATGGCAGCATCTTTTTTCAGCATAGCATAGTTCATCTCCTGCTTCCTCTGCATCTCCTAGAGACTCCCACGACCACGCCCTTTTTCTTCCCAGTGTCCTCTCCTACCTAGCTATGGGTCAGTTATTCCTTTATTAAACCAGTGAGAACAACAAAGGTTCATGGTGTACAGAACGATTGTTCCACAGTACACAAACTCTCCCATAGGTCCAGAGTGGGGGACAAGGCAGGGGAAATCAAGAACAGTGGGCTTGTGTGCCACCTGCCTACCTGTAGTTCTCTGAAAGATCCTGTCTCAAGGAAGTAAGGTGGCAAATGATGGAGCAGGATATCTGGCATCTCCTCTGCCTTCTACACACACGCACGCACACATCACTCATACACACTACACGCATTTTGAAAAGGAGTTTATGGGCCGGGCGGTGGTGGCGCACGCCTTTAATCCCAGCACTCGGGAGGCAGAGGCAGGCGGATCTCTGTGAGTTCGAGACCAGCCTGGTCTACAAGAGCTAGTTCCAGGACAGGCTCCAAAACCACAGAGAAACCCTGTCTCGAAAAACCAAAAAAAAGGGCTGGCGAGATGGCTCAGTGGTTAAGAGCATTGCCTGCTCTTCCAAAGGTCCAGAGTTCAATTCCCAGCAACCACATGGTGGCTCACAACCATCTGTAATGAGATCTGGTGCCCTCTTCTGGCCTGCAGGCATATATGCAGACAGAATATTGTATACTTAATAAATAAAATATTAAAAAAAAGAAAAACCAAAAAAAAAAAAGGAGTTTATGTTTTATTCCATCAGAGTCAGAGATTCCCATAGGTAACTAAAGACTGTCCCTAATGCCCACGGTACAGAGAATCCTCAGGCCATGGCATCTTCTTTAATAAGTGCCTCAATGGAGCAATGAAGAAAGTGGGGAGAGAAATTGCCTTTCTTCCTACGATTATTTATGTAGCATCTTCAGGGGTGAATAGGAGTTCACCGGGACGAGGATGGGGCATTGAACCTTAAAAACAGAAGCCAGAGACCTGAAATGCACGCTTCTCCATCTTCACTGTTCCTTTTCTAGTCCAATATATTTTCTGGAGCCATATTCATAAAGCTGGCTTTCGGGTTGGACCTTTACCTGGCGATCTTCATCCTTTTGGCTATCACGGCTGTTTTCACAATCACGGGTGAGTCTTCGGGATCCTTGGTTGAATTGTGCAACCTTTTGGTGATCCCACCCGTGGATGTGTTTATGTGTTTGTGCCTGTGTCTTATTGAGGAAAATATAAGCACTGAATAAGGTATTCAATTAAGAAAACCGTGATATATTCCTACACTAGAGCAAAAAATGGTTTTGCTAGCTGGCCTTGCACAAGGAAGAGGTAAATGGGAGAAACCGGAGGATTATTAGGGAAAACTAATGCGATACTAAAATTCTGCCCTCTCCTCTACTTAATATTTATAATTAAGCATAACAGTGAAGCTACACTGTAAGAGAAACTTTGTATCAGACAGATGCAAGAGTCATGCATGGTTTCCTGTTCCATTATCCCTAAGAGCTAAGGAAGCTAAGACAGGAAGGTTGAGAGTTCAAGGCTAACCTGGGCTACAGAGTAAGGTCCTGACAAGAAAGAGACAAAGGGAGGGGGAGAAGTGAAGGGGAAGTGAGGAGAAGAGAGGGGAGGAGAGGAGATGGGAAAAGGGAAGAGAAAACAGAATTTTAAAAAGACTCTGGCTAGAGATAGAGCAGAACATACTAGGGAGATAATGCTGTGGGAACAGGTTTACTGAGGCAGAAGGATTGCCAGGAGTTCAAGACCAGCATGGCCAACATAGAGATTCAAGGTCAGCCTTGGCTACAGAATAAGACCCAATCTCAAACTAAGAGTCAAGCTTGTGAGTCAGCCAGGAGTCTTTTCATTATCTTGCTTTGTTTTCTGGTTACAAAGTCTAAGCTGCCCAGTCTGTCCTTGGACTGACTCTGGACCTCAGAGGACCTTGAGGCTTACAACCTTTTGTCTTCAACCTCCCAGGTAGCTGGACTCACTGCTGGCAGCCAGGGGCTTTGGATATTAACGTTTCTTTAGACAGCTGGACTGGAGGAGAAGCCAGCTCTCAGGGCAAATACATAAGTGCATGTAAATTAAAGGCTGGTTCCTTTCTTTATTATTACAGGTGGCTTGGCATCTGTGATTTACACTGATACCTTCCAGGCCATTATCATGCTGGTTGGATCTTTCATCCTCATGGTGTTTGGTAAGCTGAGACTGCATCCACAGACCCCTAGGTTCTCGTTTCCATCCGTCCGTTCATTGTTGCTTCCTTCAAACTCTCCTGGGTCATATTTTCTTTTCATGTATATAATTCCCACCATGGGGATGTTTGCCTAGCTTCTTTCTTGCTTTATTTTATCAAAAAGAGGAAATGAGTGAGTTTTGTTTCCTCTAAAATATTGCTCTGGTTAACTGTGATATTTAACCTCCATTGCCCTGTGCTCAGAATGGATGAAACCCCTTGGTTGATAACCTGAGTGGAACACTGGTGCGTTGGATTGAAAGTATCAGAGCCTTTGATCTCTGTCACAGTTGTATCAGTAAGGTAGTAAGTATTAAAGTAGAAGGGGCCATTGTAAGCTGAATGCAGCAGAACCCCTAACTAGACCACTCTGCGGGTAGAAAACAGTTTATTGGGGGAACAACCTGCCAGGTTATCTCACGGGAATAGAGAGCGGCGGTTCGGCAGGAAAACAGGTGAATTTTCTGTGGCAGTCAGCAGGATGTTGGTCCTTGAGCTGGTGCGGACTGTTGTGGTTAATCAAAACCAGATACACTTTGCCCATCAGTTGACCGTTAGGGCAGAGAAAAGAAGCAATGACTTTCCTGACAAACAGAAGCCCAAATTATGGAGTTTTCTGAGGAATGCTGAGTTTAGGTTTCTGTTTACCTGGCATAAATTCTTATGTTTATCCAGTAAAAACCAGACTGGGTTGGGCCTGAGTTCTCCTCTTGGGACATTGTTAGCAATGCCATTTAGGGACCTGGTTTGTGACCTAAAAGCTATGAATTTGAGAGGGGAGATGGGTACAGGGGAGGGATTGGAGAGGAATATAGAGAAGAGTGAAAATAATGTTTCAATTTCAAAAAACAGCTCTGCGAAGGAGGCAGAGGCCCTCAAGCCCAGCACTGTACTCTGAAAACAAAGGCAGAGGGATCTCTGAGTTTGAAGCCACAAACAAACAAACAAAACAAAACAAAAACCCCAAAATAATCCATTTCAAACAACAAAAGCTTACTAAAATAAAAACCTTTTGATTTATCTAGACCTTTCACTAAATAGAGGATTAAGTATTAGACAGTTTCTAATAACTATTAACCAGTTGTATTATTTTTTATAACAATCTATTAAAATGGGGTGTTCTCAGACTCTTCTGCCTAACCATAGGTCTCTTTTCCTCTTACTGAGTTGCCTCGTCCAGTCCTGATATGAGTGAGCATTTGTGTCTAGACTTACTGTATTTTGGTAAGCCATGATTGAGTGATATCCCTGGGAGGCCTGCTCTTCTCTGAAGAGAAATAGATGGGTAGATGACCTGAGGGAGAGGAAGGTTTGTGAGGGGCGACTGAGTGCAGGGGAGGGGTGGGAAGCTGTGATTGGGATGAATATCAGGAGAGAGGTCACTGAGGTTTGCAAGAGCTGCATGTCAGGGGATTATCATAAACAGTAGCTGTTGCACTGTGCAGGAGACATTTCATTTCTCTGATGTCTTTGCAGCATTTATTGAAGTCGGAGGCTATGAGAGCTTCACAGAGAAGTACATGAACGCCATCCCCTCTGTAATCCAGGGGGACAACCTGACCATCAGCTCCAAGTGCTACACTCCTCAGCCGGACTCCTTCCACATCTTCCGAGATGCTGTCACTGGAGACATTCCATGGCCGGGAACTGCATTTGGAATGATTATTACGGCTATGTGGTACTGGTGCACAGACCAGGTAAGTGATTAAGTGTGTGGGTGCTTGTGTGGGGGTGGGGAGGGGGAAGACTTTTGCTGCTTCTTCTTATCTCATATAAAAACATACAGGTGTGACTAGCCAGAGTCAATTACCTCATAATAGTAGGAAGATTCTGCTGATGCCCGCGATATTCGATTCACAGCCTAAAACACAACATGTGTCTGTATTACTACTACTAGAACTATCTAATGCGACCTGGACACTATGCAGTCTCATGAATATAGGCATGTGCTTGTCACAGGTTTCAGTCCCCCCTCACATTCCATCTGGGTCTCTTGGTCACTGCTTCATATGCCAGGCTAGCTGGTCAGCAAGTTCCCAAGGATTTTCCCATCTCTGTTCCCCACTGACCATAAGAGCACAGGGTCTACAGACACATGCCACCTCCCCGGGTTTGCGTGGGGTGGGTTCTGTGGACCCCAACGTGGGCCCCTGTGCTTTCACCCACTGAGACATCTCCTGGGAGCTTTTAAACATAACTATAGCTAATATGTATTGACCTCCATGTACCGAGTCCTACATACATTGCTCATATTCAGAACGTTGTAAGAGGGGTAAGACTGCTTGAGGAATGAAGCCACATAACATACAAATTAAACTGTTCTTTAAATCGTAGTATTCCTCCAAAGCCCCTTAGTTTCCACCAGTGCCATAATTTCTTATTGAGGTTTTAAACCCTGAAAGGGAGCTCGGACATCAGTTTCTTTCTTTTTTTTTTTTCTTTTTTTTTTTGGGGGGGGGGAGCAATGTGGAGAAGCTTTTTTTTAAAATTTATTTATTTATTAAAGATTTCTGTCTCTTCCCCACCGCCTCAGACATCAGTTTCTGCTTGTCTCACTGCGTTGTGTTTCCCTGGCAGGTCATTGTACAGCGCTGCTTATGTGGCAAGAACATGTCCCACGTGAAGGCTGCCTGCATAGTGTGTGGGTACCTGAAGATACTGCCCCTGTTCTTCATGGTGATGCCAGGGATGATCAGCCGCATTCTGTACACAGGCAAGTCGCAGATACCTAATCTTGATTTTATGCTTAAATCTTATACGTGTTTTTAAGCTTTTTTAGATTTATCTTCTGTGTATGGGTGTTCTGCGACATGTATACCTGTGGGTTACATGCATCAAATCTGGTGCCTGCAGAGATCAGAAGATGGCATCAAATCTCTGGAACTTGAGTTATATAGATGGTTGTGAGCGGCTATGTGGATACTGGGAACCAAACCCAAGCTTGCTAAGAACAGCAAGTGCTTTTGACTGCTGAGCCATCTCTCCAACCTGAAGTATTTTCAAGATATAGCAAAACCTTAATAAAATAGGAAACCTGTTCTAGGTAAAAATAAAAGGAGAAATCAAGGATGAGAAAAGAGCTTGTATCGGGGTATCAGAGGCAGGAAGACCGGTTTGGCATGCCCAACGCTATTTCTCTTTATACCCTGCTTGTGTCCTTTGAGGCATCTGAAATAGCGAGTCCTGTTTTCAGAAGTCTGGAGAATATGGTAGGAGGACACTGTAGGATGTGGTAGGATTTTTCAGGGATGAATTGGTGAGCTGCTGGTGTTGAATGTGGGAAGATACACAAAATGGACCTACTTCTTGGATCCCCGAGACAGGTGGATTTGCATAGATTTCCTCTGCCGTGGAACTAAGTATTGGTGATGGATTGATTCCTCAAAAGCTGAGGGTAACTGCTCGATTGAATTTTTCTTTTTATTCGAAACAGTTTCTTTTCATACAATATAGTCTGATTATGCTTTCTCCCCTCCCCAACCCCTCCCAATCCCTCTACATCTCTCTTTCTATCAGAATCCACACCCTTTTATGTCTCCTGTTAGAAAACAGGTATCAAAGGGATAAAACAATGGAAGAGAATGCAAAAACAAACCGATTGAAATACGAAATACAACAAGGAAAAGAGAAGAGCAAAATAGAAAGCACAAGAAACAGATACAGACACTTAGATACACAAGACTGTACACAGAGGGATCCCATGAACACACACACATACACACACAAATGAAAGCCATATTATATACCCGAAGGACCACTAAAGTATAAATTATACTCTCAAATTCAGTGAAAAATTGTGCTGGTATCTTGATGGAGACTGCATTGAATGAATACGTAGACTGTTTTTGGTAGGATGGACATTTTTACTGTATTAATCCTATTGATCCATGAGCGTGGGAGATCTTTCCATCATCTGATATCTCCTTCAAGTTCTTCCGTCAATGTCTTAAAGGTTTTGTCTTTCACATTTTCACTTGCATGGTTAGAATTACGCCCAAGGTATTTTATATATTTTGAGTCTATTGTGGAAGGTTTTGTTTTCTTGATCTTGTTCTCGGTCCATTTCTCACTTGTGTATAGGAAGGCTACTGATCTTTGTGTGTTAATTTTGTATCCAGCTACTTTGCTGAAAGTGCTTAGCGGATATAGGAGCTTCCTAGTGGAAATTTTAGCGTCACTTACGTATACTGTCATACCATCTGCAAATAAAGATACTCTGACTTCTTCCCTTCTGATTTATAGCCCTCGATCTCCCTCACTTGCCTTATTGCTCCAGCTAGAACTTCATTGATAAATACGGAGAGAGCATAACCTTGTCTTAGTCCTGTTTTTAGTGGAAATGATTTGGGTTTCTCTTCATTTAAGTTTATGTGGAGTATGGGTTTGTGGTAAATTGCCATTATTATGTTGAGGTATGTCATTTGTACCCTAATCTTTCTTGGGCAGTGGTTCTCTAACTGTGGGTCTTGAGCCCTTTGGGGGCCAAATGACCCTTTCACAATGGTTGCCTAAGACCGTTAGAAAACATGGAGATTTACATTATAATTCACAACAGTAGCAAAACTAAAGTTATAAAGTAGCAACAAAAATAATTTTATGGTTGGGGTCACCACAACATGAGAAACTGTATTAAAGGTCACAGCATTAGGGAGATTGAGGACCACTGTCCTAGGATGTTAGATTTTTCCCAAAAGCCTTTTCTGCATCTAATGAGATAATCATGTTTCAGAATGTTTATATAGAGGATTAATGGTTCTCTGGATTTACTCAGTATCTATTTTTCTGCCTCCCTTTTCATCTCTAAATTTGGTAATTTACATCTTCTCTACCTTCGTGTTGTTTTTATATCTGTGGCATAGTGGCTACACCTGATCTTATTGCTGCCTCTGCAGCTGCCACAGCTGCTTCCAAGTAGGAAGACAAACATTGTTTTTAATTCTCTATCCTATTATTTTATCAACAAAAGCTCAGGAGTCAGATGCTGTGGTGAAAGCCTGCTGGCTCAGAGAGGCAGAGAAAGCAACCAGCTGACGTTCCTTCTTCTGACATCCCAGAAAAGAGAGCGTCTCTTCTACTGTCCCAAACCTAAAAGGACTGCCAAACTCAAAGTCCCACCTTACTACTTCCTGGGCATCTCTCTGTCTGTCTTCTTGACCCCCTCTTACTGTCTATATCTACTTGCTTTGCCTATTGACCTATGATTGATTTTATTCCTATTTGCAATAAACAGAAAGCTTTTGAATTAAGGGTGCGTACTAGGGCCGAACCACACCACAGCCAGAGACAGGTTCTTCCAGTAAATAATGCAACCTCTGGGCTAACAGTGTGATCAAATATCCTGCAACCTTTCCCCCTTTTAGTCTAGATAAATAGGAAAGGTTTTAACTCTAACACAGTAAAACTATTCACAATAATGAAGCTACTTCTGCCAAGCTTTTCACAATGTCCAGCTTAGTTGTGTTTGGCAGTCTTAGGATTAAAAATATTTGAGTTCAGAGTTCTGTAAAATGTGTTGTGCTGCGCACCCCCGTGACTGCGCTCTGTGCGCTGGCACCCAGTTACCAAGCTTTGGGCAAGGGGGCTGGAGGTTAAAATACACAGACACACACAGACAGAGAGGCAGCGATACAGGCCATCCTTGAATTCCCCAAGAATGCCCCCTTTATTGTGTTCAGGGGCAGATTATATATAGAGATAGCCAGGCCCCAGCCAAACCCACCAGAAACCACTCTCCTGCCATCAGGAACTCCTGAAGGTCTCGTGCTCAGAGCAGCTGTAGGCACTCAGATCAGGCGAGAACAAGTTGTTTACAAGAAATTCAGGATCTGGGGTCTCACTGCTCCCAGCAGTGTTGGTCTCTTGTGAACTCCTGAGCGGGTTGTAATCTGAAGCTGACCTTCAGGTGATGTTTGTCAGCTTAGTGGTGTTAGCACAATCCAGGTGGGCTTGTTGTTTCAGGGCCCCACCCTCTTCTTGGAGACCTCAAAGGTCACTGCTAGGAATGGCCATGGTTCATTGCAGAAAACTTAAGCATTTCAAATGCCATATTCAGCAGATCTCTGAAAGGTTAGCGGACCATAATCTATTAAGTCTATCCGGCCTACACAAATTTAGTTTCTAGTTACCTGCTTCAGACTTTAGCCCTCAAATGTGTATAGAAAGCTAGATGAAGTTTATTTCTAGAATTAGTACTCTAAGCCGGGCGGTGGTGGCGCACTCCTTTAATCCCAGCACTCGGGAGGCAGAGGCAGGCGGATCTCTGTGTGTTCGAGACCAGCCTGGTCTACAAGAGCTAGTTCCAGGACAGGCTCCAAAACCACAGAGAAACCCTGTCTCGAAAAACCAAAAAAAAAAATAGAAATAGTACTCTATATGACCACTAATATCGTGATGGAAAAGTTACATATGCATAATAATCTTATTTAAAGAGTCAAATGAAAACCACAGGACTATGAGATTAGTGGCAACAGAATAGTCTCTTGTTTTCAGATGTCCCATACCAGGTGGCTCTTCTTAAATGAGACAGAGATTTTGGATTTTCCTTTAACAAGCATGTGTGATTTTTAGAGAGAGCCACGCTACAGCCACGAAGTCAGCATTAATTAATTGAATTGGGGACACATAAGGACCTTTTCCCACTTCTGTCTGTAGAGGGCAGCAGACACAAGCATTTGGGAAGATTTACAACCATCTACCCTATTGGGGGGTGGGTGATACCATCAGGCCAAGTTACTCTTGGGACATTTTTTCGTTTGTTTGTTTGTTTGTTTGTTTGTTTAAGATTTCTGTCTCTTCCCCACCGGGGACATTTTTTCTTGATGATCTGTCCTTTTTCATCAGATGGTTCACTTGTCCACTGGTCTTTAGATTCTTTAATTGGATGCTTTTGTTCTTCTGGAAAGATAAAAACAAAACCCTGCCCCAACCTAGGGCCAAACTTTTTTTCTTTTTCTTTCTTTCTTTCTTTCTTTTGGCAACAGAAAAAATATTCTTTCAATTAAAAAATTCTTTGAAATTTTGACACTAAATATACCTCAGTATATGTGGATAAATATACCTATATTCCCCTTTCTCTTTATGTAAAATTTCAAGGATAAAATCTGGTTTTAGATCACGAGGCACATTCACTATGTGAATTGCACTATTTTGCAAGTAGCTTTAAATAGAAATCATTGCAATTCTTCTGTTCTGCCTTTTCCTCCCAGGTTTCAGTATTAGACTGTGCACCTCCCAAGTGCTGGGGTTGAAAGTGTGAGCCACCACCTAGCTATAGATGCCATATAAAGTTATTCCTAAAGGGTTAATCCTAGGTCAATTTGGTTCTCCAGCCCCCCCTTTTTAGTGTTATGAGTAAAATTCCAAGTTTTTTGAATATGTAATCTATCATTCTTGTTGATTTGTTCTAAATTTGCTCCCTGGCAAATTTTATTTTTATTTATTTTTTCACCATAGAATATTATATTTATTATACATGATATAAATATCCTTTTAACATGATATAAAACTTAACAGTGATAACAAATATATAAAAACATAATTGCCTGGTATATTAATGCTTTTAAAATGATGTTGAGAATGTGAGACATGTTTTCATTACAGTGACATTTTTTAATTTTTTTATTCATTTTCCCCTTTCCTCTCTTCATTCCTCCCCCCACCTCCACCCAACCAACCCCAACCATTCCTCAGAAAGGGTAAGGCCTCCCATGGGGAGTCAACAAAGCCCAACAAGTTCAGTTGAGGCAAGACCAAGACCTCCTCCCACGCAACAGGGTGGAGTAAGGCATCCCACCATAGGAATGGGCTCCAAAAAGCCAGCTCATGCACCAGGGATAGATCCTGGTCCCACTTCCCTGGCAAATCTGTGGTGGTCCAGATAGGATGCAGGGGGTTATTTCAATTTCCTTGTATCTGTTGAGATTTCTTTGTGTTCAAATACGTGGTTAGTTTTGCAGCTTTTAATATTCTTTGTTCTGTACATTATATTATTATATTCTATGGGGAAATCACTTTTCTGGTTCAATCTATTTGATGTTCTGTATTCTTCTTGTAATTTACTAGACACCTCTTCTTTGGGTTTGAGAAATTTTCTTCTACAATTTTGTTGAAAATATTTTCTGTGACTTTGACCTGGGTTTCTTCTTCATCTATTCCTATTATTAGTAGACGTGAGCTTTTTATAGTGTCTTAATTACAGTTATTATTACTATGATGAAACAATATGACCAAAGCAACTTGGGGAAGAAAGGGTTTAATTGGCTTTATGCTTTCACATCACAGTTCATCACATAAGGAAGTCAGGACAGGAACTCAAGCAGGGCAGGAACCTGAAGCCAGGAGCTGATGCAGAGGCCATGGAGGGGCACTGCTTACTGCCTGCTTCTCCTTGCTTTCTCAGTCTGCTTTTTTATAGAACCCAGGACACAAGTCCAGGGGTGGCACCACCCACAATGGACTTAGACACTCCTCTATCAACCACTAATTAAGAAAAAACCCTACATGCTTGCCTACAGACTAATCTTATGGAAGAATTCTCAATTGAGGTTCTCTCCTCTCTGACGATTCTAACTTTGGCCAAGTTGACGGAAAAGTACACATAGTGTTCCAGATTTCCTGTATGTTTTATGCCTGAATTTTCTAAGAGTTAACATTTTCCCTAAATTTTCTAAGAGTTAACATTTTCCCCTACCAAGATATTATTTTTTTCTATCTTCTCTTCAATGCCCGAGATTCTCTCTTCCATCTCTTGTATTCTGGTGGTGCACTGGCTGGTTTTGTGTGTCAACTTGACACAAGCTAGAGTCACCAGAGTGGAAGGGGGCTCAGCTATTTTCAAGCCTTTTTTTTTTTCCTTTTTCTCTCTCTTTTTTTTTTTTTTTTTTTTTTTTTTTTTTTTGTGCATCAGCTGTATTGCCTACTTTAGTAGAATTTCTAGTCCCTAGTGGAGACATATCGCCCTGGCTGTTGTTGATTGTGTTTTTATGCTGGTATCTAGGTATCTGAGTTTGAGATGATTGTAATTCTTGATAATAATATCTGCTCTTATCTTTGGTGAGTGTTTTGTCCCTTAGTTCCCGATGCTCTCTCTGGTTCTTAGGAAAGTGTGGTGTCTGTGGGTTGCCGGGTAAGGAGTGCTTCTGAGATCCTGCCAGGTGTGGCCATTACACATCTGGGTAGAAGGTTTTTCTAGGTTTTGGGAGATGACAGAATGGGAGTGAGCTAGAAGGGGAAGCTGGGGAGGTCCACAGGAAGAAGGAAGACAGGGTGTGTCATCAGGATCTATGTAGTCCTCTGAGAATGAGGGTAGAGAGGAAGGAGAAACTAGAACAGTTGGTCTGCTACAGAGCTGGGAATGGAGGATTCAACTTGGAACAGAGGAGGAAGAATGAAGATTGTCTACCTGATTCGCTGGCCTTTGTGACTGGTGGGATTCTTGAGAATGCCCCCAGATTTGGTGGCTGAGACAAAGGGATGAGGTAGTGAGGAAGGCTGCAAGACCCACTAGAGATAGGGGCAGACAGGAAGGGGGGCATGGCAGGTGATATGCTACAGAACTGGTGAGGGTGACTAGTGGAGTGGATTTGGAGGAGAAGAGGGAGGGTGAAGATCATCAGATGCTTCCCTCGTAGTGAGCTTTCATGAAATGCTGAAGGGCAATCAGCTCCTTCCACATGCATTGAAGCTCTAGCTGGGTCGTATCTGTTGGGCCAGACCATCAACACCTATGAAAATGAGACAAGGCCAAAGGCATGCTGTGGGTAAAGAGGTACCAGATCTGCGACATAAAATTCAAACATGAATCTCTATTTCCAGGCAAATGTCTTTTCTCCCACTCATGAGCTTACCTCTTTGTCCAATGGTTACAAACTATGCCTGCTTAAATCTAGCTCACTGAACTAGCTTCTGAATATCTCCCCAGATATGGTGGCCTGTGTTGTGCCTTCTGAGTGTGTAAAGCAATGTGGTGTTGACATTGGCTGCACCAACTATGCCTACCCAATGTTGGTGCTGAAGCTGATGCCCATGGGTAAGTAAAGACCTAGGCTCACACAGCCTCAGATGCTTGGTCTGTAGATGAGCTTAGAAAGGGTCATGGTAAAATCCTCAGCAATTATGACTTTACTTCCATTAACTCAGCCCTGCTCATCAATATTTCTTAGGCACCTTTTACATGTTGCCAACTGTCTGCTGAGCCTAGACATTCCAGTATTGGAGCAGATGTTTCCTGTTAGAAAAATCTTGACTCTTTAGGCTCAAGACTCTTTGAAGAAAATTAAGAAGACCTCAACTTTCTTTTTGCTAATGCAAAGCGTTGCTTAACCACAAACATATACGTCCAGAAGAGTCAAGGTTAATTATGGGCCAGTAACACTCAGACATTAGATCTCAATATATTTAACTTACAATTGCTTATTGAATGTATTATGTCTCAGACACTAACTTGGGAGTCCAGAAACACTGGTGAAGTTGCAAAAATAAGTTCCCCTACCATTGACAATTAACATTTCAGTTTCCTGATATATCAAATAAGCCATACATGTGAAGAAAGTAAAGTATTAAGTTGCTGGAAATTGATGGTGGTGAATTGAAGCAGATCAAGGTAGAGAACTCAGCTGTGATCAGTTGCAAACTTGAGTTAACACTTCCATGGCCCTTTCTCCATCCTGACACAAGTGAACATTTTCAGAGTGAAGGAAACATGGCCCACAGATCAGGAACCACTTTCCCCATCCTCTGTCCTAGCAAATATGGGACCAGAGTGAACTAGAGCATCAGGTCCCTGTAATCGTTCCAAATCCTTGGTCTCTCCAGAAACAGCAGACTCATTAACTAGATTTTTCCACTAAAGCTTTGTTTAGTCAAGAGATCGCTGCAAAGAAAGATGGCATGACAGGGCTTCCTCTATTCTAAGACTAGTTTCCAGTAGCGGGCATCTGAGTTTGCACTGGGGACTAAATTCCCCCATTGTGTGATATTGAGGAGGGAATTTATGCAGGAAGTACCACACGATTTCTATCTTGTGTGTATTTGGATATCTGCTCAAATACGCAATGTTCCAGGCAAACCCATTGTTTTGAAGCGACTCCCTATTTTTTAGCCTGGCACACAAAGAAAAGGATACACAACCGCTAACCAGAGCTTCACCTCTCCTGACCCCAGGACTTCGAGGCCTGATGCTGTCAGTGATGGTGGCCTCTCTCATGAGCTCCCTGACCTCCATCTTCAACAGCTCCAGCACCCTCTTCACCGTGGACCTCTACACCAAGATCAGGAAGAAGGCGTCTGAGAGAGAGCTCCTGATAGCCGGACGGTGAGGGAACCTGGTCTCGGCCTAGGACTCCCCTCAGGAAGGGCAGACAGAGTGGTGAACTAGCGTGTGCATATCCTTGACTTCAGTGAAAATAATCATCATTCTACAGTGGGAGAAGGAACATTAGGGACAAATAGTTCTCTTTACACATACAAAAATTGAGGCTATTTAAATGAGATGGTTGCTTTTTCCATTTTTAAGGGCTTCGGTGATTTTTTTTTTGTTTTGACTTTTTTCTCACAACCCCATCCAAGCACATCTTTACAAATCACCGTCTTCTCTTCATGCTTCGTCTGCAGATTCACTCAAGACTACTATGTGCAAGGGGCAATGAATTCAGTTACTATTACAAATGAGAGTACCAACTTCATGTTCATGAAGGACTAGATGTTAGAAAGGGACAGACTTGGGGAAGAGACTACTTCTAGAGGCTACTTAGAGAGTACATCAACCAAACAATCCCTAAGCAGTCTGAGAGTCCAGAAGACACATGAAGTAAAAACAAACAGCCAGGGAGAATAGTTAAGAAAGACCCTGTTTTCCTCTTCATTGCTATCAAGTAGGCCCAACACTATCACAGCATTTTGTTGAGATTAAAGTATAACATACATACAGAGGACATGGATAACGTAAGTATACAGCTCAGTGGTGTGTCTCAGAAGGAGCAACGTGTAGTTACTGCACACGTTAGAATTAATCACTAATATTAATACATATGATATAATAATAATTATGATCGCCCAGAACTCCGCTCAGTTCCTGCATATCCAAAGTTAACCACTATAACATCTAATGATATTAATGAGTCTTCCTGCTTTAGATTATCAAAAATACAGTAAATCGGCACACATTTCATGATAGATGGTGTCTTTGGCTCAAGGTATTTTATGGCATGCAGTGATGTTTCCAGGTGTATTTTCTTTCAGTCTCTTGCTGTATGGTATTCAATATCTTAAAACCTCAGCATTCATCTGCTCTACTGTTCATGCCATGTGGCTTTGGTTTAACTTTCCATGTGATTATGACTTATTTTGACTTAGAAGAAATAGATTGGTAAAATAGGTGGTAAGGTAAGAGAGCAGTAATTTTCCTTTTACAGTTATCAATATTGAATAATATACATAGAGCATGTTTCTTCATTAATGAAAACAAGTTATCATTTACCTGTGGAGGACCACTTCAAGTTCATCTCTGAACTCCTCAGCTAGTTAGAAGAGAAACTGGAATAATCCTATCCTTGTTCCTTATGTGAGACCTGCCTGTTCTCCATGTTTCTCACTGTGGTTTGGGGCTAGAAGCTCTCCCACAGAATCCTGAGAAGCGCGGTGTCTGTAAAGAGCAGTCTCGGAAGGGCACTGCCCGCTTTCTTGTGAAGTTGGTATCAAGGGAAACTCACCACCTACTTACATAGTCCTCCTTGCTTTTGACAGTAGCAATAGCTTTAATAAATTAAACACTTGGGAATAGAAACCTAGAGGACCTCACTTGTCCCCGATATTAACTGGAGAAAGGCTGTTGAAGAAGAAAACGGATAGCCATAGTTTTGTTTCTTTGTTTGTTTTTCCGGGCTGATTTTCAGGATACGGTGGTCCCACTAGTCAATACATCATCTTGGAGGCAAATCCTTTTCAAATCTCACTGACAAAGTAATATCTGTTTCATCTTTCTTATCAAATGTCAATCTCCCAAAATACAAATGTAAAAAAAAAAAAAATGCTTGCTTCATGTAAGCACGCTATGTCTCTGTAGGGCAGATAGATAAACACAGCTGCAGCAGGTGAATCAGAATCAGAATAAATTTTATGAAAATAATCTAAAAATAGTAGGGGGAGGAGACAAAAGTAAGCCAGAGTGAAAGGATGCCAGGGACCTAAGGCCAGGAAGTGTCCCTGTGGAGGTGGCACTTGAGTGAAGTCTTGAAGTTGCGGCAGGGGAGTCCGTGGCTATGTGGGACAGGAACAGTGAGAACACCATGCAAGCCATGCATGTGGCAGCTTTGTAACAAGGAATAAGGCTGTCCCCAGGGAGAAAGTGAGAAAACAAGGTGAACACAGCTTACCAAGGTATCCAGAAGCCAGCTCATGCTGGACCACTCGAGCGTGTGACAGAAAGCAATCGAAGTGGCTTGGGAAGCATCTTACGGAAGTTTCTTACGGAAACTCCTTCAGTTCTCTCTAACTAAGAAAAAGATAAAATGGATTCTACTTTATTATACAAATAACTTCCAGTTAACAAAACTGTTACAGTATTAATTTCTGAGGTGTATGCATTGTATTAAGGATGATTAACTACTGCTGACATCCGACTTACTAGAAAGCGCTAAGCTTACCTGAAGCTTTACGGCAGGTTTAGGTAAGAATTGTCGACGGTGAACCAGCAGACGGTTAGCACAGCGTGGGTTCCTATCAGTTCAGGGAACATAGTTTTATTTTGAGCATGAATGAATGGCTCAGGGATAAATTTAAAAACTCAGCAAATACACATGCGGTGCTGTCGTTTAATGTCTGTAATTAATTATTTTTATAGGCTGTTTGTCGCTGTGTTGATTGTCACCAGCATCCTGTGGGTCCCCATCGTAGAAGTATCTCAGGGTGGACAGCTGATCCACTATACAGAGTCCATCTCTAGCTACCTGGGGCCTCCTATCGCAGCTGTCTTCGTGCTCGCCATCTTCTGTAAAAGAGTCAATGAACAAGTAAGTGGGAAACGGGAGGGGTTTCCCAGCAGGTGGAGGAAACAATAGTTTCTCTCCTGGTGCCACACGATGTGTTCCTGCTATTCCGTGTGTACTCAAGGCCTGTCTCAGTTTCTACTGTCGTCACCATGTCTGATCCTTACTAAAGAGTGATTTGCCACCTTGTGCACAGTGCCGTGCTGGAGGACAGTTTAGGAGACGGGCTGTCTGTGTCCCATCAGGACTCTAACATAATGGTCAGAAGCAAATAACTCCACTCTGTCCAGTGAGGATGATAACAGTGCCCACTTTATACGAGTGGTTATGAGAATCAAGGCAGATAGTAAACACTTCTGGAAAAGCTAGTAAAAATTAAAATATGTTCACTGTTATTGTGGTGAGAATAGTTGATCTGCTTACGTCTATGTCTCATCCCTTGTGTGTTTCTAGCTGTTCACTATATCATGTGATTTTCAGGCAAGTGACAGATTCCGACCACTTAGTGTCTAGTGCTTGCTCGGCTCTTCAAATTGTGTAGCATGAATATCATGATTCTCCTTCTTCTACAAAATAAAGCACAAGTTTTTATTCTACATATAAAAGACAACTTGGAAATTTTTCATTTTGGGTCCGTGTTGACAGCAGAGTCCTGTGGTTGGACAGTCAACACTGTGATGGTATTTCAAGACCATAGAGGACAAGTTCCCGCTGATAGTTTGTGTTTGTAACCTTCCCAGTTTGTTGGTCCTTGCTTAAGAACACAGTAGTAATTAATTATGACTTATTTGAATGAGCGTCTCATCTTTCCTAAGCACTCTTGTTGTGTTCTTGTTTTGTTCTTAACAGGGAGCATTCTGGGGTCTGATGGCTGGACTCTTATTGGGCCTTATCCGTATGATCGCAGAGTTTTCTTACGGGACAGGGAGTTGCCTGGTCGCCAGTAACTGTCCCACGATCATCTGTGGAGTGCACTATCTATACTATGCCATCATTCTCTTCTTCGTGTCTATGTTGGTTGCCCTGGGAGTTTCTTTCCTAACAAAACCCATCCCTGATGTACACGTGAGTGTCGCACAAACTGGTATCATTTGCTTTCCATATGTGCACAGCGGCAACCTCAGCTAATGCCAGGCTAGTGGGATTGTTGGATTATTAGATTTAGGAGGAACCTAAAAGATAATCAATCAGCTTTCAACTGAACAAATTGATCGTGTATGTGCGAAGCAACAGTATATTGCTAAGAGGCGAAGACACGGGCATACATTTTTAAGGCCAGTGAGATGTCTCCACAGGGAAAGGGACTTTCTAAGCAAGCCCAGCAATAAGCTGAGTTCAATCTCTGGGACCCACATAGAAGTAGAAGGAGGGGACTGGGTCCAGAAAATCCTCCTCCAGCTGCCATGCACCCTTCTATACACCCACAAACACATTGCACACAAATACTAAAAACAGTGAGCATTCTACTTCAAAAGCTTCATGATACTGTTGGGGAGCGTGTCTGTGACATTGTTATACACACTGGGAAGGGAATAGTCCCTCCTGTCCTGTAGATGGAGAAAGACTTCACAGCAGACTTGTCCATCTGGCCTCTCTGGGTTTGAGCAGAAACTCAGACCCATTATAAAGGTCTATATAGATACGGTTTCCAAAAGCAGAGTAACAGCGGTCAAGAAAAGGCAAAATGGAACAATGAGGTACATTTTTGTCTTTCAAGCGGACAAAAACGCTGCTTGCCACTGCTAATATAAAATGTTGGTGAAGATTTAGTAAAATTTCAGCATCCAAAATTATTGGTAGGTGTGGGAATTGATGCTGGGTAAGAACGCAACTGGGCGTTCTTTATTAAACTCTGATTCTCTCAATTTGGGAGTTATTAATCATGGGCTCAGGAGTGTAGGGAAAATATATGAATCAGGGTTTTCCCTGCAAGTGTTATTGACTATGAAAATGGAAAAGTTGGAGTACAACCCGAATTGCCACTTCTAAGAAAATGACTCTATAATAACAGTGTGCCAAATGTTCTGTAGGTGTTTAAAGCTGTTGTATTACTTGAGAATGTCCATAAATTTATTCAGCGAGAAAAACACATACAAAACCATATGGGATCGTTTAATATCACTTGTGGAATATAAATAGTGTGTGTGTCTACATGTAGACAAAAACATACAGAAAGACAATTGAAATTTTCAGCACTATTATCTATGGGACACTAGCGGACACTGTGAAGGGCAAGCAAATATTTATCATTTTTCATTTTATGTAATAAGCAATATTAGTATACAAATATATATTATATTTTATATATTATATTTTATATTGTAAGTATATTATATATTACAGTTATCATGTTATAATNAATATAAATATTTTTACACATTTCTATTGATTACTTGGGAATTTCACATAATGTACCTTGTTGGCACTCACTTCCCAGTCCTCCCAGGTCCACCCCGAACACTTGTGACCTTCCCCAAATCAAAAGAAGAAGAAAAAAATGAAAATTCTATTTTATGTTGCCCATATACTCACTGGAGCATGGTCAAATTCTCAGTGTCCAGCCCTTTAAAGTAAACTGAGTCTTTCCCTAACCCCAACCCGTCCAGAAACCATCAACTGTGAATAGCTACACTTCAGCATCTTCATCATAATTTTAAGATTTTTCTTCCATGACCTTCTAGTCTAGACTGTTTATTTCTTTGCAGAGTGGGAGTAGGGAAGAGAGGCCGTCATTATATATATTCATATATTATGTATTATATTTACATGCTAATGAAGCATGTGTATTTATATTTTCCATTATTTTCATATATTACACATAATTATACTAATATTTATTACAAATAGTATATAGTATATGCATTACTAATATTCCTTATTACTACCATTTTATACATTATCTAACTTTTTATGTGTTTTTTATTCATCACTCAATCCTAAGGCAATCTTGTTTGCATTTTTTAAGGAGGGCAGTAGATGGTGTGTGATGGGGAAAGTCAATGCCAAGGGTTGCAAAATTACTTTGCCAATAATACGTCAACAGAACTGATGACTAAATATGTAGTCTGAGTATTGGCTATTGACTGACCATGTCATAGTTTCCAAACCAATAAACATAGTGTTATTTCCTTACTGCTAACATAATAAACATAATTTATTGTTAATTTTTTTAATGATGGTGCACCAGCACCTGGGCGGGGGAGGCAGGAAGGTCAGAAGTTCAAGGACATCCTCAGCTACATAGCAAGTACAAGGTCAATCTGGGCTACCTGAGAAACTACGTCACAACAACAAAATTAAATGCAAAGCCAATATCTAACCAGGCTGAAAGTAACAATGAAGAGACTAGTAGTTAGACAACAAGGACAGTGAAATAGCAATGAAGTTACTATTCACAGTTAAACAACGAAGTTACAATTGAAAGAACAGAAGGACAATGAAATAACAATAAAATTACTATAATCAGCTAGACAATAAGGACAATGAAATAATAGTGAAGTTGATATTGACAGACAATAAGGACAATGAAAGAACAATGAAGTTGATATTGACAGACAATAAGGACAATGACGTCACTATTCACAGTAGACAATAAGGCAGTGAGTGAAGCCAGGTGTAATTTAGGCTGGGTTAATCTCCTACTTTTCTGAAAGTATAAAACCCAAAGTGTTTTAGAAATTTTAAATTTTTAAATATTTCCCAAAGAATTAAAAACAGAAGTGAGTTTAAATGGTTTGTGAGTTTTGGGGAGCATGATATGGCTGGATATTGTAATATTCATTACAATCCATAATACTCTTTTGTGCAGTCTGATTTTTTTTTTAGTTGTATAAAACCGAGACTGCTGTTCATTTTTCGCAAGCGTGCATTTTGCTAATGCTCTCTGTGGTCTCCTCTCAGCTGTATCGCCTGTGCTGGACTCTCCGGAACAGTGAAGAGGAAAGAATCGATTTAGATGCAGAGGAGAAAGGGGAGGAAGACACTGATGACAGGAATGAAGACGGTAATGACTCACGCAGTATTGGTTTCCATAGTGCGGCTTCCTGGGGATTTCGATATATACATTTTTATCTTCTTTTGTATTTTATCTTTTAAAAAAGAAAACAAACTATTATTTTTCATTTTACATACCAATCCCAGTTCCCACTCCCTCCCCTCCTCCCATTTTTTCCACCTATCCCCCTAAACCACCCCCATCCACTCCTCAGAGAGGGTAAGGCACATTGCTTAGGGGAAGGTCCAAGGCCTTCCCTACTATATCTAGGCTGAGCAAGGTATCTTTGTAAAGAGAATGGGTTCCCAAAAAGCCAGTACAAGCAGTAGGAATAAATCCTGGTGCCACAGCCAGTGCCCTGCAGTCTGTCCCAGCCATACAACTGTCAGCCACATTCCGAGGGCCTAGTTTGGTCCTATGCTGATTCCTTCCCTGTCTGGCTGGGGTTGGTGAGCTCCCATTAGCTCAGGTGAACTGTTTCAGTGGGTGTCCCCATCATGGTCTTGACCTCTTTGCTCGTATTCTCACTCCCCCTACTCTACAACTGGACTTTGGGAGCTCAGGCCAGTGCTCTGAAGCAGGTCTCTGCCTCTGTTTCCATCAGTTGCTGGATGAAGGGTCTATGGTGACATTTAAGATATTCATCAGTCTGACTACAGGGCAAGGCCAGTTTGGGCACCCTCTCCTCTGTTGTTTAGGGTCTTAGCTTGGGCATCTTTGTGGATTCCTGGGAATTTCTCTAGTGCCAGATTTCTTGCTAGCCCCATAATGGCTCCCTCAATCAAAATATCTCTTTCCTTGCTCTCATCTCTCTCCTTCCTCCATCTCCACTATCCGGTTCCCACAAGTTCTCCTCCCTCCTGCCCTCCTCCTCTTTTCCCCTCCTTTTTCCTTTCTGCCCTTCCTTCTTCCCCCACCCCCAAGCTCCCAGTTTTGTCAGGTGATCTTGTCTATTTCTCCTTTCCAGGTGGATCTACATATGTTTTTCTTAGGGTTCACCTTGTTACTTAACTTCTTTAGGATCATGGATTATAGGCTCATTATTCTTTGCTTTACAGCTAGTATCCACTTTTGAGTGAGTGCATACCATGTTCATCTTTCTGGGTCTGGGTTACTTCATTCAGGATATTTATTTTTAAAGTTCCATCCATTTGCGTGCAAATTTCAAGATCTCGTTATTTTTTTACCACTGAGTAGTACTCCATTGTGTAAAGGTGCCACTTTTTTTTTTTAAATCCATTCATTGGTTGAGGGGCATCTAGGTTGTAGCTTGTAGCTTGCAGGGTAGGATGGATGGGGCGGGAGTGTTGGAGCAGCCTACCTGTAGGAAGTTTGCCTGCCGGCTGGCTAGAAAAACTAAGCTCAATATATCCTTTCAATTAAAATGTAATTATATCACTTTCCCCTTCCCTTTGCTCCCTCTTGCTCATCAATCACTCTTACTCCACTCCTCCCAACAACTATAGTCTCTTTTTCTTTAAATAATATGTTGTATGTGTGTGTGTATTCAGAAATGCATGAATATAGCCTAATGAATCTATTTCTGTTACGTGTATATGGTTTCAGAGCTGACCGCTTTGGGCTACACAAGCAGTTAAGGGGCTCATTTCTAGGAGAGGTTAATTCTCCCATTCTTGGCAGTCATTCGTTGCCTGTAGTTCTTTGCCTTCTATGTCAGCAAGTCTATTAATCTTGGCATCACTCTTGTCTCATTTATACAGCTTGTGCCGATTGGTTTTGTGTCAACTTGATACAAACTAGAGTTATCTGAAAGCAGGGAACCTCAATTGAGAAAAATGCTTCTATAAGATTCAGCTGTAAGCCATTTTCTTAATTAGTGATTGACTAGGGAGGGTACAGCCATGGTGGTGTGGTGCCATCGCTGGGCCGGTGGTCCTGGGTTCTGTAAAAAAGCAGGCTGAGCAAGCCATGGGGAGTAAGCCAGTAAGCAGCACCCCCTCCATGGCCTCTGTATCAGCACCTGCCTCCAGGCTCCTGCCCTGCTTGTGTTCCTGTCCTGACCTCCCTCAGTGAAGGACTGTTACCTGAAGTATAACGAAATACAAACTCTTTCTCCCCAGCTTGCTTTTTGGTGATGCTGTTTCATCACAACCATAGGAACCTGTGAGACGCAGCCATTTCTGTGAAAGAATGTTTCACAGCAGATCTTCTGGTATTCTGGCTCTTACAATCTTTGTTACTCTTCTTCCAAGATGCTCCCTGAGCCACAGATGCTGGAACTGAGATATAAATGTAGCCACTGGAGTGTGGCTTGACCTCGGCATTGCGTCAGGCTGAGCTTTTCTGTAATGACTTCATGCACTGTGGAGATAAGCTTCTTTGATGACAGAGGACACCTATACTTAATCTGGTTTCTTCAGTTATCCAATTTTTGAGAAGTTGTTGTTTTATAACAAACTAAGTATTCAAATCCCACACTGGTATAACAAGGAAGATATCTTGATAGATATGAAATACACCCACCGACCACCTGGTGTGTATCCTTCTACCCGCCAGGTGCTGAGATGACATTCAGTTACATGTGACTTCCATCTTCACATCTTTTGATCAAGTGTCTAGCCTCAACCTCATTTCTTAGTATTCTACCCAGTAAAGCTACAGCAGGAGGGATGCCTCGGCTCTCTTTACACACGCCAAGATCCTAGGATAGTGTCACAAAGATATTTTCATGAAGCACATTACTGGAATTTTTGCCAACAATTGTGAAAACAAGTATTGTAATATATTTTTAATTTTTGAAGTGATCTTAAGATAACTTATTTTTTAAGTTGTTTGTCAACTCTATAGTATTTAAATGGCTCTCTAAATGATCTTTTCTTTTTTTAATTTCAAAAACCCGTTGTATGTTGAGACCAGAAAAGCCTCTGTGGTATTGCATGCAAATCCCTTCCCCTTGTTACCCCCATTTAGTCACTTTTTAAACTCACTTTGGGGGATACTTTTCAACCTTTATATAGTCAAATTTACAAATATTTTCTCAGTATTCTTCTGGCTCTTATAAAAATTGTGGTCACCGTTTACAGACATCTCTACAACACTAAACAGATGTTCATCCATATTTGGTGATGGTTTATTTCCCTTTCTTTGTTCCAGATCAAACGGAGAAACCTCGTGGATGTCTCAAGAAGACTTATGATTTATTCTGTGGTTTGCAAAAAACAGAGCCCAAGCTAACTAAAGAAGAGGAAGAAGTCTTGAAAAAGAAACTCACAGACACCACAGAGGAGCCCTTCTGGAGGAATGTCATGAACACCAATGCCATCGTCCTCCTGGCGGTGGCGGTTTTTTTCTATGGCTATTTTGGCTGAGCTCTATTTCACCCTCAGCAACACAACTCGATGTAATTTTCTCCTCTGTATTCTGTTAGGACTTTGATTTTTATATACCATTGCTTCTTAAAATTTTTTCAAACACTACCACTTACACAGAGGTAACTTTTATATAAATATAAATTATTTTACATAGATTAGATCATATATTCATGTTTATAACAGTGATATTTTATGGGTATTTTCTACTTTATAGGATTTTTAACTATTTCAATAACTATCACATAATATACATATTGTAATTTAATAAACATCATATCTCCAGTTTTTCTACTTCTATTTTACAAAGAACACTATGGTCATTGACTACGCATTTATTTATTTTTTTAATTTATTTCTTCTTATCTCATACAACATATTCCAACTACAGTTTCCCCTACCTTGATTTCTCCCAGCTCCTTCTTCCCCTCTCCCACAGATCCACTTCTCTGATTTCCTTCAGAAAAGAGCAGGCGTCTTAGGGATATCAACCGAACATGGCATGAGATACAATAAGACTAAGCACAAAATCTCATATCAAGGCTGGGTGAGGCAAGCCAATAGGAGAAAGAGACTCCTGAGGCAGGCAAAACAGTCAGAGACATCACATCCCACTGTTGGAGTCCCATGAAAACATCATGACATCATCATCATCATAGCCATGGCATACGCAGAGGACCTAGCACAGATCCACGCTGACTTCGTGACTGCAGCTTTAGTCTCTGTGAGCCACACAAGCCCTGCTTAGTTGATGTTTATGAACCTCGTTCTTATGGTGTCCTCAACCCCTTCAGCTCCTAAAATTCTTGCTCCCTCTCTTCCTCAGGGCTCCCTGAGCTCTAAGTTGAATTTATCTCATTTTTCCTTTAAAATATTTTTTCAGACAATATAGTTCCATCATATTCCTTCGTTTCCTGAATTCCTCCCAGATCTTCCACACACCTCTACTCACCCACCAACTGAATATCCCATTTAACCGTGGGGTGAAGAGGCACTTCTGGGCACACATACCATGCACACATGCGTACACACACACACACACACACACACACACACACACAATGCATCCGAATACCCTATTTAACTGTGGGGTGAAGAGGCACTCCTGGGCACACATACACACCAGACCCTGTTTTGCATTTGTTCTGCTTCTGGATAATTCCAGCTCCGGAGGGAAGAGATGCTTCCTGACTTGTTTTACCTTTTATGACCCAACTTTTAGGTAACAACCTTTAATGGCTGCAGAGCTAACTGCCACATGCAGTTTCCCCATCTGTCAGCGAGTGGCTGACAATAAAACTGTCAGCAGGACAGGAAGCATGGTGGCAGGCAGACAGACACGGTGCTGGAGAGGTATCTAAGAATTCTATACCTGAAATATATAGAAAGTGACCCTGAGCCTCACTTGAGCATCTGAAACCTCTAAGTCTACCCCCAGTGACAAACTTCTTCCAACAAGGCCACACCTACTCCAACAAGGCTACACCTTCAGATAGTGCCACTTTCTATGGGCCTGTGGGGACCAATTTCACTCAAACCACACAGACATATGAGAAACAGCGTATGTGCACAGAAACAGGACAGAGAATATTTGTTGATTAAAAAATATTTATTGAGCACATACTATGTCCCACATATAATTTACCCATAAAATGTCATACACTGTACTACCCATGCAGAGCCCACCGCACACACTGCCACCACCAGTCCCTGCATTGGGACTCAGGGGTTCAGTTATCTCTTACACCAAAGCACGGCTCTGCAAGCCACAGTCCACATGTGGAGCAGTTGGGCAAGGACATCAAGGACACCACTGACACAAGATGTGGACACCACGGTCACAGGTACACAGGCTGAAATGTGTTGTCTGAGGACACTACAACTACTCCCGGCGGGAATGCGGGCACAGCCAGCAGCTGATGGGCACCGCAAGAAGAACACCTATATACACAGCCTACAAGAGAGACACGCTAGGGGAGAGCCCGGGGGCTTATCTGTGAAGGGCCCGATGTCACCTGCGAGGTGGAAAGGGGTCAGCATGGGACAGATGCGTATGGATGTCACAGCTGGTGGCCAGGTGCATCTTCTTCCACCACGATGCATACCATGGCCCTGACTCCCAAGCTGGGCTTAACCGTCACCTCCAGATTGGAAAGACTTTCTCTCCAACCTGTAAAGTCAGAAGGGAAAATAATTCGATCAAGTAAGTCATCATTTCTGCTTGATTAGCACAGTACTTCCAAATAATTTAACACTGGATGGAACGGCATTCCCAGTGCACCGTTAAAGACAAACATTTTGACACTGAATGCAAAACTGCCACAAAGTAAACGAGAACCATTTTTTTTTTCTCTTCTCTCTTACATTAACCCTGTATCCAAAAGCAGAGCTCCAACTTCCAGAAGCCCTTGAAACCTGAGGCCTGACACCCCAGCCAACTCTGTGCAGCCCCGACACCTCCGCGCCTTGCACACAGCTCGTCCAGGAAAAGGACAAGTAGCAGCCCTAGGCAGCTGCGCTCAGGACTCCTCTGACCAGCTGTGTCCCAGGAGGGTTAGACACTTTCCTTCTTACACCGTCTGCCTCCTACTACATGAAAGGAGAAACGTGATTTAGATTTTATAGAGATCTAAAAGTAGCATACTTGTCCTGTGTGAAGATTATATAATGATACAACACAGGTTGGCCCAACCACGGCAGGGGACACACGTCTGTCCCAGTTCTTAATTACCACCCAGAGTTGTCTGGGATCCAGCATCTACAACACATGATTTTACAAATAAATGTCTTACTCTTTGTGATGTGGGGTCGAGTGTAGAAGTGACAGTCCAGCTAAGGGAGACGGACATGTGCCTTCTCCACACCGGATTTCTTTGTAACACAACAGAGCCTGTGACCACGTCTCCTGTGTGGACTGGGACTGGGTCATCCATCATAAACAAGGTCTGCTTCCAGTGTGTGGTGCTGCAAGACAGGGACAGTTACCTACAAGCCTCACCTGGCAGACGCAATAAGGTCCTCTGCACTGACAGCCCGTGCTGCCCAGGAACCCAGGAACATGTTCAACAAGGCACAGGGCCGCCCTCCCACAGCCGATCTTATGATCTGAAGTCATTATGGGATCAAACCACAACATGAGGGGCTGGCATGTCGTTCCCGGTGCAGAGGGGAAGACATTACAGAGACGGCTCATGTTGTAGAGGTGAGGAAGGTTCACTTGGGAGGCCTTTTGGATGGAAGCTCAGGGTCAAATGGCTACACTGAGCTCTGTGTCCCCAGGCCCAGTGGATAGAGTCCACTCTGCCATTGTTAATCAGTGGCACATACAACCAAGGCAGGCCAAACATCATTTCTGGAAGAGGGATGTTTAAAGTGAGCCGGTCAACTGTAACACCATAGGCAGGCAGCCGCAGGCTCGGGACTCTCCTTCACTTCAGTGCTGTATCGAGCTCTTTGGTCTCATGTCAGCCCATGTGCCAGTAACATACAGCACCCCAGCCCACACTGCCCTGTGGTTCCACTCACTCCTCAAATGTTCCTGTTCATTCTCTACTCCCTGATCTGGGCCACAGGGGTGGGGCAAGGCACACCCAACTGATCCCACCTACAACATTACAGAAGAATAAGAAGCTGGATGGCATCAGGCCAGGCACAGCATGCATCCAAGCTTGTAGGCTTAGGGGTTAGGAGAGGTCAGGGAAAAGCCCCAAGTCTATGACGCACTTCCACACTAGGGAAATTTTTCGGGAAGTATAATCTTCTGGCAGAAGCAAAGCAAAGGCAAGAGGCATCCCGTACCAACCCACATGGTTGGCCAAGGGTACTGGGAGCAGAGCACAGCAGACCAGCCTGTTTCCATCTATTCCTTATCCACCTGCTCTATCCCACCTCCTCCTGCCTCCCTCCAGTAGGTCACTTACGGGTGCAGCGGGCCTGTGCTGAGCACCTGCTGAGGCTGACCCTCCTCTAGGCTCTGGAAGTACACACTGAACCAAGCTGTGAAGCCATGCAAGGTGCCAGTCTTTTGGATGTCAAATCGCAGCTCACCACGCATGGTCTGCACCCAAACACAGAATAACATGTTGATGCCACAGGCCAGTGCCAATCTCTATACCAACCCTGACCTCAACACAGCAAGCCACCCTGGGTCACGCAGATAGTGTCATATGGCTTAGGTTCCACTGACCTCATCCATCCCAAACTCCAATGCCCATACAGTAGTCACTGGACCTAACCCTAACCATGAGAAAAGTATCAAGAATTTTGTCATTGATAGTGGTTGTAGAGAGTTGAATGAATTTGTTTCTCAGTTACTGTACTACAGTGCTTTGGGATAATACCCTTGTGCCCTATAAAGTTTTGTCACTCGTATTTGTTTAATCATGCTGCTAAGGAAAGAGCAACAGCTGATAAAAGACATCTGATTATAAATGCTGCTGAATTAAAATGAAAAATATATTTTTAAAAATATCTTGACTTCAAAATTTAAGTCAAAAAGATATGTTTTTTTTTCTAACCCTAACCCTAACCCTAACCCTAACCCTAACCTAACCTAACCCTAACCCTAACCCTAACCCTAACCCTAACCCTAATAAAAAAGATATGTTGCTTTGGGAAAGAGGTTCTGCTTTTTTTTCCACATGAAGTAAGAGACTGTGGATTCATTCTGGATTAAGAAAAGCCAGGTTAGATCGAAGAAGACCCCCCCCCTGAAAAAAATCTCTGATATGAGTTGATGGTCCAGATGATCCAGCATCTCAGAGTAACTCTGTTGAAATTCCTCTGAGTTCCTCAGCCAGAACAGCTTCCAGATGACTGGTTGAGGTGACCCAACCTCACAGAATACTCCAGTCAGAATTTGACCATACTCCTAAATTTTCTCAGGGTCCCCCAAAGATTATCAGTGCCCCCAATCAGCAGGAAGTAGTCTAGAAAATTATGCCCACATTCCTAAAAAAAAGGATTATGGATGTTTGTCTTTGAGTTTTGGTCACAAGTTGTTATGGATAATGGTCAGGAAAAAAGCTAAACAAAGTAGATTAGATTCAAGGTTCTTCTTTTGAAAAGAAAAACATGGGGAAATGCTATGGGATAATGCTCTTGTACACTGTAAAAATTTGTCACTTGTATTGGTTTAATAAAACACTGACTGGCCAGGCAGGAAGTATAGACAGGACAACCAGACTAGGAGAATTCTGGGAAGAAGAAAGGCAGAGACACAGTTGCAAGCCAAACACAGAGGAAGCATGAGAATGACTTACTGAGAAAGTCACATGGCTAAGCATACATAAGAATTATGGGTTAATTCAAGTTAATTCAAGAGCTAGTTAGTAATAAGCCTGAGCAATAGGCCAAACAGTTTATAATTAACATAAACCTCTGTGTGTTTATTTGGGACTGAACAGCTGCAGAACCAGGCAGGACAAAAACTTCCATCTACACTACAATAAATGGAATATAATTTGTATGGTTCGTAGGATACCAACAACATTAAATATAAAAATAACTGAAGATAGTAAAGAGATTAAATATAAATATAAAAAAACTAAATGACAAAACCAAAATAGAAGGAAAAAAATGGTATCGAATGGAATATAACAGCTCATTTACTGGTGAAGCAGTCGTCACTCAGACCACCACACACACTTGCTGCAGGTCTGCTATTCATGGCTCATGCAGCCATCTAATGACAGCAACAGGTCGGCCGCTCACCTCCAGGTCGGAGATCTGCACAGTTCTCATGTCCAGCTCCAATATGGTGCATGGATCAGAGAGACAATCTTCTGGCTTCAAGATATGATTAGATTTGGGCTTCGAAAAAAACTCCTTGATTGCCAAAGACCTAGGGGGAAAGTTAAAGGAAAGGCTCAAGGCATTGGCAAGGACTTAGCCATAAATATACTGGCAGTAATAAATGAGCCTGGCGAGCCATCCCCTGCTGGCAAAGCTCATCGGCTCCCCAGCCTTGCTGAGCCCCTTCAGTCACCCCTCAGAGCCTGCCATATCCTTATCATATCAATATAGGGACCTGAGCAGTCAGAAGCCAACCATGACAACCAGAGGATTCTTGTGCAGTGTGCACACTTCCTCAATCCACTTACCTCAAAATACTTTCTATGGACCTCTTACTATGCGGAGAACGCAAAGGACAGTCTGATATCTAGCTACTCTTCTTGTATACTGGCAGGACAGGAGCAGGTGCCCATGCCTCAATCTCAGGAAGAAAAAATGAAAAACAAAACAGGCAAAAATCCTGTGTGTTGTAGCTAAGGAAGTGCAGCAAGAGGCAAAGAGCAGGACCCACAGGTGCTGAGACCCACTCCCACTCTCCCTGTGCGCATGTGCCCCACGTCAACCCTCCTCCCCCTGGTGCCTGCCACCCTCACTACACCTGCCCTGGCCCACTGTGGTGTCGGGACAGCACCTGCAGTGTTCCTTTAAATTAGGCACAGCAGTAGTTCCCTAAAACAGCAAAGATTTTAAATAAAGCTGACAGTTTTAGTGCCTGGTGTGAAGGAGGAAGGAAAGAAAGGGCTAATCAATGAGGACTGTGAAGACTCAGCCCCGCCCCCCTTCAAATTCAAGTCTGCCTGTATCATCCCCGGCTGCCCGCACTCTGTTTGCTCTGAGCCCTACTCATCGGCTTTCCTTCTGGAGCAGCACTGTTTAGTTGCTATAGTTCCACCACGGCTTTTTGTTTTGTTTGTTTGTTTGTTTGTTTGTTTGTTTGTTTTTCGGAGATAGGGTCTAGAATTTGCTGTGTAGACCAGGTTAGCCTCTAACAGATATCAGAGATCTGCCTGCCTCGGCCTCCAGGATGCTAGGACTAAAGATGTGTGCCACCATGTCCAGACCTCCACCATGGGTTTTACAAGTCTCTACCTTCCTAAGATAGGTAAGAGGAACACACTGGGTAGGTAAACATTGTTAAAATCTGTTAATATAACTACTGCTTCTGATACTCATTTTCCAGGACAAACATCGGGGATAGGGCTATCTGACTCCCTAGCTAGTGGCTATTATACTCTGCCTTTCTGTTCTGGCTTCCTTGAGCAATAAGCCCTGCCGATTTAAACAGCCAAAATAACTACACTTATGTCAGCATCAACCATCAGGGCACATGGGGAAAACAACATGCAGATCACAGCTGACTGGGCCAGCTGCACTGCTGATAACATTCTGAAGCCGACTTTTAACTAGCTTGCTGGCCTCACCCATCTCTGCCTCTTGAGTGCTGAGACTAAAGGCATGTGCCACTACACCCAGTCTTTTCTTACATGTTCTTATATCTAATGCATCTAATTATGACAGATGAAACTGTGGGTAAGGATGGCTCCTAAGATATCCTCCTCCTTTTCTAGGAAAAGGACCACCACAGTCCACTCCACGGGTGGGCAATCCAGATACCAGAGGAGCCGTTTACTCTTGCCAGTTGGCTCGGTCCATTCTCTGCCCAGGGAGGGTACACTTCTCACTTTTATTTCTGAAATGAATGAATGAAATTTATGCCCTGGCAATGCTGAAGCATGCATGGGCAGCCTGTATATGGCGGTTCTGTTAAACTTGTCCATATCTGGTTTCATGGTCTAAGTAAGTTGATGAGGATGACTGACCAGGTCTCTTCCTCAAGAGGGCACCGGATCTCATTACCGATGGTTGTGAGCCACCATATGGTTGCTGCGCTGGAGAGATGGCTCAGCAGTTAAGAACACTGCTTGTTCTTCCAAAGGTCCTGAGTTCAATTCCCAGCAACTTTTATTTCTGCACAGACTAAAATAGCCCTTGATTGTCTGCTTGCTCTACCTGTGTCCTGATGTGAATTCTCCTCCAGGAATACAAGTGCTGGGATTGCCACCATAGCTGAGAGTGGAGGGAAGGCAGAAGCAGGCATAACTCCTACCTACAACAGGTTCCTCATATACACAACCATCTCAGGGGTCAGCAGGGGTGGGCAGGGAAAGGCAAAGGAGACAGAAACAAGAGAAATCTCAATGTTTCTGAGTTCATTGTGGGTTCCTGGAGGACGAAGGAGGGAAAGCTGTGTCCTCACAGACTAAAGAGACTATCTCTGAGAGGCAGAGGTGGCACCAGGGTGGCGCACATCAAAACTCTCAACTGGCTGCCCACGCAGCTCCTCTCTCTGGCCAGGAGCCCACCTGCACAGCAGCCAACCCTGCAAACGGTCACGCACACCTACTTGAGCGCACTGAGGTTGAACTCGTAGGCGTTGTCCCAGAAGAGCACCTTGCTGTGGTAGTCCTTGTCGGCGCTGCAGGGCACCAAGTGCAGGGCGGCTGTGGTCGGCCAGATGACACCATCCTCCTTTAGCCACGTGTCCCGGGCATAGAGGATGGACTCGATCATGAACTCAAACTGCACGGGAAGAAGAGATGCGGGCATCTCACTGAGGTCCCCCACACCACCGCCAGAAAGCGACATTGTAGAATTTCAGTTTTAGCCCCAAACCATCCCAGTCAGCCCAGCAAGCCACACTTGAGAACTTGGGGTTTAGTCTACACTCTAATGAAAATGTTACATATGGATCACAGCGGGGGGAAGGGGAATTTAGTCTACACTCTAATGAACTGTCACGTATGGATCACAGCCAGGGCTGGAATCATGTCACTTCTCACTGAACTGGGATCCAAGGGAAGCTAACGGCCATCAGAAACTCTATGAAGTCCTGGGGACATGACAGCCTCGGTGAGCGTCCCCAGACAGTGTAGGGCCATCCTACAGGAAGTGGAGTCATGAAGACAGAAACACTACTGACTGAAGGAACAGTCTGGGTCTTCTGGCGATGCCCCAGGAAAGAGCAGAAGAATCAGAGAGCTGAGAGTCACATTCATTTCAGACCTCAGTCTTGACGTTTTCTTTGTTTGTTTATGGTTTTAAGATTTCAGACACTGAGCCAGTATCATTCAATAAATTAATAATACCCCATTTCAGAAAAAATCATAATTAATTATGATTGTTTAAAGATTCCTCAGACGGGCCCAGGGTGCCAGGTCGAGAAGACATGAGACCCCCACCACCCAGACCACAGCAGATGAGAACTTACCAGCAGGCAGGTCCCCATCCACTCGGACACCAGCACGTCCACCTTCTCAGGCAGCACGACGTCTTCCACCTTCTGCTGGAACACCGTGATGGTGTCGGCAAAGCCGTTCTGCAGGACCAGCTGGCCTGTGTGCTGTGCCATCTCGCTCGCCTCCACGGCATAGACCTGCGGAGGGAAGGGCACTTGTTAGCACACGTCCTGACCCCACAGGCAGACACGTGAGATGGAAGACAGAGGACGATATGCTGTGAGTGGACGCCGATGGTATGCCCAGCCAAGCGGCGTTCTTGCGGTCGACAGTGTGGAGAACGAGGCGCCACTGCCGAGTCTGCCTCCTGCCTGAGCCTCCGCAGGGAAATGTGAGCAGGACTGCCGGTGGGCGGAGCCTGAGCTCTACCAGGGCTGCGGGTGGGCGGAGCCTCAGCTCTACAGGTGGCTTCCACATGCAACCCGTGCACCCTGTCACCACAAGACGGGTGCCCAGAACCATAACGAACAGTGAGGAAGCTAGACTCTGTAGCCTGGAGACAACCATACCAGAAGTTCGAGGGGGAAGTGGAAGAGACTCTGGATGCTGCTCCTGGACTGGTCTAGTCATCACTGCCCCGTAAACTGACATTTTGGCCACCATATCAGGTTGTCATGAGGCCACAGCTCAGCAGAAATATGCCATAAAAGGCAAGAGGACAAGGTCTACATCAGAGAGCCAAAGGCCTGTACCGGAGCAGGTTAACTACGTGGCCCAGGATAATCATACACACCCACCTTCTTTTCTTATAGTTAACTAGAGTAACATCTCACAGAATCACTGTCACGTCTGTCTTGCTCCACTTACACTGCTTGTGGCCAGTACAGTATGTCAGTCTCGGCCACAGATGGGCCAGCTGTCTACTTCCCTCACCATGGCCCACAGCTGGGCACAGATGGAGGCAGACACACTTACTGCCTTGGGCCGCGCATGGTGAGCACAGAAGAGGCTGATGATCCCAGTGCCACAGCCCACGTCCAGGATGACCTTGTCCTTCAGGGACTCCTTGTTCTGCAGGATGACACTGTGGTACTTGGTTGTGCGAGGCTGGTCAGCCAACATTTCCAGGTGAAGTTTCTGAAAACAACACAGCAAGAGTCACCGCAAGAGCCTGGGCCTGAACCGCAGTCTGGGACACTGCCCAAGCACCCACCCCTGGTTCCTAAAAGTCTCAGCAGCAAATGGGCTTTAACAACCAAAGACCAACTATGCCAAGAGGTAAAAGTAACGGTGACAGTGAAAAAGAGTGAAATTTCTGGAACTGTCCTGGATCAGAACAGAACTACTTCTTAGCCTTCAACATACACTTTCCCCAAGTCAGTCAAATAACCAGAAAATGATGTGAACCACATAGAAGAGAAGAGAAAGCACCCCACATACTTCCCAAGGCTGGAAGGCCTCTGCATCCTTACCAGGTATCCATCAAGAGAAAACACTGGATGGATGCAGAAGGCATCAGTGGGGCAACAGGGTCCCCCAAAACCTTCTTTACTCAAACTTAGCACTTAATTCCATGCAAGAACTAAAACTATCATGGGGTGCAGGGTCAGCAATGCTCTGCAGTAGGAAACTATCTCAGCTTGAAGAAACAGAGATGGCCCTTCAGGGGTTAGCAGAACCCTGGTTGTAGGCCAGGCTGAGCCACTGTAACACACACACCGTAAAACCAACCTTGAAGTACCAGGGAGGGAAACACGCAGCAGGGGAGTCTAGACCTGGGGCAGGGGAGTCTAGACCTGGGGTTGTTGTCTCCAAGCTGTCACCCAGACAATGCCCAAGTGGTACCAACACAAACAGTAGGTCTGGATGGGGATTTCACAATAACATGACCATAAGATGAAAACAAAGGAAGACACCTCAGCCTATCCTTCCTCAGGAGGCTGTCTGCTTGGATTAAAAAGTCAAAAACCACTTTCCTGCCTACTTTAAATATAAAGGCTGGGCTAAAAACAAAAAGATGGAAAATGTGACATCCTAAAATCAATCAGGTGGAGCTGCAGTGACATCAGACAAGACACGTCAAGCTGAAGAATGTTCAAGAACACAGCAGTCAACTCATCAACCGGGCATCAAATTCTAAACACTTTTGGAGACAATAACGGAACTTCCAAACACACAAAGTAACCAAAGAATATAGAGGAAGCAGTGCAGCTAGAGCTGCAGGGCCCTTCTTTCACAAGCTGGCCACGGTAGACAGGACAGTAGGCAGTCATAAAGACCCTCACCCAACAGTGACAATGAACCAGGCATACCCAAGGATGAACTCAGGAAGAAAGTATATTCCTGTCTGATTAGCACCTTAAAACTGCAACACAAAACAAGACCTACGCACCAGGGGAGGGGGGTCAATATAAGAGCCATCATGTCGTTCTGTGCCCGCCTACATGGTACCATGTTTGCCATGGAGAAAAAGTACAAAAAGATAATAACTGCAAAGTCATAAATACCTAAGAGACAAGGAAAATGTGAAAGATCGGGGTTTGGACCTTACGAGCTGTGTTGGTGGTCGCAGCTGTGAACTGCAAAAGCATGAACAGGGACTCCAGAAAAAGACCCCAGAAATGCAATGTGAGATCATCTCAGCATTGGTCCATAACTGGGGCTGGAGACAGGTTATTTATAGGAAAAGCTACGGCAAATACCTTATTCCTGACAACGGTTAAATTGCATTGTAAGTTGCTCATGGTGTAGCACAGAATCCTAGCTGTTCTAACAACTTAGGCACAAGTACTCGCTGCTGCCGAAGAGAAGCTGAGCGGCTGCTGTGGGGCCCACAGGCCGAGAAGCACCTCCTATTTCTTTCATCGTGTGCCTTTCCTGAATGGACTAGAAGCAAGCTTTCCTGTTTTGTTTGTGTGTGTGGTTGGGGGATGGGTCATTTGTATTATTTTAGTGTATGGATGTTTTGTCTGCATGTACATCTGTGCTTGGTTCTCACGGAGGCCAGAAGAGGGTGTCAGAGTCCCTGGAACGGCATTTGGTTCTGAGCCACTGTGCAGATGTTGGGAATCAAACCTGGGTCTCTCGGAAGAGCAGCCAGTGCTCTTGTCTACTGAGCCCTCTCTCCAGCCATGGACTAACAGCTTTAATCATAAACATACAATGGTTAGATCTAGTCTTACGATACAGCATGTCTAGGCCAGCCCCCAATGAAATGCCTTCTTTTGTGAGTCGCCTCTGTCATGGTGTCTCTTGACAACAGCAGAACAGTGACTAAGGCAATAGTCCAGCTCTTCCTTTTCCCACTCAGCATCAAATCTGTGGCATTCACCTTACGAGTTGTTAGTGTCTAACCTAGATTCGAGATTTAAGGACGGTTACACCTTGGGCCACAGGATTACTGATTGTCAGAGTGGGAATAAAGAGACTGTTGGTTGGGTCACACAATTCTTCTACTTCAATTTTAAAGTGAAACAGACTTTAAACATGAAGACTTTTTTCAACACCGAGAGAAGGAGAGTTTAGAATTTCTTGTTCTAATAGTATTTTTTTCAACCAGAGTCAGATGACAACTCACAGGTCAATTGGGCCATCAAAAGAAAGAGATTTTTACATTTTTTAAGTTTTTAGTTTTAAGGAAACAAAAAACATTGTCATGGGGCTGGAGAGATGGCTCAACGGTTAAGAGCATTGCCTGCTCTTCCAAAGGTCTTGAGTTCAATTCCCAGCAACCAACCACATGGTGGTTTATAACCATCTGTAATGAGGTCTAGTGCCCTCTTCTGGCCTGCAGGCATACACACAGACAGAATATTGTATACATAATAAATAAATAAATATAAAAAGCAAACATTGTGACACATGAATCTCAGATGTCTATGTCTGGTATAGGAGGTCCTTCTGTTTGTGTGTTGCTTTAATTGATTACTGAATAAAGAAACTGCCTTGGCCTAGTTGATAGGGTGGAACATAGGTAGGTGGAGAAGACAGAACTGAATTCTGGGAGAAAGAAAGCAGAGTCAGAGAAGCCATGGATCCTCTGCCTGAGATGGATGCTGGTTAGAATCTCCGGTAAGCTACTGCAAAGTGGCGACAATACACAGATTAATGGAGATGGGTTAAACTAATATGTAAGAGTTAGCCAATAAGAAGTTAGAGCTAATGGCCAAGCAGTGTTTTAATTAATACAGTTTCTGTGTGGTTATTTTGGGTGTAAGCTAACCGGGCGGCCGGGACAAACAAGCAGCCCGCTCCTTACAACATAATGTCCATATGTAATATTCTGTCCACACATGAACTCGCTCACATCAAGTGTCACTCATGCACAGCTGTGTTCACTCCATGGTGAGAGCACCGGATGTTCTAATCAGACCCTGGCGCCTCTGCTCTAAGCACTAGGTGGACCCACCCGCTCAACAGAGAATTTGGAAAGCAGGTACCAGAGTTCCGTAGCTGTCAAAGTATTCCTCGTCTTGCCAGGTGTCCTCGGGGTCATACTCCTCCATCTGCTTCCCAAGGTGGTTGGCAGGGATGTAGCCGCAGCAGCCGGCACGCTCGCCCCACCACCAATCAGCAGTGGTTTGTCTCAGGATGAGAATTTTTTCTCCTCTCAGAAAACTGAGCTGGAAAACAACCACCGAGACGGATGGAAGTTACAATTCGAGAAGTAATCCGGCTGATTGGCATCTCACCGACAGCTGGGTAATAAGTCCCCATTGTCGGTGACCCAATCACAACTACCTCAGTGATGACCAACACTCTGCAGAACACAATAGCAAGATAAAAACGTATGGGGCCACCATCAGAGGGAATACAACCTAACCAACTTTCTCTCCATACATGTACTTGGTGTGTGTGCGCGCGTACATGCAGGGATACACACATGCACCACAGCATATGTATAAGGCGAGAGAGCTTGAGAGTCTGTATTCCCTCTACCACGGAGGCTCCAGGGATCTTGGTCAGGGGTAGGCTTTGCAGCCAGCACCTTTACCCACTGAGCTGTCTTGCCAGCCCTGACCTTACACTGTTAAAAACAAAGGCAGGCAGCTACGGGTGGCTGCTTCAGTTAGGAGACTCCACGGGCATGCTCCTACCAGAGTGAAGGACATACAGTGGTTTGACAGCCTCGCTGTGCAGTGGTCAGGGGGTTCTACACCAAGTTCTCCAAGAAGGGAGATGCTTCCCCACCATCCTGCAGGTCTTTGGATCCTGCTAGGATGGTTTGTCAGGCTAAGTAGTGAACAGTCAGACACAGATCTTGTGTAATCATTGAATGTGAATTTTACCATGAAGCATGTTGAGATTCGTGTGGCACGATTAGGTGAGTAATCAGATACCTGAGTCTCATCGGTGGCGGTATAGTCTGCAATGGCCACGAACTCTTCTGGCTGCAGCTGGAGCTGCAACTGTGCCCCATCCTGCAGGAGCTGCATCTCACAGCCATAATCCACGGGGTCTTCCTCCTACCACCACCAAGGAGAGACACAAGTACAGCGCTGTGAGCTTTGTTGCAGATGTATACCTTCCTCTCTCTAGCTACCAAGTGGTTAGGATTGCTTCAAATCAAAACTTGTGTGACCAAGTATTTATTATTCAAATCATCTGAGTCACCTTCAGTCCTCCTTTGTATCTCTAAGACAGGATGACTTCCATTCTGAGAATATCAACCGAAGCAGCAAGAAAGAGGAGCTGCTAGCTCTGCTTTCTGAGAGTGATACTCCTTTAGTGGGGGAGATACCATTGCATGTTAGACCCCAGGGATCCCTTCAATGGGCAATGATACAAGGTAGCTATAGAAGGACCTATGGAAGGTGCTAGAAACTAGTAGAAGCCTCCACCTCACCAACAAACACCAGCAGCCCAGCCAGGACCTATGCGGATGAGACTTGGGGAGGGTCTGTCCTGGGCCCTATAGGCACCTTTTACCAGAATAAACATGCCTTAAAGACATAGACTCATGGCTGGAGAGATGGCTCAGCAGTTAAGAGCACTTCTTCCAGAGGATCCCAGTTCAAATCCCAGCACCTACATGGCTGCTAACAACCATCTGCTAACTCCAGTCCCAGGAGATCTGACACCTAGCCTCTGCAGACACTGCATGTATGTGGTACACACACATACATGTAGGCAAAATACCCTTATACATGAAATTAAAAAAAGGAATTTTAAAAAAGACAAAGGGACTTCAATACAAACAATAAAACCAAGACTACCTAACAGATTAACAGATAATGCTTAGCTTCTCAAAGACATCTAAGATGATGATGTAAAAAACAGCAAGCTCTGCTTAGTGGGACCTGGATGCTCATGGCCTTCAAGTTTAACCATATTAGAGCAGTTCTGTCCACCCCAACTGTAAACAGTGTGCCTCATAAAGCCACCTATGGTTCCAGTCACAAACAAAATTCTTTTAAGAAAAATAAGTAAACCAGTCATCTCTCTTTTAACTCTACTTAATTTTTAAACTTCCTCATAAATTATACCCTTTAAGCAATGTGACTTCAAAAGCCCAGGGGATCACACCCTTCTCTCAAAACGCCAGTGCTTTATCTAAAGCATGCAGTACCCTCGTGCGTGTTTAGTGAACTCACTTTGCCTCACTCTGGCTCACCCAGAAATGCTTTTCTGCACCAGCCAAGGCTCTAGCTTTACCTGAGTGGATGCACCTGGTGGAGAACAAACCCATCACATTTCTGGCAACTGGGCAACACTCCCACCTATGAATTACCAGAGATTACTCATTCAATCTCCTATTTTTAAATATTCAGATTCCTTTCAGTTTCTTCTACTAGCAATTATTAATTTTCTTAAACGTAAACCATCCTGTATGTACCCGAGAAATTCGTTAAGATAAATTCTGGAACTGTACTTTAATCCCAGCACTCGGGAGGCAGAGGCAGGTGGATCTCTGTGAGTTCGAGGCCAGCCTGGTCTACAAGAGCTAGTGCCAGGATAGGCTCCAAAGCTACAGAGAAACCCTGTCTTGAAAAACTAAAAAAAAAAAGATAAATTCTGGAACTGTAAAACTTGTCAAGACCATCAGTTTTTCCTTGTTGTCTGGGGTTGTTTGTTTGTTTCTTCTTATTTTGAGACGGGGACTCACTATGTAGACCAGGCTGGCCTCAAGTGTCTGCCTGCGCCCCCAGTGTGCCAGGGTTAGAGGTGTGTACCACCACACCCTGCCCAAGCCTTTCACCACATCACCAAATGCAGCCAGGACTAGACCAAGACGCAGTGAGACTAGTTCTACTGAGCCCAAGCATGAAGGATCCATTTCCCTCAGAACCACAGACACTTGGCCACTTTTATCTTTGCCAGTTTGAAGGGTGACAATTACCATTCTGCATTTCCACTCACCTCCTGCCTTAGTGTGGCCATTCCTGGTTCTCTCTGCATTTACTGGTCCTATTTTAATTCTGTTAACTGCCCATTTGCACGCCAGGCATTTTCCCTACTGCAGTATGGTGACTTTCCTTAGCATAGCATGTTTTCCCTTGGCCTACCCTCCACCCACCGTACCACTTTTCCTAATAATCTCTATTAAATAACCCTTGGGACCTGCTCCAGGCTCAGTCACAAGCGTATGTGACCCTCCCTCCCTCCCTCCTCTTTTTCTCACTCTCCCTCCATCCTTCCCTTTCTCCTTTTGTTCTCCAAGTAGATTTTTTCCTTCCCATATAGCTTTTCCTGTGAATGATGCCTTGCATTCTCCCCCCTTTTTGCAGTTTACTTTTCTTATATAATATCTTATAGAAAATTCTAATATTTTCATAAAATACTGAATTCTGCTTAACTCTTCAGTCACCCTCTATTTTTTTTCTTGCTGTCTTTTTTCTACCACCATAAAAAATGCCACAAAAATTTTGTGTGTCGTGTATATCTTTATACAGAGACTTTATTCCTGGGGACAGACTGCCAGGCTCAATGGTCAGAGATGTCATACCCCTCCAATTTAGGGCCCACCACTGCCTACTTTGCTAGCAATGGGGTACTCTCCGCCTCAACATTTGGCAACTACAGCCATCACCAATGCTCCAACCTGTCCAGAGACCGACACAAAGGGATCTCAGCTATTTACTTTCAATTCTTCCAGCACATTCTCAGGGCTTTCTTCCCTCTGAGTTTTGTTTATATATTCTGATTGTTGCTTGAGTCAGCTCTTCTATAAAGACATATTTACTTATTCTCTCCTTTATATATTTTGCCTCCCTATCAAACCTCTATGAGATCAAAAGAACTTTTTTTTTTTTTAATAATACAGACCTTCTCTGAGACCTTGAGCAAATGTTTTTCCAAATAGATTCTTCTTCTACTTGTTTTGTTTAGGATTTGTAAACTCAAAGTCAGGCCAAGAGCAAGAGAAATGGATCAGTGTGAGCAAGATCTTTTGTGTAAACACAAGGACCTGACTTTGGAAAGCAACAATCATGCAAAAAGCCAGGTATGGTTGTGGGCAGCTGTAACCCCGGCACGGCTGGGAGAGAAAAGATCAGGTCACTGTAGCACTGTCTTCCAGCTTAGCCCCCGTTCAGTGAGAGACCTTGTCTTAAAGGAGTAAGGCAGGGGACCACAGAGCAGCACACCCTACACAATGGGCAGCAAACAAGGAAACAGGTCCTTGATGGAAAAGAATACAAACTATCTTCAACAATGAAGACAAGAGCTAGGCATTGTGATGGGAGGCAGAGGCAGGCAGATCTGTGTGAGCTCAAGGCCAGCCTGGTCTACACAGTGATTTCCACACCAGGCTACAATATGAGTCCCTGTGTCAACGAAATGAAAGTGAAACACATTTTCATTCAAACCAGTATTGCCATAGCATATCACAATAAACTCGTGCTACTAACCACATAAACAGGCTGTTGAGGCTGAAGGGAATGAGCCTACATGGAAACTAAGAATGCAAGAAGCCACTTCTCATAAAACCCTTTTCTCAGCATAAAGCCAGACGTGAACGCTTCTGGGGTTCACGACACGTGTAAATTAACACATGTTGCCCTGGATTGGAAACTGGAAAATGAAACTAACATGTGAGATTTTTATACTGTCAAGTAGAACGTCTAAAATGGGCTAGGAATGTGTAGGGCAACTCTAGAGAATGAGTAAGGCAATAAAGAAACAAACCAATAAACGCAATACATAAAGTTATATCAAGTGCCTTATTAACACAAAACTGGGCAGAAAGGGGGAAAGGTGTAAAGAAGACCTGTAACAAATAGTAATATGTTAAAACACTCAGTAAAAAGGCAGACACTAACAACAAAGACCCCAACAACAACATAAAAATGCCAGGCGCCATGCTGTGTACACGCAATCCCAGTGCTTGGCACACAGGAGGATTCCTGGAGCTCTCTGGCCAAGCAGGTCAGGTATAACTGCTGAGCTCCAGCCCAATGAGAGACCCTGCATCAAAGGGTTAGCTGGTATACCTGAGGACAATACCCGAGCTTGTCCCTCTGACCTCCACAAACACACACATGTACACATATACATGTATGCATACATACACACTCATAAAAAAGATTTATAATCAAAGGTCATTTGAACCTTACGGATAATGACAACACACTGTAGCAACTGCAGAACACATGGTCTTTGAAAGGGCACACACATCACTCAAGACAACAGCTAGGCCCACAAGGAATAAATAAATTTCAAAGGCTAACATTATAGAGCATGTTTCATTTTCTAGCCAAACGCAATCAAGCCAAAACTGATTGGTAAAATAGTAAGCAGACTCTCCCTAGTGTGGGGCCAGCAAGATGGCCCAGCAGATAAGGAGCTTACCACCCAAGTCAGACAACCCGAGTTCCAACCCCAGATCCTGTGAAAAGGAAGAAAGAAACCACTAAAGGTTGTCCTCAGGCCTCCACATAAATGCCACGACATTTGTGTGCCCATACACGCACATGCATGCGCACAAACCAATAATAATAAAGATAAAACAGTTTCCTAAGATTTAGAAATCAAGTAAGATACTTCTAATAGTCCTGAAATTTTCTAATTTCCATTGTGGTATATTAAAAATATTTTAACAATACTGAAAATGCAGAACACTTAAATGGATGAGGTTCAGATAAAGGAACTTTTCAAGGAAAAGTTAACCTTTAAAGCTCAAGTTAAAGAAGAAATATTTAAGGACAGTAATCCACTTTTCCACCTCAAGATGTCACAAAATGGGAAGACTGGGTACTAAAGAAATAAGAAAATACAGATAAAAGCAGAAGTCAAATAGGTAACAAAAGAGAAATTCAACAAAAACTGATTCTTAAACAAGATAAAACTGATTCGCCCTGATTTGCAGGAAAAAAAGAAAAGAAAACACAAATCCCTAGTATTAGCGCCTCTTCCCTAGGGGGCAGTTATTAAGAGGATGGCTGCAATCCGGCTAAGACTCCCAAGTCACCGAAGCAATTAGAAGAAGCCATTTCTAACCGTCCCAAAGGACCATGATTAAATTATTATCTATGACACCATCAAGGGAACTTGTGATGTCACCTGGAAACTCAGAGGTCCTCGCGCCCTCCAGGCTCCAAAGGCCATCACTGGGAATCTAATCTGAAGCATCAGATACCACAGGTACTCTCTGCAGCACAAGGACGAGGGACGTGGACACATCTGAGCGCCCAACAAAATGGACACAGAGAAACATGTAAACCCACGGCACAGCAGTGGGACCACAGCAGACCTACACAAAACTGGGGATGTACAGACAGGGCACATGCAGAAGGCCCACCAGCAGTGGAGGGGCCAAACCGCCAAAGTGACATTCCATAGCTGCGGAACAGCAATACCACCCACAGCAGCCTCAGAAAACACACAGGCAACTGCATACTTTGTTCAAGGACCTTTGTTTTGTTTTGATTGATTGATACCTGGTCTCAGTGTTGATTTCTGGCTGGCCTGGAACCCTTATAAGGTTATAAAGATACAGAGGGTGCAGAACATACGTAAAGCAATTGTTTGCCTCTAGAAGTGGAAGGAATGGGTCTGGGTTTAAGAACAGTCTGCAGTGTTGATCTTATTTGTGTGTACGCTCTGAGGCAACTAAGATGCAATGTCGTTTTCACCTCTGAGCAACATATACTCAATGTCTACAGTATTATGTTATAATTATCTTAATATTTACATTTATCAAAAAAACCGGAACATTTATAGAATTAAAACATCTTGTGGCTGAAAATAGGAAATAATTAACAAAAATAAGCCAACTATAAATAAGATTCCTACATATAAAAATACCAGTATCTGGGCAAGGAGGCACCTTAAATTCCGGCCTTCAGGAGCCAGAGGCAGGCATAGCCCTGTGAGTTAAGAGCACATCAGTTCCAGACCAGCCAGGGATACACAGCAAGACCCTGTCTCAGTAAGGTAAGCAATCAAATAAACTAAAAACCCAAGGAATGGAAAATCATTAGAATGAAAGAAAATGTTGAAGCTGACACCACAGACATGGACATTTTTGATTTTTAAAAGCATTTTTATTTGAATGTTCATTGTTAATTGTACATAGTCAATATTCCTTAAAGCTGAAGGAGATCTTTCCTCTGGTAACATGAATCAAATTGTATATATGCCCATGCCAAAAACAGCATGTAATCACGGGTCTTCTGGAGTACCGAGCATTTTCCTGGTCCTAAGCCTAAAACCACTAAACACAGCTATACACTGGGGGACTGTAGTGTCTGAGGCATGCTACAGAATTCCCTGACGTGCTCATAACACCACTCAGCACGGCACTAAGGATCAGGCTCATCCCCTGCCTCAGTGTTCTCTAAATTCAAGCATCCTCCTGTTGGCCACTACCTTGAGAGACAAGGAAAACCGCATCACGCCTGTGACTGGTGCTGATTTCTCTGTACAATTGTTACCCATGGCTTACGTACCAGGACCGGGATGGCCTGTGACTCATTTCCGGGACAGTCACCTGGTGTCTCCATAGTTCAATAAGACTCTGCCTCATAACTGCTGTTTGTCATTTCATTTTCCCTTCCGTGTCTGCTTGGAAAAAGAGAGAAACACCACGTGCTTGTTACACTTGATAATTAAGTTGACTTCAGCTCTGCGGTTCGCTGCGGTATTAAAGAAGGGCACACAAACGGAGCTGGTCGTCGCGACTCTTTAGAGCAATGGTTCTCAACCGTCCCAATGCTGCGGCCCTTTAATACAGTTCCTCGTGTTGTGGCGACCCCAACAATAGAATTATTTCCTGTTAATTCACAATTGTAACGCTGCTACTGTTATGAGTCAGAATGGAAATATCTAATCTGCAACCCCCAGATGAGAACCGCTGCCTTTGAGGGTTTTAAAATCTAAAAAAGCTCCAATGACTGTATGCTTCCTTTTCAGTCTGCTAGGTATTAATTTTATTCCCTGAAGGCCTGTTTTTGCTTACAATAAATCACTATCTTTTTTTTGGAACTCTTAACATCTTAAACTCGAATTTACCCCTTGCGCAGAACTTGACCTGTTCCACCCGCAGAATTAAAATCTGCACGCCCAGACACCCTCCTACTCTTTAATTTTCTGTTTTCAGGGGCGGTGTAATCTTCAATTACAGCAATTCTTTGTCTAAATGCCTGCTGCGCTCCTAGGTCTGGACGTCATAATTCGAAATATTTAGAATTACAAATGCTTTACATCTTCAGTGAAAAGCTTGGGAACAGGATACGGTGGGTGCCTGGAGGAAGACAATGAATTGGAGGGTCAGCCAGGCCAAGAGGGTGAGGTAAGAGGAGTCTAGAGGCATGGGGGGCGTGGCTCAGGATACAGAAGGCAGGTGGGCGTGGTCCTGGAAGGGCGTGGCTCGGGGAGCCAGTGAAAAGGCGCTGGGGAAGCGAGGGGCACCACGAAAGGAGAGGGAAGTGGGCAGGCACTGCTGAAAAAGGCTGAGGCTGGAATAGAACCTTCGAGAGAGCACGCGAAGTCTCGACAGGGGGCGGAGGCCTCTGCACGCTAGAGACACACACACACCGCAGACCTATTGCCTAGCATGTCCGGCCTCTCCTGCAGTCCAGCTGTCTAAGCTGTCCATTAAGGAACCTACCTCGGCCGTGTTTCTCCGCTGAATTCTAGGCTACACCGGGGAGGAACGGATGATGCCCACCCGATGCCTCAGCCGCCGCCCCAGACCTGCGCAAGCGCCGAGCGCTCAGGCTGGCCGAAGAGCACGCCCCGCCCAGGCCTGTGTCCCGCGCAGGCGCAGTTCATTTGAACCCTGTGTGCAGCGTGTACACACAGCTGGAGGCCGCCCAAGTTCTCTCCTGGAAAACCTGCCACTCAGCGCAGGCGCATTCTATGTCCCTGCGTCCGGCCGGCTAGTTTTTAGTCCTGTTCCGCCTCGAGGCTGCGGGGGAGCAGGTGAAAAGTGTGTGGATCAGCTCACCGGGAAGCTGGACTTGGGGTGGGAGACCACAGGTGGTGTAGACCGCGCCCCCCAGCGCATTCGAACCCGGACGGCAGCCCGTAGGCAAAAGCATGAACGCACATCAACGCTGTCCTGAGTGCACCTGGGGCTGCTGGTGTGTTTGATGCTCTCTGCCTGTCAAATAACCTAGTTTTGGTCCGCATCAGCGTCTGCTGAATGGGGTCTCCTAGAGGATCTGAACTGTTTGACCTGAGGTGGTGCGCTCCTGAAGATCCTGTACTCAGGGGGACACTGATACCAGGTGACCCTAAACAAGGCTTTTCCCACTGGCAATCTCCTTCTCCGCAAGAAGTGTTTATGTGACTCTAGCTATCTAAAGTAGGCATACAAATCAAAGATTTCCTGATAATCAGAAAAAAAAATATTTTAAAACAGCTTTAGTACACGCGTAATTTTACCATTTGTACAGACAAAAGCAGATTTGCATAGTAATTAGTTGGATGTATTTGTCCAGTATAATCCAGATCCTACGATGTAGAGAAATCCAGTCTCAAAACCAAACACACAGTTTTTTTTTTATTTATTATGTATACAACATTCTACCTCCATGTACGTCCACACGCCAGAGGGTGCCAGATCTCATTACAGATGGTTGTGAGCCACCATGTGGTTGCTGGGAATTGAACTCAGGACCTCTGGAAGAACAGCTGGTGCTCTTAACCACTGAGCCATCTCTCCAGCCCCAAACACACAGTTTTTATATGTGCTGCTGGAAACTGGATCTAGGGTCACAGACATGCTGGAAAATGGCTGAGTCCTAGTAAGATTTTGTGTTAACACAGGTAAGAGTCATCTGGGAAGAGGATTATCGGCTGAGAAAATCCTTCCATCAGATTGCCTGCTGGCAAGTCTGCAGGCATTTTCTTGATTAGCAATTGATGTGGGAGGGCCCAAATCACTGTGGGCACGGCTACTCCTGGGCAGGTGGACCTGAGTTCTCTAAGAGTGTGCAAGTACGAAGATCGGGTAGTTTTCTGAGACTGTGTCTCCTAGGAATGTCAGAAGCTACACCCAGAAAGTCTCACCAATATGGCTTCCCAAACATGAGCTGAACAAGGAAGACACCAATGGACATGCCATAAAGGATGGGGAAAGCCCAGGGAGACCGCACCCCTACACAGAGAACCACAGGCAACTGAGGAAAGCCGAGAGTGGGCAAGGTGGTCTTCCTCTGGGAAGAGCACACAAATTGGTTGTCTAGTGCCAAATGGTCAGCCCTGAAGACATACAAGTCACATTATAGGGACCAAGTAAGTTATATTTAGAATGTGTATGTATATACATACATGCAAGCAATAACAATTAGTTGAAAAAAGAGGCCATGAATGTAAAGGAGAGGTGGGAAGGACATGTGGGAGAGTTTGGAAAGAGGAAAGGGAAGCGAAAAATGTAACTATGTTGTAATCTCAAAAACAAAAGGGGAAACGAGTTAAAAGATCATATCGAATAAGGAGCTGCAGAGTCTGATAATCGGCTGACCAGAAACATTGGAGTGAAACCTTTGCTTCGCTGGCACAATTGATGCGGGTTTGCTGGAACTGAGAAATTAGCTGTGATTAAGAGACCAGCATCATTAAAGTGAAATCTTCTGGAGCTATTTCCCCAGGGTCCACACACACAGAAGCTGTGGTCCAGATGGGCAAGGCGACATCTTATCTCATTCTGGTAGCAGAACTTGGTCAGGTATAAGAGTCACTCAGGTGGTACTGGTTTTGAAGGCACGAAGGGATCATGGAAAGCAGCTGAGGCCTGGCACCGTGTATCAGGCCTTGAGGTCCTGAAGACAGGCCAGGAAGCGTCAATGGTAAGGGTGCATGCAGCCTCAGCTGCAGGGGTCTGTAGCATGTTGGAAATACCAGCACCATGGCAGCAGAGCAGGAACTGGCCCAAGCCTATGAGATGATGTGTACTGTGGGGGGCAGAAGCTGCACAAGGAGAGCCACCCCCAGGGCCCTTGGAGCCCAGACACCAAACACAGAACTTTTTATTCTTCTGAGCTTTGGTTTTGTTTTGATCTAATTGTGACTGCACCCTGGTTCTTCCTTCTTGAGAAAGTATTTGTCTTTTATTTGACAGAAGCCCACAGCTGAGAAACTTTGGACTTTAAAGAAAAAAGATATTGGACTTCTAAAGAGAACTTGGGCTTTTAGAAGTGTTGAAAATTTTAAAACTTTTAAAGTCGCTTGTGTTTTATATCGTGGTATTAATATGAGATTGTGGGGACAAACAAAAAGGAAGGGTTGTGGTTGGACTGTAATGTGTTGGTGTGTCCTGGTTAGATTTTTCTGACGTAAAACAGTCATCCTCAATTGAGAAAAATGCCTCCATCAGCTTGACTATGTGCAAGTCATTAATTAAAAAAATTATCATTAATTTTATATGTCTGGATATTCTGCCTGCGTGTGTGTCTGTACACCACATGAATGCAATGCCTGCGGAGGCCAGAAGGGAGTGTTCTATCCCTGCCACCGTGTGGGTACTGGAAATGAAACCTAGATTCTCCAGAAGATCAGCCAGTGCTCTTAACCACCCTGAAGTGTCTTATTAATGACTGATGTAGGAGGCCCCACTTCACCCCTGGGCTGGTGGCTCTGGTTTGTGTAAGAAAGCAGGCTGAGGAACAAGCCGGTAAAAAGCACTCCTCCATGGCTCCTGTTCCAGTCCCTGCCTCCAGGTACTTGCCTCAAGTTCTGCTACCAGTGATGGACTGTTACCTGAAGGAAGATGAGATAAACCCTTTCCTCCCCAGGCTGCATTTGGTCCTGATGTTTATCACAGGGATAGAAGCCTAACTAGGACCACGGATAGCTGTATCTCAGCCCTCTCTTTGCTGTTGGTGTATGTTCATGTGTGTGCTCATGAATGTAGGGTCAGTAGACCATCTCAGGTGCGTGCACCTTTTCTCCCCCTTTGAGACAGAGTTTCTCATTGGCCGGGAATCTGCCGAATAGACTAGACTTTTCAGCACCTTTTCTATTGTGTTTGGAAATAGGTTCTTTGTTAATAGACTTGGTTTCATGATCCTCCTGCCTCAGACCTCCGAGTAGCTCTAGCCTGTGCCAAAGACCCAGCATACGAGTAGCTGGGATTACAAGCCTGTGCCTAAACACCCAGCATAAAAATCATTTCTGTTCCTATAACAAGTGGACCATTTCCTGTGCTTCAGTGCAGAGGTGGCATTTCACCACAGTTGGAACGTAGACTCTACGGGAAGCCCCAAGCTCGCGTCTTAGCGTTGACACTTACCACCGATACAAATAAGTCTTCTACCTCTGAACCTCAAGTTCCCTCATGACAACGAAGAGATGCTTCCCCGCACCCCCCCCCCCGCACTCCCC